>NC_137540.1:60991142-61591142 GCF_963082525.1 Nesoenas mayeri | reverse complement strand
GTGTTTCACCCTGGGAGGAAACACTTAGTTAAGGTGGCAAGCCTCATTTTGCACTGCAGTCCTGCCAGTCTCACAATACCCGCACTTGCTGTATTTCCTAAGGCTGGAACTCCTGCGGTCTTCTGATTGTATGACAAACTGCAATTTATGTATTTATTTTAGAGAAAAAGCCTCCAGCTCTTCGGGTTACAGACAAAAGCTTCCAAAAAAAAAAAGAAAAAAAAAAAGATGTTGTGGAGGTCCAAGAAACTAAAGTGGTACCCAAACGTTCATGTTTTTCAAATCTCATGGTGCGTATCAATCACGGTGCTTCAGAGAGGGGTGAACCTGCTCAGAATTTTAGCTATGGAGAACAGATAATCCTGAAGCCTAGGCTGGAAACACCTTTGCACATTCACTAGATGAAGCCCAACGCAATGCCAATAAAACAAATAGTTTCCCTTGCTGCAGGGAAGGGCTGTTCTTCAGGATGGACCCGTGCTATGGGTCATTCTGGCCTTGTTCCTTACTATGAGACAGATTTTGGGTCAGCGAGCTGGATTCCCTGTACTCCATTTCATGAATTTCTGAAGCGGAAATAGCCTTTTATGTTCCTCTGCGGGAGAAAGTGCTGCAGCGAAGCTTAATTGAGATTTATTGTTTCTGAGATTATTGACTGAAATGGGAAAGCACGGTATTGTGTTTGCGCAGGGATTTATTGCACATTTCAAAAAGCAGAAAGGATTGTGGCTTAAGTGAAAGCTATTACAGGATCCAGAGTGTATGTTTTAATATGTATATCACTTTCAGGCAGACACAAGCTTTAAGTAGTGCCAGTTGTTTGCTAGGGGAGCTGCCTAGGGGGAACTGTAGTATGTTTCCTAATTAATTACTTCAGATTAAAGGTATCTTCAAATGTTACTGCATTGAAGGGCAAGCTCTATTGATGCTTTCAACTTACAACCTAGGAATTACTAATTGAATTTGTTTTAATTAGGAAAAGTCAGCTAGAAATGAGGAGCTGCCCCACATAATTATCAAGATTTCTGTAAATTGAAATGCCCTGGAAAATGCTATCATTCGCCTTAAAAAGGCAGTGTGGAGTGGGTTTTGTGGGGATTTGTGAGGTTTTGGGTTGGGTTTTCCTGTTTGTTTTTTTTTTGTCCGTTTTTAATTGGGTTTAATGTAAACAAGTATTTTAGTTATTTATTGATTAGATGTTATAGACAGGAGTGGGGTCTTTACACTGAATTAGCACTGTATAAAATACGTTCACTGCACAGGAAACCTGTTGGGGTGAAGTATGTCTCTGATATTCCGCTGAGGCTACAGGCTCAGAGACTTAACTTCTTGCCTGAAGTATTTTATTTCAATTCTCATCCAAAAATATAACATCCAAATCTTTGACACCTCACTGGAAGTGTAAATGTAAAGATTATTGAAGTGCAAAGGAAATCAGGGAAAAGCTTGCGCCTTTCATCTCTCCTTCACAGCGCTACATCTAGGATTTCATGTCAAGATAGTGACATTGTAAGTGGAGCTGATATTGAATCTTAATTGCCTGCTTCAGGTCTTGAAAAAAAGTGGCTTTTGATGATCTATAATCAAGGCATCAGGGTCCTAAAGCAAAACCATTAAGCCATTTTTATGACTATTACACCTTTACAAAGTGACAATCTCCACAGAATGTTCAAGAGATCAGTTTTCTAAAATTATTCAGGTGCCTAAATAAAATTCATTAGCATCTAAATCCTTCATAAAGTCTAGCCCAAGCTTGGTGCAGTTGGCCATGCTGCTGTGTGGGAGATGGCCAAAGTTTATGCTGACAGAGGCAACTTAAATAAAGATTTGCTTTATCAACTGTAAGGTACATTAACGAGAGCATAACATGGAAAGGAAATGATTATTCTGTTGGTTTTGTTCCCAGTGAAGCCCTGATAGAAGCTTTGCCTCCACTCTTGGGGACACCACTTCAAAGATGGAGAGTCCAGAGGAGAGAATGTTAAGCTTCTTTAGTCTAGGAATAAAAGACAACCAAGAAGAGGTATGGTAATAGTCTTCCACCAAAAATATTGCTATGAAGAAAGGGATTCATTGCTCGTTCTGTCTGCTAGGGTAAGGAAAAAGGAAATGAACATGTTGCAGGCTTCCTCTGCTTCCGCTTTTAACAGGCAGCCACCAGATTAAGGATGGTTTACATTGCTGCTCCAACGTCCTGTCCACAAGTAAGGATTCACTCTTTGTTGCAGAAAATGGCAAATTTCTCACCTAAACGCCAAGTTTCACAGCCACCACTGCAAGGAAAAAGCAGAAGGGACTGGCGGCTTTCAGCTGGATGTGACAGAAGGGCTTCTGCCTGGGAGATGGGGCTCTGTTGGCACCCAAGCCTCAAAGGCACTGGAGAGGCACAACGACAGCCAGGAGTTGCTCACCAAGTGACTGTGACTGCTGAACTGAGGTACTTCCAGGAAAGGCTTGAAGAGAAGAGAAGAGAAAGTAGTGGTCGAAGTTGTTGCTCTAGACTTGTGAACCCTAATCCTTCTGCTCAAGGATCAGGTGGAGCCAAATGAGTCCTGGAAACAAGCGCACAGATGATGTTTCCAAAATGGCTTTGTCACCCCTCAGGCACAGGATGACGTTGTATGAGCTGAAGATGGGAATCCTCTTGATAAGAAAGCCTCTTTGCCTGCCCGCTTTCCAGGATGGGGAGGCTTTAAGTGAGATTTGTGAGGAAGAGAGTAACAGGAGCCCATGAGTAAGCAGTAACAGCTTGATCTGGACTAAAGTCTAAGGCCCAGGAGAAGTCAGGTCCTTATTGTAAATCCAAGGGGTGGACAGGAGCAAATACGAGGGAGTCCCTTCACTGAACATTTTAGATGCCTGAACACCACCCGAGCTGCAAGGTGCTCGCTATGGCTGAGCCACCAGGCAACAGGCCAGGGGCAGAGCCACAGCCCTCACCCTGTGTTCGAGGGACATGGTGGACACAGCCTTGCCTGTCTGACTTTGACAGGACTTTGTTTTCTTGTTTCTCAGCACTGGACATTAGGATATCACAAAACACTTCAGAGGTTTATCTAATTTCTTCCCTATTTTTCCTTAAGGTCCTTTGACAAACATCAGCTCTGGTGATGGGTTAGCACTTTCCTCCTTTTCCCCAATAGGTACTTGAAGGAACATTAGTAAGGCTTTGCCCAACACATTTGAGAGCTTCTGACTAAATTCATATCAGCCTTCTCTATGGGAACACTACACAAAGACAGAGCACAACAGCACAAACCTACCATTCTCCCTACCAAATTTACCACCGGCAATTTCATAGAGACTCACAGGGATTCTGCCACATAGTACTCAGGTATTAGATGTTTTAATGTTTTAGTGCTTGAAGAGTAGCATGATGATAAATGAAAGCCCACATAAATTTGTCAAATCATTTCAAACCAGTGCATTTCCCTTCAACACCGTAAATACACCATCGGCTGAGAAGCAGCAGATATCACATATGTTGATTTTCATGAGCCTTTTGATACGGATATTCTCAAACTAAGGAAACAAAGTGCAAATTGAAATTGCTTGGAGCAGTTGACAAATCTTGTTTGGAAATCCTGCTTGGAGAGTGTTTATCACTAGTTCATCATCAGGCAGCAGCAAGATTCTGCAGAGGTCTCTTCATGCTTCATTGACATTCAGTGTTTCTAATCAGCAGAATTGTGCTGGTGCCAGAAAAAGGTAAAGAAAAGGCTCTGGATACACTACATGACAGGAGTTCAAAACGAACTCGACTAAACACAGAAACAGATGGTAAAACAATTAAACCAAAGCCACTCTAATACAGGATTTAACATTTTGTCAGCACTACACTGCAGTACAAGTGCAGGCTTGGGAACAATTAGATAGTTCCATAGAAAGTTTATACAACTTGCAGTGCATTCTCCTGGGTCAGAAGTGGCACCCTGTTTTTAAGAGGTAAATCCCCTACCAGGATATGGCAAGTAAAAGCTGGCCAATGTCATCCTCAGGCTCAGCTCAGCTGGGTAGGAAGGCATCAGCTGGAGCTCTGTGCCCAGGACACGCACAGGACAATCCATCCGCACAAAGAGGAGCTGAACTCATTGGGGTGGTTTAGAAAAGGAGCCTGAAGGGAAACATGAAGCAGCCTCAGCTGCCAAGGATGTAAGAGAAAAAGAGAGAGAGATGTGAAATTTATTCTCCATGCCCAGAATGGACAAAGAGTAAGCGGGGGGTCAAATTTCAGT
The DNA here is from genome assembly GCF_963082525.1 of Nesoenas mayeri. Classification (NCBI taxonomy): domain Eukaryota; kingdom Metazoa; phylum Chordata; class Aves; order Columbiformes; family Columbidae; genus Nesoenas; species Nesoenas mayeri. The sequence continues at coordinate 61,586,907 of NC_137540.1, read as the reverse complement.
AAGGAAGATTTAAACCAACAGTGGGAAGCTTTCTACAGCTAATAACAGCATTTGCAGCTTACATATTTAGCATTCAAGAAGGTTGTGGAACTGGAAGACTGAGGAAGATGTTAGGCAAATAACTGTCAGAAGGTACCTGAATTGGATGCTGCATTGGATAGGACCTGAGCTGGAACGAATAGCTCTATCCAGCACCTGATACCGTGAAACAGGCTTGATTAACAAGGATAAAAAAAAGTAGACAAGTGAAACTAGCGAGTGAGTACTGAAACAAAACAGGCAGAAATGAGGCAAAGAGCTCAGAGAACAAACCTCAGCCCTGGCATCCAGCTGCTCTCCACTGCCCAGCCCGTGTGATGAGCACCAGCTCAGAGGAACAAGGAGGAAACAACAGCAGAATAAAACCAGACAGATCCCTGTTATGACACAGGCCTCCCAAAGTACGCTAGCTGGTTCAGCGTAGTGTACTGAACTGTCTTCCCTGACTCGTTAAAAGCTGTGACAGTTGTGTGTATGTATGGCCTAATAATGCAAGTAGCTTAAAAAGATCCAGTAGTGGAAGAGCTGGAGCTGCTGCACTTGTGGGACAACTCTTATAAATGCCTGCTTTGCTTCCTGTGAGGCACTGGCCGGAGCTCAGATGTTCTTACCCCCATCTCCCATGGTATGTGCCAGGCTGCTACATGCCCACACACAAACTCACCCCATTTTACACGGAGCAAGTGAAACAAAGCCCATCGGCCTTCTTCACGTGCCAGTCAAATCACACCATCATCCTCCCTTCCCCTCTGCTGGGTGCTCCGCTGTCAGCTTTGAGATGCAAGGGAAGTCTAAGTGATCTGGATTTAAGTGTTCCAGCTGCTTATTACAACACAAGGTCAAGTAGGAAACTTCTGTACTGTAACAAAAAGGTGCATTATTTATGGTTACAAAGGGGGCTTTAGCAACAGCCTCCATTTCCTTCTCTGTTCTCCATGTGCAACCTACATCCAGGACAGTCCGTCAGAGTTCCCATAAGGCCAGAGCCTCACCTTGGCACCCATCAGCAGAGGGAAACCATACCTGCCCAAATTCCTGAGTAGTGGAACCAAGGAGCAGAAATAACTGCTCTTATAGAGTGCCTAAAGTCAGGCCTCCCCGCAACCCCATAGTGCAGCAAGTCACAGGTGACACCAATCCAAGAACAAAGGGGTTTGTTCTTTCTCCTCTATGTACTCAGACCTTGCTCTACAAGGGTTTCTTGTCTGGTATCAAAGAAAATGCTGCTCAAAGGAAGACCGTTCCCAAGTCCTGAGCAGGCACCTTTGCAGAGGCAACGACATGCTTTGGAGAGCCGGTGTCCATCCAGGGGCACAAAGGCACTCCATAAGTGCTGTTACAGCCAAATTCCGTTCAGGAAACACACAGTTGATTTGAAGGGGCTGGGCTGACAGTCACAGTGACAACGTGGCACGGCTGAGGACTGTGGAATGAAACGAAAAAAGACTTTACCGACTTTGTCCCTACCATGTAAACATACAGAAACGTATCTCTGGAAACGTGCACCAAAACGCATGTGATTCCTGCCGTTATGCTTCATGTTCTACATTTGCAGAGGACATTTTCAAACATCTCTTGTTTTTTTTTTCTTTCTCCACTGGTTGCAGTTATTTATCAGCCCCTTACCTCCCTCCTTTTTTTTTTTTTTTAATAAAATTGTAAATATATTCTTTATATATCATTAGCAACCATGCAAATGACACAGGCTTTAGAAGCTCAAGTCTGCTGAGCATTACTCCACAGGTGGGCAGGAGAAAAATCCCTGATTATTTTTTCCATGAAAAACATTATCCTCAAAAATTTCTCTTCAAGACACTAGAAAGACTTTCAAATGGCCCAGAATATGCTAAACAGAATTAGCAGGTTTCATGTGGCTATTAGGGTGCAGATTCTTGTTAATTAGGAAGCTCTGGTTTATAGCCATTGCAGGATTGTGTGTGAAGGTTACCAGGTGCCCTCACACTTGTATTATCCAGTAGTGAAGTTGTAATGCTGATAATTTGATATCCATCTCACTATTCACCACAGGCTGCTGACAGCTGCTTGGAATACTATGGCAAACCCAAAGCCAGCAATTCTCTTTAGAAGAAGAAAAGGTAATTACTATAAAAATAAGACAACCAACATTTTTTAATAGTTCAAGAGCCCTTCCCTTCTCAAATTGAATTCCAGTGAGAATATTTTCCTCTACAGACAAGATTTATTCAGTCGTTTGTCTTTTTTCTTTTAAATTGAAAAAAAAACCCCGGAGATTATGGCCTGGACAAACGCTAGAATAACCAATGACAATTTGACATATCCAAAATGACAGCAAGGAGAACAGATTTAAGATCTAGCACATTTCCTTGGAGTTTAAACTGTTAAGGACAATTTACAGGTAAAATGTAAGACCTGCCAACTGAGTGTACTGTGTATTGGTCTCTTACTGTGCTCTTCCTGCTCTCACCAGAGAGAAATCAGGTTATATTGTCCTTACAGTGGTTATGTGAAACTACATAACTTGTATTTTTGTTTCTTAGGGTTTACAGTTTGGTTAGAATATCAAGAGCTCAGCACACCTAACGCCTTTGGGACAAAAATCCACATTACCGAAAATCTAGACTATGGGAATTTTAATGTTTTATAAACCAGACTTGTAAAATCAATTAAATAAATAGCAATAAAAGAAAGTACACATGCATTCACATCAAAAGTTGAAATTCACCTCACACGATTTGCCGTTTTGAACATAAGATGTATAAAGCAGGTAAATCAATTCCACAAAATGACTTTGATGCCATTAGCAGAAGGTTTACTGTAAAGAATCGCATATTAAATACACACTGAGGCTTTGGTCCTTGCTTCTGAAAAATGAGGCTCTAGCACACAAACTAGCTAGACAATTTCCTCCTGCCAGTGCGAGGCGAAGTGGCAAGTGGTCACTACATGGCAGAAAAAGCACCACCATAAAGCATTACCTCAGATGGCGCAGAATATGCTCTCCCCCTATGTCAAAGTGATTTTAAGTGACTAAAGGCAACTCACATTTTTAGATCAGCCTGATATGTGTGTGTCTGCTACCATACTGACATTGTCTCAAGTCAGTAGCTACAGCTAAGCCTCAATGCAAGATTCATTTTCATTACAGCTATGCCTTGCAGGAGTCTAAAGGGCACAGCGTTAAATGACCTGAAAACAAGGTCCTGTAGCTTCGGGGTCACATACATATTCACATACACACATACTTCGAGAACTGTTTCCAGAAGAGACTGGTTTAGCACAGCTCCTGCTGCCTTGGCTACAGAAAGAAGCTGGCTGATGGCTGTATCACTGCCTTTAACCAGAATGTCGAGTTCAAATCATATCTGCAGGAAAAATTCAGACTGACAGTCAGTCCTGTCACCAGGATTGTACTTTATAGCATCAACTCAAATACCTTCCTGTTTTCATCTGGTGTGTCAAGCCCCAAAATGTGCTGTCCAATGCTGCACTTTAGGTTTCATTGCCACACTTCTCAGTAAATCAGAGGCATCACTTCCCAAGACTCTGCAATTCCACTTCTCTGAATTACCTATTTTGAACTGTCAGCATCAAACAAGCAATTCCTGAAGTACCTTGATCCTTAATTTATTTTCAGCACAACCGCAGAAATAAGCATCTGTCAGGACTGGACATAACAGGAACACATCCCTTCTGATATTTAAAGCAGTAAACATACATAGAAACTCCAACAAACTGAGAATGCATGGGAAGAAGCAATACCAACATAAAACCCGAGCCTTCCCTGAATGCCAAAAATTGCTCTATTAAAAATATACTTGCAATATCACGCTCATATCAGCAACCTAAAAAGAGTAAGTAATTCGTGATATAAAAACATGAAAGTAGTAAAACCAACAGCAAGTATAATACATGCAATGTGACTATTTAGCAAAGTTTACAATAAAACTGCCCCAAACTCACCCTAAAATAATTACAGCCCAAGGTAGTGTTGGTGCAAACCACACCTGTGTTCTCATGGAGCTGACTCTCATTCTCCCAGACACTCAACACTTTCTGCAGTTCGGCTGTAAGACAGACGTGCCTCCAATGAAGAGTGAGGCCATGGCTGTGCTGACAGCATCACTCCAGTCCACAGCAGTGAACGTTTGAAGTAAAGAGTCACATATTAAATACACACTGAGGCTTTGGTCCTTGCTTTTGAGAAATGAGGGTCTAGCACACAAACTAGCGTGGCCCGCAGCCAGGTACAGCCGGGCAGCACCTTTACAGGAATGGCAACTCCCCTGTGGGCAGCGATTTTGCTAAATCAGAGTATAACAGATACTGCAGTCCTAAAAAGGTCTAGCTAGGCTCCGGCTTAGTTGGCATGGCTGATGAAAGATACTCTTCTGCTACAGAAGCAGACACACAGAAATGACAGGTTGGCTGTTTCTGAGAGCCTTCAGAGTCTGAGCATCTCATACTGCTACATAAAAAACCCAAACCTTCCTTGAGCTAAAAATGGTCCCGTTGCACCACTTTGTGTGTGTTCCAGCTCCTTTTACTACCCGCTTAGTACTCACACAAAAGTATTTGCTTCCTTGGAGTCAGCAGGAGTCCAAATTTCTAAGAAAGAGCAATTGCTCTGAAGAAGTTTCAAGAGCAAATTCACGTAGTAATTGTGAAGATAATTTCTGAAGCTGTGATTACTCAAGACTGACACAGTTGGTACAACTCCTAGTTTACTCACAATGGAGTAGCCCAGTTTCTAAGACAAAACATAGAATCATAGAATGCTAGGGATTGGAAGGGATCTCGAAAGATCATCTAGTCCAATCCCCCTGCTGGAGCAGGAACACCTAGACAAGGCTACACAGGAACGTGTCCAGGCGGGTGTTGAATGTCTCCAGAGTAGGAGACTCCACAACCCCTGTGGGCAGCCTGTTCCAGTGCTCTGTTACCCTCACTGAGAAGAAGTTTCTTCTCAAGTTTAAGTGGAATCTCTTATGTTCCAGCTTAAACCCATTACCCCTTGTCCTACCATTGTTTGTCACCGAGAAGAGTCTGGCTCCATCCTCGTGACACTCACCCTTTGTGTATTTGGAAACATTAATAAGGTCATCCCTCAGTCTCCTCTTCTCCCAACTAAAGAGACCCAGCTCCCTCAGCTTTTCAGGAGTTTCACAGAGTTTGATTACATTTTACTATAATTAAACTGCATTCACCTTTGCTTACTAAATATTCAGAATTGTAGCCCAACAGCTGAGCTGGTGTAGCAGCCACAACTGTACAAATATTGGCTTTAATAAGTCACTTAATAAGTGACCTTAGGAACTACACTGACTTACAAAAAACAACTTCTAAATGAATCCTTAGAATATAGAAAACTTTGCACAAAAACAACAACAAAAAAGACAAAGTTGAAAAGCTTCAACCAACTCACTCTAAATTAAGAGGCAAGTAAATTAACAGTGTACTTGTAATTGTAAAACTATTTCGCTTTAGGGGAAATCCTGCTTGTCTGATGAACATCTGAAAGGCATCAAAAGATTAATTAAATAATCCTATGGAAAACAGAGTTGTTCCTTATTGCTCTCATGAATAATATTAATTATAAATACACACCGTAGTCAGTGTGTGCTTTTGGAATTAATTTGGCAACTGTGACTTCAACTGAAATATCACTGCTTGCATCAGAACTGCAAGCAGTTTTTTTTTTTTTTGGAAGAACTCAATTTATTCAATGCTTAACCTCTGATGCTCTTATGTATTTCACTGTTAAGACAGGAGCTTTTCAAGAAAACTTAAAGAAATAAAGAACTGTATCTATATAGATGAGAAATTTGGTGTCACTATTTTTTGTTTTGTGGTTTGTTCCCCCTCAGCCACATCTACAGTTCTGAGAGGACCACCCAGGGTCAGAGAAGCTGTGACCTTCCATTAAAGATGCACTGCTAGATATTCAAGGAATCCCTATTAGTCACGAACAAAAAGAGGAGAACAATTGGAGAGCTTGGGGCAAGAGAAAACAATGAAATTCCATGCCCAGTTGGGCCCCTACCAGAATCTGAGAGTTTTGGGGGAAGTGTTGCACGTCCAACGGCCTCTGTAAGCAGCACCTCCAGTACAACGTGGAGCAGGGCAGTTACACCTACACAGCAGAGAGGCAATCGCAGAGCCCGGTTCCACTGCTTTAGATGGAGCCAGCACAGCTCCGGTGTAAAAGCAAAGCAAAGGCTCCCAGCCTCAAGACGAGGATCTGGGCCGGGACTTGGACTTGAGAGCAGGTGGGCATTGCCCCGTCACTGCGACCGCCACGTGCCCGGGAAATGATCTGCCTACGCTTACACCGCACTTACCTCTGGCTTTGCTGTGTATGCGTAACTAACACAACTGTAGTAACCGACTGCATAAATTACAGCTCCCTTAAGACATAGTATTTTTTCATTTACATGAGTTTTGCCTTTGGCATCAATACCCTCCTCCTTCCTACAAATGGCAATAACCAACTGCTACAGAAATAAATCAGAGCTAAAGCCACTGATAACACAGTTCTTATGCATGTTGGTGCCCCACATTTGCAAGAATCTTGTTTCATTGAAATCAGAATTTAGTTCAGTAAATACATTGTAAGCCCACCACCTCTAAATATACAGAAAGAAATGTCGACGCCATACTGTTCCTTTTTTAAACAAATATTACAAAATTGAATTTTATTGAGTTTCACACAAGATGCACTTATAAAATTGATACAGAATGTCATTCAACAGAAAAAAATGAAAGCAACTCCAAGCTTTCTTTAGCAACTGCTAAATAATTCAAAAATAAGACACACCAAATTGACAGATAATCTGAATTTCAATGTGTGAACATCTCCAATTAGTATAAATACATCAAAAATTAAAGAACTTTAGATTTTTCCCCAGCACAAGTCCCCTTCACTCTCATCCCTGAACAGTAACCCCAGATTTTGGCTGTTACTCCAGCTGCTCTTGATGGGAGAGGCCCAAAGCCTGCAGTGAGAAGCTCCCACCAGCGCAGACCCACTGACCTGGACGGCAAAGCCGCCCCATGGCCAAGTCTGCTCAGATACACCGTAACTCCGTCCACCTGTCTCCACGTGCTATATTACTGTAGTCCTCCAAGTTTCAGGGATTAGCATATGCATTAAACATTCACATGTTCATAAAGCAAATAAACTTTGGCTTTCCCACTCTGACAAATTAGGAAATTAGCAAAGAGCAAATTTTGTCTTCATTTGTTCAGCACTGAAGTACTTTCATGGTAACTTCCCTTGGAAAGTGGCACTGGTGCTTACTTAAATATCTGAAAGGCATTTGAAGTTAATGCTGTGTTTTAACAATAATATATAAAGAATTTATCACTAACTAAAGGGTCTCTTCTGATACAAGTCTCCAGCCTAAGTTTTGAGCTCAAATTTATCCCATTCTTGGTCTTGAGGATTCCAAACCATCTTTCATCAAGTCTCCCACAACTGTATCTCACACTAGAAATTAAGATGCATTGTAATTCCTTAATGCTCCTTATACATCTTGTCCGTCTACTTGTCTGAGCTCAATCAATTAAAATGAGTAATTCCGACTTGATTGTTTGTATGAGCTTTTATATGCATGTTCTCAGACGAGTTAATACACAGATGTCATTCTACCCAGAGTTAAACCCCAAAAGCAGTGTAATGTTCTTTTCTGCTGTGTTAGTGCCATACACACAGTTTCAACACAACAGTTGCTCACTGCAATTCACACTGCGTTTCCTCAAGTGCCCCTTTCTTATTTTTTCCTACAACAAAAAATCCTCAGCTTTTAAAAATAATTTTATAAATAATTTGCCTTGCAGGACACACAATGTAAGAAATGTTTATGCTTATTTGCCCAGTTAAGCAGAACCTTCATTACTGTGATCCTTCCTTTGTGTTTAATATTTAGATAAAATAGTATGCAGTAAGTCTTTCATTTAAAGGCAAAATTTTATTCTGATTACAAGATTTTCAAGGTACATCTTGAAAAGATTTTTCTTCACAAGAATAACTATCTTGACTTACTGTTTTATGTACCAATACTTTATGTATTTGTTGATATGAGCACGGTTTTGAATTCTGCTTGCAGATGTTTAATAAAACATGTAACTGGAAAGGCAAGCTTCTGGTCAAGCTGTCCTACATTTCCAGGATTATCCTTACACTGGAGGAACCTTCATGAAAAGCAGTATCTTCTAGAAGAATGGTTTCATAACGCAGAGCAGGATTATGCTTTTTTTTCCAGCCTATTTTCCAGAAAAGTGATACTGCAGCTCTGCCACCAGGCTACAGACTCACGATCCACCACATTTCCCGAGAGGCAAGTTAAAGATCACATACTCGACCTGACCAGACACCGAGCCAAGCTACTTGTAGAAAGAAATTAATATTTGTTTTGCCATTAATAATTTAAGTTTTTAAATAAATATTTATGTGCCTTTTTTGGCAACTGTCCATTCTGGTAGCATCTGCTGTCCCAACAGCTCAGTATCCTTAGCACATTGATTAAAAAAAAAAAACAAAACCAAAAACGAAAACAAACTTAGTCAATTCTGTTTCCACAGATAGTAAACCTGTCTATCTCCAACAAGTCTTTCTTTGAAGACCTATGTTTTAATTCTGAACTGTCTTGGCTTATATCTTTTTCTTCTCCATCAGGAGTTGTCAGGAATTGATCAGAATTGCTTGTTACAAGTAAAGATGGCGCGTTCTCCTTCTGATGCACAGGCTGATTGGTAACTGATGTAGATCCATTTTCATCTGTGGAAATTCCTGTCGGAACAGAAGACAATTACAATGATAATAATGAATTTAACACAGGCATCCTGAGGCATCTATAACATCCAGATTCATTCAAAGCTGTCCTGAAAAAGTATGCTGCATCAAATCAGCAGAAACAACAGAGGAATGCTCTGGAGAAGCCACTACCTTTTGGTTTTACCATAACAGATTTCCTTTCCTAATTTGATAAAAAGACAGAAAATGAATTCTACAGAAGTTCAGATAAGGAGCAAGAGCATAAACACCAGATCTTAGCACATACACTCCATTCTTCTGGTTTACGTACTCATTTTTGTTGGCTTAGGCAAAAATATTTTTGACAGTTGTGTGAATCACACAAATATTTTCTACTGAAATGAAGAAAAGGAATCTCTGTAGAGGGAACTAGATGTGCCTCATTATATATGTACAATAAACCTGGATCTCTAGGGATAGCTAATAAATGACTCATGCAGTGCTACACACTTAATAGCACTGGCTCCTAAAGCGGTTCTATTAAAGATGTCTATTTTTATTCCTGTCTCTTACTTCAGTGGAATTGAACACTAGCTCCATTAACCCAAGATATTTGTAACTAATATCCACATACTGTTTCCACATTTTGTTAAAACATTTCAAGTATTAAAATGCAAACGGCCACGAAATAATTTTCCCTATTTACTATGTCCTCATAAAGACTGAGTTACTGTTTCTAAAGGAACCTGATAAAAATCTGAGTAATGCGGAGAGTACTGCAGACCAGCCCAGGGGAACAGTATTTGTCAGAATAGCAGCACTATCCAAATCACTCCAAAACTTTGTTTTCAGTGTAGCATCTCTTCACAATATACCATCTGCCACTTGAAGGTACATGGATTACTCTCTATAGAACCTTTGACTTTCATAAGACTAAACTTGCATCAAGAAAGGCAACAAGTAATGCTAATTGTAGAACTTTGTTACAAAGGTATTTCCTAACCCAGTAACTTTCAGAGAAAGCTGATCAGTCTATAGATGATTATCAGTAATTAGAAATCCCATCCTTTAAGAGTAAGTTTCAAATTTTCTCCTTCACAATTTTAAATTGTTTCTGTGCATGAGGTAGAAACTCTTAATAAAATAAACTGACATACATTATAAGCTGATAGAAAGTAGACTAGATTAATTCCCTCACCCTCAACTAGTAAGAGATGAGTTGAGAGACTATTTTGGAAAAAAGCTGGTAAGTGGGGCACAGGGATTAATCAATATTGCAGAGCCAGCAGTAATAATGCAGACACACAGAAGCTGGGGAAGGTAAAAATAATTTGTTCCCATAATTGGGTTTCTAGTAAATAGAGAGCTATTAAAAGCTACAAACTTCCCTGAAAAACTGTTAAAAATTGCGCTTTTTCATCAATGGGAATTTAGAATATTCTAAATAAAAATCAGCGAAGCTTTTGGTTGCTACTTTTTAATAAAAATCTTTCAATTTGAGGAAATAAGCGTCTCTGCTGACTGACCTGGTAAAATTGATGCTGCTTCAGCTAAAAACAGTTTTACTTACAGTAAGTTTAAGGGTCAATCTAAGTAAGCATAGCTTATTAAGCCTCATATCCCAGTGTAGTACTAGAGTCTTTTATCAAAACATTATCATTATGACAGCTATCTAATGAAAGGCAAAAGGCATTCAGACCAATTCATATTACATTCTTTCATGATGAAACAAAAGCAACTCTATGAATTTAAGCTATTTAAAAACAAACGTCCGCATCAAGTTTCTGAATGATGTGATTTGACACAGGTGAGATACAGAGATTTATGGCTGAAACATTAACAGATTCCTAACTCTACTATTGCTGGCAAGACACCATGACGACTAATAAGCACCTTACACTTCAAGTTGTTCGAGTCTTTGGCAAGAAACTGAGCGAACACAATAAAAGCCTCACTGTTCAGTTCTCTAGGGCTCCCATTGAGCTCTTCACAGAGGAAGAGATACAATCCAATTCAGTTGGCTGGAACAATGAAGGTTTCTGTTTCCTTCTACATGTCACAGGAATATAACAATGCTCCATTCCAATTATGTATTAACTGCTAATGCTGAGAAAACCACTGCTGCACGGACTTGAAATGCAGTGAGCAGAGACCAGCTGTAATTCCTACTAGGATTTCATAAAGCTTTTCATTCATGTTTTTATGATGTTTTAAAGTAATCACATCTACTGTGTGCCATGTTTTACATCAATTTCCATAAGAAATTCATAGATGGCCTCCTTACTAAACTTCAGCACTGCCAGAGATGATGTGTAAATAGTTACTTATTTGTGTAGTGACATGGCAGAGAGAGCTGGGCTGGATGATCTTTGAAGGCCCCTTCCAACCCAAACCATTCTATGATTATCATTTCAAACGAAAGCACGCTGTTGTTCTGATGTTTCTATCACCTCTGCATTATCAGGGTGACATCCTAGCAGAGACAAGTATTTATAACTAAAAGATTCATGAACTGAAAGCAATAAATTCTATTACATTTACAGACGTGTTCACAGCTGTGATATGGTACAATAAAGGTCCAGCAACAGGGTTACTGTGCTGCAAACAATGTCATGCATCTAGTTTAAATTTAGTCTGAAAGCAATTTTCATTACAGTTGAAAACAAAACAAGGTAGTTAGTCTTACCTTGGGTAGATTTAAACATGCTTTGCTGTTTGCCAGCTGCTTTCCCTGGGGTGGCAGTAGGGACAGGATTGAATAATTTCTCCTCCATTTTTGCCTCCTTTACATATTGACATGATTTCCCCAGCAATACAATACTGTTAAGGACTTTTAAAGATATTAACCTGGAGAAAAAAAAAAAAGATTTGTTGACATATTCGCATTAGCATATTACAATAACTGCATATTGTTCATACTGCAATTATTCATATTAAAATAATTGCATATGGTTACTGCTGTCTTGGAAGGCTTAGCTAACAAATTAAATCCCTTCAATAGCAGCATCAAAAGGTAATTTCCTTCTCCTAACAATTTATTTCAGATTCAATACCTTTCTCCATTTTTTTTTTTTCCTCTCAGAAGGCACCTAGAGAAAAAACATCAAGTTTTATCATAGTTTAACGTAGGAACTACAAGGAGAGTTAAGCAGCCATTCAATGCATCAGATATTTAAACACAGAACGAAAAAGGCCCCTCAACAGTGCAAATCCAAACTAAATGCACTACAGTTAAAACTGTAGCCTTAAGTGTGCCATGCCAAGGGTCACTAGTGGACTTTGAACCAAAAGAAAGCCAATATCTAGCTTTCAAATTATAGGCTAATAATAAAAATTCCTTTTTCACACCACAAAGGACAGTCCATAAAACTCAACAAATCCCAAGAGGCAGCACTGCATGACCATCATAGCACAGTCCAGTTGATGGCAGATTCCTTTTCTATTATCACTACTTTGCAGCACAAACTTCAGCAAGTCATTGAAGTCCCTTTTTAAACCTGTCTTATCATTTGAAGAACAGGAAGGTCTCACCTACCATCAAGTGCTTTTAGATTTACAACTCAAATGAGCTTTGTAAAATCTAAGTTATTCAACACGCAGACCACTGTCCTCTCCAGAGATGAAAGCAGAGGTGAAGCACGTGAAGGCTCACTACAGAACAAGCAAACAGTGATCTGTTCTCCATACAATGAATGTATATATTCACTACGCAAATGTAACAAAAGTGAATCTAATGCAGACTCTAAATTCATTCTCCACTCTCTGAAATCTGTTTATGATGTACGTTGCCAACAGACTAAAAAGAAGACTTGAAGTGAACATTCACAGATCCATGGAATGGGTCTAACTGCTTAATCATAAAGCGACCCAAGCACACTTCAGCAGCAGCTAAGCTATCTCTCGCTGCATTAATGTAATCAGAGTTTGTCAAACAGAAAAACAAAGTACACTGCACTTTTAATGGAATTTTATGCAATACATTTACTTGTAGAAGAAATTTAGAGAAATGGAAGAATGAGCAGAGCAGACCACTTACAGTACTCAGAAGAAACTCACATTTTAGTATCCAAGCAACCACAAAGAAGATACCATTTTATACAAGCTGAAAGCTGTGATTCTCTACAATTTCATTAGGTTATTGGGACAGATTTTGTTTCTGAGAGTTGAGAAGCTCTCCTGCATTTTTAAGGAGTTTTAGAGATGTTTTCCCTACACTTTTTATGTAACATGCTTTTGTTGAGAAAGAATAGGTGTTTACAGCATGATTTGACTCTGATTTAATGAGATCAGAAGTTGAAAAGGCCACAAATCAACACTCTACTGTATCAGTTCCAGCTTCTCATGGAAAATTATGCAAGAGTTTCTAGTGAGCCTCCTTTATTCTTTTCTGTCAGTCCACCCTGGGCTCAAATTTCTAACAACAACAGAAGTTTGCAGTTATTCAAAAATAATAGAAAAATAAAACTCAGGCTTCATATGCTGGGCAAGACTCTTCAACAATATAACTTACAGTATTACAGTTGTTAAATATCAATACAAACAAATGTGCTCCACATTATAGTTTCAATCCTTTGCCCAGTTAACTGTTTCAGATTTTATCAGACTGTTTCTTACATATCTATGCTTTACTAATCTGATGAAAAGCTGAAGTTTATGTTCAAAACACAAATTACTTGAAAGTTGCAAGAGGTGAGTTAGCTCCAAATCTGAGATCATGGCAGAAGTAAAAATCTGTTCTCACTTTCCAATAAGCACAAAATAAGAAAACCCCTTATTTACTCTTGTCATCCGTGCCTTCAAAGAGCAGCATTTAATCCTCTACGTTAATCACATTATTTTTTCCTGCCCTACATCCTCCAAGCCACAGAGACTGGGCTGCAGCAGTGGAATGGGAGATGCAGGGATATATTACATATATTGGGAAAAAGGAAAAACCACTGAGCGGAAGGAAGGTGCTGAGCTTGGTACAACCACAGCTTGCATGTGATGATCAGGCATAGTGCTTGCAGTTGTATAGAGCTGGCTTTACAGAGAACATGGGCACTGCATGTGGTACGGTGGGGAAGAAATCAAAGTACGGTGCAGAAGAATTTGGCTAACAATTTAATATTTGGCCTATATGCAATATCTCAAAGTCCTAATTATCTGACACTAGAGATGCGCCTCTACACTGATGTGGACTAGACACATCAGATCAAGTTCTACTTTCTTGGCAGATCAAGGTCAGCTTAGAGATAAGAGTATCCCTATTCATAAAAAATGTATAGTAATCCTATTCTTTTCACAAAGGTGTTGTAAAACAGCAGCCTCCTTGCTTCCAGTGTACCTGCTGAACCACTGCCCCAGAACCAGAAGTCTTGTCCTTCAAGTCTTGCTGCCTTCAGTTGCAAACACAGCTTGGTAGGGCATCAGAAGAGATCTTCCCACAAAACTGTAGGTAGATTCTCCGTGCTGCAGTAATTTGAATCATTTAATTCTTTATGATCAATTTTGGGAGGACTTCAATGTTAAACAGTACTGAGACATGCTGACGTAGCTCAGTACGCAGCTTTCCTAGAAACTGGTCATGCCCATATATTCTACAGCGAGTGCATCAGAACAAGCAAACTAAATTGGAATTAAAACACAGCTAAACACATCTCAGAAGAATCTGGTGAGAAGTTAAGGATAACACAAGTATAAACTGACGTGATACTGAAAGGATACTTGCAAATTACTGGGTTTGGAAAACAAATTGCCATAGGACATCATGTTCCTTAACTAAGATCACTTACTGACCCCACTCTTCCCAGAAAGGGGAGCTTTGCATTTACTTTCTTTTCATAGGGCAGTTTCCTAATATGAACAAAACCTCACATTTAGCTACCAGAGAGAAGAATTTACGATCTACTCATAGCACTTAAACTCTTTTTTTGGCATAGTGAATCTTTCATTCTTCTCACAGAAAGTTTCAATCCTCAGAATTAAATTTCCCCTTTTATGCAGAGGTATGGTGCTTGTCTGTCAAATACTTTCAATCATGTTTCCATTAGTTATTCTCATCACAGATGTTATTGAAGGTTATAATCTCCCAATGCAGCTACAGTACTTAGGGACCAATCTGCACTCTCAATTTCAGTTTATGAGCATAAGTGTTTTACATTTATGTTCTACTGAACACAACCTGTGTTTACATTTATATCTAGAAGTATTAACAGAAGACTTTTGCACATATCTGATCAAATAGTGGCAAATACTTTTCAGTTGTGTGCATTTACTTACCCGCAGTAGAACAGCACGACACAAACATAAGCTAAGACTCCTTGCACTTTTATTGAGCTTGTTACGACCCTGATGAGCTGTTTTAAGGATAAAAGTTAAACAGTACAAACATATAGCATACAATTATTAACAGAATATTTTAAGAGACATTTCTTATTTGGTAAATTCAAGACAGAAGTAGAAACATTTACATTAATAAAAAATTATTCTAATGTTCCCGTTAGTGGTGCTAACTATTCAAGGTTTTGGTTTGAAAAAGTATTATGTCAAGAGATGCTGATGCAGTAAAGCAGAATCAGTGTTTTACACTATGCTCGTATTTTGAATACAAAATTGCTTTGTGGACTAGGCATATGAATCCCAAGTTATAGTAGCAAATAATCCTGAAATCTCAGTTTTACTTCAGCATTTCAGTTAGGATTCCAAGTTTGCAAAACACTTCAATTTGTTTTAAACTCATTAGTATCCAGGATATCATATTAGAATACAATTAAGCATTTCAATTGAATTCTAACTGGATGTAATTTACTTAGTTATAAAAGTATCATGATTATGATCATAGTTGTTTTTATTTTGGTTTGGGTTTGTTTGGCTTGGTTTTGTTTTTTTAAATTCCAGATAAAAACTAAGCAAAGCCTGTCAACACTATTTTTCCCCATCTCTATGGGAGAACATTACATTTTAAAGTTAATTCCTATGATATTCTTCCAGGAAAATTATGAATTAGCATCTTTGCTGGCAAAGTAAGGTCACATTCCCAGTATTAAAATAACTACTGCTTGTCTACATGTGTGTATGGGGAAAGTCAGCAGCTATTTACAGAAAACATTCTGCAACAGCTAATTCAGAACAGACAGCATGTGGACATAATTCTAATAATGAAGTGATTCATTTTATAGCAGCATGTCCATGTAACAGGGTTATTTCAGAATAATGTATTCTACAACAGCTCAGAAGCTCAGTGCCCCATATAAAAGAAAACTTTGGCATTAAGCATACCATTACAGGGACAAGCACAAGGACTCCTATGAAAAACCTAAAAAAGCCTCGTACACTACTGCTAACCTTCTGGCAACCAGCTGCTTTGACTATTCCAAATGAATGAACAGGATTATTGCCAAAAGGAATAAACATTTCATAAGCACAGATGTAGTTTAATTCCACTGCTACAGTTCAAGTGCACATGAATTCTATAAAATTAATATATATTCCATTTTCTATGAAAAGCTGATAAACAGTAACATCTGTGAAGTTGTAATTAGTATGTGATGTAGGCTATCCTGGATACTAACTCAACCTTGCAGCATCATTTCAGTTACTTAAGGTGATCATTTAATCCTCACCACACCAAAATGAGCTAGCTGTCTCACAGGGAGGTATCCTCAGAGTGAGATCTTATTGACAGAAAACTGATAGGAAAAATACAACTTACTAAAACAGCCAGTGGAAGAGGAATGAAACCCATTCTTCTGGAAACCGAATCACTATAATCTGTATATGCCTAGAAAAAACAAAACAAAACAAAAACCAAACAAACATGAAGAATAATGAACTATTTATGCAAAGGAATGAGCTTATTTTAAGTTGGCACACCCTCCAGATAAGAATAATTTCCTGCTAACAAACACTATATTGGTATGAAGTGTACCTATTCAGATTTTGAAATTCAAATGCAGATAGTTGTACTCTCAGACTAAAATGTAATGCTACCATGACCGGCAAGATTAGCTTTAGTGCTCTAAATCAAGAGCAACTGGAGTATAATACAAATCTCTAAATCGAGAGCAATTAGGACACTGAATTCAAATGCACTACGGTATTTCATCTGTCCATTATTACTAGCTTAGAGACCTTTTTGTACTAATTCGACTTTGATCCACAAATACTGTACAGAAAAACCTGTAACAGGGACAAAAGAACAATCATCCATCACAATAGCAATTTTAAATAATCCATAATTAGCTTCAAGATAAAGGCGTGAAAATAACATTGAAAATATGTTTACATTTGAACTCTCAAAACACTACTTTGCCTGACAGCTTTCATGCAATTTTGAATGTCATGCCAAAGTCAGTGCCTATATGATGCTACCTCATTTTCCACAGAGGATACTTAGGAGAAGTAATGGAACTTTCAGAATTAATAAATAGTTACTTTTTAAATCAACAAATTATTAGTACTTAATTATTTGTAATTGAAGATGAGGTATAACTACTGCATTCCTAGCAATAGTTATTAAACATACCCAAACCACCGACAAATTATAATAGAGTTCATTTAGCAGTGAGAGCGCTCATTCAGAGCACTCACTAACAGTTAACAGACTCACCCAGGAAAGGTGAGCTGCAAACAATCTTCCAAATACAGTACTAATGAAAGCCACAAGCAGCCTGTGTTCTGTAAATACCCATGCCACAATGGTAACAGCCATATAAACATCCCTGTGTATCTGTGCATGCTGTCTGTGAAGAAGTAATACAAATTCCTGATGAATACTCTATTTTAACCCCACACAGTTAAAATGAAAAGTAATTTAAAGTCATCTCAAGAACATCTTGTTAAGTTTACTTACTTCCCATATATCTCAATAATGACAAAGTTGTTACAATCATCCCCTGACTCTATTTAATTTATTGTTGAAAAGTCTCTTCCAAATATGCTTGAAGTCCAAACTGACCTGAACAACTGGATACAAATAAGAACAGAAATCACAAGGAAATATTCCTATTATCTCTTATTAAAAAAAAAAAAAAAGTAGAATCCCAGTGCTGTAGGAATGTAACAGTTTGTATGTATTTCTTTAAGTATTTGTTCCAATATATCCCCCACAATTATGTTACTTAATACAACAGAATGACTTTGTTTTCAGGCTTACATTTTTCTGTCGACTGCTAACAAGGTCAAATGCAAGACTGGCTCTGTATTCACTGTAGACCTGGAAAAAAATCCAGCATGTTGGATGTATAATCAATTTTTTTAATCACACTTTATGGAAGCAACACAGAAATTAATAAAATATTCCTGTAAAAATATTATAAACACTTATGCACAAGCCGAAGGAGTCAAAGCCATTTTTTTCAAAGTCTAATTCCACCCTTTGACAGATGAGCCTGTATTTCTGCAATAAAGTAACTTGTGTATATCTGCAACAAACAACACTATGCTAGGAATTGAATGTAACTTTATGAAGTATTCACTGAATTTGAGGATCATCATAAACACAACGTAAGAGAAATCATGTTTACTTTTTTCCTACAGTTCATAATTTATTTGAGCTACGTGAAAGGTGGCACTGGGATCAAATTAAAGAAATAAGAGAGTGTACTTATATACTAAACAAGTAATCCCATGAAAAAGCAAATTCCATCAGAAGGTGAAGGAAGCTTTTCTTTCTCTTTAAAACAGTTCTGCCTAGTAAGACAGAAGAGCATATGCTTTAAGGATAAGTGGCAGGGCAACTTGCACTGCAGGTGTTCAAAACTTCTGAAAAAGCCTGACCTAGCAACCATGAATCTTTAGAACTTTAAGCAAAAAAAATACAAAATTTGTTAAATAAACCTTGCAACTTTGTAACTTATTACCCCCATCCTCCAGCTGTTTCAGCACACTGGAGCATGCTACATTTTTGGCTATAATGACTTCAGTACTGCTCTTTTCCAGTCTCTCTATGAAAGTAGGGCATGCATAGATGCCTCTGGCATAAGGGAGCTTATTAAACACACCTATTAAACTTGTTTCTACCCTGAACAATGTAGTTACTTCAGAGATGCTGGAAAAGATAGCACTTTACAAGTTCTGGTCTCATTTCCTGAAAAGTGGTTTTAGTAGTGAAAAAATGCTAACTCATCTCTTCAAAAACTTATCAAGTGCATTTGAATTCACACAGCATGCAAGACAAGTGGCCAGTGTATCATGCTGCAATACACAAGTAACCTCATCTACTACTTTAAAAGAAGGACTGCTTATTATATATATCTGACCTAAGAAGTCTCAGAGTGGGAAACATAACCTACTTCATGTTAGTGCTCAAGGGACAGTGGAAAAAAAATCTCTGATTTCAGATTCTATCTTTAACACACATATCTGCTTTTCCTAAAGCCTGGATTTTAACCTACAATTCCTTCTGTCAGGAAAAGGTAAAAGCTCTGTGTAAACTGTAAAACCTTCTGTCAATGTAACTAGCAATCATTTCACAAATCATCTGCCAGTTAGTTATGTGAACTCTAGTTATTATGTGAACTGTTATACAACACTTCCAATAATTTATGGATCTGGAACTAGTAATTTGGAAGCAGAGGTGTTTGTCCCACATTATAAAGATCCTCAGAAGTATATTATATCAGGAAGTCACCAAGGTTTCCCAAATTATATCCTAGATATGAAAATAACAATTTTTACATTTTCTGCACTGGAATGAATTTTAATATTAAAGAAATATTAGCAAAATAAATGACAACTTAAAACAGCACTCAGCATTCTAAATAGGATACCTACGTCTGCTGTGATGTCATTGAATTTAGTGATAAAGGCATGTTTCACAATATCCACCGCAATTTCTGAAGCAACCACCATGCAAACATCCGGGAATAACACCCAAAGATGATCTGAAGGTTGGGAAGAAACAAGTTAGGCCATTTCATTTGATGCCAGTATACAAAACAAAAATTATAACACTTTCGCTCTACAGTGAAAAAACCTTAAGCCTCTGAAGAGTCTGTAACTTTACCTCACCACTCAGCATGGAGTGTGCAAGTTCTCGCTTATTCCACTGCTGTTCTAGAAACTTATCAGTACTATACAATCTCACCACAATTAGGGTCAGGTTCCAAAGTCTTTATTTTGCAAAGCTTTATCTCTACTAGGAAGACAATCCTTGCACATATTAGACAGCAGATGTTCAGTATGTGTGAGGAAAAGATAGAGCACTGGAGGTTCTAGATGCTCAAGGTAAAATTTAGGTAGACCAGTAACATTCCAGCAAAACACACCACACAGGTCAGGGCTCAAATTCATTAAACCAAAGTTCTAACAAAATAAAACCAAAATTTTACTCAATATTTATTCAATATGGTATTAAAATCTTAAGTATAATAAATATTAAGTTATGAATGGAAATTTTAACATAACCTTCTACCAAATTTCAATCTCACCAGCCTCACAAAATGGAATTCTCTAGGATATCCTTTATCCTCCATATACTCCAAGGAAAGAGTAGAGTTAGGAAGAGCATTCAAGACACTATTTTAAACATAACTATGCATATTTGTAGCATACCAGCATATACTTCTAGCAGAAAGGATAGAGTCACTCTTACAAGAAAGCCAGAAATTGAAAAATGAGTACTTAAGGTGTTCAACAAATTAAGATTCCTCAATTACATGTCCTGGCTACCCTTATCTTTCAGACTGAGGAAAGAAGCAAGAGATACAGTTGTCGATAGCACAGGAATCTGTCATTTTTGTATTTAACTTTTCTACAAGTTTAACTTACCTGGATTCCATGAGAACTGTTCCATATTTCTTAGACATACAATTAATAGCAGCACGTAATTGGTGAACCTCTCTTTTATATCTAGGAAAAAAAAAAAACACACCAACAACCTGTCAAGTCCAAATAAACATTTATTTGCATACACAGATATCTACTCACTCTGAGGTTCTATAATTTATTAAATCTTGGATCAGACAACCTTCTCCACAAATTATTTGATCAGATTTGAGGGGAGGGGATGCTGGGAACCTCATTCTGGACAGGATCTCTGCAGTTTGCTGTGGCCTGACTGGAGGTCCATCCAATGCTGCATCAACTTGGGGTTCCCAGCATCAGAAGGGACTTAGGTTGTGACTTAAATTGTGACTTGCTATCATCTTTCCTAGTATATGAATAAAATAGTCATATTTCCTGATAAAGTTTGTGCTTTTCTTGTACGAGACAAAAAGAACCAGCACCTCCTGGTACAAAAATAGAGACCATACATGTATCCGTCATTTCAAGTTATTAGCAGGGCAAATTTCATTTTGTACAGAACGTGGATATCCAAAATGCTACCTACTGGGTCCATTAGTAGGAAAAAAAAAAAAAAAAGTGTTTCAAGACAACTATTGCACCTTATTTAGAAGGTCCCTACTAGTCTTTCACATTGCCACTGTAAAAGAGAACAGAAGGATACATCAGTTTGGTTATCAAAACCGTAACAAGTATAACACAAAAGCAGTGCCACTTGAGACAGGGTTCTGTGACTTGCCCTCCCAGACTAGGCAGGGTCTTTTTTCTATTCTGATGCTTTAATTCCAGAAACAACTCATACAGTTTGCTTCAGGAAGCATCACATTTTTTACCATTAAAAAACCTCTCTGAAATTTATTGAAAAGTGGGGTAAAACCTAAAACATAATGTCACCAAAAGTCAGCAAGTCTAAACAAGCCTTTTAAAAAGAACTATTATGAAAATCTGTGAAGATATTGTTATCACTTGTTACACCTGTTAATAACCACAACAATAATTTCTTTGCAGGCAAGTCATCTCCATATCCAAAGGGTTAATTGAGGGGAGAGCAGTGGATGTTGTCTACCTTGACTTCAGCAAGACTTTGGACACTGTCCCACAATATCCTCATAGGTAAGCTCAAGAAGTGTGAGTTGGATGAGTGGACAGTGAGATGGATTGAGAACTGGCTAGATGGCAGAGCTCAGAGGATTGTGATCAATGGTGCAGAGTCTAATTGGAGGCCTGTAGTTAGTGGTGTTCCCCAGGGGTCAGTACTGGATCCAGTCTTGTTTAATCTGTTCCTCAATGACCTGGATTAAGAGACTGAGTGTACCCTCAGCACTTGCTGATGATACCAAACTGGGTGGAAGGGCAGACGCACCAGAAGGCTGTGCTGCCATTCAGCGAGACCTGGTCAGGCTGGAGGACTGGGCGGAGAAGAACCAGATGAAATTCAACAAAGACAAGAAAAGAACAGCTCCTCCAGGAGATTGGAAAAAAAAGCACACAGAATTCAAGAAGAATGAGACTGACAAGTCAAGAATGTCCTTCTAGGCTTCTGAACCCACAAAACACTGTCCAAAATTACCAGAACACAGTATTTTCTGATAAATCTAGTTATGAGATGTCACTTGGCACTGTCAAGCATTCCTTGATCGATATTCTTTATCACACCCCTTAGCAACTCAAAAGTAATCACTGAGTTTTAAGACTTTTACCCAAAATTTCAAACAGGTTTCTTCATCTTTTATTTCCCACATTGCATACTTCCACACTGCCATGACACAGCATTGATCAGCAATGCTTAAAACAACACACAGGTCCCATCTTCAGTGGTTCAGATCCCAGGAAGGTCTGTACAGCTAGAAATGAATTCTCAAGTAGGAAGTGAGGACCTTAATTCAGGCCTAAACATAAAGCATGTCTCATGCCTATCCTTCAGACATTTATTACCTGCTCAGTATATGTCAGCTCACCAGGTGACAGGATTAAACTGATAAGGGACACCTTTGGCCTTAAATTTCCTCTCATGCTGTAATAAGAAACATTTTTTCCTCCACTAATTACAGAGACTGGATGACAGGTTGATACCTGTTTTTCCCCTCTGCTTATTTTTCCTTTTCTCAGTGGCCTCCCCTCTAATCTGTTATCTCTGCTGCCACCACTGCTCAAGGCTGCTCAGAATGAGAGGAATGAGTAGAGCTGCTCTTCTTCATCCTCCTCGCCCTTCTCATCAACTGGTTGTCAGAGGTGTCAGCAAGGGAGAAAGGGCATTTTCCAGCAGCTTCAACAGTAAACCCAAATGATTCAGAAATTCATTTCATTTCTAACCCTCAAAGAGCAGGGCAAAAAAGGCTTCAGGATATCCAAAACAACCAATGATAATCAATGCTAAATCCCCAATTAAAATTTTCAAATACGCAATATGCACCAAAAATGTTTCATCATTTATTACAAACTTATTCGATATTGTATACGTACATCTATATTTTTTTTTTAAGAGGTGAGGGGAATACACTGTACGATGTATTGTCACCTCCTAGATGAATGGCTACATCCCTATATTCACACTCATTGATATCACCTCTTGAAGAAAACAAAGAGAAAGTAAATTACTATATTTGTGAATCTGGGTAAACAGTGAAAAGCTACCAGTGTTAGTGTTCAGTTATAGAGACTGCAGGTACTGGCAAAAGGAAATGTCTCTGTTCTGCTTTAGCACAACAAAAGTAAAATCAGAAGAAAACGGCATCTCTGTTCTTCATTCTCCATCATGACAAACCTTGACAACATTGACATAAGCCACTCCAACTCGTATCCCACAAAGTGCTGGTGATAAGCATATCACAAACTGTTTTTCAATTAGAATACAATATAGCTTGAACAACCCCTTCCATTGTAAGACAGGGTTAAATGACAGCCCAAATAACAGGCTGAGGACATTTTAAGTGGTCTTAGCTACCTCCACAAGCACATGATTAAGAAGTTCACTTTCTCACTGTTTACGTCCCTTGTGTTGAAGAGCAGACACCTACTACTAATTCAGACATATCTATCCCCCTGACTGCTCTCCTGTCAGCACATATCATGCACAGACCACATTCTATAATAATGCCATGCTTAAACTCTTTTCTTAATAGGGCTGGCCCTGAAGACTGGCCCCACATCACACCATATACTCCTCATATACACATTCTTTAGGCTATTTTGAAAGAAGACACTGACTTTGCTTTTGCTGCCAAGTATCCACTAATGGTAAAAATTACTATATATGACTAAATCTTTTCAGTATCTGTTAAAATATGTATTTCAGTATACTGAGAAGGGAAAGGAAGAACCAGACATTCCAAGACTTAGTACATCAGAATTTCACAATATAAGCAATGTCTTAGAAAGTACAACTGAAACGGTTCACTTCTGTTTTCATGCTTCTATTCACTAGATTACTTGCTTTTGAATTCTATTTGTAACAACATCTACCCCTGAGGTCATTGATACCTTTTCCGATATTTCATATTTTTCTTTTGATTAACATGTTTAAATAAGGAGTTTCACCTATTCGTGACAAGTTCCACAGATGCCTCTATGAGACAAACCTTATTTAACCCCCCTCAAGAATAAGTATATTTAGTTCCTGTGTACTAATCAGACAATTGTAATACGTTCAGCAGAGCCCCAAAAAAGGTGGGACAAGGGG
Source organism: Nesoenas mayeri (assembly GCF_963082525.1). Classification (NCBI taxonomy): domain Eukaryota; kingdom Metazoa; phylum Chordata; class Aves; order Columbiformes; family Columbidae; genus Nesoenas; species Nesoenas mayeri. Next base: position 61,562,689 of record NC_137540.1, on the reverse strand, counting down.
GCATCTATTCAGTCTTTCTAAGCTTAAGAATATACTTGTGCCATTGCTGCCCTACAGCAGAGACTGCAGACCTGAAAAAACAGCTGGAAGAAACTGAGAGAAAAGTGGGAAATATATAGGGGAACCTATATTGAGTGGTTTATTTTAGCAGTTTAGTTCAGTCCAGGCATGCAGTTCAAGCACAGTCTATTCTAGGATGCACAAAGCACTCCAAAGCCTAACTGGAAGCTTAGTCCACAGGGCAAGACTAGCCTCAGTTCCAAGGGTAGGATGTAGCACTGGCACAGCACACCACTGCAAGATGCACTGACATTTCAGCTGCAGGGAATAAAACATTTGAAGGATAAGAAAGTTATCAGAGTACATGAACTGAAGCAATACTGATCCATCGTTACTGAAGCTGCGATGCAATAAATCTGTTCAAGTTCAAAAGAGGTGAAAATCTCTCCTAAAAACTTGTCTATGTTATTCACCAGCGTGAAGAAAAACACTGCTATTTATAACCATACTAAGAAGTGTTTCCAGGAAAAGTTATCTGTTTGAAGGGAATAAATTAGCTTGTTTTGCGCACTCTTCTCTGTATGTACCCACCTGCTTCCATCCCTGCATGGTAAAATGAATGGCATCACTTTTTCCACCAAGTGATAAAGGGAGACCCAATATTGCTATTAATGGATCTTCAAAAATAATGTCTAGCAATAAAATATTGATATGCATTTATTCTAGCATACTATTGCAGGTGCTTTTTATGGAGGAAATTACTAGCCTTCTCTAATAGCAGTGCCTCATCTATTTCAACATTTAAATCAAGAAAGAGCTTTGCCTTTCAGTAGGAGAGATAGGTGCATACTTATAACTATTTTCTGTGAGTATTGTGATTAATGAGAGGAAATTTATTAAATACATTTTAAAAATGTAAGTATTTAAATCTTGGAAAGAAAAAATACCTGCTATCAGCACAGAATAAACACTTTATCAACCCAGCAGAGAAGATTAGTTTTTTAGGTTTTTAAGAACCTCTCTCTAAGAGGTAGATTAAAATGTAGTGCCAATTTTTCTGTTACGTGATGTTTTTAAGACTTATATAAATAGTTTTTCATCCAAAGCATCACAAAACAACTGCCATTTAACATTTGCATGTAGTATCATTGAAGTTTGCAGATGAATTAGACAAAAATCACATCAGTAGCCAGAATTGAAAACCTGAAGCAAGTCTGCTGAAAGTTGAACTCTGGATAAAAAAAAAAAAAAAAGGAAATCATCTGCTTTAAATAAGCAGTTGAATTTTTTTTGACCTACTGAACATCTGAATTCTCTGGTTTAAAAAACTATGAGTTGGAATGAAAATATATATTCTGTTTGCTTATCTGTATAAATAACTTTGATCAAAAATGTCATATGCACAAAATAACAGAAATAAACGTGTTCAAAGACCAGAAAATATTACAAGCAAAGAAGCTCTAATGCAACCTTAAACTGCAATCTGTCCTATTTGTTTTGAAACCAAAAATTCAACAAATATTTCAGATGGCTGATATCAGAATTCGAAAGAACCTTCATCAAAGTATACCTGTACCAGCTTTTCCTCATGAGAAACACTGAATAAGAGTTTCCAAATGTCACACTAAGCAGCAACACAGTTAAGAGGTGCCAGAAGCATCACATATTTCTTAAGTACCCTCTACTGTAATCTGGCTAGTGTGCCAAAAGCTGCAGTCACCTCTGGTGTTTCCTTCAGAAGCCAGCTACTACGTTACTTTCTTTTTTCTTGGTGTTGGGAAGTATTTCAAGATCCACCTTCACAACTAACAACCAACATACATTCTGAGATCCCTGTCAAAACAGTACACTACAATGGCAACTTTTTGAAAACATAAGACTTTGAAGCATGAGTATTTTGAATACCACACCATTTTGAACACCATAACTTAAATCTGAAGCTTGTATTTAATAATAACTTTAGCACAAAGCCAATAGGTTGTTTTATCACCTCAAATAAAAACTAGCCATTTAAGAAAAAACAGTGTTCCTAGAAGTGGAATCCTGGTTTCACCCTATTGAACCAAACACTATTACAGAAGATGAGGAATTCAAATCAGAACACTCAAATTCATCAAGGTAAAGTTGTTTTAAAAATAATATTAAATAATAATAAAATATAATAATAATAATAAGCCTCTGGCTTCACACTTTCTCCTGATTAGCACAGCTATACATACCGCTATTTGACATTTGAAAAAGATTGTTCTTCTCAAACTTCTTGAAAACACTTCCTTTTATTTCAACAAACTGCAATTTTTAAAAACAAATAATTAGGTTTTATTTATAAAAAACTGATATAAACAAATCAGACAATCAAATAATATGCAAACAGACATATGATATGCAAAGATGAAGAATGCTGAAAAAAATTAGAGTAGCTAATATAATGAAGCTACATACTTACATTATTGGACATCATGATCGTAAGCAGTGATTTATTGTGGGAGTTGAAGGCCACATTAAGGGTTGTTGCTTGAACCATTATAAGAATAGCATGCAGGACTAGATAGCAGGGTTAAGGAAGCATATTTGGAAATAATTTTTCTACACAACAGTACTGAATATCACCAAAACTCAAATTTCCTATTTTGAATCGCAAGTTTAACAAAAAAGTTTCTATCTCTCTGTCAACTGGATTTACAGCAAGATAGTACTTCAATTTATGTAAAGTACCCACAGTGCTTTGTAGCACATAATAATTATGCTAATTTTTCTTTTTATAAAGGAGCCCAATGACATTAGCCAGGAGAAACTGCGATACAACCTGAAGGAAAAACATCTGAGACAAAGAAAGATTCAGAGAAAACGGGAAAGAAAGTACAAGAACTCTCAATTCATCACATCATCTACTGGACTATGCATCTCTTTACAGATCATTTTCATCAGTTCACTGTAAAGTTACTCCACACTAAACTCATTTGCCACCTGAACACACATGAGTTTATCCTTCCATTTCAAGAAAATGTTTTCAAGCTGGGTGTTTGTTACATTCTGCTAAATAACAAGACCCCACTGCCTTCAAGATCCTGTGACTCAAAATTCTCCAATACAAATCAGAAATCAATGTTTCCATGAACTATCCAATTACTGTTTTTCCTTCTACTACAAACTAGGCATTAAAAAAGCTGTCTACTACTGCAGTGGTGTACCACTATGCAGTTGTGCTTGGTGGTTTGTTTGTTTGTTTGAGTTTGGTTGGTTTTTTTTCAATGTAGGCTAAAAGGCTTTTTTCATTCATTTTAAAAACCCGTAGAACTGGTGATCTTTGAAAGGAACACAGATTTAGGAATACTATCAATTTTTAAATATATCAAAAAATAATGCAATGTGTAATTTAATGTAGAAAATTTTGCAATTGAAGAAAAAGGATACAGACATACAGCACTGCCATGAAGAAGTGAGGAATCACACCTATGTGAGCTCTTTTTCTTTCCTTAGGTTCTGTAGCTGTCCAGTAAAGAGCATCCAAAATATCTTGTCCAAATGAAGAAAACAGACGATCAGCCACCTAAACAAGACAATTTTTTTATTGCCTTAAAGCAATACATTTCTCTACGGCACTTGAATATACCACCCTAGGTACAGCTCGACCTAAAAGTTTCAAATATTTATCACTTTCCATCTCTTGTTCATTCAGTTTCTACTCTGGATTTCACAGTGGTATTGTTCCTTTTGTATGCTCAGCAGCTTTCCTTCCCTCTCAAATTTACCTTCCCCTTTTCAACAGTATTTACAATATAGAACCATGTAGTGTTATCTTAGATGCTTCCTTAGACGACATCCAGGTACAGTTCAAACTTCAGCCTTTGACAAAGCAATATGTATGTTGCATTAAACTATCCTATTTTTTCCCCAACCCTCTGTGTTTAATAGGTGGAAAAAATAATGAAAAGTGAATTTCCAATGTGTGATAGGAGAGAGTATCAGCTTACAGGTACAAAAAGGACTGAAATTAGATTTGCCTATACTGTTGCTTTACATATTGGAATAAAGTGTATATTCAATACAAATCTCCACATAAAGCAGAATTCAAAATGAAAAGCAATATAACACAACAGCAAGTGATCAAGGGGGACTAGAAATTCTGCCAAAAAGGCATAACTAGTTTGAAAAAAATACAAATATCTAAAGCGTAACCCAAAGAATATATGCACAAGTAGGAAAAAAAAAAAGCAGTATTTCTAAAGACAGGAAAACTACAGACAGCAATCTGAGCTCATAATTTAATACCACAGCAATAAAGGTCACATGGAGTTCCACAAGTTCTCAACACTTCATCACTTCCAACAAGCATGTAAAACTGAAGATAACTACAAGGAAAGACTTTTTTTTCTGCCTATACACTACAGTTCAGTAATATCAAAACTAAGCTGTACAGAACAACAAAAATAGCACTTCAAAAATTAAATTCGGTATCATGAGGCATATGTCTGGCTGAAAAAGAATAAGATACAGCTTTCACTGCTTACTAACTCAATCAAACAGAAGTAGTTACATATGAAAAAGTGCTTATCTCTGCTTAATAAAAACAACTGATATTTCCTCTTACTTTCTGTAAGACAACAATTTTGGACATGTTAAAACAACATGTAGCAATACACTAGGTGCACAACATACCCACAAATACTAAACCATACCTATTAACTAGAAAATAAATTCTTGGTACAACATAAGCAAACCTAGACTTGGGATCATTTCCTGACTTTGTTAATTAAGAGTTCTAAAGGTAAAGATAGCAAAGAGAGAGAAATCATATACTTTAACTTATTCAAGTCAACATTTATTGAAAATTCCTAAAACATGAAGGATGAATTAAAATAAATTTTTACTGGATGTCTCAAGTAAACTACACTATGTGCTACACTATAAGCATCACCTATGAAATAAAATGAAAAAAACCACAATGATCTGATGATTCACCATAAATCTGAAGTTCATAAGCTCTTCAGTTTGAGAGATATTTACAGTGGTATTGTTTTCGGCTTTTAAATTTTATAAATTAAGCTGGCCTGCATTATTCGGTTCCTGCTCATTGTGATGACCCACTGAGTAATTACACCTGGTGTGGTAACACCAACTACAGAATGCTTAGAGTTTGGTAGGTTTTTGTTCACAATATTGTGAGGGTTTTAATAGTTAAATGGTGGCTTTGCTTTCCTTTTTGTTTAAGCAGTCCTTGTATCTTAGCTGACAGGATAGAAAAATATTAAAACCCACCACACAATATTGTTGTTTGCTTTTCCAAATATGACTTACCTAAACCCTACATGCCGGCTCCAGGCTCCAGCAGAATTCCATGGTGAGTGCTGTCACCAGCATAACGCACACTGGGGCTTCACAAGGAGCAGGAGCCGGTGGGTCTGAATCTAAAAAAGAAAAGTGTCATTTAAGCTAAATGTGCTGAATGCTCCCCTAGGCTATCTGGAGCATTCAGCACATAATTTGAAGACTTTGCATTTCTCATATCTGTCCAGGACAATATTCCCCGGACTTGTCAACAGCCGAAAACATTAGGACATTGTAAACATCTCTGTTGCTCTGTGATTAACTAAATTAAGAAGATTTTCCTACTTTGAAAGCTTGTGAAAAATGTAATTCTATTACTTAAAGAAAAGCATATTTAACAGTTCCTTAAAAAACATTGCTTGCATTAGTAGCAAAGACTTAAAATAAAATTCACCACAGTAGTCTAAGCAAGCCAATATTCAAACTGATGAAAGCTGATTATCAACCAAGTCTTTCAGTGGGATCTCATGATATTTTTCATCAATACTGTGGCTGCAACCTATTATATAATGGTAAAAAAGTCAAAAAACATGTCCTGTCCTTGGTATCTTTGGTTTCATGAGGCACCATGGAAACGAAATACTGTTTCCAACTTCTAAGTCTAACGTAATTTTTCTAATAACTATGAGCGGTAACAGGATTCCCCCTTTCCTAAAAACCCCCACAAACTCAGGCAGCACTTCTGAGTTGAGAGACACACACTTTTGGTTCTGTCAAACATAGCAGAGAAACTTAACTCTTCATTCAAAATGGAACAGCACACGGTTTCCAATTCACAGCGAACACTGCTGTTTCTCTTCAAATTACATCGTAAGCACATAGTGCTGTATTATCTCAGCTGTAAGAGAATGGACTCAAAGCAGTTGTGAAATAAGGGGAAATTACTATTTTGAGCACATGGCTTATTTAGTAAGTGATAATCTCTCACAGATTATGGAACTATATATGGATGAGTACTTCTCAACACAACTAAAATCCTTGTAGTAACTCAGTGCCAATTCAATATTTGTACATGTTTTTCAGCAAAGCTAGAATGAAAGGAAAAAAAATCCTATGAATAAACAACTGAGGTGATTTCTATTATATTTATATCACTTAGAATAAAGTGTGTTCCTTAAGCAATATTTTAATATTTTATGAGGAAAGAACAAAAGTCTGTGTAAAATGTGACTATTTTGTCTAAACTGTAGCTCCTTTTTACTAGTCTTCAAACAAAGGTACAACAGATGTTCAAACAAGGATTAATATGTTATTCAGAGACCCAGAATCCTAGTAAAGTAACTCTTGTGTACAAAGCTCTGATTGAGTCCTTTTAACAGGTTGTATTCCTAACATGTTCTATATTTGCAGGATGGAGATAAGATTGCAGCTATGAAAACATTATTTACTTTGTGAATCACTAATGACAGAAGTGCAATTAAAATCTCACTCATGCTTTACAAAACAGGAACAACTTTTTTTTTCTTCCCCTAAAATTTCTATCTTACCTCCCAAACCAGAATTTCCTTTTCTTTTTCACTACATTCATTCAATTTATTGTTTACATACTCAGGCTTTTACCTGCTAGTCAGGCCTGAGACAGGTTAAGCTGTAATATGTGTCCTCACATACAATGAAAGCTATACTTCCATAATGAAGAATTAAAAACCAAATTCCATGTCTTATGCCATCTTCCTTCTCCGCCCTCTCACAGGATCTTATCAGTATTTCAAATAGTTTCTACTTTCCTCAATGAGTTAAAAACCTCATTCATTCCACTCCTTGCATTTCAGTTTAAGACATTTCTTCTTCCATTTCCAGTTCTCAATTTTTATTCAACTAAATTGATTAATAAGCTCCAGGACTTAGGCAATATGAAACAGTATCTACAAAACTTACTTTTCACAAACTTGTCTGTTCCACTGCAGGTTTATTATGAAGGGTATGTGCACATTCGTGGGAATATGAGATGTGCCATGTTCTAAGTACAAATACTGTAATACGACAATATATTAGATAGTTCAAAAAAAGCATGCTTGATATTCTGATGCCAACATTCTTACCTCAAGCATGTTATAGATGATGTAGAGCTTTATGACAGACTGTCCCCTTATAAGATGATACATCATAGAGTAGTCAACATAGTGCATCATGAAGTAGCAGATGACCAATATAACTCCTTTGAGAATGTCACATACCTGAGCAGGTTGTAGCAAACGTCTATCACTGAAATAAAAAGGGCGAAAAGTTTCATTAAAAGACATATACCCACAAAATACCGAAGTTATCAAGTCAATAGGAATTTAGAGAAGCTGTTAATCAAGGACATATTTTAATGTACTATATCACTGTCTCTTTCCATGCCTCTCACTCCAACACAAAAGGAACACCATAACAGTGATGCACAGTTATAGATCACACTCCTGAGGAGGATCACATTCTCTTATCTGCCACATCCCTTTACTTAAAATAGAGTATTTCTCAGGTGAGAGCTACCACTTGCTAAGAACCTTCTGTGTGCATGCCCTTTGATTTTTAAATTTATCTTCCCTATTCCAGCCAGCCCTACTCACCATTTTGACTTCCTCAGTTACAGAAATTGTGTTTGCTACAACCAAAAGAAATGAAGTAGTCATCTTTAATTTCAGCATAATGAACTAGATGCTGAGGAACAGGTTCTAAATGCAATTCCATATCATCTTTTAGCTCTAAGCTCTGCAGCAGTAAATGCATACAAATTGACATCAGAGCTTGAGGCTGATCTTGGACCAATGCAGAAGTTTTCTATCTGTAGTCCCACAAGCTACCCAGAAGACTAAATGAATCATTATCCAATTTCAACCTATAAACTAAAGCTACAGGAACAAAACAGCTTTACCTCAATTGCCACAATAGCAGCCACAAGCATAATGAAATTGCAAGGCAGTATTTACTTGCCTATTTACTTAGTTTAGAAATAATAGGATGCAAAGCATTTAAAGAGCCTTGAGATTAAATCAAAACATTACTTAAGAATTAAATATCAAAAACCAGAGAAATAATTTCTATTACATGTATTAATTTTTAATATACACTGAAAGGTTTTTGCAGAAGTTAGTGTTTCAAAAAAGTCAGAAGCAGTTAGCAGAACGTAAGTCATGAATTTTCATGTTATGTTTTCTTAAATGACTAGGTTATCCAAAGATTATACAATGCTCCCATAAAGTGATACACATTTAGAAAAAAAAAATAGAGTAAGCTGATAAAAATTCATGCTGTTATTAAAAAACATCCAAATGGTTACTTATGACGTCTGGGAGTCAAGACATTCTACAGACCCCGCAGAAAGTAAAAAATCCCAGCTACCTGACTCATTCTATTTAAGTACAACATCAGAGCTAGAATGTTATACTTTGGGTTTCTTTTTTGTCTTCCATTCAAAAGAAAAAAGCCCTGAAGACAGCATTCATGCATCATAACACTCATGGAACCACATAGTGTCATGCTACAATGGGAAACAGATCATTCTCATTCTAGGAGTATATGAGAAAGTTTCCAGAACTTTCAGATTTATAGTACACTTTGAACAGAGAGTAACTGCTCCTTTTATTATACACCTTTTACTGCATCATTATCAATAATAGAATTTAACCTGGTCCAGCAAGTTCTTAACCTAAGAGACATTTTCTTGCTCTCAGAATTCATCCAGTAACAGTAACCACATCACATTCTATTTCAGACTAAGTCCTTGACAAAAAGCCTCAATGAATTTTCTTCTGCTCCCCCACTGCAACAGAGTTTTAACTGAAAACATCAATTTAAAAAAGTAAAGAGAATTGAAAGTGTTCATTTGACAACACATCCAGTATTTGCTGCTTAAAGAACCTATGACTACGCCCTTGCATGACACACACCAAAAAATTCACCCTCTCCAACTGACAAAATTATGTTTTGAAAATTTACTGACCTATTTAACTACATCTGACTTAAATGATTATACTTATTTAAATATGTTAGCATATATTGAAAAGTTTATTGGATTTAAGCCAGCACATGATTATGATTACCACTCATATGCTGAATAACACAGCATGTTCCTTGTTCTCCACCCTACTTCAATTTTGGAAGTATACTTAGAGTCATTTCAGTATGAGTCCCCCAGCTGACATTCACAGTCCGCAACACATTGGGATAAAGCAGTAAAGGCATTATCATGCTACACACAGTAATGTCAGGCCTTAGCATTTGAAAAAGAGAATCAGAATTTGTTACTCAGAAAATCAGCATCTTCATTCTTCCAGTCAACATCTACCTTAGCATTAGAGAAGCAGTGAGTACCTGGTAGAGAAAACCTGATTAGCAGAATAGACACCCACTTCAGAAGTCTGTTTTAAAACTTTGGCAAGGTACCAATTTTTATGATGGAATGGCCTCTTGTTGAAATGCGCTAGTAAGCAGAATCTGTTCATGAAGTTTCTGAAGCAGACCAGAAAGATTCTCACAGGCAAATGCTTTGATGTCCACACCACAAATCAATACAGACTGAGAGTTACTATGTTAAAGGTTTTCTGGCTTATAAACAACATCAAAGATGCCCAACCACCAGTACAGTCACAAACTGAAGTTATTCTGTACTGTTAACCCCATCAGTCTTTTGCTTGCATTGATTTTCAGCAGTCTGATTACACTCACTTGAGCGAAACCAACTCAGGAGAAGCTGATGTAAAACCAGACACCAACCATCACACGGGAATACAAACTCTAAGAACAGACAACACACACCCAAGAGCACCACTGCTCTTCTGAAGGTGGTCTCAACTCTGAAAACTAACTCTGGAGAAAAACGCCATATGAAGGTGCATCCAAACTCACACATGGCATCCTATATGCTGGAAAGACGAAGGTATTTTGAGAATGTGTTGTGTACAGAACAGAATAAATATCACTATGATTCAATTCTAAGGCTGCCCAAAGGGTTAGATCAACTGCACTTCATTGCTGTGCCTTACAGGAATCAAGCTCTTGTGGAATAAAGTACATCCAAATAACATTTTTAGAGAACTTTACCTCTCAAAGAGACTTGGATTTTATTTCTCAGTAGACTGTATATGTAGAAAAAAACTGCAATAAACACTTCCGTTTTTTTCTGATGTTTTAACTAAAAACACAGTCAGTGTTCAAAGTTATGCAAGAACTTCTTGTGCTTCTCATCCACGAGAGGCAGAATCAATAGTAATGCTGTGACAACTTCAAGACACAGGTCTAAAAGAAGTTGCAAAAATATCGTCACAGTTCCACCTTACTCAGCTTGATGACAGAAGAGCTGTCAGCATCTCTAACCCCTAGTCAGTAGAAGGGATTATCGCAAAGGCTGAGTACAGAGAACTGCTTTATAGAAAGAGAAAAGACTAAGAACCTGGCATTTAAAATATATTCCAGTGTTCACTGCACACTAAGAAAGAGCCCTTCATACTGACTAGGCAAGTAATCTATGGTCTACAAATAACATGACTACTGCATAAACCCACAAAAGCACTTTTACTGCAGCAGAATCCATTTCTGCTCTGGCTAATAATATTTATGATAGGATTTTGAGGTGTGGCTCTGAATATAATATGGGATAGGACTAATTATTTCATACAAAGACAAGGAAATCAAGTAAATGGATTAAGTCTAATGATTTGTCACCTTTTGGCAACTACACAGAAGTAACTGCAAAGCCCGCAGTTATGAAATGATGCAGTCAGCGTTCAGGGAGAACTGAACATTGCAGTTTTAGCACATGATCAGGCTCACATTGGTTCAAGCTGTACTTGTCACAAATCATTCCTATCCCTTGAATTAAACTGTTTAATACATATAAACACACACAGGCTGATGTGATTTTATGCCTGTTATAAAAAGTCCTAGCCTACCCATTACACTTTCTGCATTCATTTTTCTCAAGATATGTTTCTACTTATTGTCTCCAGTAACTACTCAGTGTCAACACTGGAAAGTTCTTTCAGAACAATCTTGAGCACTAAGTAATCAGACCTCATGATTAATATCACACACAAATTCATAATGCTGTACTCATCTGCACCATAAGTACTACAGATTCTCTAAAAAAAAAGCAAAACCAACACATGGTGTTGTGCTGATATTTTCAATATCTCATTTGAAAGTAGGCAAAGAAGTTAGCTATGGGTCTTTTTTCTCATAAGTGAAAAATTAAAAACAATAGATAAAGAACATAAGAACTACCTTATTTTATATTTAAACACTTCGGTTACAAAAGAGCAAGCAGCAGAATCTTTCTATAGAAATCAGTCGGTCTTTTTCTTCAAAGCTAACCCAGGCACACAGTAACACCGCAGAAGTGAATTAAATATTAACACTTTCCCGGCTTCAGCGAACTGAGAGTGTTTGGCCACAAGATGCAGTTACATCCTACTGGACTCCACAAATAATATTATGTGAATTGTTTCACAATTTAGCTGATTACACAGCTGAATATAATTTAAATTTCAACTCTCACATCTCATAAACCAGTAAATACATGGATTCATTTGGACTGTCTTTCAAATGTGCTTTAAGATACATGATTTCTGGTGGCGGGTTTTCTTTCTTTTACCTAATTACTTTCTACCATTATTTATTACTTCTAACATTTTTACTGTAAGTTGTGCTCTCCAAGATGCTCTTTAGAGAATTTTGTAAGTGGTTTCATTATGCTAAACCTTGAGCTCCCACATTTAGCTGTAGAGACCAGACTACCAAGGAATTTTTAATTTAAACTTCTTAAAACATCAAAGTACCTTAATAGTAGAGAGTAAGGCTTATCTATTCTTACTATTATCCACTACATAAAATCTTCTATTGCTTTTCTATTACTAGCGCTGAATACACCGAGCTGTTTAAACACTAAATGATCCTTCAATCTGCAGGAATTCAGGGTGCAAATCCAAGCATTACTCTAAAGGTAAACTCTCTCACACTGTAACACTAACTAGCAAATTAAGGCAACATAAAAAAACCATGCAGGGACTTCAGCATTCTATAGTGTGTACTTACCAAGATGTTCAAACTTCTCAGCCTTTGGGTACATTTACCATTAAGTCTACTAATTGACAGAAAACCTCCACTGAAACAAACCCTTCTGTCTCCAAATAATGTAAGTATATAAATGCATGCCTAAGGGGATATACCAGCTTATTATTCATTTTAATATAAGCAAGTGATGTGCAAGCCTTACTACTATACCTCCTTATTCCACCACAGCGTGCTTCCCTTTCACTCCAGTCAATTAACAAAAGGAGGAGCACGCTGAGCTCAAAGCTAATCACACAGTGTTCAAGGCAGTTAGAAGTGAAACTACAGCAAAATTTATACAATGCACCAACTGACATCAACCAAGAATTCAGAAAACTGGTCTGCTACAGGAAAAGATTTCCTTTTACAACAGAATTCATAAGCTCAAGGTTTAATATTCATGCTTCAAACTTTCCAGTTCATGGTTTGTCCACCTCAAGACACCTAGAAAGTGTGAATCCAAGTCTTTCCCAGGTTTAGAAAACAACTGGGTCTGTGTAACTCCTCTCCCTTTAGCTAAAACCAAGCGTCTTCCCTTATAAACAGTTAGGAAGAATCCCTTTGCTATTCTATAAAACCAAAACACTGTTAAATTAGAATACTACCAAATATTTTGGCTACTCATTAATTTGTTCTGTACATTCTAAGAACAACAACAAAATCTAAATTTTTTCATGATTACTTGTAACATGTAAGAAAATGCACTCTAAGTGTTACAAAATTAAGAGCCAAACTTATTTCAAGATATATACAAACCAGCTACCTAGAAATGAGAAATCTGGTGTGAAAAAGTGATTGCCATAAGCAATGTCCTTAGACAAGTGAAAGTTAAGGAACTAGTTACCTGACTAATTTTCAAGGTATGTCTATTTGATACCATACTCAAAAGGCCATGATCCACATTTCATATTACTAGTAATAAGAGTTCTGTCTCCATCTACTGGTTAAAAAAATGTGAGGTTCAATCACTTATAAGGGCTATGACCATACAAACAGTCGTACTACTGATAAGCAGTATCTGTGACTATTCCAACTGAAGAGCATCTGGATTTCACAGTATCTTTCCTTTCAGAAGAAAAACAGCTCAAGATTTTCAGTATATTGTCATCTACCCCACCAATTCCTTTTCTGTTCCAACAGCTGTACAACTAAAGTTACTTAATATTAAGCAGAGCATTATTAAAAATAAATCACAGTTTACTGATATTTGGCTTTAATATGTTAAAAATCACAAGTAGCTACTGCAGAACTTTAAATGATTGACTTCCAAAAAAACAAAGATTGGGTGTTAAATGTTTTAATAAGCCTTACTTATTGAATTTGGGACACAGAATATGCCCCAGGACAAACAGGAATTTGTTCTTAATGTAGAAAGAAGTGCAAAAAGCTCACTAGAGTAGTCTGTGTTGTACTTTTCAGCAACTATCATTGCAAAATGAATATTTTCACTATATTGTATACAAACTAACCTGTAAACAAGTATACTTGTCTGAACACTTCATTACTTTACCTTCTGATGCATAAGCACTCTGTATAAATTATTTTAAACTTAATTCTGCACAGACTGTCATATGCCATCATATGACTTCTTTACTTCTGTCTTTCAGGCTTCCTGGTGTTCCTCAAATCTTCACAAGTTTGATTAGATATGTTCTTCTAGTCACCTTGTAGAGTTGTTTGGTTTTTAGTTATTGGTTTTATTTGGTGTTTATTGTTATTTGTTTGTGTTTTAAACAACAGGAATTCAAGACATTTTTCTTGTTTAATTTTACAGTTAAAAGATGTCCAACAGGATGACTGCATTTTTAATTGGTTCCTTTACTGTAGTCTCATCCAAACAATTCAGATTACTCTAAACAATTACTCCTTCACAGCTAGAACAGAAAATATTTCCAATACTGATTCACATATGTGGTAATTTAAAGATATGAATACACTATCACTGCAATGCCTTAGATGGATATTTTAACTGTAATAAAATGATGAACTTCACCACCTGTATACATATATATTTATAAACGCTTAAGATAACAGTATTATTTCTACAAATGCTATTGTACTTTACACTATTAAAAAAACCTTTTCATTTATAAAGGTTTATTATTTGTCTGGTAATGCAATTAATCTTTTTAGCACTGAGGTTACAAGTTCAAGTGAGAATTTTACAGCAAACCTTTTGTAACTGTACTATTTATTCAACATTAACACTGAAAATGTTAGAAAACCACTGGGGTTTATATTAACAATATATTTCAGTTAGTGAAATGGTGGTCTAGTTAAAGTTTTGTTTAAGATATCTTTTCTTTCTCCATTTTTACATCATAAATACTTGTATGAAAACTGAACCGCGGAATGCTGTTTTACATGTAGGTATTTAGTCTTGATCAAAGTCTTAATTCTTCAAAGTGTCATTCATTAATGAACTACAGTATCAGAGGTTTCTAATCTTACATGAAGCATTAAGAAGAACTATTCAATTAACGCAAAGGGATATTTTCCTGTTAACATACTAAGCAAATATGCCATGGAAAACAAAAGCCAAGTGAGTTTGTCTGAAGGGCATACCTGACCATAAAGTCACACATTAAGAATTTTCAAAATGTGCAAAATGATATCTTGGAAATATTTTCCTAAAATTATGCTCAAGTTTGGAATTAAGTTTGGCTTCAGGAAGAAAAGTTATTTTGATCAAATCTAATAACCAGTTTGAGACTTTAAAAAGAGATCCAGCTTACAGTATGCAGGACTTCACTGTTGCAAAAACTGTGAGATAGATAGACCAAGTACTGATAAAAATATGTCCCAAACAAAGAATTCTAAGATACAGAGAGCTGAGTTTGCCAAGATTAGATGGCATTTCATTTCTCAAACAATAAAAAGCCTCTACATGCACACAACACAGCACGAGACCATGCTAAGAATGAAACGAAACCAACCTTGCCGTTAGGCCCCGATGAGAGCTGTCTCAAAATAAATAAAAAAAATGAGGTTTCAAATAAGTGACAACTAACATTAGCTTTCATTAAGACTTTACTTTTTTTAATAACAGAATCAACTATAACTGAAGTCAGTAAATGAACATACACTGAAGTCCTGTATTTCATTATGCAGAGAATCAACTTTAAGTCTAAGATACCTGTCAGTGAACTTTCAGAACTCCCCATAATTCACATTAAACATTACAAAAAACCGCTTGAAGTACACACAAAAATACAGCTATGAACCTCACTGAAACACTACTTGGAATAAATGCAAAAAAGCTTAAGGCACTGTAAGTACAGCAGGGGCTATAGTTCTTCCAAGATATCCTAATTTTAATTGGGCCAAACTGGCCCACAGGCGTTCTACGTAAAAAATGTTTTAAATCTGTTAAGATCACAAACGGTTTCCACAATGATGTGAAGTCACATATGAAAATAAACCTACCGTAAACAGCACCAAATCAATTTCATGTGTTGGTTATTAAAACTAAGTGTTGGTCTCTCCTTTGAAGTATGCGGGTTAATTCAGCTATACTATCCATTTGTAATCAGTGTTTTTACTGATTACATGTAGATGGGTGAATTTGGCTGACAGCATAAAAGGAAAAAGAAAACCAGGATTTACTCACCAAGGAGGAATCCCTGTGACACCACATTCCATCCTATAAAGGAAGTGAAAGTGCTCTTCCCTTCGGTCTGATTTACAAGAAAGAAAGAAAGAGAAGGTTGTAATGTCGCTACGCTACGCGCTGTTATGGAAAGGAGAAAGGACTACTTGACAGAAAATACTGAATGTACCTGCCTTTGTTTTGGCTGGCAGAAAGCTACACATTTTGGTGGACAGGTGCACTACTTTCTCAATTAAATTAACCAGACAATTGGAAGTTTATATATTTAACAGCTATAGCCCTTAGAAAAAAAATAGGCTTGGGAATAAGTGTGCAACATAGGTTCAAATTTATTTAATAACTTGATAATATGAAGAAATAATGTCCATAATTAAAATGTCAGTATATTTGCTTTGGTTTGCCTTTTTTCCCCCTTGGTATTCTTTCTTTATCCGCTTTCTTTCTTGAAGTAATGCTGCTCTATTTATTTCCTACTGAAAAGCGTAAGTCGATGATTTCACAGGAGGACAATGGGAATTTTAAAAGGTAGATATAATATAACTGAAGTTTATGATGTTATTCCTGACAGGACTTAAATACACTTATAATAGGGAGAAGATAATAGAAACAAACAAAAAAAACCCAACACAGAACACATTTATAATCTGTAGCTATTTCTATATGGAAGAAATGTAAAGATCTTGTCAATCAATCTTCACATATAAGAAAATTCTTAATCTACTTCTGTATTTTCTCAAGAAAGCTAGTATTCATAGGAAAAAAAAAGTAGTATCTCACTTTCCGCAATAAGTCCTTACTTGCTTCGTGGACATGATGTAAAATGCCTTTAAATGTCATTTAATTGGGAGTCCCATCAGAGTTTCACTAACATGCAATTTTAGCTTTTGGTGTTTTTCAAATAACACAGAAAAGCTTTTCCACATTCCCATGAGAGTTTCTATCAGTGTGCAAAAATATTTTCAAGGAAAACAAAAATTGAGCTCTATAAAAGGTTTCAAAACAAGCAGAGATACTAACCTGCCCAGAGTCTCCAGGTCTGAGGTATTAATAAAAAAAATGTGTCTTAATTGTTAAAGAAAACAGTACCTTTCAAGCACAGATAGTTTCAGGAACACATCAAAGACTGTAATTCTGAAGAGAACTCCACCAGGTCCACTTCCCTCTTTGCCTTAGATTTGGTGTTCCAGCAAAGTACGTGCTTTTATGTTGTCAACGAATAATTTAATAAAATGAGAGTAGTTTATACGAGAATAATTTAGGAAAATTCCTTGACTTGGAAGAAATTACAGCAGAGCGCATTTTTTTTTTTTGTAATTTCAGAAGATGCAATTTAATTTTGTGGAGTTATTTTTTTAAGAGCACCCTACTACTTGCAGAGCACAGCAGTAATGAAGTTGCACCTGCCAAAACCACCACAATCTGATGATTTAGCCTCTGCCGGTTTGACCACAGTAATTTAACCGGCCGCGTAGTTTACTTAATGACAGAATCTTAGATTCTTCTGGCTGAAGTTTTCAAAGTTCTAGTGTCTCTCTAAAACAGCTATGTTAACACCACTACAGTTCTGACAGACACAGAGAACCAAACGTACTCAAAATGAAAGATCAAGTGACGAGGAATGACAATTTAGCAAACTGAAGGACTTACACTGTCTAAGCAGAAAAAGGAAACAATTTTTTTTTAAGATACATTACTCTTTGTTCCCTTTCAGAGCTCTGTAAAACAAATATTAAACCACGTAGAAGAGGCTATAAAGCGCTCCCCCTACATTTAAGCACTGCACACAATACCATAGACAGGAATTAGCCCACCTTACATAGGATGTAGTTTTACTGTTTTAAAGAAATAGTGGGTAATACAATCTTTTCTACACTGAAAAGAGAAGATTTATGAGGAGCTAAATGAACTGATGGGTAAACCAGAAGGGAGATAAAACAGTCATTGCTCAATCATTTCACTGAGATGTTGAGAAAAAGAGTCAAGATGAAGGGAGGAGCACTTTGATTTACTGCACAGAATGGAATATGATGTGGCAGGTTCAAATAACAACTGGTCATGTTTCTCAACAGTTACTTGACATACGTGAGGAAGAGCGACCTAAAAGATAAAGAGCCACCTGCTTTGCAAGTACTTTTTGTAATTACAGATGTCTTACCTATTGAACTCTATTTTGTTACAAACACATCATAAAAAGATATTTCCTGAGCTAGAACAAAATTTCAAATCTTTTTTGCCATAAAAAATCCAATCAGTATAACTAGAAAAACAACACCTCTTCCCGCCCCCCCAAGCAAAGCATAAGCTCTGAACATTTCGAAATAAGAATCATTACATCTGGAAAACGTTTCAGTACATAAACATGAATTGTGAACCATTCAATAAAAAGTCACCAACATTAAAACATTAATGAATTAGACAAAGCCTCAAGTAGTGAACAAATAAAGAGATTCTAGAGCAGAGGTGTCAAACTCATTTTACTACTCCTACATTTGTACAATCCTAAAATTACATTCGTCTCTTTGAAGGCAACTGCGAGGTTGATGTGGCCCCCTATGAAAATGAGTTTTGCACACCTGTTCTAGGGAAGTGAATTCCATAAACATTTGACGAAACTGTGGCAAAATAAATTGCTTCAGAAGTTGTTAGAAAAACAAAGCCATCTTCACTCAAGAGGACTTCAGTTTCACTGAATCTCACCTGATAACACTATAAAGTTAGCACAGAATAGATTAAACTGGATTCTATCCTGCCCTACATACTAAAAATACTATCAAGTAAGCAGACTAAGTTTTGACATTGCAAGTGTGTGTACATATATATATACACATATAGGCACATGTGTGAGTGTGTATGGTATATCCAATGTTGCTTTCTTCAGCACATTGAATACCCCAAACCAGCAACTGATCTTTCAAATTTTTAACTGTAACTTCAGAAGAGCAGAAAACTTGTTTGTTAAAAGCAAAACGTTTACAAACAAGGAAGAACATTTTTTAAACAGAAAAAAGTAGTGGGATACAAATGATAGATTAAAATCCTTTACCTGTACCTGAATGTTAGTATTTTAGCAGTAGCACCCATACAGATATTTACAAATAGGCATAGAGTTTTACTTGCCATCAGGTTAAAACTAAATAGCTGTCATATCTTTTACACAGCTAGGAAAACCCTTTTAACATAATGAAACTGTAAGATTCAGCACAAAATGAACAGCACAATAAAACACTGGAGACTGCCACCTGGTGCCTATGTTAAGCATCACCCAAGTACAAACATTTCAGCTTCAGACTATACTCTAAAATATTATTCTTCTATAACTAGACTAGCGTTTGCTCTAGTCAGAACATGCATTCTAAACTATGTATCTAAATGCACTTCACATATAAAACTATCAATAACGCAATGCAAGCAACAAAATCTTAAAATTAAATAAATAAATTAGCTACTATAAGTTAATGCAAATGTTGGGGAAATACAGAATGAAATCCCTGAAATCTTAATTTATTCAAGGAAAAATTACATCATCAATACAAATACTCCATTTCTTTTAGGCTACCCTTCAGGCTCACATAATCAGCTTTACCATGAAGTAGCAACTTTTCACAAGGAAATAAATTTTATCCAATTTTTGATGTCTATGTCACAAAGGCAAACAAAAATATCCTATGTATTAGCAAATTCCTCTTAGTATTGATCTAAACAAAAAAGCAAGGGGTTAAGATCTAAAATTTCTTAACATTATTCTGATTAGTTAGTTCCATCCAACTACTCTCTAAGATTCCTTGAAAGAGAGAAAATAACATGTTTTATAGAGTTATCCTTTGGGCAGTTCACTGTGGAAACAAGTAAAACTTTTGCTGTAATAAAAATTTTGTTTCAATATCAGAGAGTATCAAAAGACATGAGCCAAGTCACTAACTCAAGTCTAAGAAATCTTACCACACTATTCAAACAGATGGTAGTTAGAAGAACAAAACTACAGGGTAAAGTTACATCTCTGTCCTTTACTAACCTGAATATGCCTAATTGGTGCTGTTATCAAAATGTTGTGTCTGAAGGAAACAACGATGACAGTTAGTGACTGTAGGCAAAACTTAAAGGTGTCCCACACACCTTTGCTTTGGCTAGCTTAGGCCAAACCTTTTTCTTTTACAGTGGAAGAAGTCATTAGTTCAAATGGCACTGAAAGGCTACAAAATCAAGCACACAGGTGAATAGAGAAACATTCTGTGATTTCGTTATTTAAGGGTATTAACATCTTTCCCTTGAATCAACTTACCGTAAGCCATAGCAAGGCAAAGTGATGAACCGGAACATTGCCAGAAAAACTCTCAAAGGAAGCAGGGTGAACACATACAGAAAAGCATCCAGGCACAAAAAGATTCCAAAAAACATCAACTAAATTACAAAAATAAAACAGAAGTATGTTAGTAGTTTATAAAGAGCTACACAAAGACTATAAAGAATTATTATATGAAAAATACTTTTACATAAGACTAATTAACCAAATGAGTACAATGCTCTCACTTGTTCAAGCACCTGAACTGTAAGAAAAATAAGATGCTATGCACTTGGAAGACTATTCAGCAAAAATTCTGCACCACAAGGTCCAAGCAGCAAGGCGTTCACAGACCTCCATGGCTCACTGAACTCAGTCTTTATTGGATGGATGAATTGCACTTGGATATAACTGTGGCTCATTTTCTAATGGTGACTTTCCTCTAAGGTTAGAAAAGTGAATGGTTTTAACCTTTGAAAAAAATGCAGAGCTGTGTATACCTGTGCACAGCCATTTTTTGCCTAATTCCTTTTAAAAATGCTTTTTTCTTACTTTTTTTTTTTTTTTTTACTGTGTTAGTTTTCTATTCCACAGCTAATTACAGCTGTGTTAGTTCTCCTTCAGATAACATCCACCTTGTTCATACAAAGAACGCAATATAAAGACGTAAACTTCCAGTTGCCCTCAGTTTAAATGCTTTTTCCTTAATTTACAGAAACAGTTAAAGCAATTTCATTATAGCCACAAGCCAAGCAACTCTATGGTAATAAAACTGGACCTAAACTCCGCAATCAGAAAGCTCTTATGTACCAGACTCCCCCCACATTACATGCCTTTATCTGCTCTTTGAATCTAAGATCTACCTGAATGGGACTCTAGGCATATGCTTTTATGCCTGTCAGACCAGAAGTCAGTGTTTTTGCTGCAAGGAAAATCACCTAAAAAGGCAAGCTTAACTGGCTAGATGATTTAAGACTAGTAAAATCTAAGCAGGCCTAGATATCAATAACAGATAAGCCCTGACATGTGAAAGTTGCATCTATTGCAGATGGGAAAGACACACACTGGTTTGGGAAGAAAAAAAAGTAAACCAAAGAACAAGTAATTTACTTTTATTTCCCACAATACTTTTGCCTTTCAAAACACCTTCTCTGTTACCTTGTGCACCAGCCAGTTCAATGTCCAACGAGATACTATCACTGACAGGTACCTTTCTCTCACTCTTACCCCTTATGAGTCCTTGTACCTCTGAAAGCAATTCCAGGGAGTACACCCTGGTACATGGACCCATGAGCCACACGAGATGGCTGACTCAGGCACAAGAGCACTGTCATAATTTCTGAGCTGTTGCTTTCCCTTATAACACTATTTCTATCAATTTTGCAGTCTGTACTTCAATACCATCATGACACCACAGTCTGCTTCCTGATATTCACTCATTCACCTCTAGTACCATTTTCTAAAGTTTCAGCAGAGTTATTCAAAATTATCAGAAGCAGTGGTTATAAATAATGGATGAACTTATGCACTGCATTTTAATATGACATCAAGTTATCCATTTCTTTGATAACTTTTAAACCATATGCTGAATATCCAAACACTGGGGATGACTTCTTAACTCCTTAACCCAAGAAAACAAAACAAAACAAAAAAGATAGCCTATCATCTTGTCCCTGAATTCTCTGAGGACATATTTAAAATCTAGAAAACAATTCTGCATTTTCTTTTTGATTCAGACAAACTTCTTCTCTAAGTCTTATTGTGTTTTTTCCCATTTCATAAGCTTGTGTTAATACTTGTAACTATTGTTTAATGTCCTCATTTTCTTAATGTTTTACAACATTGCACTTGCACACTTATGTGCATCTGTTGAAATATAATCAGAACTGAACCTTCTATCCTTTTCTGTAAACCCTAATTCTCCTGCTACATTTCAGATACTGAGGAGCTAACAGAGAAGCTGACAGCTTTTCAATCATCATAACCATATTTTAGCAAAAGAGCACTAAGTTTAATTTTGAGATCAATTGACAAGCGTTCCCTTAAGATGGCAGGAATATAGACTACCTTTTCATGCAGTATAAATAATCTATTACAATTAAGAGCTTCCACTGAAACGGTACAAAAAGCTCAAGTGGAAGTAGTGCTTATATTACAGGTTATCTAGCTTCTCTAAATAAAAAAGTAATATTCAGAATAACAACAACAAAAAATACTACCATTTTAGCATCACATCCCAGTTTAAAATTATGCACATGTAATAAGTGCACGTTGAAGAATATCTCCTGGTATTAGGTTTTAATAAATTTATTCCAGTTTATTCTCACTCTACCCAACTATGATTTTTATTCCTAGTCTGTAATTACACTACTAGCTAGTAAACAATACAAGCCATTATGAAAATTTTTCTCTTCCTTTCCTTGTGTGTCACATGCTTTATTTCAACTAAGCAGACTTTTGAATTACAGAATCAAGTGATTCCTGCAATAGGTGATGATCTGTATACTATTTAGCTTGCTTTCTAGGTGTTCATCTTCATACTTTCTCCATTTTTTCAACAAGTATGATTCAATTTGATATAGCTAATATGTATACTAACCTGGACTAAGCCCATGCAAAGCATTAACAAATTTATTTAATATCTCTGTAAAAAGATGACTATCACTTTTTAAATCTATCTGCTTATTACTTAGGTTCATATTCACTCATATTCAAAGTACAGCCTCAAGTTTAATTTACTATGCAAAACCCATCATTTTAACCACTCGCAGCAACAACCTCATTTATAAGAGACTGTTGGCCTTCACTTATTCTTGAGTACTGAAAGTTTGGGAATCTGTGGTGATGATCCTTCAGAATACTCTGTGGCTTGGAGATGGCACCTATTAGTCTACATAATTACAACGGAGACGATGTAGAATTGCTATATTGTTCAACTGAGACTCTACCAGAACTGGAATATTCTGCCGTAAGCTGGAATGGGTGAACAATGAGGATGCTAAGACATCACGCATGGAGATATTCAAAGCCCAGCTGGATCTTATCCTAAGCAACCTGTTGTGATGCAGCTTTAGGCAAGGACTTGGACTACATCATTTCCAGAGGTCCGCCACAATCTCATCCATACTGTGATCTTCTGCAGTAACTAACTGGAAATTTAATTTTGTAAAACCAGGTCTCATCATGGTCCAAGGATTAATTTAATGATAGTGAAGGGGGAACCTGACTGCTGACAAAGGGTCTCCTACACTCCCTCCCTCCTCTACTGCTCTTTCTTCTTTCCAGCCCTGTTCCAAAGTATCCAGCTCTCCTTCTGCCGCCTCTGGATTCTCAAGAATATTGGCTGACAATTTGGCTCACTATCCCAGCAAAGAACAAATAGATTAAGAAAAGTGAAGCATTCACTGCCAAATTACGAGCTGATTTAACTGAGGATGGTCCAATAAGCACCACAGCTCATGCAACAGGCAGCATAGGCAAGAGACTGAAATGGGAGGAACAGTGAAACAAGACTCTTCCTTCAACAGAAGTTTAATTGGTGTAGCCCTACTGTGTAACTTGATCCCTAGAAGTTTTGAGAATTTTACCAATATTACTTTTAATGTTGTCACCCTGCAACCTAGCCAAACCTTACCAATGTTGCCTTCTCATCATTGAGCATATCCCTGCTGCCTTGCAAAACTGACACCCTCTCCTACAGGGTTTCAAAATGGTTAGGCCAGAATAGAATTCTCTGTAATGTATTACAGCACTGGAACTGGCTCACTGCAGGGCCACAGCTGTATCTGAGCTGACATAAGGGAGGTGGCAGGAATGCCTCAGAAAGGGCCGTAGTCCTGGGACAGAGAGGGAAGATGTAGTAAACAGTGGCAGGAAGCAAAAAAGAAAGCTGTGAAAATTAAGTCAAAAACCTTCGACAGAAACTCATCCAACATCATCTTTTTAAAGGACCAAAATCTTCCCACCCTCAAAACATTTTATACTGGAAAAATCTTTAACACTTTTTTTTTTTTTAAACGTAAAATTACATATTTTGGTAAACAGTTTTCTTTGCTTGACTATTCATTTTAGGATCAGCAATATCTTTATATTTGAATTCATTTGTCATCATCTAGACTTGAGAATTAGTCATGTCTGTCTCTCCTATCTGCTAGTAACGTAAACGAGTGGCCAGGAGTTGCCACCAGCAACAACCAAACACAGGCAAAACTCCCGAAACCACAAGTTACTGACACTGAAAATTAATAATTACAAATGTTTAAATCTTTTTTAGTAGCAGAAGTGTTTGGAAAATAGATATTTAAGTAACTTAATGCAATAGATTTAATCTCTAAATTAAAACAAATCTTAAAGAATACTTCACCTTTTCCAGTTCTTTTGGTATCCGCATGCACGTGTACACTCTCTCTCTCCGCTCTGTGTATTTTGCTTCATTGTGTTCAAGGAAGTAACCTCTTGTTAGCTCAGCACTGATGAATCTCAGCAAGGAAAGATCTACATTCAGGAACACATATAAGGAGAAGATACTTCAGGCATTAACTCCTTAAGAGTGATAAGACTGCTATGCTTTTGTTACTTGTTCCATGCTTCATTTACATCACTTCTAACCCAGAAGGTTTCTGCTGATAGTAACAAGAAAATCAAATAACTTGGTATGGCAGGAGCTATATGAGAAGCAAGTCCTATGTTCTCCCATTCCCCTGTTGTCTCCCAACAAACAAAACAAGCCACTATTCCCATCAATCATATGCATCAGACATCCCAGTTCTCCAAAATGTAACTCAAAGCAGCTATACAGAATGCTATATGTTGAGTGGATCTAATCCTTAATGTACTGACAGTTTTCCTAAATTTACTAAGCTCTACTTTTTTTAAAGCTATTTTCCACTTCCAGCAACACTAGCAACTTGTTCTTTATTTTAAAGAACAACTTTCTGTAAGATCAAAACATTCACAGATACTCGATCCCAAGTGATTTGGTGCACAAACAGTACAAGCATGGTGATTATTTGATGATCAGACCAAAGTCTTTCAAGACCAAATATCCATAAAGCATGTATAGACCTGCATTCTAATGGCTGTTGATAAATATAGGTCAATCAGCCTTCAGCTTATTTAGTCAACTCATACAGCTTCCAAAAAAAGACTTTGCAGAGAGTAGTCTTGCAAAAGGAAATATGAAATTATAATTATGAAATTCCAGGCTGTCAGCATGACAAGGTTGAGCTTAAGTTTCAACCCTCACTGGCAAGGTCTGACATTGCCAACTCTTGGTAACACTGCAGAAGTGACAGAACACTACAATGAAGTTCAACATTTCTGGTTATTATTGGCATTTAAAAATAGAAACTCTCATTGTTCACACAACATCCAAAAGATGGAAGGTGATAGGTGATAGACAGATAGGTGAAAAGCTGCAGTGCATTTATCATTACACAAGAACATGCTCACAAACAGTAAATTCAGATTTTAGCCAAAGTCTTAGTGAGTACTAGCGGGAAAGGGGAAGCGGGGAATGGACCTTGCATGGTACAATGCTCAACTTTTTTGGGGGGAGAAAGAGGCTGCATAACACTGCCTTAGTAAAACAGCCTAGAGAACAGCTGCTAAAGACAGGAATGCAGGCATAGATGGTAGACGTGAAGAGTCCACCCAACACTGTCTGAGAAAGTGGCTTCTCAATATTCATCACATTGAAGATACTGATGACCATTAGCTGGAAGAGTAGCCAGAAAATTACAAAGTTTTAAAGCAAAGAAGGAATTAGTCCAAACAGAAGTATGAAAGGAGGAGAAGAGGCAGGGTGTACCTGTAGCCTACACTGCGCTTTGGGCACAGGGCACAAGTAAAGAGCGCGATTAGAACTTGTGGGAATTACAAATAGGCATTTTGAAGTTTGCAGTGCCGTATTAACATTCTGTCTATGTCTAGAATTATGCTTTTTCATGTTGCCAATACTGATCGCAGCTACATAATTCATCAACTGCTGGTTAATTATGTATTGTTAATAAATCGTTTAAATAACGGTTCGCTTTAAACTATGTGCACTGAACAGTTTTTCCCTGTATGAGCTTGTTTAGATAGCAATTTTGATGATGTATATATTACTGAACCACTTCTAGTAAGTAGGCCAAAGCTACTGTAAACCTTAAAGGTATTTATTTTAAAACAAACAGAAACAATATGTAGTTTAATGAGTAATAAAAAACTAATATTGACACAAAGTTTCAATCAAAGTTCATTCCACTGAAATAAGGCAGAAGTTCATACGACTAAATCACTGTTCAGATCTCTTGCAAAGTTGTTTTCTGCAGTCTTCCTTTGGAACACTATCACTTGTAACTTTTTTGTTTTTTCCATTTCTTTCTTAAAAAGTCAAAAGAGAGAACATCAGCTATAAACACACAAATTAGCTACACTGTTAACTGTCCAGGTGTATTTTCTTTCACCTCAGATGACTGACCTTCTCTAACTTAAAGATAATTCAACTCAAAAAACTGAAGTTTCCTGTGAAGTAAATGCATGCATATGGGCAACCACCACGGAATAACTTATGAGTCCCTTTTGGGTCCCCTCCCACTTGAGATATTCTATGATTCTAACTAAAGAGCTATTTGTTCCCACTCCTTCTTACCTCACACAAACTTTGATGGGCCTATTGTTAAAAACCAAATTATTCTAAGTTTCTTCCACCTGGCCAGACTTTCAAGCCCCAGATATGACCGAGGTTGATCAATACACAAGCTCCAGATCGTGACTGCAAAACAATCTCTTCAGTGACAGGGGGTGCACTGAAGCACAGACACTCAGCCAGCTCCTTTCTGAGCCTTTACTGCAACCCAGCATCAGCCCTAGTTCTGTGCCAGCTGTGAAACAGATCAGTGGCTGACCCTGTAGGAAAAACACAGTAAGCAAAAGAACATGATAAGACACTAAGGCAGGACAGAGCAATAAATCATCTGAAAAATGGCTTAATTCCACTATCAAAGCATCATTTTTTTTTAAAATATAAGTAAACACTTCAACTTCCTTCCCTACTTCAAGTTTCCTTCCTTTTCAGTCAGAAAGCTTCAGACTGTAGCCTAAGCTTCAACTGTTCTGATAGCATACTAAGTGCTTAAAGTATTTTCATTTATCTCCTCATATCAGGACGGAAAAGTGCAAGCATCTTCAAAACATAAAAGGCCACTAATTCCTTAAAGGTAAAAAGATAATGATTTACCTAAGTTATACTTCAATGCACAGCTACACAAAGGATAACCATTAACCAGAAAGGGAGAGGAAAACTTGTGCAAATGTGAAACGTATCGCCGCTCAATAATTTTTTATCACTATATAATTGTAACTTTAATCCTAAATGGAACAATTCCAGATACTTCGCTTCTGTCAATCCTAAATACACACTCCTTCCATAAACAATCAAATCAATCAAGACTACAACAGCACAATACTGTTTCCTAAAACAAATATTTCCTTCTCCGCTAAACAACTTATCTGTACTGTACTGATCCTGCTTTACCACCTTGAAAAAACCCTACTTCTGTTTACCATGTAACATATTACTACCGGTAGATGAGTTAGAATTTTTAGTTGCTCTATCAAGAAGCCTGTTCTTATGTTTTCTTGTCCTGAAGAGTCAGAGAGCACCAATGAATTTTAACTATTTTTTAATTTAAAATCAGTAGTTGGAAGATAGTTGGGGGGGGGGGGGCGGGGGAGGGAATTTCCTATTTCCCTACTTTTCAAAAAGTTATTTGTTCAGCTATCTTTCAGGCACATTGGTATGTATCTTGGCCATTGTTTTTTTCACCACAAAGCAATTAATAATACTACAATCAAGCTCATTCCTTACAACTAAAGAAATTACATTTGCTTCATCAATACCACAGAAGTGTAGTCAATGATGCTGCAAGTCCTATGACAAAGCATGTCAAAAAGGGATATAGCACCTGTCAAGCTTAGAAGAAAAGCACTGAATTGTTGGCAGGTGTGTGGTTTTGGTTTTTTGTTTTTTCATTTGGTAAGACCTATGCTATCACATTCAAGCCAACACTGAGGCAGAAAGCCAGGAAATTTGGACACCACTTTGAGCACTTTCCAGATTTTTTCAGCAAGCCACTCAAGAATATGGTGCTAATAAAGCAACCTTATCAACTCTAAATCAACCCTGTTGCACTTGAGTGACAATTCTTTACAAAAAATGACGGGCTATTTTCAAAAATTACTCTGTAGATACCTGAAATTGGCAGTTTGAGTATAAATGCAAGTTTGAGTATAAATGCTGATAGCAAAGGCCAAGACATTTTCCTTTATTTTTTCCCTACGAAATCCCGCCAGTAAACTACACTTAGTTTAAAAGACTTCTGATAACCTGCATACAACTTCAAGGCTCTAACAGCACCGTTACTTTCACCAATACAGGCAAAGACTACTGACTCACAGCTCTGTGTACATAACAAACATTAAGACGACGAAGCATTTCTCGTACTTCAGCACCAAAGTTCAGGGATCCTGCAGCCCCCCGGGCCAGGGGCTCAGAGAACGCAGGACCCGGGTCTGAATCGCTCTGCTCCTGCCCAAATCCGCCGTGCGACACGCTGCCCGCGGCAACTCCACGGCAGGTGCAGATTTTAACAACCTGAGATTCGGCTCCAGCGCGCAACACTCGCATGGATGATGCCCCGTCGTTGAACAACCTCCTGGCGATTAACGTGCTGCGTGACAGGGCACAGGGACTTCACTGCCCCCACTCCCCCATTCTTGCACACGAAAGAGTGGAAAGCAGGGACACAACCAGCCACCCCCGGGGCTTTATTTCGCTGACACGGGTGAGTTCGCTGACTAAACTTGCGGACCGGGAGCGAAGCGGCAGCGAAGGCGGCGGGGCCGCTCCCCGCCCGGCCGCTCAGGGCTGACCCGCCAGAGCCCGGCGCACTTTTTGAAGTCGCTCGCCGAAGTTCGCCCAGGCGGGCGGGCGGCAGGGCGCCCTCAGCCCGGCCTCAGGCACCCACCGCGGCTCCTCGGCGGGCCGGGCCGGCCGGCGCTGTGCGGAACCAGCGCTGGCGACGCGCCCCGGAGGTGTCGCCCGGCCCGGGGCAACACCGCGGCGGCCACCGCGGTCTCCCGTAGGGACCGACCCAGCCCCGCGGACCTCGCTGCCCGCCACTCGCCCCTCGCGGGAGAAGGCCGCCCGCACCGCCGCCGCCCGCTCACCGGAGAGGCTCCGCTTCTTCTTCCTGCCCCGGTCGCTCTCGTAGAAGCCCAGCGTCTCCGTTCGCTGTTGCGGAGACGGCTGCCCCGGGCCGGCGGCAGGCGGCCGCGGCTCGCTGCTCCCCCAGAGAGTCTTGGGCTCCCCCCGGCCGGTGTCCTGCTGCTCCGGTGCGCCGCCGCGCCGCCCGTCCCCGCCGCTGCCCGGCGCAGCGGCGTCGGCCACGCCGGCCATGTTCGCCGCCCGCAGCAGCGCCCCCGAGCCGCGCGCCGCGCCGCGCCCCTGCCCGTGACTCATCACCGCGCGACAGCGGCGCGGGCCGGCCGCCGCGCGAGGGCCGGGCGCGGGGGGCGGGGGCGCGGCCGGCGCAGCGCCATCTTGCCGCCCTTAACCGTGTGCGTGCCGGGACCCCGCAGGGCCGCGCTGGGTCCGCCTCGGCTCGCCTCCTCCCGGCACCTTCTTCTGCTCCGCCGCGAAGCTTGCTCTGGTTTTATTGACACCGCTGGCCGCAAATATATTAACGTTAGAGAGATCTAGCGGGCCGTCTGACGTTGTGATAAAAACCAAGTGTGCAAAGGTCACGGTTTCACCTGCCACACGGGTTAACTGGGGAACAGTGGCCCAGAACAACTGCAAATAACGCGATTAATCTATCCCACGCCATGCAAATAAAGACCTTGTTTGAAAAATGCAAAGCAAGAGGTGAATTATTAACCCTAAAGCCAACAGGATTTCAATAACATAACGTGTCAGACACTGGGCACTTGAGGTCACAGCCGGAGCCCCCAGGTCTGCCCGGCTCTGCCCACCAGAGGCCTCTGGAAGGAGCTGCTGCTGCCCGGCCCACCCGCGCCAAGGCCCGTGTGCTGTGGCCCTGTGGCTCCCATGGAGCTCACACAGTCCCACCAGGTGCAGGAGGGCGACAAGGAGTCCCCAGAGCTCAAACAGCCCCGCCAGCCCGAGAACCGGGGCCTGAAATCTTGTCCTTAAAGGCTGAGGTTGGAGATGTTGTTAATTACTGGCGGCATGATACTGGCGGTGAAAAGGCTTGTCAGAGGCCATACTAATGAAAAGTGCTTGTTCCTGCCTCAAAGTGCTTATAATTTATACAAGGATAAACAAATATAAGAAGCAGGGAGCTCAAGGTAACAGCGAAGCACTTGTTCGCAGAGGGAATTCACATGGGCACGAGGACAAAATTCCTGGCCTGAATTTCAAGTACAAGACCTCCTTCACATTCAGTTCTCATGTTCTTATCATGCATTCTGAGGCTTAATATTTAGCCACTCATCCTGGGAAAACAGAGAGTGCTTTATTCTTTCTTTGGAGGGCCATAGTACTCTTCCTCTGTAACTCTAAGTTAATTATACAGTTGTCTCAAAGAGCATTTCAAGCTTTGCATAGACTAGAGGTACCCATTTCTGTTGCCATTAGTGGTTCTAAATGCCTAAAATCCAGTAGGATTAATCCAATTCTTGATGTTTTCAGGCAGGGGAACACTTTTTACAGGTATTTGTAATGTGTAATAAGAATATCATACAGGGAGCTAACAGTGATAGCTACTATACATTATCAGTTTGGGCTTTCTTCTCCCACCTTTTTCTGCAGATGTAGAAAGCAGTTTGAAAAATAGGATGCAGAATAAAGATCTCCAAAAAGAGCTGAAAAATTCCCTCAGCAGGAGTGCTGTTGCAATCCATGCAAAGTTACATGACAACCTGAGAGATATTATTCTCTCGTTCCAACTGTGTAGAAATGCTGTATCCATGCATAAGATGCATTGCATGATACTTGACGACAACAAATTGTCAGAACTTTATTATCAGTCTTACGGCGTTTGCAGTATGAAGCATCGTCTAACAACCAGCTTCTTTTGTCAGGCCAACCGAGAAGCTATCCGACGTATCGTCGGCACCAGTTGTGACAGCACATACATTTTCTGTTCAGGGGTTGACCCAAGATAACCTTGCTTTGTTTACAAGATCTTCCAGTTTTCCGCTTGAAGCCGTTCAGCTGAAGACACGATAATAGTATGACTGCAATACAGTTCAGCTAAGAATTGGCTCATATTTTTGAGGCATTGAGCAGCTGCCCTCACGTTTCTACCTGCAGAGTCTTTCTGGATATTTTTCTGTACTTTACAACTAGTTTGTAACCCATCATTGGCCAGAATTTTAATACGTTCTTTTCCACATGCGAATATGTGTGGTTTTCAACTATTACACATGATATTTTGGCACACCGGCCACTTCCACAAGTTCAAGCCAAAGGCAGCAAAATCCAGTCTTTGGACATTAGAGTCCTTAAACTAGCCAAGTCAGAGAGTAAAAGTTGTTTAGTGAAAAATGTTAGCAGTGTTGAAATAGGAAGTAGTGGTTCATTACGATATCTGCTCTTGGGAGTTATCTGGGACCATCTGCTGTTTGGGCATGAGAAGCTGTATTTTGTAGCTTTCCATAGCTTATCTGCTATGAGACATGCTACGGAGTCTCTCTGCGGCAGGTCAGAATCCACTTTGCAATTTCATAACATTCACCAATCTTTTCCCTGAAGCGTTTTTTTTAGAACAAGACACAGCCCTGTTTAGAACAAGACACAGCTGGAATTTTACTTTTTTCCCCAAGAGATAATTAGCAGGTGGAGGGGAAAGGGAGGATTGTTTCAAAATAATGACAGTCTTCAAGACAAAAAAACAGTTTCATTCATAGAGCAACAATAAACATTAGGATAGTCATGCAGTGAATACAGACTGGGAAGTGTTACTTCAGTTGTATTAGAAATGCCATCATTGCTGATCTTTGGGGCTTTGGGAAGCTACTTCTTTTGTTGCCTTAATTTTTCCATACATATACTAGAGCAATGTTTATTTACCCATAATTTATCTTGTACATCATCATCACAGAGGTATTTTTGCTAATTTGATGTCAGGAAAGTTTATTCTGGCACTGCCAGCTATTGAAACTTTTTAGTGTGTCTAGCTTGGTTGTACTTTGGTCCCTGAGTACCCACTGCTGCAACTACTCTGTCTCCTAGAGAGGACGGTCTTTTTCTAAAGAACATGTTTACTTGGTCTAAAGTTCCTCCTTTTTTTTTCGTAATGTATTTTTCCCCACAAGAGCCAACAAAAGGTGATTAAGAAGAAGACTCAGAAAATGGGTAATCATTTTTTGTAGTGGTTTTTGCTGTCAGAACTTCGATTTCTTTTACCGACCTTTCCATCTATTTCATTTACCCCTACCAACTCAGATATCCTACCTCGACATAGCTGGTCTGTCAATGAAGTGTGCTAAAAAGAGCTCTAGTAGGATCTTTTTAGAGAGCAATACAAACATGGAAAAAAAAAGTCAAGAAAATTACATCTTATATGAGAAATAAATTATGGGCATAGCTTAGGAAATAGGGAAGAAGTCTACAGAGAAGCATGGAAACTCAATGTACTGCACAAAGCAGAAGTGAAACTGGATAATGCATTAACTGGCAGTAGAGGCGGGTGTTAAACTGATTATAGTAACAATGCCGTACTCATAGCTGCATGAAACAGTTATGTGTAACAGCAATACTCATTACTGTATGAAAACATCTGGTATCTGTCTTACGCTGTAAGCTTTTTGTCAGTGACACTCGAACTTCTTTAGACTTTGCAATATCACTCAAAAAAAATAGGTACTAAAAATGTACAATTTAATGGTTTAATTTATTGACTCTCCTGCAAGAATTACACTGAGTTATAGCATTATATATGTGATTTTCAATTATTCTTCATTTTAAAAAACGTCTTCACTTAGTACACCTTCTGTGGGGAGGAAAGTCAACAAAACTCATGATGAATTCAAAGTGCAATATTCTTTTTTTTTTTTTTTTTCCCAAAATAAATATTTTCAGCCCCTTTGTAATATAAACAAGTTATTTTGTATTGGCTTTGTGTCTTCTAGTTCATCGATACACTTAGTGTGTGGGTGCATATTCATTCTTCTGCTAAAGGCGATGCATCTCTTAGCAACAACTGTTATTAACAAACTCAGTTCTAGATCTTTCAGAATTGCAGCTGTCATATATTTGCAAGGTACAAAAGTATTGGTTGGAAGTATAATCTAATTCTGTCTCAGTCGGTTCTGTTTGGTAGCTGAAGTTAAAAATATCTGTTTACACCCACAGGAGAAAAATCATGTAAAGATTCTTTCCTCCATTTTATGTTCAATATCTAACCAGCAGATGATTTTTTTTGTATGGACTAATCTTCACATATGAAAAATAATCAGTATAAGAAATTGTTGTATAGACAGTAGTACCCTATGTAGTTCACTTTTTTTTTTTTTTTTAATCTCAATATAAAATTTATATTACTAGGGTTTATATATATATATTCCTGAGTTGTAGGCTCACTGAATATTAGGTTGACTCCCGGGTAAGCTGAGGGCATTACTCAACATCAGCATGTCCTTGAATAATGCAAGTACAAATCATGTTATGCAATACTACAGTACTTGAAAGTCGAGTTTGACTTCTCACTGGTACATTTCCATTATTTGTTTGCTTTGGATACTGTATTATACAGCACAGGAGCTGCTGCATGATTAAAAAATCAATGGTGCTTTCCAGTGACAGCCTGTTCTTTCACATCTGCAATCTCTGAAATTTTTGGAAGAAATACTTCTTTTGAGATACTTTTATGTGGCATTTTATCCTGGGACCATAGTTCAAGGAAGACTGAAGGGCAGAAAGTTAGTTCAATATTGCAGGTTTTCAAAAACATGCTCACATTATCTTAAAAGTAAATTTCATAATATTATTTGATTTTTGTTAAAATTTCTAGGAGTTCCCTTGTGTGATATTTTTATAGCTCTTTCACTGCCAGATATCTTGAAAGTTTTTCTCAAGGCAATACTTCTTCTGTGACTGTCAGTGACAGATTTTTCCTGCCCAAGGTCTGATCTCCATTTCTCAGTGTCAATATTTCTTGAGGATTTATATCTTGAGCAAAATGCCAGAATTAAAACTGCTGCCTCTATTGGAGCGCAGGTACCTGAACCTCTGACACCTATTATGTTAGCAAAGCAGCGAATGGTCTTTTCAACATCAACAAAACTGAACTCAGTGATAAAGGGGGCATTTCCCCATAAGATTCACGCATTTGAAAGTAAAGTAGCAGGGAGGTCCCTAAATCTCATTGATTCCAAATTACTTAATCACAGTCTTCATCTTGAAGTGTTGGAAGGAAGGTTTTGTAATCTCTTCTTTCCTCTTTTTTTTTCTTATTACATATGTGTAGCTATACTACATAACATTTAAAGATGGCTCTAGATACGATAAGATGGTTTTAAGAGTTCAGTTGCCTTTGACTCCATCCTCAGAAAAACTAAGCCAGACATAAGGTGTGGGGGAAGTCAGTGAAGAAAATGCAGATGGAAAAACAGTTATGAGAGCTCCTAGAGTCATGAACTGGGAAGAGAAAAACACCTGGGGAAGGTTTCCTGTAGTTACTATGAAGAAAATTAACTCTATCCCAGCCAAAACCAACACACCCAGTATGAGACAGAAAGTGATTGGTGTTTTGTTTAGGTGTCAGAAAATAAGTTACCTCTAAAAATTGGTTTCCTAATGTGTAAGTTTCAGTCTACCATTTTTTTTGTGTGTTTTTCAGGTCCAGGGAGCAGAAGTTGAAATCCTGAAGCTGGACTGGCCCAGGTTTTGTGCCTGAATTTAGAATATGGGTTTTCAGTCATGCCAAACCCAAGTGGAGATAGAAATCTCTGTTGTAAGAATCATTTGCAATCAGAGTTGCACCTGGGTTGAGGAGCATCATTTTAGACACAAAGCCTTAAAAATTGTGGCTTAAATTCAGGAGTAAGTTAAAAACTGAATTTCTGTTGTGGGAAGTAGATTTCCAGGTTGAGAACAGCTCTAACGCTTAGGCAGTTTTCCCATTTACTAAGTAAACAATCCTATTGATTGAGTTGAAAATCTCAGCTCAGCAAGAGCATTTCTGTTATGATAAAGTATGCAGATACATACATACATACAAGCTTTATGCCTAAAATTAGATTGTGAGATCTCTAGATAGATCTTAAGTCTCTCACTTCTCAAAGCATCTCTGCTCAGGAGAGAATTCAAATGTGTTAGATTTAAACATAATGGTAAATGCTTTTCTGATTTTAGACAATGAAAATGTGTTCTTCAAAAATGTTGAGTCTCCGGTAGGACCAACTGAATCACTTCAGAGGTTCTGGGACCCCTACTTTAGATTCCTACTTCTGAAAATCATGGCTTGTTTTGTAATTGTAGTTGCACATGAAAAACCATAGCATACATAGAAAAGGAAATGTATTGCTTATAGATGTATAGCTAATGGCTCTGAGACCAAACCTTCAGTCATTTTAAGTCAAAATAAAGTCATGACCTTCGGTGGACTCATACAGTTTTCATGAGATTGGGACTGGTTTTGAATTATTTGAAGTTTGAAAGAAGAAATGGTTCATTGTTTGATTTAATTGTTATTTTCTATCTAAACAGTGCATTGATACAGATCACCTAACACACTGTGCACAAGGTAACAAAGGTGAAAAACTTATGCAGAACTGCTCTTAATAAACACAGATATTGTTCTTATGTATATAAACACACAAAAAATGTTTATTTACATATACGTGACAACAGAATACTGAAATCAAGACCAACTTTAGGAGCTAAGTATTATTTTAACATTAGAAATGTTTTAAAATCAGCTAGTCCCTTTCAGGCAAGGGTTCAGTGCTACATTTTTAAATAATTGTCACCCTTTGAGGTTGTTTTTTTGCTTTAGTTATTGTTTTTGTTATTACCAATCTAATTGTCAAACATGACAACAGCACTTGGGTCAAATTCACCTCTGATTTAATCCCAGTAATGCCAACGTAGTCTGTATGATCTAAGTTAGAGTGCAGACATAGATTTTTGATGTATTCACAAACTGTGTCTATCAATATATCAAACTCTGTCTATTGAGAGCACAGTTACAGCATCAAGTGATTTCTTATACCACGTACCAAAGACCCTCTGTAGTAGCATGATGAGATAAGAATACATTTTCAACTGGAACTCAAAATTTCCCATACTTTTTTTGCTCAAGTTTTGTATTTTGAAGCAGGCAATTTTAATTTGGCAGGCTCTGTACAAATCCAATTACCATTTGGAACTCCTGGAGGTTTGCTCTACCTTGATGAGTAACAAGATGCACTGGAATAGGTTTGGGATCAATCTTTCAGCCCTGGCAGATCATAAAGAAAGATGCTTACACTGAAAATACTTGCTTTTCCTGCAAAGTAACCCTACCTGCCCTGCAATTGTATCAACTAGCAGATCATTAACTGAACATGTTTTTCCTTTCCATTTTCAAATTATTATTGTTGTGAGATCCTGTGATTTACAAGTTATATGCACCAAAGTCACAGTAAGAGTTGACAGAACTCACAGAGGGACATGAAGAGTAAAAGCTGAAATTCCATCTGTCAGCCACTGAGTTCACATTTGGAATATCAGAATATAAGTATTGGGAAAACCATCAACTGGTTAAAGGATCCAGCAATTTAATTGAAACAATATGAAATATATTCACTTTTGGAAAGTTTATGGAAGCACATTTTCAAACACAGGCAGCTGACTAAGAAAAAGTCCTGTACATGATGTCTCTTAACGCTATTATGTTTAAAGTACTGTCAGCGTTTCTTTTACTGGGATTTACTGTGGAGTACTAGCTGAACTTCTGGCTCAGCCTTAAGAATATATGCTTCTTTACAATCCAATGGCTTGGTTAGGCCTAAAAATCTTGCACAGGTGGGCAGGGATGTTCATGTGCTTGTTTAGAGCACCTGCACACAGAAATGTGTGTTCATAAAACCAAATAACTGAATATTCTGTAGAGATGTTTGTAGGCAAAAAGAACCATAGACAAGCAGTTACCAAACCAGCTTGCACAAAGATGATTCCCATGCACGCGGATATTTTTGTGGGCATTAGTCAGCTGCTTGGTTATGATAACTTGATCCAAAGTCTGACTCTGGAGTTATTTTAGTGATCAGGATGCGCTATTTTAGTTCTGTATTATTGTATAAATCTTTATAATATAATTGCTGACAGAACCTTTATCACAGCATTGCTATCAGTTCATTTATGATCTTTATGATCTTCTTGCAGATCATTTATTCATTCAACCCAGGAATAAATGCTTGATACATAAATTTTAATAATCGCAGTCTTGCCCAGTCAGGACGACCCCTTTCTGAATGACTGGATGTGACATGACTCATTCTCTCCTTTGTATATTCCCAGCTGGCACTTTCAGTTCCCTCCCAGTACTCCTATATTTCACAGCCCATAACAATTATTCTCCCCTTTCCTTAAGTAAGATTATTTGAAATGAAATCAGGAGAATTATTAATTAAAATAAGAGCAGTTGAATGTCTTGTCTGAGTGTTGCCGCTTGGATGAATGCAGAACTATCATCTTAATTGCAAGCAGCATACTTGATGGTAATATACAAAGCACACCTAGTTTAATAGAAATATTTCACACTTACAGTGAGATGGTTAAATTATATGTCCTGATGTGTCTGCAGAACACAAGCATATGATTAAACTGGAGTCCAAGATATGGACAAACAAGACTGATAAAGCAATACCTGAGAAATAACAGAAAAAAGATAATAATGTTCACAGAACGGCTGTGTCTTCTTACTCTTTCCTCCTCACAGCATGTTCTTGGCTTCTGATGCTGTGAGTTAAGATTGCTTATGGTGCCAAATCACCCTTTTTTTTTCTCTATAGTGTGTCTCCATGGCAGATCTTGTTCTCACCTTCTTAGCTGTGTTTGGCTCGTGTCCTTAGTAGCCACATTTTAAAAACTTTGCTTGAATATTGTTGACCTTTTAGACCTCTAGCCCAACTTGAGTGAGAGGGTGCAACACCTGGCTGAGTCAACTGCACGATCAGCATCATGGTGTCCTGAAGGCACAGCCAGGAGTTGAGTGTTTCACTCTGGAACATAATTGGTGTTCTGGGAGAGAGGAACACCTTCCTCTTGGTTTGCAATGACCACTCAAACACTGGGATGCTGGAAACCACTTGTTTTACAAAGTTAAGGAATAGACTGATCCTGAGCCAGCTCTTTCTATGCAACCAAGCCTGATTTCGGTGGGCTTTCAAGGAAGTAATTGAGCAGATAATTTGGCACTGAGAAAGTGAGAGCACTGACAAGTCTTACTGGGTTAGAGACAGTTGGAGATGACAGGCTGTTTTGTAAGCAAGCCACTTGTATTTAGAATTTTAGATCTGGGTTGAGGAGCATCATTTTAGACACAAAGCCTTAAAAATTGTGGCTTAAATTCAGGAATAAGTTAAAAACTGAATTTCTGTTGTGGGAAGTAGATTTCCAGGTTGAGAACAGCTCTAACGCTTAGGCAGTTTTCCCATTTACTAAGTATAGCTATTCATTTTAATTTGCATAAAGAACATGGATATGTAAGTCCCCAATTACTTTAAAAGCAATATTTCAGCTGATACAGTGAAGTAATTAGTTCAGTGAGGAAATGACATTACATAGTGGAAAGTTTGGTTTGCCAAGGATCAATTTGTTGACATTTGAATCCAACTAGAAATGAAATGCACAGAAGAAAAAGTAGACTATTTCAGTAAAAAAGCCTTCTCATCAATTTGGAACAAATGAAAAGCATGCCTGCTTCTCAGCCAGAGGGGCTAAGTAAAGGATTTCTCTGCAGTAGAAGACTTAAAAATGACCATTTAAACATGAGGAGAATAGAACAGGAACAGAAGAGTTTATTATTATAGCATGAGGAATCAACATGTTTCTTTTTATTTTCTTTTTCTTCTTTTTCCCTGAAGTACAATCCTTATTTCTTTAGCACTTTTTTCTCTATATACAAAACTAGGGTACTATTACATATGCCACTTTTTCACAGACTCTAGTACTTGATCCAGCAACATTTGTTAGTACCTCTCAACTCCTCAAACAGGAAATACAACAGGAAGGCAAATACCTTATTTTGATTTGCATTTGGGTTTCATTTGCTTGATTGTTGCCATTGTTGAAGTACTGTCATATAAATTCATAGCATCTCCCCTACAAATAAAACACAACATGACTTTGTTCCAAGAATTTTCCTGTCTAAACTGGAGATTATAATAATAAAAAAATCAAGTGATAACAATGAAAAATGAGTGAGCTACAAGGGGATGAAGAATGCAGCTGTGAGAGGTAACAAAACAGTTAGTATTATATATGTATTTTGCTAGTTCATCCACAAAACAAAGGGAAAGGAAAGGTGCTTTATATAAGCGAGTGTTTTTTTTCTCAGTACAAGATGCATGTGAAGGTTGCTGATGTAACAGGTAGATGTAAGACTATTTAAATTGTCCAAAGCACAATGACTTTCAGTTATTCTTAAAAATTATAGTGGTTTTCAGTCTTTTTTCAACACAAGCTTGGATTTAAAATATATAGACCCCACATGAAGATTTAATTTTTGTATTTTTCCTATAATTGTATAAATAGCTACTATAAATTGACAAGAACCATTAATTACTATTCTAATTAAAGAGAATAGTGATTTCTAAGATCATTCATGTCAATGTTGGATAAACACTCAGAAATAAGCTAGTAAAGGTTCACTTTGTCCTCTAGAGATCGTGTAATCATGGCTACCAGAAGGAACTATGTAAAATGAATCTGCTGAAAAGCATAGTCCCTATCTCCACAATATAGAGGTAAAGAAAACATCTTTTAACAGCATATAGCTATGCTATGCAACAGCTTCAGATAGAAAATGAAGATATATTCAGAACTGCATTGGAAAAGATTCAGTTCTGTGGTAAGAATTAATCTTTATTCTTTTGGATGTGAGCCAGATTTTAACTGATGTGCGTAAGAAAAATCTGCCTATAGGAACACTTTTTATTCCAGCCTGGTATGCATCAGGATTTCGTGCTCTTTCCTCCTAAGAAATCAATTGGGGTTGAAGATAGGATGCTAGAAACAAGATAGTGCTTCATAGTAAGTAGAGGTCTCATTAGCTGTGGCCACAATTATCTGTTTATCCAAAACATGCATAGATTTTATGAATTCCAGTATGACAGATCTTTGAAGGACCACACAATGAGCAGATATAAGTAACTGAGAAGTATTCTCCACTTAGACACAAAAAAGGCCCCGAAATAGCTGTGTGCTGCCTTTCCATGTTCACACTCTCATGAATGAGCTGGGTCACATAGAGGACTAGCTCTGGCACGCCTCAGCCCTCTGCTATGTTTTGCTTTAAGCCCCTTTTTCAGCTTTGACAAAACTGG
Source organism: Nesoenas mayeri (assembly GCF_963082525.1). Taxonomy (NCBI): domain Eukaryota; kingdom Metazoa; phylum Chordata; class Aves; order Columbiformes; family Columbidae; genus Nesoenas; species Nesoenas mayeri. Next base: position 61,521,899 of record NC_137540.1, on the reverse strand, counting down.
CACAAGAGGATTTCAAGCTGTCAGAGATCATTCTTATCTTGATCATCAGTGGACCATGGACTCCACCCTACTGTTGTAATCTGAACTAAACTGGAGGCAGTACTGGGGCATTTGTCTTCACCTGGGCTTCTGCTTCCATGTGGCACCAGTGGCGTTCTTTGATACCAGCAGTCACAAAAAGAAGATTGCTTCTGGGTCTTTCACCCAGCCACTCACTCTTACCTAATCTGAAGTAAGTTCTGAATTTTTGCCATTTTGAAAGAGAAAGTGCACAGATGAATCACTTCTGTGATGAAGAAATTCATTAGGTCTGAGGATACATTCTTTATGTGGGTATTTTGGAAATATTACTAATGTAGCCTATTGAATCTGCATACCCGTAATAATGATAACAAGCTGACAGTCTATACTGACATTAAGTGATTTACATATTTAGTAATAATAGAAAGCATTGTCAACTGTGAAAACAATCAGCGATTAAATAGATTCTGTATTTTAGAGGCTTGCCCCAGCTAGGTTACGAAGAATGACAGCAAGGCACAACCAAAAGGCTCCCCAAAATACCTGGGTGCAGTGAGTCACACTGAGTCTGCCCTCTGCTTGCAGAGGTCACTGCAAGACATGTCAAAGCATTCTTGGGTGAAAATTTGGAGTACGCTTAATACATGCTCTGGATAGTCTATCACCCTGCCAATGACTTGGCTTCTGCAAATTCTGGAGGAGAAATGAACAGACAGGACAAATTATGGGAGACATTTAGACTAGGCCAGTGCAGTCCAGGGGCTGTGCACACCTTTTAAATTATGGTATTTCTTAGCTCTCTGTTGACCTCAGGGACCTTCAGATCTAAACTCCATTCACTACTCTGTCTTACTAATGCATCCAGGCTTGTGTTTATGAGTAATCTCTTGATTTCTAAAAATGCATCCTTCATTTCACTGTAATTTTTATTTTTAATGTGGACTTGTATCAGATCCATATAGTTGCCAGTGAAGAGTCCTTACCTGCAGCTGAATGATCACACTCAGTGCAATAATTCTGATGTGGATATAAATGGTTTGTGTTTTTCTGCTTATAAGTACAATTTATCCTTGAAAGATTCACTATGAAGAAAATCCAAAGGTATGCACATTTTTGAAGAAAGACCTGGAACTCCGTAGGAAAATGTAAAATAAAAAGGTATATGTATTTCTGGAAATTATTGAATAAATTTAGCACCAAAGGTAAAAAGTTTTTGGCACTGCTAAACTCAATATTTATAGTATAGAATCAAACCGAAATTGAACGAATACACATAAGGAACAAATACAATGTATCAGAAATGTTTTATTCTATGCTGCCATCTTGTGACTGGAAATGTGACCTGCTGGCATTTACTAGCTAGAAAACCAAGCCCTTTAAATAAGACCAAGTACAGCTCAGTGAGGACATTTTGTTGAAATATTCTTTCTGTTCTTACCTAGTCAGCACACACTGTACCAATAGCAGGAAAAAAAACCCAAAACCAGAGAAAGTACTTTGGCAGCATTTCTGCTAATGCAGTCATCACTGAGGAGTCCCAAGCTTGGCTGTTGTGGATAGGATGGTTGCACAGTAAAGTCATCATCCGTGAACACTTCTGAGAAAGTAACTTCTGTAAGCATCCACTAAATCAATTCCCGCCTGTGGGTAAACACATCCACCAGAAAGCCCTTCTTCAAAACTCCTGAGAGGAAATACCAAGTTGGCTTTTCTATCACTATGGGAAAGCAACATGAAATAAACAGCGGGCCTGTGATTTCCCTCTCTCTGTAACATAAAGAAAGAGACATTTTACTTGGGATGAAATTCAAGGTTGAATAACTAGATGTTATAAAGCGTTATATCCTGATGTTCCTACAGCTTGGCTTTAAGGAGCCTATTGAAGACAAGTGAGCGAGAACCAGTAGAGAAGGTGGCTTTTAACTGCTAACCACACCATAAGATATACAACACCGTGCACTGCATCACAAGCACAAGGCAGAGCCTGTTTGGAAAGCCTCAGGTTTTTGTGATGCTACTTGGGATAAAGTTTTGTATGTGAAGATGATGATACTCTGGATGAAGTTTTGCACATGAATGCACAGTAGCTTTACAGTAGTGGGTAGATGACAGAGTACATATTAAGGTCTAACACTTCCAATGCATGGTAGTGTAGAAACCAGCTTTCAAAGCTGGAGGATGTACTTGATAACAATAATTCAAAAAAATTCTGAGGGTGGAAGAACTAATTTGTTATGCAAATATCATCCAGTGGATTACATGGCATAAATCATCCAGGAATTAATTTAACCTAGAATTGAGAGAACAGTTTCTGACCACTCAATCAGTGAGATTCTGAAATGGCCATCTAGGAGAGCAAAGGAAACCTGAGGAGTAATGGGATGAATCTTCTTAAAGCTGTTTAAAGTATTTTTAAAACAGGCTGCTGGCCAGAATTCTGGAGATTGTGTGCAGTCTCGTGGTTGCTGTAGTTAATAAGACACCAACTTTTGAAAACTCAGGTAAGAATTTTAGTTATGTAAACAAATGAAAAGTGCTGTATATTAACTAAATAATGTACAAAACCAACAAACAACAACCAACCAAACAAAAACAAAAACACCAAAAAAGCCCCAATCTTGTGAGATTCAGGTGTACCCCAAACTGGAATAGGAGAGAGCTTGAAAGTCACAGGATTATGTGCACAGAGAGGAAACCACTACTCTCAGGAACGGAAAGATAGATGGAACACCAGAATAGAAATCAGAGACCACAGTTTTACCCATGCCAGCTTGAAACTAGCAGATTCAAAGATTAGATCAAGACCACTGAGCCCAGGTGTGCCTAATTTTATCTCTAACACTGACAAAGCCTGGGAAGTGCACCTGTAGTGAGGAGGAACTGATGGTCAAAAGAGTTTGTGGTGTGTAGCTTCAGTTTGGAAGCTTGTGTAGGGAAGAGTAAGAAGTCTAGCTGAGACTACTCCATGTTATTGAAATGCTGTAAGTATTTTCTATTTTAATTTGTTGTTCATCTCAGTTTTGTTTGAAGAGTACACAATCATTGTGAATTAAGAAATAAGGTTATTTAGAAACTAGGTGGAGCTGTTTGTTTAGCATGTGCAGCAGGTTTGCGTTGCACTTTATGTGCAGAGTATACTGCATGGTTTATGTACACAGATGGTGCATGTATCACCCCTATTTCATGATGCATACATTTGATAAAATTCAATGGATGCAATGACACATTTCATGATGGATATGAGAGCTGACACACTGTGCACATAGTGTAAATTTACAGAGCGGCGGTTCTTTTTACATTAGAAGGTATTTTCAGACAGCTCGAAGAAGGCAATGGCAATGAGTTGAGTGGCAGAGATGAAGACTGTGTTAGAGACTGACTGCTGAGGAAAGTCTTAAAAGAAGCCAGATGTTGCACTAACAGATATTTTGAAATTATTGAGTTGTAGCACAGGAATATATGCGTGTAGGAGAGGTGTGTCATTTAGCAGATCTTTTGAATATTCCACTGGATGTAGCAAAGTAAAAGTAAATAAACTACCATTTACAGGAGGTACTCAGAAAGAAAACAGCAGGGTGGAGATTTAAGAGGGCTGTCAGAGATGGGAAATGAATCTCTTGAACCTGTTCATGCATTATGTTCCTGCTTTCTCAAGGTTTGCTTTGACAAATGCTGCCAGCATAATGTGCTTTCTCTGAACAGTGGTGAGCTAGTACTGATCAGTGGCACATTTAACAGAGGAGTCTGCTCTGTTTTTTTTATCTCTCTCAAGTTAAAAACTTGGTAAGAGCTTCTATTTCTGCCTGTGTTTGCCTTTCTGTAGACCTTACTTCCATAACCTGAAGTTTGCCTAAAGTCTTCTTACTACAACTCCCTCCTTCATAGCTCAGAACTGTCATCCCCTTTGCATGAGTATAACCAGTCTATATATTTCTTCCCCTTTCTAAAGTAATCTTCTAAAGTCAGTTATCACTTTCCTTTCTCCTTTGCTGCCTTAATGCTGTTTCATTTATGTTCTCTTTGCCATATCAGTTTACAAGAGGCAAATAATGTTATTTTTTCTACTCCATACAATCCATCACACACTATCTCCTCTGCCCAGATTCAGGGAGGTCAGCAAATAAATACTTTTTTGGTGAGATTTCCATCTTCTGCTCAACTTTCATTAAAACTAAAGAGGTAATGCCCTCAACATTAGGGTTAAGAAAAAGAGTATGTGAATGTGAATTAAGTCCAAGAACTTCTCTCTGATGAGAAAATGACCAAGTATTCTCTTATAGTACTCATGTTGATACAGTAATACTATATGAATGTGTTTTCATCCACCCAGAACTGGAGTGTTCTTCCCCCAGTTTGGATTATGTTCCCTAAATACAACATAGGCAGATCAGTCATAATGCAGCAATGTTTCCATAAACCATTTCCCATGAACGTTAGGTATCCTGCAATATGTGCAAGAAAAAAGACAAGCATGCTACAAAGTTTTGTATCACCCACTGTAAGTGATCTTTCTTTGGGACCACTAGCAAGAGAGACTTTTTCTTTTGCCAGTGGGAATTATATGAAGAAACCAGAGCAGACAAGGGCATGTTTTGTGTTCAACCCACAATACCCAGGAGGAGAGAAAACTTTTAGGATAAAAAAGTGGAAATGGAGGAAAATACCAATGGGTTGCTAGCATGTTACCTATCGACAAGTCTATTTATCAAAAGTGAAGGTCTAGTTGGAGTGGAATGTTCCAATGACAGGTGGGGAAGAGAGACTTCTCACTGTAGAACCATAAAGGCACCTGAACACTCATTCTCAGTCAAGAGATCAGTTTTCGGAGCTGTTCAAAATAGGTATTTGAGCGTGAAGGTGATGGACCATGGGCAGAGGGTACATAGGGGATACCCCAGGAAAGGCTTGTTGCAGCTCTGTCTCACAGGTAGCTGTTTTCACAGCAGCCTGAGCCAGGGCCACACAGATGTGCCCCATCCAGGCTGGCCTGGACCACAGGGTCTGCATCCCTTGCACGAACTGCTGGTGCACATGGGCTCTGATGCTAGACATATCAGAGGTTAAATCAGTGCAATCAAGAGATACTTCACTACCAAGGAAAAATATTTTGAGAAGTTCAGGAGCCTTGAATAATGTAGTTTCATTAGTCTTGGTGAATAAATGAGTTTGTTTTAATAACCATGGTGATCATGGACGAACAAACAATGCCCCAGTTGCTTCACTGAGGTAACTCGCTGCAGAGGTAGCAACTGACGCAGGTACACGTTAGAAAAGAGTGAGCCATGTGGTGAAGAGCAGGGCAGAAGTAAGCATCAGAAGTACAAAAGCACGAGCAAAGGACTTTGAATCCACCAGGGCTGCAGCAGGCAGGAACCTGCAGTCCCCTGGCAGGCAAGGATGGGCCAGGCTCCCTACCCAGAGCTTTGCTGATTCACAGAGTAATTATTAGTACATAATTTCTAACTCCTGATACACTAAACACAGGCAGAACTCATCACTGCACAACTACATCTTAAATCTCTGAATTATCTACTATCGTATCTAATTTTAGCATTTAAACTAGGGCAAGATTAACCTATTGTCCTTCTAATTCGAGCCCTATCACACCATAATGTTCTACAGTCTTAATATCAAAATAGTTAATTCAGTACCACCTTACTCACTTTTATGATGTCTGAATTTACAAAGGCTTGAACCATTCCTTGTGTCATGTAAAGAACTCCTTTTTGTGCTATGCTGGTTTGACTGAAAATGAGTTTTCTTCATGCAGTTAGAAACCTTTCTTTTCCATAGCTAGCACAGTCATTATTTGGATCTAGTTTGAGAACGAGAGAACTCCCCAGCACAGAGTTAATGTTTTTAATTGCTCTTCTCTGAGAGCCAAGGATGTTCTGAACTCTGCCCACAGGTGTGAGGCAGCTGGGAAGGGGACATGGATGGCGCAGACCTTGACTGACATCCAGACTGATCAATAAGAGTGTTCCATCCCATTAACGTCATGCTTCATATTAAAGGAGAGTGGGGATCTTCCGATGTCTCTCTTACTTTTTGGCTTTCTTCTCTCTCTTTGTTGAAGCCAGGGGAGTTCTATTCGGGATGTTTAGTTCAGCCTTTTGCCATCCTGCTGTTTTGCAGAGGCCTTGGGGCCTTTCAGCCTTTTTTCCTCTTTTCTGTTTTCGAGATCGTCTGTTAAGGACCAGGTGCTGCTTCCTGGGACTGGCTGCTTGGTGTGGACAGAGTTTGTGAGGAATTGCATTGAGCATCTTTTATTTTATATTCTATTTCTATCTTTTTTTTTTTTTAATATATTTACTAGTAGTGTATTAGTATCTTGTTATTTTATTAAACTATGTTTATCTCAACCCAAGTTTCTTCCTTCCCTTTCAATTCCCTCTCCCATTTTGGAGGGGTGGGGATTGAGTTGAGTGAGCGGCTATCGTGGTTGCATTGCTAGCTCAGGTTAAAGCACGACATGTGCATACACAGGCAAAAGAGTTAACTGGAAAACATACATCTGTACTGCATAGTCACAACCTGTGAGATTAGTTTGACGCTTTACTAGAGAACTACAGCAAAACCACTTTGGTTACCTGCTACAGGACTGGCCAGTCTCCCTCCCAGTCCCCTTCTTACTCTAAATATTTTTCGTCATAATAGAAAAACTGAAGGAACTGACATTAGGATTTCGTTAAAGAGAATTTATTAAAATCACAGAAGTTCTGTGTACGAGAGAAAAACTTCTAAAGCTAAGATCAAAGTTGGCATTTTAATAAAAAGTAAGGTGCCCAAATAAATTGGTGGTCCCACAGGTACTGAGCGTCTGCCACTAATGTTAACTTCCGTAAGAGTGGAAACCAGGCAGTGCATATGAAAACTAAGCTCTCTATTTAGGTACTTGAACATGCCAAAACCCAAGACTGTCCCTCACACTTCCTGCCCCTTTGGCTGCCCTCAGGTTGGGTAACATGCTTTCGGTGTGCTCAGTTACGGTACAGCTGTTCTGGACAGCCACCCAGGATCAGGGATGGACATTCACACAGATGTGCCCATTGCAAATACTCCCCGTACCCCAGCTGTTTGCTGCTTGCTTATGCTAGAGATTCCTGTCCCCAGGAGGAATCCTGTCAGCATTTGCTAATCTGCTTCAGACAACCACAACTGGGTTAATTTAAGCAGCTGATGAAAGTGGTTTGTGCTAGCAGGGCTAAGTTTGCCTGAAGCATTTTAACAAATCCACCCTAGATCTCTTCCCGGAGCAGAGCCATGGGGACAGCTTCCAGCTGCTGGCCGTGCAAACAGCTGGGGGCAGGATGGTTGAACAGGCACTTGGGATCTGGAGGGAGACATCTGTCTGTGGCCTAACATGCAGTTATCTGAGACAGTGGGGAAAAAAAATGAGTCACAAGAGCAACACTGAGTAAGAATAGAGTCCAAATCAAGGGTTTGTCTCTGATTCTTTTTAACATGGATGAAGATTTTGACGAGAATTCACTGCTGATGTCCAAATGTCCTTCAGTATCACAAGGAGACTAGTCCCTCGTGGAAAAGTCTTTAATGCCCCTAAGATTACCAACAGTGCCTGAGTGTCCAGCTTTGTAACCCAAGTACCCTCTTCTGCTTTATGGTTTCAGAAGACAAAAGAAAATGAGAACAAGCAAATAAAATGTAATTTCTTCTCAGTAAAAAATCATCTGTATTTCAGGCATTATTTGCAGCAACATCTGCCCCTTATCCTTTCATCTCAATAGGAAAATGAAAAACTGAAAAACAACTGTTCCTGTTACCTCTCACCAACATCTAACATTTTCACCTCTTAGTCAAGTATATAATTCAGTCTTCACATCCATATTTTCACAGTTGTGGTAAACCAGCATTCTCTGGGCTGCCTTTTGCTTTTTTCCAAGATATGTTATTACCTCCTGTATGTTTTGCTCTCTTCCCTCCCACCATATTTCTGGCAAATTGCATGCCCCATGTGCTGGATGAGAACATTATCTGATTCCATGGTTCTAAATAACTCTGTTAATAGATTAATGCCAGAATCAGAATAATGCTACTTCTACAGCTGTCTTTCAAGTGTGTGAGCATAGGCTGGTCTCATCTGGGCTGGTTTTGACTGCCACAGTACTTTATCCTCAGCATTGTAAGCAGGATCCTGTGGCCAGTTTCTGAAGACTTAACCCTTCAAAGAGAGGAAAATATCTATGAAACAATAAAAATCAGTAAGCTGGACCATGAATCTCCCCAAACCACTCATGCACACGCTTCCAGATAGCCAGTAACATCCTGCTTGATAGGATGTTTTTACATGTTATCTCCAATTTGTATTGTATTAGGCATCAAAGTTAGTACTTAGCATCTTTACATGGTCCCATGTGTTTTGCTAGGGAGACGCTCACTGGTTATTAATTGGATAAAACCTGATATTAGCTTGGCTTTGTTTAATTTCTAATGTTATTTACTCTGCGCTGACTAACCTCAGGTAACATTGTGAATTGTTTGCCCTTTAATGACCAGATATTCGATTACATTATGTAAGTTATTTGCATAGTGATTATGATTTAATGTTATTGGTAATTAGAATTATTTGCTTGCTGGTAATGCTGCATAAATGATCTGTCATTAATCACAGGGCACACCTTACCAAGAGCTCTAATGAGGAAAACTGCAGATTAATGTCACTAAACTATTGTTCTCCTCTGGGCCATTGTTTTCCATCACAGAGAACTGTTTTCTGTATTTATTGATCAGTCATTGATTGTTACCATAAAGACCTGGGCCTTTGTAAATGTTTTTAATCTTTGATGTAAGGTATCATCAGACTTTGAGTCACAATAATCAAAATGTGTAGCTGCTAAAATTTGCATGTGAGATGGTCACACTTGCAGTTTTAAACCACATCAGAAGTTCCTTCTCTTGAAGAAGGAAGAGGATCTATAGTCCAAACCGCTCACTTCAGTATCCATAGAGTCAAGGGCACATGTTTGACAATGGAAAATAAAAGGTAAAGGCCAATGAGATCCAAGCCAGCAGAGCAATGTCTTTAATTCAGAAAAAGAAGCTTCCAAGGGGAAGCTTCCCCTGGAAAAAGCCAGCTGAGAAATCTTGTTGTTCTTTTTTTTTGGACTCTCTTCTTCATATCCACCACTTTTTTAGGAACCACTTTTATTCTCTCCTTGCAATAAACCACTAATTTGCAAGAATAAAAATAAAAATACACGTGACAATCCTCCTACCCCTATTTAGTGTTTGCTATGCCTCGTTTGATGGACTGAGTGACTGTTACCATATAAGCAGAAAATCCCATTCCCTTGGTAAGCTGGGTGTCCATCTAAAGCCGTGCCGTGCAGCCAGACCTCCGAGCTCTCCAGCCACGAGTCAGTGGCTGACAGACAGTTGTATCCACACTGACACTTTTTTTTTAAAACAGAGCCGAACTATTGGTTACCAGGATTTCTAAGGTAGGAATTAGAGCTTCAGGATCCCAAGCATAAGTGCTAAGACCCAGCAAAAGAGGATTCAAGGCACAGTCCCAAACCCTGCACCTTCATGTACCCCTGTAGCACATGGATGAGTACTTCAAGGTCGTATGAGAAATCTAAGGCAGATTTTCACACATCCACAGCCAGTGCAAAACCTGAATGTTTTGTCTTCTCAGGCTCTGAAGTTAGTTAAAATCAGACCTATCTGTTTAACTAATGTAACTGGAGAGACATTCTGAAATAAACTTTGTGCCTATTAAGGGTCTTTACTATGACTTAACAGCAAGGCATTTTGTGTAAATACTTTTTTGAGTGTCTGAAAGAGCTTGAACTGTATGTGAAGTATGAAAATAATTGTCACAACACTTTCTGCAATTTTTGTGGAATAAAGAGCTGTTTATCTATATAGTGATTCAGTCAAATTGCAATGCCTGTTTATCATGCCAAAAGATTTGAATAGTCTGAAAGAAATATTTGTACTGAAAAGCTTTATTTAGAATCAAAAAGAAAATAGCTGAAACCTACTGAACCAGAAAATGTATGCAAAGGAAGATCAATGTGAATAAAATATATCTTTTAATATTTTACCAGGGGAAAAAACAGAATTGTTAATGTTATTTTTAATTTTGAACCTCTGTAAGATTTTGAACAATCTTGGTTTTGCTTTAGAAGGTTAAACAAAAAGACTAGTTGGTTGTATAAGGGAGAAAAGGATAACAGAGCAACATCAAGAATTTCATACATTTAAAAGGCTAATTGATGACTGAGCAAGACAAATAAATATAGAATATGAATGACTTTGATGAGACTTCTCAAGGAACCTTGTGTGCTTCAAAAAGTCTGAACCATTAAGTTCTAGTAAAAGATTTGGAAGACAAGTGTCTGTGCATTCTTAATGAATAATGAGGAAAAGAAGGGGTGAATTTCCAAGTATTTGGTAATGTGTCCTTTGCACCAGTGTGTACCTGTCATAAAATGTCTACTGACAGAAGTAAGCAGGCAAATAGTGAGTTGTGCATACAGCAATATATTGGGAGCACGTTTGGTATCTTTGGTTAATCAAAATACAACAGCTACCTTACTTTTTTCTTTTGAAGCCAAAGAGAATCGAGTGAACAGTTTGTCCACTAACATTATGCTTTTCTCAGACAAGAACATTGTGTTTCTCCTAGCCTTTTGATAAACATGGAACAATTGCCCTATAATAACAAGAAACTGAGGAAATGTGTTGTATGAGTTCTGTTTGTGAGCATTTTGCTAAAATAGCAGCAAATGACTTTTTATATGAATGTAGAGATGTTTTGCATGTTGGCTCATTTCGTTCACTTTTTTTTTTTTTAAACTGCAAATGAAATCATAGAATAGTATATTTTTAAATTTAGAACTTGATTTTTTTTTCCTAACAGTGATTCTAACAAATTTAGTTCAATTTATGTTATAATATGTCCATCCATCAAACAGTGCATTCAGCTAAAAACACTGGAATCACACAAGCATGAGTGTTAGGCAGATGCTGTGGGTAACAACAGAATAGCCAGTGCTGCAGATAAGTTGTATAAGAAAGCAAGAAACATAGGTCTGATTTCAGATTTCCAGAGTCACAAATTAGATTTATCAGTGTCTGTAATTTTTTTTTCCACACTTGGTCAGCTAATGAGATTAGGAAATCCCATTAATGAACCCTCTGGGTCTTTGTACATGGGCAGAAAAAATAGCAGGGAGCACAGAAGGGCGCTGAAGAGGAGGGACACTCACAGACATTACAGTCCCTTGAAGTTTTTCAGAACATATCTGTTATGGAAAAGCAGTCCAGCCACAGCCATTATATCCCATATCCAAGGGCTAGACTAATCTGAGTTTACTAGCAAGATTTTGTATACAAAAGGAATATGAAGGGAGATAGCTGAATGATCTGGAGGGGATGGACAATGCAGGACAACTGTGTGTGCAATCCCCGCCATGTCCCAGATGCCTCCTGATCCTCCTGGCAGTGGAGGATCTGGCTCCATGCAGACTGGGGCACCACGATTCTTCCTGCTTAGAGTCTTCAGACTCTTTTTCTTGTTCTCCCTGAGGAATTTGGGGAATTCCTAGTGATTCCTGTCTTCTCTAGGCTGAGGAGACTAGACGATTCGCAGATGCTGGACTGATGCCACACTGCAGAGGATGAAAAAGCACCTCAGCAAAGGAAAGAGAATTACATATATGTATGTGCTAAAACACAGTCTGTACAGAAAATTACATAGCACAAAATAGGGAAATTAGTGCAAGAAAATACTGACAATGTTACTACATAGTAGTTACCAAATTTACAAAAAAAAAAAAAAAAAATCAAAAAGCCACTTGCCAGAACACATGTGTATGTTATAAAATAAAACATATAGCACTCTCTTAGCAGTTTAATTCTGAGTAACATTGACTAAACTTTGCTTGGCTTTCAGCTGAGAAGTAAAAAAATGTAGCATCTTAAAGTTCCATATAATGTCACCTCAGTGCCTTCCTAATCTGTAGCAGAAGCATTAATCACTGTGTCTTTGTCATGGCAGCAAGGCAGTTTGCAGTCTGTTTGTGTACTTGATTTATGAACAACTGATGGCCATTGAACTGCAGCAATCCACCAAACAGTTTTTTGTACTTCCTTCTTGCTTTGAGTATGAATGTTACAGAACACTGACATTATATTCCATCTAATATATACAAGGTTAATTTTGTAAGCTCTTTCATTTTCACCTCTCTTTAGCCTGGTTTTAAAGTCTCATTCTATCCTCCTCCATCACATCAGGCATTGCTGATCTCAGCCCCCCAGCTCACCACCTTGCTTCAAAGTCTGGGCTTTGCTGCGCTCGAGAGCATGGTCAGCAAACTTGTGCTTTCCAGCACTATCAAGGTGAGTTCCTGTCCCAGCTGAGCAAGAAATGGCATGTTCCTCAAGCCTATTTTCCTCTTCTCTCAATAGGTTTTCTCTCTTCCCATGACTTTCATGTGAAATTTGGAGTTTTGAGATCTCATGAAGATCCTTTTGGGCACAAGTCCTCAGTATGGCCAAACTTCTCTTAGTCTCTTCGGAAGGAAAATGAAGGGATCTAGATTTACATTTTGTTCTTTCGCAGATGCCTAAGAGGTGTGATACTCAGCTTGAGTTACTATTCAGGAACACCTGGAGATCAAATAGAGGATCCTCCCAGCCTCCCATTACAAACCAGGGGCGAGTCTTGAGTGCAAAAGCATCGGGCTCCAGCCCCATGGGTGTGTGCAGGGAAGTGGGTCCCTATAGACATGTACCTGTGGTGATACCGCACCATGGAAACCCACACACTTAATGAACGTGCTCACTCTGTGTGGGTTTTCTGTTGCCATCTGCTCCCTGGGGGAATTCTGCCCATTTTTGATTAAATACCTGTGTCCTCCCTTTCTTGATGTTGTCTCATTCCTTAGGCCCCCTCTGTGCTCCGGTCTGCAGCTTGTAAAAGCCAAGGCTACGTCCAAATTTCTGTTAATCACAGACTAGGACAGTGCAGCAGATTGCTGCATTCAGTAGTGTTTAGGAGGATATTGCTTTGTAAACTGTACCTTGCTATTCACTGTTGCCTGTAACAAAGCACTCTTTGTTGGTTAATGGTGCCTGGAAAATAATGGTTAAATTTAAAGCATCTCAAATTCTGAAGTGTGCATTAAGAAAAAAGAAAGAAAAAGACAATGGCTAGAAAAGCAAGGGTTTTTAATGCTTTATCTCGTCTCTATTGGTACAAGAATGAGGGAGGGATGTATTCACAAATATTTGAAGGGTGGCTTGAAGAGATAGTGCTGCCCTACAGGATCTCCTGGCATTAAAGAGTGTATAATGAGGCATAACGGGATGAAATTAGGAAATAACGCTAAACAGATAAGTAGTCTTTCATCCTCAAAGTACGTTCCAAATGTTCATAAATGCAATAGCGATTGCAAACATTTTTGGGGAGGATTCCTGCCAGCAAGACCTGCCAGGTATGGGCTGGCTCGGCGGGGAGGGGGAGGCAGAAGGAGGCTGAGCGGTTCCCTGGCCCCGGCCGGCACAGCACGGGCTCCCGAGCCCAGGTCGGGCTGTGTGCCGTGGGGGGTCACCCCCCAGGGAACCTGCGGGAAGCCCTGACCCCTTTCAGGCTGAGCTGAACCAAAAGCTATCACAAAGCTGGTGTGAAGTGAACCAGGACAGAACTGTGAACGGAGTCTGGTGTGAATGTCTCCGCAAAGCACTTGGCCCAAAGCCCAGCTGGCTCCGTGGGAGCCCGTCCTGCTCCGGTGGGCATCACGCTGCAGTGGGGAGGGCAGGGAGGCACCACGCACCCACCCTGGCAGGCACGGTGGGCGACGCTCAGCTCACGAGTGGGGACATAAAGCAGATTCCAGATCCCAGTGTACATCAGTTATTTGGGCTATAACCACTGTAACTGATGAGAACAAATTGCTAGCCCTTTTCCAATGACAGCTCGGGAGAAAATGTGAGATGAAGCAGAGCTTCAGAGGGGCTTACAGAGGGTAGTGGTGCTGGTTTGCTTTACCTCTTTGGGTTTTCTGTTATTTGTCAATAAAGAGCTTATATTCTCATGAAGTTTTTTTAAATGAGTGAAAATTAAAAAAAAAATACCGTGATGAGCAGGAAGTGACTCTACATCCCCTGTCACCCGCAAGATGGAGCTCTCAGCTCAGGAGCAGAGAGGCTTTTCTTTGTGTTCTAGAAAAATGAAACGTTTGTACTCTCACCCTTTTTTAATTTTTATCTTTTGCTAATATAATGCAGATTGGCTTTATACATTATTTATGGCACTCAGAACTGGTATAGGGAATGCTGTCACTCATTTTAATGATTTAGGTATGTTTTTTATTATTATTACACTGTATAGACTTTGGAAAACCTTCATTTGGATCCCATTTAGAATACAGGAAGTTGCCCAAAGCTTGGATGTGAACCTTAATTTACTGAAATCCTTGTAAGGCTGAGAATATTTACTGCTGGCATTTATTGCTCCTGAGAGAGTCAGAGCAAGGGTGGGGGGTGGGGGAGAAAAAGAGAGGAAAGGAAAGACAACCGTAACTCCAGCCAAAAAAGCCAAGAACATATGTTGGAGCTGTGTGAGTGCAGCAGCAGGGTAATCTGCCTCTGAGCCGCTCTGCCGAGACGAGGAGGTGCCTCACTGCCTTGGAGATTCAGGAGAACTCAAACAGGGCTTGTCCTTTGGGGAGCTGAGTCTGCTTTTTCAAAGCCTGTCCTTATAAAGCGGGTTTTACTACTGGTTAGTACACTTGGCTTGGTGCGCTCCGTAAAGGATCAGGCCCTTTTTCTGAAGCCGCAGAAGTCGCTTTGGGCATCTCCCTGGGCTCTGCAAGTAAAGACCGTGGGGGTTTTAGCACTGTGGAGTCGCAGCGGTTCCAGGGGTACCTGAAGGAAATCCCATACACGATCCCTGGGCAGCCCTGGCTGGGACGCGGGGGTTGCTGCAAACCCACCGTGGTGTTGCAGGGGGCTGGAGAAGGTGACCCAGCAGCCAGTAGTAATGGAAGCAGGAGAAGATCTCTTATTTTTCCTCCTCCTTTCAGGTGCTTTGTGCCTGTGCAATAATAAGTCTATACCAGCTTTGGTTAAAACTTGCAGAGAAAAATATTCCTAGGACAGAGGCAGTCTTTGCTCAGGCCGCAAGTACAGCTGATTTCATTGGTCTCCAGCCTTTCAGAAAATAAGGGGTCTGCATTTCAGGAAAAAAAAGCAAGTGCCCCAGTAGTTCCCACAGTGTTTTTTTTACTTTAAAGAAAAGCAGAGCAAGATTTTTGAAATAACTTTTTTAGGTATTTGCTTTATGCTTCCCTGTTCCTCCAGCCCCCTTTCATTCAGCTACTTAGCGTACCTTTCAGCCAGTCTCTGGTGGCCTGTTTGTCCTGCACCCCGACAGTTAAAATGGCTAATAAAGCAGCTGGCAGGAGGATGAATGAAGGGCCTACAGCAGATATTGCCCCTATTGTGGAAAAAACCCCAACAATTGTGAAACTTTGATATGTCTATGCTGAAATTTCCTCAGAATCCTGTATACTAATGACCAGAGATTTCTTAAATGGGAACTCTGTTTTGTGAATCTCTAAAAAAATGCAGTGTTTTTTGAAGAGCAGTTTAATTTAAGAGATTGCGTATTTACATGAAATGCCCACCGCTGTTACTGTTATTACTGAAACAGCTTTTGATGATATACTGTTATTATTGTGAATTTAGATATACTTTGTTAGGATTTATTACCAGCACTGTGAAAAGAACAAAGCGTTGGTCTACAAGGTGCACCAACATGTGGTGAGAAGACAGTTTTTTCCCCAGGTGCTGATAGTCAGAATGTGGCCATACAGGAAAGCAGGAGCAACTGGGAGATGGCAAAAGGAGACAAAGTCAGTCTATGTAAAGCTGTCCCTCTCTTATGAGCTATATACTGCGTGCAATAGCATAGTGAGTTCTAGGTGCAAAAGGTTATGGCCAAGGTATCAAATCTCAAATATAGCTTAGTCAGAGAACATGATTGAAACAGCAAGTACATGAAACTGAAAGATCTGCGTTCATGATACACTGTCTAGATGCTTACAGTATAATTATAATCATAGCACCAGATTGTCTCCTGCATAAACACCTAACGTCTCTCCAGTAAAGACCTTCTGAAGTACCTCGAAAGATGTGCAGGTAGCTCAGATGTGCAATGTCTGCACCTAGAATTAGGAAAATTGAAATGAAGATGTTTGCAATTGCTCGTAGAGCTGGGAGGTTAGGGATCATTTTTATCTCTTATTGTGTGAGTGGGAGGGCACCCGTCTTGAACAAAGCCCTAGACACAATTGTTCATTTTTACATTAAGGTGTCATTTCACATTAATTTAAAGGACTCCACTGCAAAATGTGGCAGCATAGTTTCGTTTTTAATAATATCATAATGATTTCAATTTTGAGAAGATATTTAAGCATTGGAGTAGATAAGGAGAACATGGAAATTCCATCATTAGAGCTATTTAGAACAAGTTGGACAAATATCTGTCAGGGATGACATAGATATTGTCAATTCTGCCTTGAGGCAGAGGAATAGACAAGATGACCTATTTACTCTGTTTTCTAGGACTTGTGTGAGACTACCTATAGGTGATTAAATGCAGAAATTACTCTGTGTCAAAATAAAGAAAAAGACCATCTGCGTTGAAATAAAGTTCAGCTTTACCTTAAGCTGAACAAGAAATTTGTAGGAATCATGTAATTATCCAAAATCAAGCATAAATAATATCTAAAATTCTAAAAGAAAGTGAAATTTTAAGAAAATACATAGAATATAGCATGAGAAATGCTCAGAAGTGGTGTCTAAGCTCTGCTGTGTAACAATATTACTAAATAAAATTATTCCAATGAGGGCATTTTTGTGTGTCTAGTTCCAGATTCGAATGTTTGCCTAAAAATAGAAATTATCTTTTTTCTTTTCTTTTTTTTTTTTTTCCACTTTGTGTCATCATAGCATTTCCATTAAGAATACAGCCAGCAGCTACTTTCATTAAGAGAAGCCTGTGATCTCAGCTGCAGGAAGAACAATGGAAACATGCTGTTCTTCTCAAAATGCCCCTGTGGATATAGGCTTCTTCTGCTCTGCTTTTTCATCATAAACTCTCTTCACACCAGAGCCGCAAGCCTCAAAGCAGCTGGGGAGGAGCAGGAGCAGGGTCAGGCTGGATTTCTGGGTACCCCTGTCACCTAGTGCAGGCTGGGTACGTGGTGTCCACGGGTTGGGCTGCAGGATGACCAGGCTGCAGCTCTGCAGTGCCTTTGCCAGGCTGGCGCCATGGTCTGGCCAACAGCCTGAAGGGCTCCTGGCATCTTTCCTAGAAGAGCACTCGTCCCGTATCTCATACCATATGCTACAAAGGTAGCTGGGACTGATGGGCAGCCTGAGTTTTTCATACTCTGGACACTGGGAGCTCAGATGTAATCATCCTGCCTCCATAAATATGCCCTCAGGCAGCCAGGTCAGGGCTATATTCTGCTCATAGGACCACTTACTCAAGCAGAGTATAGGTGCAGCATCATATTGGGAGTTCACTTTCACTTAGGGGAAAGCAAACATTTTGAAAGTCAAGCTTCCCACACTCTCCATGAGATTGTCTGCAGAAGAACTTCTAAAAATAACAATATTTAAGGGGTGGAAATGGTTGTTAATCCTACAACAGTGTCCTGAAGTGTAGAACACAGACTTCCATAGTTTTAACTATTTGAAGAGTATGAAGAATCACCTATTTTATTAAAAACAGTTAATCAGAGGAACAGGGTACTACTTTTATTCAATCTACCATTTAAAATTAAAATTAGCTCCCAAGCTGACTACACTGGTTTATTTATAAAACCGTAAAAATGTATAGCTATTTTGTACTTTCTCTGTTAAAAACATGGATATTTTTGATGAGGCTATGACCTTCTAAGATCATTTGTTTGAGGGCTTCATTGATTGTTTAATGGATATGCTGAAGAAGGACCAAGAACTTTGGGTTGACGCTGTTTTACTTCAGCATATCAAATGCTAGTAAGATATTGTCTTGTTGGCTCCATTTGATGAATTCTTGCAGGTGGGATTCAGTCGAATGTGTAACAAGAAGTATACAGTGACCTGATTATTTATCTTGTCAAATGGAGTCCCTGAACATAAGTATCAAGCTGTCATTGACACTGGAGTATAACCAGCTCTGTATTAAACTGTCCAGCTGTGATGTGGAAACTGTAGCAATTATTTACTTAAGCAGCATAGCACACAGTGCTGAGGATGTTTGAAAGATGTGAGAGCCTGTGTAGCAGTAACTGCTG
The DNA here is from genome assembly GCF_963082525.1 of Nesoenas mayeri. Taxonomy (NCBI): domain Eukaryota; kingdom Metazoa; phylum Chordata; class Aves; order Columbiformes; family Columbidae; genus Nesoenas; species Nesoenas mayeri. Next base: position 61,503,558 of record NC_137540.1, on the reverse strand, counting down.
CCTCAGTCACCTTTCTGAAGGTGTCCCCATCTCAGATTTTCACAAGACTGCTCTAAAAGGTGACATTTATATCAGCATTAGTGCAAATTAGTGGAATATTCCCACCACTGAAGGGTTTTTATTCTTGATATTTTCATCAGCTACTTCATTCAACATAGCAGGGTATAATCACGTAATGAAATGACCTTCATTAGACTTCTTTGGCACAGTCATGGTGCCACTGCAAGTGAAGGGATCTCCTTCTACAGCTGCCTCAGTTTCCCTTGTAGGGCTTTTTCAATATGCTGTTGAGGCAACAATGACATGAGGAGACCTTTCAATCATGTCTGTCAGCTTCAGTCGGTGATACTTCTGCCAAAAAATATACTAATACTGGGAACACTTGTCATGCCCAATCTACCTCCTCCCACTGAGTCGCTGTCTAGCAGACTTCTCTGGTGAAGATCAGCTGTAGAGGAGTATGGTGACCAGCTACATCTCTGATGTAGCATCACTTCAGAGTTAACTGAACTATTGACTGTCCCTCTTTGGATCCTCTATAATTACAACAATTAGATAAAACAATAATTAGTAACTTATCTTAATAACAACCTATTTTTATAAAGTACAGCTTGTGCTCAACTTTTCAATTAATTTTAACTACACGGAGAGCTGAGAGAGTCTGTTGTTTTAAGATTATTCAGGACAAAGAACAGATGCTAAATTTCTTTAAATGACCAGTTTAATTTTAGCACAAATTAACAGATTTGTTTATTAATACTCCAAACGCTCATCCTGTTTTTAAAGAATGAAAACTGTAAGTTTGGAGAAGGTGTGCTCATTTTTCCTACATAATAAAAATGAATCTCTGCTTTAGAAGCAAGAGAGAAGTCTTCCTGAAATATAGGGTTGTGACCAGGGCCTCCATACCAGAACTGAGAACCCGATACCTTTGTGGTAAGGTGATGGGGGTGAGTCTTTTTCAAAGAGATTCTCAAAGGTGAGACTTTTTTTACAAAAGATTTGCTCTGAGTTGGACCTGATGAAGGGTGTCCCTGCCCTTGTGCTTTGCCTCTTCTCTCTGAAACTTCCTCTAGAAGGCAGCCCCAGAGCAGGAGAAGCTGCACATCCCTCTGGTACCACATTTCACTCCTCTGTTGCCTCCACAGATTGTTTTCTGCTTGTCCTTTAAGTTCTCTGGTCATCATAAACTCATGTATGATCCAAAGCTGTGAAACTGTACTGCATTTTAGACAGAAGAACCAGCTTTGAGAGGTTCACCATGTTTGCAGAAAATCTAAGCATTAAAAAATGCTGCATATCAACATCTATCACAGTCTGTGATTCCTGATATTCATAGGAATTAATTGGCTGTGTGAAATTTGAGAATTACATGGGTTCACTGCTAGAACTAAGTCACAATTAGTGCCAAGTGCTTTTACCACTAAAAAAGCCCCATGGATTAGGCCCTTCAGAATAAAGAAAACCCGCTTCTGAACTTTTTGCCACAGTTGGATACTCAGTCATAGAATAGTCTACATACTGCCAGTACATTTACAATGTAAACGCTTTCTTTTCAAGGTCAGGGTTTTAAAGCACTAGACTGCTATTGAAACTGCAGGGGCAGAGCCTGAACAATTCTACTGGTTTTCTAAAAATAAGGAGCTTTATAGCTAAACTGCAGGATGTATTTTAAAAGAAAGAGTCTCAACATTTTTCTTTTTACTGCTACTTGTATCCCATCTCTACCAATTTTTTCTGCTTTACACAAAGACACATCTATCACAAGACATGCCATAAAATCAACACTCTTCCATTCTAGCAATTAAACCTAGTCTTACAATATTTGTGATACACCACAATATTCGTGATACACCACAATATTCAAGTGCAATAGCCCAAAATCTGACCCACCAAAGGGAATACAGGTTTACAAACAAAATGACAGAAACAGAGAATGCCTACATGGCTAATTCAGACTTCCTAGCTGCAACTACTGTGTTCAATTTTACGTTTTAAAGTGTCATATTTTTGTTTAAAACCTACATCCTTCAAATACCTCATGAAATCCTGCAAGACTCTGATGCATGAATGAAGTAATTGCTTTCTTCATTATAAATGATTAATTCTAATGAACCAGGGCTTAATATTCCCAAATCTTTAGAGCTCTCTTGTTTAGCTTTTGACGCTCTTGAAAATGTTTATTGACCAAAGGGTGAAAATGTTTTTTCTTGTTATTGGAAAAGATTTACCGTTAACTGTGATACCTTAAAATACTGAGGACTAAATTCTGGTCAGTTTGTAGCTAAGTGTACTAACATAAAAACATAGAGGTGTTGGTGTGCTTATAAGGTTAACAAAAGATTGTCCAGCGTTGCAAGTAAAAGATCTTATAGCTGCTTATATCCATCCGCCCCTGGAGGCTGTGACAAATGATCATGTGTTTTCAGGTTTAGAGGACAGCTTGGCACATACCCCGCTGTTGCTGCAGGTTTCAGGGTGAGCTGCTTTGGCCATGGCCCAGCTGACAGTTCTGCCCGGTCCAGCTGCAAAGCCCAGTCCCAACATAAATCCCCCCAGCTGAATGTAGGTGCTGTCAGTCTTGCTCTCCTGCTCCTCACTGAGTACATATGACAAAAAGCAAATGATGGTGAAAACCTGCCTGTGTGCATAACAGAGAATCCTCGCTCATTTTCTTCTGCAAGATTTTCTCTTCAGCTTTTGGTACCCTGTTTAAAGGTGAAATACTTAACATCTCTTTTATACATGTCCAAAGATCTTGTTCTTCAATTCCAAGCAAGTTTAATGCTGTTGGTGCGTTATCTATCATTAGCCAACATGGGTAAAAGGACATTTTTTACATACAAACTTTTTTTTTTCTTCCCCTAGTTTGGTCCTTTAAAATTGCAATGGAGATACATATGTAGATACTGTACATGAAGAGTTATGCTATCTCATACATGGTATCACATCTTTGATAAAACATCTGGTTGAGTAAGCATGAAAAATTAAACAAATGAAACTGTGCTCTTTTTTCCCAGAATTTGTAGTTCTAAACATAAAGCTTTCCTTTTCTACTTTAGCTTTTGTCCTGATGAACAGCTCTTTTGAAGTCAGAGGAAGTGTGGCAATGCAGTTGTCCCAGTCTAAGTATGTCTTAGCTGAACTTTGGTACTGGACTATAAAACTTCATTTTTCTTCTCTAAACATTTTCTGTTGCATCTACGTATTTCAACTTGTTGGTTGGTTGGTTTTGGTGGGGTTTTTTTAGTGTTATTATTAAGATTTGCAAAAAATATAGGGTGACTAGCAATCCTTTTAGAAATAACAGAATTGTATTTGATGAAATCACTGCAGTTTTTAAGACAAGACTCAACTATTAGTAGTTTTAGTGTGCAATTTGTATTGTAGAGCTATATTCAGTGCATCCTGATTTCATTCCTTCTTGAACCAGGTTACACTAAGAAGAAAATGTGTCCATTCTTTAGCATATAGAAACTTAGCTATGCTTTGCTATTACTGCTGCCCAGCACCAATGCCAGCATCTCGATTTGTGCAAAGACACAGGAGGACAGCCAGTGTGTGGGCTTGAAGCATGAAACAGAAGGAGGGAGAGGGAGGGAGCTGGGGACAGACTCTGTGTGTATGTCCACAGAGTTGTTAGAGCATCTATTAGATTGCAGTTATGTTATGCAGGAATGATGAAGGACCAAGACTCATATTCTTCTGTATGATCCCAGAAATTTGCTTAAACTCAGCTCTACTGAATTCCAAATGGCCAAGTTATTTGGATACTCTGTCCTTTTGAAATGTCTCAGAGATATTCTGTTATGAATAAATAAAAAATATCCCTTGGCACAGGGTTATTCTTTTCATATTAATTCACCAGTATTCTGTATATTCTGCCTCTTTTTGTTCCTGTGGTAACTATATGAAGTGGAACAGCACCAGTGGGACAGATGGAAAGTTCCACCCTAAAGTGACCAAGGAGATGGAAAACGTTGGTTAAAGTACTTGTGTGGACAAGAGCAGAGCATGGTGTCAGGATGTATCTCACTCCTCAGGATGCTGCTGGAGGAGCACACGTGATCAGAGTTAGGTTCCCAAATCTGGCAGGTCAGCTGCTTTCGCCTCTAGGGCTTGTCCTCTCCTCTCAACTGCAATTGTACCTGGTAAAGCAGTGCTGTCTTCTTCCAGAAGTGCTCTCTCCTCCCAGTCTCCTAAATCAGGGATGGAGATGGTATTACATGGCAATCATCTACGAGTAAGATATTTCAGTGACTAAGTTACTTTGAGGATTTATTCATAGCTTTTACTGAAATCAGTGGGAAATGCATATCTACATTCCACTGCGAGTCAGCCCTTAGGAGTTTCAATGGGAAAGGAATGTCTGGGCATCATCTGTGTTATTAAATTTTATTTTTGATGCCTCCATAGATTTTATAGTTTTGCAAAAATACGTAGCAAACGTGGAATTTATTGCCTATAGTTCATCCAGGAAATGTGTCATAGTACAAGATGGACTGAACATAAAAGATAGCTGTTTCTGTTTTGCTTTTCAAATGTTAACAAGTGTATAGCAATGGTCTGTAAAACTGTTAAATAGATCAATAAATAATTCCAGTGATAGCATATTGAATTTCAATAGGCAGTGAAAACTGGCACGCTGAAAATGCTGAGTTTTGCTTTTCTAATGATTAGGTCTCTGTCACTTTACCATGAATACCCAACTTTAGCACTTATCAGGTCCTTATTCAACAAGTTTCTATTTTTAAAAAATATAATTTACTGCAATAGTGAATTGTTGATACTATACCTATTCTTTATTTCTTGATGAGTTTGATCCATAAATTGATTATATAAGTAAAAATGTCTGCAGAGAGAATTTTTGAGTAAGCCTGTGGAACAGGAGGGGGAAAAGGGCAGAATTTGTCACACTGTTGGGGTGTAGAACACAAGGTCCCCTGATATTTGAGTTATCTGACATGCGTCTGATCCTCAGCTAACCCAGCTTGCCTGGGCAGTAGGATTCATTCAAGGACCTTTGCTGTGGTTATTGAGTTTTGACATGGTAAGGCCCTCACTGCTGTAAGTGCTGAAGGTTGTGGCACCTGACTCTGCCACTCTGGCATCTCAGAGACCCAAGGTGCAGGATCATGACCTGGAAGGGTCAGACACTAAACACATGTTCCCAGAAGGGACAGAAAACTTCCAGACCTGAGCTGGGACCTACAGGCAGCTTCCCATGAACCGGTGCCTGAAAAAATAAAGTATTGCAAAACACTGATTTTAAAAGAAGTTAACTGAAAATAGTAATAATGAATTGTTGTAAATCAACTTGTGTAACAAAAATACTGAATAGAAGAGATAAAAGAGCAGCATAATTTTATAAATATAATAGAAAGAAGCCTAACACCAAAGTTCTTCTTGAAAGACAGAAACCCCATTAATAGGTAGCTGGGCGATTGGCACTAAGTCTTGTCCAAGCTTTTGCTGTTAAGGTATGAGAAAACGAGGACCTTTCTGGCCTGCAGGCCAGAACCTTGACAATCACAGATGTCCAGCTGCAGAGGACTGCTTCTGTAGGGCATGTAGATCTTTATTATCTAATCATTAATGCCTCATTATCCAAACATTAATACAGCCTGCGTTGTTACAAATAAGGCATATGGATGTATTCCCAGGCAGGCGAGATCTAAGTGCATTAGTGTGTATTCTTGAAATAGCTAAACCAGTCTGATCTCATTCTGTGGTCAGTCCTATCTGGACTGGTTTGTTCCTCTTTTTCATCTTGATTTTACTTTTCTTGTCATCTCTTCTGACCTAACTTTGGCAAACAGACTTACTTTCTGAAACACTTGATCTTTCTACAATGTACAAACACCTATTAGCATTACTACATTTTCTCAGGCATACTCTTTCTGCATTTCTGCATTATTATTTATGATGTTTATACAGCACCTAGTCTCATAGAGCTTTGGTCTCCCAGGTGCAGCCGCATGGAGCAGTAACCCTGTAGGATGTATGAAGCAGACAGGTGTAATGAGAAATTAAAAAAAGAGCCTGAGCAAAAGTAGAAAAAAACACCACTACCATCTGAGTTAGTCAGAATTCACTATTAGATCAGGCACAGGACATGTGGTGAACAGGGAGTGTACCCGTCACATGTGGTCATACTAAGCATTAAATATATCCTGACAGTGCCAGGAAGCTTAGAGCTCTGTGTGGTACCTAAACAGGCACCAGATGAAGCTTCTGTCACACAGGGGGTGTTGACTGTGAGCCAAAAGTGGGTCCCACAATGGGATAATATTTCTACAAACAGATAAATAGAGAAAAAAAAAATCATTATGATTTGTTCATTTGGGCATAATGCTCAACAAACTCCCATGTTTCATGTGCCTTGTTGCCAGGCTGAAAATTAAAGAGTGCAGCTGTAGCCACCAAAATGCAAAAGTTACAGATATTTCATGCTTTCCTCTCTGCAACTCCCTCAGTAGCTTCTACAGGTAAACAACTCAGCACATGTAATTCTGAGCCTAAAACCTAAATTTTCCTGCGAGGACTAATTGTCCAGTGTCAATTTTTTACATCTTCCTTCCCTTTCACAAAAAATAAGTGGATTTGAAATGCAATTCCTCTTCGTATCATACTATGTTGTTCCTCATTCCTGCATAACATTGTCTTCTCTGGATAAATAACATGTAGGAAATCTGGAATTTAGTGCCCTTTCTCTGAGTTGGTCTGGTTGTTCTCACAGTGTTTTGTCCCATTCCCTGCCACCCTCCTTTCCCTGAGCCTTCCTGAGTTTTACAATAACACTCCAATGCTTTCGTGACCTGCTAAGCGTGAACGTTGTTGAATGTGTCTGGGAGTGGTAGTTGACTACCTATATTTTAATCCAAATGCAAGAATATTATAAAAATATTGGGTTCAACTTCTAGGTACATATATTTTTTTGATGTCATCAATATGTTACTAAAATCACTTATATCCATTGGGAATTAATTATGTATGTGGAAAGCAGAAAATTCCAGAGGAACTATTCAGTGTTGATAAAAAATATACCAGCCCAATGACTAGTGCAAAAACTTTTGTAATATAACAGCAATAAATTTTCTGCTTGCATGAGATATGCTGATAAAGCAGAAAGTTTAGTAACTTATGCTGCTGAAAGTTGCTTGATCGCCTATAATCCCACTGCTCCCAGTAAGTGTATTGGGTACTGAATACTGTGAATAAACACGTCCATGTGGAAAATTATGTTTTTTTTCCCTGGCACATATATTTAAACAAGAGTATACACATTCATGGCAGTAATTTTTTCCTGTGAAAGGGCTATGTGATTAGGTCTCAATAATAATAATGACAGAATTATTGTTTGCTGATTTTCAGATAGATGTTTACACATTATGAAGTATTAATACCTAATTACATGTTTTATCAAATAATTACGTTTTGTTTCACAGCGCAAATGTTTATATCATTTGATTTGGCTTCATAGTTCTTCCTCATTTCTGTATATATATGTTAGAGTAGTCAGCACCAAACAACTCAAATTGGCATGAAAGTATTACCTCATATGCACATTAAAATGATTTATAAAATGGAATCAGTAAAAAAATCCAAAGTGGGCTGTTTATCACTGAAAAAGATCGTAGTTTCTGACACTTTATTTAGTTTATTTATATATCCTGAGAAAGAGCTTTAACTGAAACTAACTTTTGTTGCCTTCAGTGGATCTGGGCTGGAAGGGACAGATCACGAACCAAATCTTTGATCTTTATTCCAGTTTTGGTGCTAGCTGAAACTGAGAGCTGCTTTGTTAGTTGCTCAGCTCCACATGTTGAAGCCGCAGCAGAAAGCAGAGACTGACCTGGAGACCCCAGGTTTCAGCTCCACTCTGGCCCATTTCTAGAAGCCTTAACCAAGGTCTCATAGTTTACTAACACTGCAATTCGTATAAATTTACGTAACCACTGTAGATCTTAAAGGGGTCAAGGGAGGTATGGGATTTTGTTTGTGTTCTTTCTTCTTTTTTCTTTTTCTCTTTTCTCTTTTCTCTTTTTCCTTTTTTCTTTTTTCTTTTTTTTCTTCTTTCTTTTTTCTTTTTTCTTTTTTCTTCTTTTTTTTTTTCTTTTATCTTTTTTCTTTTTTTTTCCTTTTTTCTTCTTTCTTTTGTTTTTCTTTTTTTTTTTTTTTTTTTTTTTTTGCTCTGTAGGCACTCCTGTTACTGAAAGATATTGACCCTTTAGAGAATAACAGTAAGCACTAATCCAGAATATGTTCAGACTGTTCTCCTCTATTCAAAACCACCCGTAGCTGTATAAAAGTACACCATGATATGTCATGCAACACCATACAGAAATTTCTGAACTTGTGGTGGGACTTAATATTGTGTTTGTAATATGTTACTACTGCTTCTGGTGCTGGAGCATGCTTGGCCTGTCATAGCTTTGGGGGTTATTTGCACTGGACTCAGCTGAGCTGTGCGGAGATGCTTATAGCCTGTGATCAACCTATACCTGGATCAAAGCCTCATCTGATCCTGCTGAGAGGAAAAGTTTTTCTCATATCCCAAATCCTTTCTTTAATGTCGCCTATGTCACATCACAGCCTGGGTGCTGAGCCTTTGTTGATGATCCATACAAGAAAGATGTTTTCCTTGCATCCACATGGAGTGGTACAGCTTTCCGCTCCTCATTAGAGAAGTGTTACTGATCCCCATCCCACCCTGTATTGCACTCTGCCTCAAAGACCATCTTCACTTTGGGGGTTGTCCTATGCAGGGACAGAAGTTGGACTCGGTAATCCTCATAGGTCCCTTCCAACTCAGGACATTTTGTGATTCTATGATTCACCCAAGTCAAATCATCTTAGCTACTCTTCCCATCCTAGGTCATACCCGAAAACCACACCAAGGGCAGTTCTATCTTTTCCATACTGTGCATTCAGGCATCAGGCTTGTCAAGAGGAGTCTTTTGGTCTTGTCTTCATGGGGGAATTTTATGCAGAAGAACACGAAATCAGGAACTGAGATTTGTGGTGTTTTTGCTGCCTGAACTGCCTGTGCTCCTGCTCTGCAAGCCCTGCTCTAACAAACTTCTCAAGGGGCAAATCCCAAAGGGAAGGATGTTCAGTGGCTGAGAATCTGTCACACTTGTTCAGTTTAATATGAGAGAAAAGGGGCCATAGTGTTGGAGCACTGGGGATTGCCAGACACAGAGCTGACCTCAGATCACTGACAATGCGTGAATCCAACCTGCAACCCATCTGTGGTGGAATTTTGCTTTACCTAAGTGTCTTGTTTATAGTCCTCTTTAGCTCATTCTTTACCACCAAACCCCCTCCCCCCCCCTTTTTTTTTTTTGTATGAGTGTGTAGTTACAGCTTAGGTAAGGGAAGGAACAAGTGCCCAGTCCAATCCTGCCTGCTATTTGGATATGTCTCTTGAAGTGACACTACTCATCCCCATAGGATGCCCCAGATAAGTCAGCAGTACTCTGCCATCAGTGGCATTACGAGCTGCACCTCGCCAATGCAGCAAGGGCACGTGTCCTCCCTCACAGATGAAGTGGGCAGTGCGAAAGGTACAATTCACCATTAACAGCTGACTTCACTGCGCCTTCATTTCTGTGTTCAATTTGAGTTTTTAAGGCATTGCTCCCACATATGAGCACCCTCTCCTGCTTTGGGAGTTTTAACAGGCAGCTTTCAGTTTTACCAAGAGATGAGGTTTTGAATGGATCCCTTTTGCTCTGTCAAATTTCTGCTGCACCAGTTTGTCCAGGCTGTTGGTTTTATTTGCTTTTAGGCACATTTGCACAGTTTGTTAATGCACTATAAACAGCCTAAATATCAAATTTCACCATCTTCACATTTCACTTATGCACATTTTCACTTCCTCCAAATAAAATTCTGAGAGTCCTTATAATTCAAACTACCCATGTGCGTGGCCTCTGTATTTGCTCTTTATTTAGGAACAAGACTGAGGAATTTCAGATCATTTCAAATGCTGGTTTTGAAATATACTCTTGGTATAATTTTTGGATTATTCCTTTTTAGCACATCTAAACTTTGAATATCAGACCTCCTTCTCCTGTGGATAGGGGTAGTTATTGCCAACCTAATTTCAAATGGACTTTAAAAATTCAGTCTTTTTAGCTCTTTAGGTTTGATCGTGCGTGGCTTGTAGGATTATAGCTTCTTAGTTTTAATGTCTATTTTTGAATGCTGGTTTGGGGTCAATGGTTAGAAACTCTCAGTATCATTTTTAGTGCTGAAATATCCTTTTGATTTACATGTCTGAAGCGACAAAACCTCTTTTTGTTATCATTTTTGAAAAATTGCCAAGATACAGCCAAATCTTTCACTGCTTGCTGCACAGAGCTGGTTCTTGCCTTCGTGTCATGTACTATAGAATTCATTATTGTAATGCCTTGTTTACTTACATTTCTTTCTGGTGATAATAGGCTTTTCAGCCTTCAGCATTCAAGGCCTTTGTCCACAGAGGAAAAGAAAAATCAGGCAAAACATCAAGCTCTTTCATCATGCTTTTCAAATCTGATTTCAAAAGTTTGCTGTTAACCGTTTCAGTGTCACGATAGAGGAACAAAGAGCTTCACAATAAAAGATCCGGAATCAGAAATACCACTGCAGGGAAACAGCTTTTGTTCATAAAGCTGTTTTGATGCAAAGTGTATCTTCCAAGATGTATATTTCCCTTTCAGTAGTAAGAGCTGCCTACCTTCAAACACATTTTACAGTGTATTCTATTCAATAAAGTCAGAAAGTAACGTGGTAGCATTCATTCTCTTGGCACACTGTCTATGGTCATTAACCTCACAAAGTATCAGATTTGACTTCTGATCTATACCTCTCTAAATACATGAATTTTCTTGTACACTTCCTTTAAGAATGGCAGGCAAGGCTAATGAGTTTCAAGAAGCTGTTGAAAATTTCTCAACTAATTTTCTTTCATTTTCAACCCAAAATATTGTCTGAAAAATAGCTGACATTCTCAAAGATGCTTTGTTTTATGAAAATTTATTTCACTTTTAAAATAGGAAGTGTTCACTAGAAGTTATTTTTATCTATAAACATATTTCATGTAACCATTAGAACAGTGACAAAAGCTTTCGTTACCACCACCAGACCTGCAAGTCAGAAAATGCCCGTGTACTTCTTAATAAGTAGGTTTCTGTTTCTCAGATGATTTTTAAAAGCATTTCAATTTTTTTTATAAGTAATTTAACTACTTTTATTGTTTTCAGACTTGCCTATTTAATACCTGTTTCTTGATGCCTTTAAGATTGCTGTACCTTATCTGTTTGATATCATCAATGTCTGGCTAAGTAGAATGTTTTAAAAACTTCTTTTTTTCTGTCAGTGAACACAAGCACACCGTTTCAAAGGACAAGGGAAGGGTAAAACTTCTCTTTCTCTCATTGGACTCATATTTTGTCTGAGAAGATCTGCTCATGAATTGAACTCTGCAGATTCTGGGCACTCAACAAGGCAGTGGTTCAACAGGAGCGAACAAGAGAAGCATGTCATAATGTGTTTAAAGACCACGTATGGCAAATTAAAGTTATTCATCTAATATTAATTCCAGAGTTTTCTGACTGCTGAGTGTTTGGCTTTGCAACTGTGAGTTCTTCAGGCCTGGCTCCATCACCTTTAGTGATTTGTTCAGCCACTCCTGTTATGCGATCTTGTGACTTTGCCAAATACGAACCAGTTAGGCTGAAATTTTCTGTGCTTTGTTTCTGCCCCAGGGTGATACTTTTTGGAGAACCTGGGAATCAGTGTTTCAAATGGCTTTTGCAGAGTTAAGAGAAATTGCTGGCATTTCCAGAGTTAAGACTCAGAAAGAAATTAATTTTTTCTAGGGTTAAAAAACTACTTCAAAAAAAATCTCGATCATGCTCGAATTTATAGCAAAATTCAACTTCTGTTTGAAGTGGCTGGTTTGGTGTCACTTTTTTTCAAGCTTATGAAAATTCACCTGTGTTTTTTTCTTGCCCTGTTTAGACACTGTTCTGACACATCGTCAGAAGATTTCATCTAAACTGAGCAGGCTCCATCTTCTCACAGCCCCTGTCTGCCAGTTACACTGTTCTGTGCCCGAACCACCCCCCATGCTCCAGCATGATAACCAAGGCCTCTTAGCTACACACTGCTCAGACTTGTCAGCAATGCTGCAGCTCTCTTGAAAGTATTTTCCCAGTGAGAATATCGGCACTTGGTAGCAGCAACGTGCCACCTCTGAAAGACCTCTTGGTCTATAGCAATTCTGAATCTTCCAGGAGTTTGATGAAGACTGTCAACTCTGAACCTTCCTCTTGAATTTATGGTTAGTTTTGAGTTTGTTTACCTGACGCTTCAGCTGTGGCTAGTCACTTTTAAAATACCCAAACTATGCATTTGAGTGCCTATCCTTCCCCATACCATGGAACAGCGAGTCCATCTGGAAATGTGTAACAGGCCTCAGCAGCATACTGCGAGAATATTTTTACCTTTTCCCATCGCTTATGTAGCATTCGCTGAAGGCTAAATATCATTACTTGAATTTCAACCATAAAAAAGCAGGAACACATTTAAATATGGAATTTGAGTGTTTTAATAAACCGCACGCTTTTGAAAATAGGACAGTCAGGGTCTTATTTTACTGCAGAGATAAACAAACCTTTATGAGTTGAGGTAAGGATTCATAAAACTAAACATTACCCTGTGCTTTATAAGCATCTTATTGATGTATAATAAACTAATTTTATTCATCATGAAACTTGTAATACTATAAAGAGGAGAATCTGAAATAAAATATGTTTGGAAATGTGTGCTTTAATGAGTCCATGCTGCAAGCACATCCGTCTGTAAAGCTGAACTTTAACATTCAGGTAATAACTGCCTTGTCAGTTTGGCATCTATCTTATAGCCGGCACTGTGGCACTAAAATAATTAAGAAATACTAAGTGTCTTGAGATCCTCCATTTGAAATGCTGCATTAGAAGCAGAATTTTCCTACGTTATTTTTACTTGTGGCATTGGCACGTGAAGATAAGTTTCTTTTCCTTTAAGGCTCTCAGAGCCGAGTGAAGTCCCCACATTCTGTGCATTCCTGTGGGTTTTCAATTGCACTTAATGGGGGAACATATGAAGATGTAAAAAAGCTTTACCCCCAGCCATAAATTCTTCATTCCAATAGGCCACTCCTGCTGCTCCTGCACAGACTGGGAAGTTGGTGAACAACACATGGACAGACTGATATTCCTAGGGGCTTTAGCATGAATCATATTGGAGAGTTGCTAAGACAGCCAGCAGCTCCCTGAAGATGGAATATTTGTGCTTTCTTCTTGGAGCATGTGCTCATAAGAAACCTTCAACTTATTCTCCAGCTAGAGTGCATTCAAAAACATCCTTCTGAGTGTATTAAGTAGAAACACTTCAGCCTTCATTAGCAGGCCTAGAAGTGAGCAAGGGCATTAAAGAAAATATTGGCGCATGAGTTAGATACAATCCTGAGCCTGCAACAAGCAGCTTTCAGAAAGCATTGAAGCAGGATTGAGACTGTGGCTTTCAAAACACCAAATTAATCTGACAAAAAGCGAATGAACTCACGGAGCAAAAGCAGGGAAGTTCCTTGATGCAAGGATGCTGTATCTCCAGGCTTCAGACCAGCTCACCGGCTGGCTGGGAGCGCCTTGTGGAACATGCAAGCAGAAGTCTACACCTGCCACTACTGGTTTTCAGGTTACGTGTGAAATTCTTGACTATAGGGTTTTTTTCCCACGTTTAATTTTGTGATGACAGCAGCCCTCAATTCAACAAAGTGCAACCTTCTGTGGATGTCAATGGGATTTACACACATAAGTAAGTGTTTTGTTGAGTTAGGGCCAATGGCACTGATGATATCAGTATGTGAGAACCAGATAGTAGAGATGTAATAGACTCCTGAACAAAACCCCAGAAAGCTAATATTAAAAACTACAAAATTAGTTGGATGTTTTGTCTTGGCACCCACAGGCAGGAGAAGGCAGATGTATGAGATTTTTAAGTGAGGACTCTGAAGAGGATTTTAATGGCTTTATTATTTTTTATTTTTACTTTTCAGGACATTTCATGTCCTTGATTCCTTTTTACTCATCTATTTAAAACTAATAACAGTGTTATTTAAAATACAAGGCTGTGGAACATAAAACCAAACAATTATTTCTCCCATCAGGAATGATTTTTTGATGAAAAAAAGCAGAATGTGAAACTTAAAAGATACAGTTCTTCAAATCTTCAGTCAGAATCAGAAGAAAAGCCCTCAGAAGTGAAGATCCATTATACGGCAGATCAATCTAAAGTGTAAGGTCAATGCAGTTGTGTAAAATTTAAGGATTACTGTAGGATCTGGATGTTTCTTTTTCATAGTCTCAGTTTGCTTCTCTTAAAATAAAACGGTGTAAAAATGGTTGAATTTCCTTACTTCTATGTAATTAATATATCCCCATTAGAATTGATTAGCTCTGATAATTCCCTTTGGTGCCATGGCAGACAAACTGAATTCCAATCAGTGTAATAAAAACAGTGAAATATAATTTCCTGTTGTTCAAAGTGATGATCAACTAATCAGCAGTAAATTTAATCAGAACATATGAATATCAATCAAACATATTAGTGCTTGTAAAATATAATAACCAGCTCCGTCTGACAAGTTATGGTTATTGAAATAATTGTAGACCATGTGCACATTTAAGTATAAGATTTACACATACATGTGCAAACAGTTTAAACATACAAGAATGTAAAACTTCCATGAATAAAGTAGTTAGCCTTGTAGTAAATGTCCATTACTTGAACAGCCTATGATTTCTAAAATCTATACAGTGCTTTATTGTTAAGGCATCCAAGAGACTCATAATCAATGCCAGCTTTTCTGCATGTGCTATAAATGTGTCCACACTGCCCATTTCAGACAGAAAAGCTTTAGTCTCTTTCCTCTTGCTGCTGGCCAGTAAGTTGGGAGAAAAATAGACCTAACTGTTACTTTTTCATTGATTTTTTTTTCGTCACTTAAACAAGACGGAGGAGATAAACTGAGGCCCGTCACCAGTTTAGTGTCTTCCCACCAGTGGGAACTCAACCAGATGTAAGATGTCCTTCTGGAGAAGAGCCTGGCAGGACTTCGGAGCAGGAACCCTGGCTACAATCCAAATAGCTTCCAGGGCAGTTCTCAAATTTGTATTGGGCTGTCATCAAAATCCAAGCTATTTAATGAAGAGATTGAACTCAGGAATATTGGATACATGGAAATTTATTAATTCCTACTGTGGAAATACAGACTTCACTATTCAGGTCCTGACCTTTAAGATGTGTATATTTGCAGTGTTTAGTTCTGCACTGCACATGTTCATGGTAATGACCGAAGATCTGAAGAAGCATTTTGAAGAGTACTTATTTTATATTAAGAGAAGCATTTTAATTTATCTTCAAATAGACCGCGAGTGTATACCAGATCAGCATATATCTGTTTGGGGTTAGTCTCCTCAGCTGAATGACTACTTTGTAGTAAATAACCTACTTAATTGATTTAACTTTCTCTGTTTGCATATTTCCTGAAGATACTTTATAATTTGATTGGATTAGTGGAAATTACTCTTTCAATAGGTTCTCTGAGGATCACCTGTAGATTGTCTGCATTTGAAAAACTCACTATTCAAAATTAAAAATGTAAGATCTTTCTGAACACCACTTGCTACATATCATTATTTCTATTCACAAACTAGGAGAGATTTCTGATGAAACTGCTCCAAGCTACAAGTTTAAATCCACTTTGTGAATAGTGTCATTATTCTTCAGCACTCCTGGCTATGAACTCATCTGCAGGAATATTCAAAGAAAGTAAATAGAAAGAAGACAAACAGCCAAGATGCATTCACTGTTTTACTTGACTGAATATTCTTAGAAAATATTTAGAAGTATTGGCTCTGTTATTAGTTATATAAATATTCATACAAATCTGTCTATCAGATTGCCTCCCTGAAATTACTCAGTTTTTTTTAGGAACTTGGAGAGAAAAGTCTCTTAAAAATATATTTCTGCACATTTTCCAGAAGTATAATAGACTGGATATGGCCTTATAAATTACAGGCTTTCCCATACTCATCCAGTCATGGGGCCAAATCTCAAAGTTAACTTTAATGGGATTTTGGCTCAACGAGGTTGGAGGAAGGGCAGCAGAATTTAGCCTATGATTTATACTGCTTTCAGAAATTGCTCAGTGAAAAAAAAATATAGCAATGGTACTTATGTAGTACAGTTGCATGTAATTTATTTTCTGCATAACCCACATGAAATTTAATAAGATATAAAAAAGTCACATTTTTGACTGAAGTCTTAGAAATTCCAGCTCTAGTGAAAATAACTACTGGCTGCTCAAATGAGTTGATCAAGTAAGGTAAAAAAGTGGAAAATATCTATTCATTGCAATGTGGTTTATTTGATTATTTTTATTTTTAAATAAGGGAATTGCATTTTACAAAGCACACTAACATATGATAGAAATTAGGAAATGTGCTGTAGCTGTGTTCTCAGTGGGGATGAAAAATGAGAATGCTCTGGCAGTCTAGGGAGATAGGGTTCAAACTCCAGGCCTGCGAGTTATATTAGTCTGCAGGATAAAAAGACTGATTTTCATTAAAGACAGAGGTACCCACTGCCTTAAAAACAACAACCTCCTCCTCTCCACGCCCCCCCCAACAAAACACCCCAAACAACAACAAAATAAACAAATGAAAAACAGCACCCTCCAAACAAACAACTGACCAACACCAAAACAAAAACAACAAACTAACAATTTTTGTGGATTTAGGACCTTTCTTATTAGTATATCATAATTGCGAACAATTATTATTAAAAACAAAACACTTTTAAAGCTATCAGTTTTGGTAATTTTTACATAAATTTCTGTACATACTTACATGTGTTTGACTAATGATCACATACCAAGATAAGGCGGCAGTCAAACCCCGATGTTCTCATTTCAAACTGTTTTGTGGCAAATAAATGGAATTTAGTGAATAATAGTGTTTATGGACTTGCTGAGGTAAACTTTAAAGCAAAGTAAACCAAAAAAGCAAAGCAGAGAGCTGCATGCACCCACAAGGGATTTCACCCAACACCTTTGCTGTGTGCCTAAAGAACCAGGCATCCTTTTCAGAAGAAAATAATGCAAAATTGGTGGTTATATGTATAATTTTACTCAGGTCCAGTAGTAATTCTTCTTATGGAACATGTATGTTGCTTACAGACACAGGGACTATAAAAACAAATTAAAAATATACCAGATTTTAATTGTTAGCAGTTCAGTAAAACTTGTTCCACGTAGCCACAGGGCTAATACGTGTTTCTTGTTCTCTGCACTACAGCACAGTAGCTGAGGGACACTGAGTTTATACTTGGAGTAAGGACTACTCAGATTAGGCATTGGAAATAGATTGCCTGAGGCATTTTGAGTGCTGGAGGTCTGTAAGGAGAAACTAGATAAATATTTGTCAGAAATGGAATAGATACGGCTAATCCTGCCTTGGTGCAAATGGCTGTACCCCCAGCAGCTTTCCCAGACTTATGATTTAGAAGACAAAACAATATATACAAAGCTACAGCTATATATTCAATAAACAATAATCAGAAATTCTTCACTAGTATGTTAATTTGACACCTAAAATTAGTCCAAACCAAAGATTTTAATTGTACTGTTCAGATTTTAATTTTGACATAAACCATGTATTTTCCTATAAGTAAATACAAACTTTGCTGGGCTTTGTTTGGTTGGTTGGTTTTGCCTTTTTTGTTTGTTTGTTTGGTTTGGTTTGGTTTTATTTGTTTTTGGCTGGTTGGTTGGTTTTTTGTTTGTTTTGGTTTTGTTTTTTGAGTAGGGATGCCGTTGCCTTATGCTCAGAGGTCTACACTAAACATTTAGAACTCCACTAAGAGCAAAATCTTTCCCTTGCATGCAGTGTTCTCAGAAATGAGGTCAGACATTTCTCAGTCCCTGGCAAGAAAACTTTCTGACTCATTACTCCACCACAAAGCATCCAGAATTTCCCCTTGGGTCCCAGTCAAATTGTTCAAATGCTTTGGAAAAATATATCTTTTACATCCCAAGAAAGGGAATATAGAAAAAGATGTCCTCATAGCATGAAAGGATTAGAGTCCTCTTAGATTTGAAGCAGAATGTCTTGCAGTTTCCAAGTTATTATTATTTAGTAATTCATGCAATGGGTTTCACAAGCACTGAAGTACTTTACAGAATTTCAAATTCTACTGTAGAAACACAGATGTGCAAGTCCTATTGTTATAGAAACTGCTGACATGTAACTGGTTTTCTGATAGGACCCAGGAATTGTCAGAAATCATCATTAATTTGGGATGGGAATGACCGAGCTCCCTGTACATGATTCCAAACCCCCTGGAGCTGCCTGGCCCTGAGTTTAAGACCTCAGGTGTTCACTTCAAGCACTTTGAAGGCCTCCTGCATTTTTACGTAATGGTTGATCCTATATGCTTATGTCCTGAAACTAATGTAGCTCATCCAAGCCTGCCAAACAGTACCTGTCTCCTGGGAGGTCTGAGGTCCCTTTTTTTGAATCATGAAGCTTCTCTTTCTTTTTCCTTCTGACTAGCCAAGATCTGAGCTGGGCCTGTTCATTGCAAAAGCATGTTTATGTGTTTTCACGCCATCCCTCTTTCCACACTCACAGACTCTGGCAGGTTAAATGGGACTTGTGAAGGTCCTCTGATCCAGGCCTTGCTCAGAGTGGGTCCAACCAGACGTCTTCCCTTCTATCTCTCCTGGGAGTCTGGCTTAAATATTAGCTTTGTCCACTTTTTCTACATTAATTTTTTGGTTGCTAATACACTGTTTATAAAAGGACTCTTGTCTAGCATCTGCTATGGTCATAACCAAGACAGCAGATAACTGAGGTAACTGGCGCTGCTACCCACTGATGTCTTCAGACAGCCTATATACTGTGACAGTGGCTTACACAAGAGGTGTCAGAAAAAAAGACTCTGAGGACACGGCTGGTGGGGAGGGAAGACAAATGTCAGCTCTGAGTTGGTGATGAGTTCGTATTCTTACATCATGGATCCATCTTAAGCAAAAGGGAAAAAATACGTAAACAAGGGCCACTGTTCCTCTATTAGATTGGAGAAAAATGGAAACATACCCCTCAATAAAATGGCAATACTAGGGAAAAAAGTTAGTTAAAATGCAGCAGTTTTGTTAGTGAGAAAACAGGTGAGAACTCTTGCCACGTGATCTGCTGCAAAGGCACCTTAAGTCAAGACAACTGGCAAGGAGAAACTTATCTTGAGAAGGAAAGCCCTTATCGGTGTATATGTCTGACCACAGTCTCCCTTCTTCTGTCCTCTCTGAATTACTCCTATAACTCTAACACTGACTTTAGTATTGGAAGTACAAGGGTAAAATGTCTGTAGGATGCCCAGATGGTCCCATGCACCAAACAAGCCTCTTCAGAAGCACCTGTACACCTAAATGACAAAGTTCCTGTTTAAGCCTTAAGTAAGTAAATAAATCTACTTGGTCAATTAGACTTTCATCAGTTTGCAATCTTAAAAACTCAGAATTATACTTACATGATTAGCTGCTTCTGGGCCACATTTAACAAGGCATAAGACGGAAGAAAAATAGCAATGCTCTGCTTCTTGCACAGGATTTGTCCTGGCACTAGAGAGCCAGAGGACTGAAAGGCTTCAGAGTGGCTTAACACCATGTCACACCTCTATCCTTGCATGCTGCCAAGCCCTCTGTATCTACCCCTGCTACCGCTACCTCTAGTAACCACATCATACAACCTTGTCCTAAAATTTATCTCTCTCTGACAAAAAGAAAGTGTTTCCACTCCTTTTATTCCATATTGTAAATCAATAACATAAAATAATTTGTTTAGGGCATGATTATATATCAAGGGCAAGTCATAACAAGCTCCTTTAGAGAAGGTGAAGTGTCATGTTAACATATTCTAATATTAATAATTTGATTTAATATTTAATATTTCCTTTTGGTGTTTATAGAAGAATTCAGCAAGCTTTCTTATTCATCTCCCACACTTCAGTTTCCTGAGTATTTTGTGCCCTGTCCCTCACAGCATTTATTCACACATTAGGAAAATATTGACATGATGTTGTTATCCTATTTGTGCAAAGGTCTCATCTGCTGTTGACACATCTTTTCCTTTAATCAGCCATGAGAATACCGATGTGTCATACAATCAGTGACAGACATTAATGAGCCCAACCTGTAGTTCTTAAGTATGCACAACTTCCATTGATTGAAATGAGAATTTTATATGTTTAAGGGCAGCAGGATCAGAGAAGTTCATGAAAATGGTCTCTGTCTGCATTCACAGAGGACAAGTGAAAACTCTCGACTTTCAAACAGAATTTCACTTACTGGGACTTCCAGTAAAATGATGCTTTACATCACTTTTTGGCTTTATATAACCAATAATTATCCTGATTAAGAAAGTACTTGACTTTGTTTCCATTCAGGGTAGCAGAAAAACTGTTTTTCCCAGTGTACTGCACAGCGGTTCCTGGGAACTCAACCCCTTCCAAGTTTCCAGGATCAGGCCCAAACTGATCCTGGTTTAGGAAATCTTGAGACGTGAAAAACGGTCTTTTTTGCCAGGAAATGAGATACATAGATTTTGTTGCTTAGACCAAAAAGATTAGTTAGACCCTCTCGATCTTCCTGAACTGTTAAGGATGTGCCTCTTCAAGACACTTTTATCCCAAAGCAGCATTAATGTTTCCCACTTTTTACAGCTCTGCATTTGTCGTAAAAAAAAATGGTGTATATTTGCTTTCCCTTTCTAAGATAGCTTTTTTCCTTATTTAAGAAAATTTAGAAGTCTGCCCATTACTCCTCACTAACACAAAACTGCAGACGAGGCGGCCACACAATTGTAATCCAGCCAGTAACTCACTGAGCCCCTGAGCAGACAAGTCAGACAAAGCTCTCACTGTGAACCATGCTGGTATCCATTTCTGAGGCAATGATTGCGGGAGAATGCCATAAAAACAGAAATCTTGAGCAGTTATGCATTTCAGCTTCTTCCCCGACTCGTTCTTATACTGGACACTGCAGAAGAGTAGTGGGCTTTTACTGGGCTCCCAGTGACTATAATAGCAACTGGGAGTTTTCAGAAATTTGCATGAGAATGAAATCTCACCCATTTATTACTATCCTGATTTTGCTACCTCATGATAAATGCATGAGCTGTACCACGAGGCAGACACATTACGTGTTGTTTGTGTTAAAATGGCAAGGAAAAAAACAAACTGAGGTGCCTAAGGTAAAGCCTCATTTTCCAGTTCTTACCTGTGCAGCGGATTCAGGTAGACATCTCTGGGGGACTCCTTGCATTTTTGGGTAAACTGAATCCGCTGATAGAAAAGACTCTCTCTCCTCCCTAACAAGATCAACTTTGCCTCCTAACTTATTTTGGGTGAGAGACTGAATACTTCAAGCTCTGCCCCCACATGCAGACTAGGTTCAGAGGTTTTGCAATGCTGAAGAAAACTGAGGGAGGAAACAGGGCATATAATGATAGAGTGTCAAATAACAGAGACTTGCATATAACATACTGAACAAGAGCTTTTTGGAAGCCCTTTATTTTTATGGCGTGTGTATGTAATTTAGACTTTGTTTAGCTTTTAAATTGCCAGTGAAGGACAGTGAGGGAGGAACTTGAAGTACAAGTTCACTCGATCTCATCTTCAGCATCATTTTGCTGCTTTGTTGCTACATTTTAAGAAGAAAAACTATCATGGGAATGACTTCAGGGCATGAAGCTTAGGCTTGGAAGTGAAATTTCTCAAAGTTTTGAAGTATGTAAGGTGAAAGATGTGCTTCTTCCTGTTGTGGAGGTGAGGAGGGAGAGCAGTTCAAATCTGGACCTGTTTTCTTCACATCCTGGCATAGTCAGGGCTCTGGGTTTTCATTTAGCCCCGCACACGTCTGTTCAGCTGCTCTCTTCTCTCCTGGGCACGCAAGAAATTGAAAGGTTCAGGGGGAGAGGAATTTATTTCATTAAGAAATTGAGAGATTTTAATTTTTTTTTTTTCTGAATTGTCACAGAATTAGAACGCGAATGGAGGGAACAGTCGTTATGACATCTTGTCATTTGTACTCTGCCTCTCCTCCAGCTGTCCTAGGCTGCACTGAGGCACAGCTATCTGCAAATCTGTAAGATATGAATCATCTCACACCTTGCCTAGGTGAAACCTGGCAACTATTTAACAGCACCACTGCAACACTATGGAACGTTTTAAGACAGGAAATTAAGAATACCTGAGCCAACTAAAGCCACAGGGGGAACTTTAGATGGACAGAATTTAATTACCTATGTTGGAATTTGGCCAGGGCACCAAAACTCACACCCCAACCCTCCTGTAACGTGCCTTCGGACTTTAAGTACTAACAACTGGTCAAAACATCAGCTTTAGATCTGCTCCAAATGAGAACAGCATTAAAAGTCATCTCATCTGCTGAGGTATTCATTTACTACTGACTGACAGGGAAGGGTACAACATACTGAATCACGCAAACCAGCTATAGCACAAAAAGAAAATACCTTTCCTAGCGGTACTGGAGGCTTTTCTTCTCTACAGGTAGCTTAAGATTTTTAGGAGAATTTGGTGTATTTTTCAGAAATGCCTCAAGTGATTTTGTAACAAAAAACCCCACATTTCATTATCTTGGAGGTCAAAGTCAAGATCCTTGTGCTCCCATTGCAGAGCCCACAAAAATACTTCAGTGCTCAGCCTCTTGTATCTTGCCATTTGTAGCGTGGAAAAGAGACACACTACATTGAATAACAGTGTGTTGACTTTAAAAGGAAGATTAAAGCCTGACAGTCTATACTTTTTCACTTCTCACATTATTTTTCCTAAGGAATCTGTGTATTATTTAATGTTTATTTGTGGTGAGGCTGAAAAATTCTGTGGTTTGTCTTTTTAGGAGAGCAGGATTCCTACAAATCACGGTTCTTAAAATTCCTTAGGCTGAGGAATTTTGTCAGCCCTGAAAAGCATGGGCTCATTACTCACATCGTGTTACGCTGTTGACATAATTCCCTAACAGACTGGGACACGAGGTGTCCCAGTTTGATACTTCAACCTACAGCCACTGCTTTTGCCTTCTCTAAATAGCAAACAGTTTTGTGTCTGAATTCCTGTTTTAAAAATCCTTTGAGCAGTATATCTCTATAAAAAAGAAAATCTGGATTAGCTGTGGGCCACCAGCAATTTATCAAACAGTATTAGTTATGTCTGTGGGATATGTTTCATTATCTGATGATTATTAATAGAGACACTATAAACATAGTGATTATTCCTTGACTAATATTTGAGATAGTATCGATATGAAGCCTCATTTCATTAACACCTGAGTAAGAAGACTATGATTTTGAAGTGCTTTGTTTTGTTTTGTTTTGTTTGTTTTTGGTGTGTGTGTGGTTTTTTTTTTTTTCCTCTCTCTCCAATTTGTAATGAAAAGTTATTTAATGGTAAAAATCAGTCTTCACTTAGAGGTTGTGGACTTTGGGAGCTGGCACAGCCAGCTGCTGGGCTGCTGGGAGCCAGGCTCTTTTTGATCTTCATATTGAATGGTTTCCTTTGATCACCTAGACAATAGATCATAAAAGAACAGAGCTTTTACCCATATCTCCCTAAATTTGCAGGTAAATAATGAGATGGTCTGAACCGAGGCTGGAGTGTAAGATTTTTAACAAACAATTCTCCCCTTTGAAGTAGACTTAGTAAAATTAGCATATAAATGAGCAATGCTGCTACATAAGGACATGTGGCTGAAGAAGAGGGATAATTGGACTGAGTGGGTTAGTTTCTAAATTAGGTCGTTTGCTAAATGACCAGCAGTTTGACTACAGATGTGGTGTGTTCCTTTTTGTAAGTCGGAGATGAGGTTTCAACAAGGGGTACGTTCCAGCTGGAGACCCCAGGCTGGAGTGAGCAAGCACTGGAGCTCTGTAGCTGACCCAGAAAGCGCAAGTTTGGGTGAGAGGGAGGGCAGAGGAGAGGGGACAGGGACCCATCTGACACAGACCATGGCTCTGGGAAGGTGTAGCCTAACCAATGCTGTGATCCATTACACTCATATTTGTCTCTATCATCTTCAAGTATGCAATGCAATTCAATACCTTAATCCATAAATCTCTTCATAGCTTCATTTGCCGTGCCTGTGAAGAAGGACCGTTAGGTTGAAATATCTGCACTGGTGGTTGCTGCCAGGGGCTGCAGGGGCTGAACTCACAGAGCTTGAAAAGCCAGAACAAGGGTTTAGAGTGGTGGATCTTTGAGCTTCACAGCTTTTTATTTCACCAAAATCTGTGGAATTAGCTACCCCAATGGTAAACAGCCATGTCATTACAGGGTACCTTGGACTCTACTCTGGGTGGCCAGGACAGCCCCTCTGGCACCAAAATGGTCTTGTTCTTCCATGGCACAGACACACGGCTGGAGCTCTCTTGGTAGTGGTGCTTCCTAATTTACTAAATGAAAAAGAAGTTAAATGAAGTAATAACGTTTTTGAGTCAACTTTCAACCAAAATTACTTAGTGTGCTTGAAAGAATCATTCTCAGTTCACTGGGACTTCTTTATTCACTCTAACAAAACAGAACTTGAGATTGACAGGGGACAGTAGATGAGAGGGAGTGTGATCCCTGTGGCACCTGAATAGCCAACAAGGTAACATTTCTGTATGGTGTAAAAACCAAGGTAAAATCCCCCCTGTGACAAGTTTGGAGGAAAGACATGAACTAAGTTTCCCTGGAAAGCATCAGCATCCTCTGCAGCTGCTGGTTCTCCTGTGGCCCAGGTACTATTGAAATCATCTTTGCCCTTCAACAAGAGATGAGGTCACCCTCCCTTCAGAGTAACCCACATGTAACTGCGGCTGAGGACTGAATCCAGCTCTTTCACATCTCAAGCAAGCATTAAGGGCAATATTTTTGCCAAGTTATAAATGACATTTCAGTCTCTTTTGAATGCAACATGAAGAAGAGGTTCTGTACATCAGATTCACCCCCACCATAATTCACCTCTCCTGACCTTGGAGACCTGTTGGGACAGGACTCTACTACTGGTGATTGTATCATGTCTCTGCGGTCCTCTGCTTGCTGCTGGAGCACAGTCAGAGGCTATTTCAGGAGGTGAAGATGGGCATGGTGGGCTGCAGCAGCCCACAGCACAAGTGTCTGCAGCAAGAATGGGGCTTGTGGAAGTTTTGTTGAGTGCATGTGGCTGGGAGGATCAGGTAGGGGCGGGTTGGATAAGAGGAGTTTCATATAGAGCTTTAGAAAGAGAGACACAGGATGGCAGAGGCTGGAGGTTCTCCAGCAGGGACCTGGGCACATTTGTGGAGAGCAGGAATGTGGAAGATTGTAATGGTGTGAAAGTATGAGTTTTGGCACAGGAGAGAGGGGGAGCTGGGGCAAGGGCTGGGGCAGAAGAGAGGTGGGCACCAAAGAGATGGATTTATGAAACTTTATGAAACACCTTAGACTTAGATGTTGGATTTGGGGTGAGAGGGTGTGTGAATCTCCTGACCCTTTTCCACTTCCCTCCTTTTTATTTCTTTCTTCCCCCCCTGCCTCTCCCCTCACTGGCAACAGGAGTAGCTGTGCCCAACTAAACAGAGATGATTTGTTTCAGAAAAATTGATATGAACTTTTTCTGCACTTCTGAAATTTTTCTGTCCTCACCTCTGATATTTATTAGTTTGAAGTAATTCACCAAAAGTTGACCTGAATTCTCAAACTACTTTTTGTCTGGCAAATAAACTCTTCACTAAAACCATATGTGCCTGTCACTACACTAAATGCATGCAGCCTATTTACTCGCTGTTTGGCTGATGGCTGGCCCCTTCCTAGCAGTGCAGAGGAGATGGAGGGCATTAAGAAAAGCCATGAATATTGCTGGCTGAATAGTCTGCAAAAAAAAAGGCTAGGGATGATAGGAATGAAATCCTAGCTCTGTTAAGAGGCACTTGGAAGATTTTGCTGCAAAGTAAAAGAGAAAAAAAAAATCAACAGAACTCACACAAATAAAACCCATACATAGCACTTTGAAACCACACCAGTGTGCCTCCATAAATGCATTGGATTTAAAATAAAAATTAAAAAAGGTCCTTAGTTGTAGGCAGTGCACTTTAATGGCTCAGCTCAGGATGGGATAACCTCATGAATATACACTCCAGAACTGGTCTCTCTGTCACATGGGGGAAAGGGGCAGACAGAGCTGCAGATACAGAGGAACAGCATCTGGTGAGACCTCCCTGCCCGGCTGCTGCTCAGCACATCCACCCCTGCTGAACCTTTGCACGGGGGCACCAGCCAGCCCACGCTGCTGGGCTCCCCAAAACCCGCAGGCAGGAATGTCGGGTAACGGGGTGACTGCTGTGAAAGCAGGAGGGGGGCAGAGGAGCTGAATGTGGAGCTGTTGTTCAACAGCCCCCTTGATACAAGAAGTAGGGACCCACAATGGAGTATTTCACAGTATTTTAAATAGCAAACAGCAGCTGAGGAGGCAGAAAATAACAACAGCTTCAGAGAGGGACTGAACTGCACCATGTCAAAAATCTGAGTCGGAAACATGAACACAAATGGTATAAGGGGCTATTTGCCCTTAGGCTAATGCAGAAATGTTAGACAAAGGGTGTATTTCCTCTAAATACACTTCCTAACATGAAGGGCAGACAGGGGGCTCAAGCAGGCGGCAGGGCAGAAGGGAGAGATTCCACTCAGTGGGTTACAAGGTGTTTTAATGAGGGGTTTAAATCAGGTGACATCTGCTCTTGGGGCTTCTCTAGAACTGAAAGCATATCTCATGGGATGATGACGACTGGAAAAGAAAAAGGGCTTTTTATTTTTTTTTTTATTTTTTTTTTTTATTTTTTTTTTTATCTTATGGTACATCCATTTGGTGGTACGAGGAGGGAAATGTTTCACTAGGAAATGCGAACAATCATTAAGGAAAGATATGGGAAACAGAGAAATCACAGGCTAGAGGAGGCTTACTAGGAAAACAACTGGGGGTTTGAAAAATTACCAGAAAAGTGATATTCTCAAGAGTGCAAGCAATAGCACAGGCTCCACTGAAAATGAGGTTAGTTTTGGAAATTAACATCACATCTGTCTAGTTCCAATAATCCTTGTCCATTTTAAAATTGAGCTCACACCACAAGATATCTGCTATAAATAATCAACTACATTATAACCTGGACATATCATCTACATTGAGTAATCCTGCTATAAAAACTGAGAATAAAGGAATTTGCTGGATGACTAGCACTTAAGAAATTGTTCCCTGGTGGGTTATTTGCAGCCTATTCTCTACTTCAGTAGGAGTTGATGTTGAATAACTCACAGCTGTGGAAATACCTGCACAATGGAATTTAATACTGCTAATAAAGGGATCCAAATTGGCCCAGCTCCACTCAAGACTCACTAACGTTAAGACATACAAGTGTCTTGGGTCATGTAAAAGGCTGAGTGGCTTCAGCACAGAGCTGTGGATGCTCAGGCAGAGCGGTGGTACCCGCTGAGGAAGGATGGGACAGGGCTGCTAATGAAATGAGATGGGCAGGAGCTGCAGGAGCTGGGGAGCACTGCATGCTTCCCATGGGGATCCACCAACCTACCATGGGGCCAGCCGAGCTCCAAACCTCTTTTTCATCTTTGTGCAGAAACTGGGGTCGGCAGTGTAAACCTTTCATGGGAATTTTAGGAAACTCTTTTCTTTTAGAAATAACAAAACAGGAGAGGGACTTGGTCCTGCTTGCTGCGCTGTAAACACAGAAAACACAGTAAAACCACCCAGGTACACAGTAGCCACATTATGGTCAGAATTGTTTCCTTCTGATCACATTGGAAGCTCGTGGAAGAGCATCCTGAGCTGCCCTGGTAACTGGAAAGGGAGGGTTGCTAACACTTGAGTTTTATTTTTATCGTGACTCCTGCCTTAGTCTGTTTTCAAATGTTGAATGAATTGGGGAAGGGAGGAGAGGAAAAAAAGGGAATAACTTATGCTTTGGGTGATCTATATCATTCATACGTCCTTCAAGCTACTTCTCTGCAACGTTTACAAGCATATTTCTGTAGGAAGCTGGGCAGGACACGATCTGTGTAATTCACTCTGCAGCATCGTGGCTTAGTCAGGAGCCTTGAGAAGGGAACCTCATCAGCCCACCCCTTGCTACATGAGAGGTGCTTGTATTTGATATTCAACTTCCAGCTCCTGCATTTTTTAACTGTTCATTTTAAATTAAAACCAAATTTATAGTGCTTGTAGCTGCATGGAAAACAAATCTAGAAAAAAAAAAAAAAGTACAAATTAAAATTTTGAAACATGAAAGGAGCCAAAAGAAGCAGAACTTTCAAACCAAACAAAAAGGTTATTTTTAAAAAACAAATTAAAATACCATGATTTTGAGGATCACTATTTCTGCACATCTATCCTGGGTGTTTCACAGCAGCCTGAATCACATAGGCAGGTGTTTTGCAATGAAGGTAAAATGGCCAAACACCTTCCCACCAGGGAGACACTGGCCTGGAGGAGGTTGCCAGGTACTCTGATGGAGGACGAGGTATAGTGGACGGGTGTAATAGTCCCACAAAAGCTGTGACTGCAGCCAGGCCTTCAATGTGACAAAATGACTCTACTGATTTCAAGGTAGGACTAACCACGTGTTTTGTTCATTTTACCTCAAAGTTTATTTCAGATTAATCCATCTGTTAATCAAAGGAGGTTGTTGCATTTAAGAAAGCAGAAGAGTTTTGGCACTGACTTGCATTATGACAGATAATGAAAAAATAAAAGAAATGAATAAAAAAATAAAATCAATTTTCTATTTCCCTTTCGAGTCTTGACCTTGCAGTTATGTGCCCACCGTGTTACCTTGCAGTGCCTGCATGAAGCCCGTCTCTGGAAGGTTTCCTTCATTACTGATTGCAATTTTATTCCCTGCTATATGGGCTTTTCTTAGAAATGGCCATCCTGTAGATTGCCACTTTCTGAAGTGTCAGACTGTTCCAAGGCAATTACTATACAGACCACTCCTTCCTTCCCCAACGCTTCCCCTCCCGATTTGAGAACTGGCTCTGCTGCGGGTCTCGCAATAAAATCATATGACTTGACAACTCTGTTTCCATTTGAAAAGCCCACATCCGACTTTTACATGGTCTTGAGCTTCAAAATGTTGCCTTCCTGTGGAGTGCCACAGTTCAATCACTCATAAACTGGGCATTAGTATGATTCCCTCCTTTCCAGGAATGCAGCTGGCATCTACAGTAAAGCCAAATCTCACTGTGTGAAATTTGTGAGTTAGGCCCTTCTCAAGGGGGTTCTGGCTTTAAAAAAAAAAAAAAAAAAGTGGGGGAATGTGTGGGGACATATAAAATATATAAAAATAATATATTTTCTGGGAGAAAGAAGGATATATAGGTTATATTTTTCTGTGCCCTTAGGCTGAAATAACAGCAAAACTTGGAAAATTGCTAAACAAAGCCAACTTGAAACTCCCCATCCCTGTTGACGTGAAGGCAAGCAGAGGAGATAGCTGTGATATGCAAAAATGAAACTGCATTCCTCCTACAAAGCTCAGGAACCACTATAAAAGTTCGTAATCACCATCCAGGGACACCTTAGCTATGAACCCAGCTCCTATAAATTGAGCTCCTGTATTGAGCTCCTTCACCCCTGATTCACATCTGAGGAGCTAATGATTTAAGCATAGAGCCAGTCATAGAGCTGCTGAAAGACCTGTATAAAAACGTAGCTGTTTCAGTTGCTCACCTTTTGTTATCACCATTTGGCATCACAAGTTTAACCTGAAAGGGAGATTTTAATGAAAATAGCTGAAAATTCTCTTTCAAAAATGGAGTTTTCAGTCAAAGACAGACACAAGCCCCAGTATCCATCACAGTTCCTAAATTTCACACCTTCTGTCTGCTGAATTTGATCTGTCTTGGCAACTCAGGAGCATCCCACCTTGGTTTTGATGGGTTTGTCTGTGTGGAGTACAAGTGAGTCCTGCATTTTGGTTTGCACACAGCCAGAAGAAGATGGAAGGTTAAAAACTTTGGGCAAAATGGCAAACCAATTTTCATAAGCTATCAAAGAGAAATGAAGGAAAATTGAATGGAAAAAAATGCCACCTCAACCCAGGATCTGAAAGCACCAAACACGGTTCTTAAAAGCTTTTCCAGTACTCAGACATCCCAAGAGATCACTCAGGGAGGATGAAACTTCATGTGATGAAATGAGAGTTGCAGTCGAATGCGATAAGGAGTGTTAAATGCCTGCTTCATATCAAGCATTTGCTAAAACATCTCCTAATGCACTTACAAAGGAGATGCTAACCTTATACATTATAGTTGCTCAATACAAAATTGTACATGCTATCTCAGATGAATTCAGAGTTGTCGAGACAGAGCTATTAATTAAACTGGGGTGATACACAACCTGAGGATCTCCAGAGATCAGACAGAGTTCCTTTTAGCATAATATAAAACACTGCTTCCTCCACACACAGGCTGTAATGACTGTTCTGCACACCACCTTCCAACTGGTAAGATCTTGGGCATCTGAGAAGTATTTATATCATAGAGCACAGTAGAAATTTTTTAAAAAAGTCCTCCTCACCCTCATAAAATCCCCACAACCACACACAGAAAGAAAATAAATGCAACCTGAAGAACTTTGGACTCCAGCTACAAGCACAGACCTACAGAGTCCTAAATTTGGGTGTCCAACAGGGATGCAGACACACTGGGTAGGCATTTATCTACATTCAGCTGCAGCACATTTCCCTGCTAGTGAGCAGTAATGGCATTCAGCACCTGAGTTACCAGGGATGCATTTAGTAACTTATCCAAACCAAAGCTTATCAATCTCATCCTGCTCCCTGTAAATCTGATGGAAGCACAATCAGGAATTTCTTGGAGAACTGAAGTGATTGTGCTCTGTTGTGGCTGCATGCTTTTTATAAAGTTTTTGATTTTGTATGCACAAGTGTGTGATTCTCTGGTGTCCTCTTTAATGCATAATGGTGTTTTAAAACATACTTATGGATTAAGACTGCCCATAGACCCATTAAAATTATTTCTTGATGTTAGGGATAGAGTTCTTTTATTTCAGAAGTGACTCATAGTGTCATGGAAGAAATGTTCCTACAGTTAGATTGCTCCACCACTGATCCTGATAAAGCCTCTCCCTTAAAAAGGACTGCTACTAGTCGCTGTCAAAATAACATGCTAAATTTGAACAGATTTTAATACTGTGAACATTCAGTGGAAATTCATATTTTCTCATGAAACATAGAAGCATGGTCCATAAAGTTAGAGACTTCCATAAGTGACTCTTTATCTAAAGGTACCATCTGCCATTCTGCAATGCTGGGGTACCACCAGACTTCCTAATAGAAGCACGATGATACGCTAGAGTAACATCAGTTCTATGGGACGTTAAATATTCAGTAGCTCTTCTTACATGGTAGAAGATTCAGGCCTTAGCCTTGTATAAAAATACGCTGTCAAAAAGCTAGAAAAAACATACAAATCATCCAGTCCCACACAGTAAAACCAGCTGCTGGGGTTACTTGTGCCCCAGGGCAGCTTTAATTTGGATGTGCAATATATCACCATAGGGCTACTTGATCAGAGTTGCAGTCTCAGGAAATATTTTCAGGACTATTCAATTTCCATTAGCAGTTTCTCCAGGATATATTAGGCACAAACTGGGTTTCCTTCAATATCAATCATTCATGTTTTCTCTTTCATCCTGTCCTTGCTAAAATGGAATTTTCATGGAGGCCATGAAATTGCAAAATTTAGGCTGTTCTTATGGCTGGTTCTGTCATTTAGACTCCTTTAATGGTGTTTCTCAGCAAAGGCTGGGGAAGGAACCTGTCTCCACCCTGATGTTGGAGAACACGCAG
Source organism: Nesoenas mayeri (assembly GCF_963082525.1). Taxonomy (NCBI): domain Eukaryota; kingdom Metazoa; phylum Chordata; class Aves; order Columbiformes; family Columbidae; genus Nesoenas; species Nesoenas mayeri. The sequence continues at coordinate 61,471,549 of NC_137540.1, read as the reverse complement.
TAACTCTCAGTATTTTGCCTTTCCATTCTGTAGTTTCCTTCCCCCCTACCCCCATTTCTTCCTGCACACTTCAAGACCGAGTCTCCTTGGCAGCTCTCTCGCAATGGGTATTTCTGCTCTCTTCCACAAGGACATAAACTGGCTGCTCTTGCCCAGTGTGCAAGAGTAGTACCTTCTACAGGACGAAGGTTAAAAACTAGTTGCTTATGACTTTCACAGAGGCCCGTGATGCTGCAAGCATACCAATGCTTGCTGCGCCTCCCAAGGTCCCTTCCAAATTGAATTATCCTACAACATTGTTACATTCATACATACCAATTCAAAGATGATGAGACCTGAGGACATCTACTTCCTGAAAAGACTACAAAGCTGTATATATTGCTTCTTGTTGTGAAAAGGGAGAAAGAAGGAGCTTTAAGAACTGAAATGTTCTCATGAGGAGCAGCTGGTGACTCGCTCATGTGACGGGGAAGCTCCCTGAGAAGTGGACTTTACTGACCCAAGAAAAAAAATCCCCAAACAAAGCAATTCAAAGAATGAGCAAAACACCAGTGCTTATGATTCTTGTGTGCTCCAAGTCCTTTGTAACAGCAACCAGCTTTTAGTTATCAGTGTTCTTAGTCACTTTACTAATTATATGATTCTGCTTTTCTAAATAAACTCCTGGAATTTCCTCCCTCTGATTTGCGGGGGCAATTCTCAGGGCCAGTATTTCCCTCCATTTAGCTAAAACAAACAAGAACTTTCTCTCTGAAAGTATTTCAGCATCATGAGATAAGTTTCCTTCCTCCTTTTAATAATTGTGGAGCTCCTCCGAGGAAAGTGTCAACAATATTATTTCCTTCCAAATTCTCAGAGAAATACAATGTTCTTGTAGGTGGTGAGATTAGATTACAGTAAAATTAATTGTTAGTTTCAAGCTTGTATTCTTAGGCTGCAAGCTCAGCTCTCACGAATGTGTCACTTCAGCTTACCTGTGGCCCTCATTCACCTTTCCCACCTCTCTGCTGCAGATGGTCACAGAACGTGCAAAAGCTGCAGTGTTATTTAAATGCAACCCACAATGGAGGAGCATAAAATCCAGTGGTTACAGTAATTGCTGTACCTTAATTCCCTACCTATAGGGACTGTTCCTGAGGACAGGGCACAAACACACGGCACTGGACACAGGATCACAGGCTGGCATGTTTACCGTGTCATTTGGAACACGGTAAGAAAAGCCCGTGCAGCAGCCCAGGACAGGGGACGAAGGAAACAGCGATGCCCAGACTGCGTGGTCAGCTGCTGCACATCTCAGACCGCTTCCCTGAGCCAGCCCACTCAGACATTTTCTTTCATGAATAAATGTGAATAAATAAAACCAGCTAGCTTCGTCTGTTATTCACCCTAATCACAATAGGATGGATTGATAGCTTGTAGACAGGGTTTTTCAGGAGATATGGAGAAAGTGTCCTTCCAGATTAATTCAAGGACAGCACTCTAAGGAGTCTGCTACCCATTTTTCAAGCATTCCTATGTTTATTTACTGAAACAACAGGAGTAATAAGACATCATAAATCTTTTAAAAATTGAAATAGTAGTGCCAGTCTTGAAAGATTAATAATAAGGAACGCCTTTTAGAGTGTGCTCATGGAAATGTAATATGAATGATTAGTGTTTTTGAACATTAGAATTACAGTGTGTAATTGTAATGTTATAGCAGCTATATAGGAGCCAGTGATCCCTTAATGGAATACATTGTGAATTTAATTATTTACATGGAAAAATAAGGGCTGATACAGTCACTGAATGATAGACCTACTGTTTCCTACAGCCTGCAAGTGTTACAAAGGAGCAGCATTGCTACCTGTGCGGATACTCTTGGTCCGTGTTCGTTATTTAAATTCTACCCTAGAGTAGATATGCTTTTGTATCACGTAGACTACCTTCTGCAAGGCTTCCAGAGGTGCCAAAATTCACTGAACGAGGATTTTGCTTGCAGGAGAATGGGGCCCACATCAGAGGCTCAGGTTTGTTCTTCAGGCAGGGAGGGACTTTCTGCCCCTGAAGAACCAAGTGGCCACACAGGGTGCTTTGCTCTGTGTTTCTTCTGCAAAGGTGGTTTCAAAACTATTTGGTGGAATCACATCCAGCAAAAACATGCTTTAAAAATATGTATATATGCTTGGGAGACACATTTCCCTAGAGTGGTTTCTGGGTACACTTAGAAAAAAACCAGGAACTCTTCAGATGCTTTTGTAATGTCTGCAGCATTAGAAGTACAGTTTCAGTCAAGAGCAAAACATCACTCTCCTGCACAAAAGGCAGGATTGTGTGGATTCAGTATTTCTGTGTCATTAATTGTCCCTGTAGGTATTTGCCACCTGCTTGCAGGGCTCCCGAGCTGCGTGGGGACACAGGCTGTGCCCCGGGCCCCCCAGCCCAGCCCAGGGCTCTCCCCGCTGGGCTGTGTTCCGAGCGGCTGCGCCAGCCCCCGGTTCCACTTGCTCCGTGAACAATTGATTTGATAGCAAAGGGAAGAAAGTAGAATGTTTTAAATCCTCTCAGCCCCAGTTGAGGGACTCATCGTAAAACTGTCGGACAGAATGCAGCAGAGTGGAAATTCCCGCTCTGATAAGCCCCAGCCCTGGCAGGTGAGGGTGCGGAGGTGAGAGGGAGGTGCGCTTGCTGGGAGCTCTCACTGCTGGTTCCGACCTGCCGTGTTACGCACCATTAATGTTTAAAAAAGAGCATCTAACCAAATCGAGCTCTAAGCGATTCACACCTAAACTACAGACCTCCCTTTTTTGCTGGAAAAAGGATTGTAATTCACTGAAGCACTAATTCCAAACACTCGCGGTGCATGATCCTGCACATGAGTGTGTGTGTGTGTGTTGCATGCGAGGAACTGTAAATGCACTATGTAAGAGCACATTTGTTAACACAGTTTATTGGCACACTTATTGGCAAAGCATACATAAAATACAGTTGTATTATATAACACACTGACTCACTGTGTCTTTACATGATGAGCTGAACATATTAATATGTAAATGAAAAAATTAGTTTCTTTTATAAAGTTTCACATAAATACACCAGAATTAAAAAAAAAAAAAAAAAAAAGTAAACCAAAAAAAGGTTTGGGGGCTTTACAAAAATATTATACAAGAAATATACTATGAAAAGAAATAACAACAAAGCCAACTCAGATACAATAATAAAAACACAGAAATTTTAGATTTATTAAGCTGCCCACAAAGTTAATGGATTACATGGCTTTAAAATATCTGGATCGACAGCAATTTTACAAAGCGTAAACTCTCATAGGACCGGGTGTCTTTTTCCACATAAAAATATTTCTCATGTCTTTGATGAAAAAAAGACATTTCTTGTTTCAGCATTTTTATTAAATGATGGAAGGAGTATCTACTGGCATCAGCTAAACGTAAATGAAAAATGCTGGATCCTTTAAATGATTAACTGATGAAAGAAAAGTTAAAGAAGGAACAAAAGTTACTTTAAATTACTTTTCCTTAAAAGCTGTGTTTTGTTGTTTTTTTTTTTTCTGAAACAAGAAATTTCAGGTGCAAGTTGAAAAGCAGAAAATATATTACAATTGTAAAAAGTTTTACATAGTTACGATACTGAGATCCTGAGCACTGATGACTTGTTAAAATATGGCCATTGCTTGATGAGCAAAAAAACAACCCCTTCCAATAAAATGTATTGTCAGAAATTTGCCATGAAATGCTCCTTAATTTTCAATTATTTTAATTGAGGTCAGTGCCAGTATCATATTGTATGTGAATGCTTCCAAGAAATGTATATGGAAGCTTACACAAGAGTTTTTCCCTAATTAATAAAAATCACATCACTTTAGGTTAGAAATCGATACTGTATCTGTTGAAAGCTGTTTTTTTAAAAATTTTATTTTGAAGAATTCTGTGAAACAGTAATTAATAACCCAGTGACATATGTCGCAGGGGGTACTGCTGCCGAATAACCTATTGGGAAGCTTGTGGTGTGGGGTTTTCAGATTTAGTCTCCTGGTTAGCAGGAGGTTTGCTGTTCCATGGGCTGTTATTTCCCAGTGCAGGTGAATTGTTGAAATCTTCTTCATCATCCATGCCATTTGCTGCATCATACTGTGTATTCTCTAATCTAGTGATAAGCCTTTCGTCTTCATCCCCAAATTCGCCTCCCATCAGAGTTGGTTCTCCTACCACCATCACATCCTGTGAACAGCACCCAATATTTGTTATATGGAAACCTTGAGAGAGAAAAAATCAACTTAAAAAAATTATGTTAGAGAATTTGCATCTCTTAACTTTGTGATCTTTGAACAACAGAGTTAAAAGTTCCTGCAAAGTAGGAACCAGGAGACAGGCTTACATTTTATTTCTAATTTAAATGAAAAACTGTAACACATCTCTCTAGCCGCATGCTCATGGCTCTGGATCTCAGAAAGCCCAGAAGTGAAAAGCAGGTAGACTGAAAAATGTGCATGATCTTAAGCAAATAAGCAGGCTACGAAGCAGCCTTAAACTCCTGCTTGAAATATTTAGCCTTTATCCAGTAATTCTTTCCTGAGCCATTTTATTTGGAAAGGCACCAGGGTACATCTCAGTTGCAACTCAGCGATATGTGTATGTTAAAAGTAGTTTAAAAGAAACCACATTTCTTATCCTCAGACTTCTCAAATGTGGAGCACAGCACTCTAATAAAGATAGTAACTCTCTTATCCATAGCCAGCCAAGCCCTTTTACGCATTCAATATACTTGACATTCTGCTACTTAATTATGGTAATTAATTTAGGTAAAGTTTTCGATAAAAACAATGTTCACACTGATTTGACAATTTGCATAGCTAATTAAGTCATTAGCAAAAACCTGCTGATTGCCAACAAGCCCTGAATTTACCATCTGTTATTTCATGGTGCCTGTCACCTAACTCCATGTAGGCAACCCTGCCGCCAATCTGTGCAGTAAGAGGACCAATCTGTCCAGCTGGTACCGTAAAAGGAAGATGAAGAGTGCTAATTATAATTACACTGATGAAGCTAGTAGTCATCAAAAACTGAAGCATGCAAGAAAGAAAGAATTCATCTAATCACTGCTTTAAGTACAAATTGTCCTTCCATGAAAACAAGTAAACCGCCTACTGTACTCCAGTGCATCACACATTTGCTGCAAAAAACCTAACCAGCATGGGATAGAAAGGTGCAAACTTGAGATTGGAAAGCAAAGGTGCAAAGCCAGCTAGCTCTCTTGTTCTCTCTGTTCAGCGGAGAATCAGGCTGCTGTGCTCACTGCTACAGAAATGTGTGGGATGCATCTTTTCATGCAGCTCAGGTGGCAGGGCACCAGCTAGCGTTTGGTGAAAGTGCAGTGATTCCAGATGTCTAGCTTTGTACCTGCTGATTTAACAAGCCTGTCCAAGAATCCTAGCAAGTAACAGATTCATATTTTAAAGGATCTGTTCCTCCTTATGAATGTAAAAACATTTGTAAAAAGCAAAGGGCAGACAAATGTTTGCATTCAGTAAGGTTTCTTTTTAACCAGATATGTACTTCCTTCACCATGAAACAATACAAACTATTGCCTGTAAGTATTTACACTGTTTCTCCATGTCCCTCAGCAAAGGCTGACATGCTACAGAAGAATGTTTATATAATATTTTCAGCCTGTGCTATGGGAAAAAATTATTAATAAATGGAAACTGTTACATGATTTCTTCTCTACATTGTCTATATTTGGTTAAATAAAACTCACACATAGCTTTGCAACATAGAAGTTTAAAAGACAAAAGCATTTATAACTAAAAGTTTATCCTAATTTATTTAGTCCCTCTAAACAACAGCCAATGTACAGTGTGCACTGCTGAACCAGACCTGACCCCGTTGTATTGCGAGAGCATGAATGACAAGAGAGACCTGGCAGAGGACAGCGAGTTGGGTTTGAGAGTGCGGTGTGACACGGCAGGCACAAGGACCACAGCGGCTCAAATACAGAGTCACAGACCGAGGTGGCAACAGCTCCTCGTACTTCAATGCTCTGGAGTGCGGACCTCAAGTTCTCCCTGTTGCCATACCAGCAAGAGGTTGGCAACTTGGATGAGACTTAGAGAAGTGCATAAAAAATAACTGTGGGGCTAGAACAGCTGGCTGGGGAGGCCACGGGAAATAATTAAATATGTTTCACCCACCAAAGATTGGGAGGGGGAAATATACTAAACAGCTGCAAGTGCAAAAGGAAGAGGATCATTTTAGGCCAATGTGATGAGATGTAAACTAGGGTACTAAGATGGCATTTAGTAAACAAAAATATAACCCCCACTACTAAGACAATATCCCTGTTACTGAGAACCGCAGAGTGAGGATTAATGACCCCAGTGGAACAGTGCTAGCTTTGCTGCTCAGGTCACCTAACACTGGGCTGGGAAAAACCTCAGTCTGTGGTAGGAAACATTCGTGCATCAGCGGGAGATGCTCAATGACCTTGTAAGTATTTCCATCTCTAATTTCTCGGATTCTTTGCAAATATTATTCCCTTAATATAATGACACCCACTGAGAGGACAGTTTGCACTTACATTTCTCTCCGTGCTATTGAGTATCTGTCTCTCTCTCTGGGATTTAAACCACAATTATATTGAGGTTAGTGGAGTTATCCCTCATTCTATTTAAAAGATAGATATCACAGCATTAGTTACAGGACATTTAAAAAAAAATAAAAAATAAAAAAATATATATATTCTTGACAATCCTGCCACTTGTGTCAGGCAAAAATAGAGTCTCAGGAAGCGCACATGCTGGTTCCTCCCCAGAGAGGATTCTGCTCCTCAGACTGAAAGCTGAAGACCCCACCGAGTGCACCCCATTGAACCTCCACTCACTAGATCCCGTGCAATGACCACCAACCTCTGAGGAGGACTGGAAGTGACTCCTTTTAGAGCCCCTCAATGCTTCTCCTTAAATTGGCCAGTGGGGGTCACTGCTGTTGAATGACACAAGGCTCCATCCCTCCCAGGGTTGAGGCTGCAGCTCTGGAGTGCTCCTAGCTCCTGCTCATGGAGTGAGAAGCAGAATCCAAGAATTAAACCCTAGTCTCTGGCACGGCAGCACACACTGCTATGGCCTAGTTATGGTAGCACATATTTGACTAGATTAGTTTAAAAAAGATTTAGACTGTAGTCACTCAATCTTATTAATTTACTCTGTGATTAGAAACAACATTTTTGGTCAAGGAATGTCTCACGATAGTAAAATATGGTTGCAGTGAAGCACTGTAAATAAAGCAGTGGATGTTTTACATTATGTGATAGAAATGTATTATTTAAAATATAACCACAAAAGCAGCTTTCACGTATATCATACCTTTCATCCTGAAATAACCCTAATTGCCATCCAAACTTAAATTGATGCATAAAAACTATACACAGTGGTCACTTCATACACAACTTAAATGCAAGCACTTCTGTTTAACAGACTGGTCATTTCTCAAGGTTCATCATTTTATACCTAGCCTCAAAATTCATCTCTGCTATGCCTGGTTACATAACTAAACTTTTAAACTTGTGATTTTAAAGATCATCTGATGGCTAAATAATCTCTTACTGGAGTCTGGAGGTTTGAATGTGTGGCGGGCTATGTGAAATCCCCCATCCTTATGCCTGCCATCTCTGTGCTGTTAATGCGCAGCCTTGCTCAATTTGTTACGATGATTAGTTCATAGCTCAGGTGTCAGAGTCCCCAGAAGTAGAACAGTGCTTCACAAGTCTGAGATAACTACAAATGTCAGAAACTATCAAGTATATTGTTCAAGCAAGCCTCATATTCCAAGGACTGAAAAGTGCACTAGTTTTAGCAGCGAGCATATCTCTAAGTCTGTGCTAAGTCAAAGGAAGGTTACGCCTACATTCCTTCCTTCCTTCCTGCCTGCCTGCCTTCCTTCCTTCCTGCCTTCCTTCTTTCCTGCCATCCTGCCTTCCTGCCTTCTTGCCTTCCTTCCCGCCTGCCTGCCTGCCTGCCTTCTTTTAATAATTGACTTCTTATCTCCTTGACACAAAAATTATTAATGAGCGGGAGCCCCCTTGCTGCCCACACTGCCTCCAAGACAAAAACATTGGACTGACATTGGTGTTGAAATGATCTATAGAAACAGAACTGACATTTTAATTAGGTTTCAGAGTAAACACTTTCTAGAAGAAAATGGTTATCTTTTGCATCTTATCATAGTCCTCTCTGTTAACTTGATATTCTCGTCTTGTTTGGAATATTCTTCCTAAAGCACAACAACTGAAAACCAATTTGTTCACTCTCCTTACAGCTAAATCTTGGATTCTGAATTGCACAGTTCTGAGACATAGGATCATTTCTGACACTAATCTTCTGGCTCTGGAACTGTAGCTCTGGTACTGCATAACGAGCCTAAAACTACCCACTGTCTCTGAAACACATAAGAGACCATACTGCTCCCTTCCTTATGGATTTGGCTGTTGAGGAGCTTACAGAAAACTACAAAGAGAAAGAGAGATTATTGAGGTAACTAACTTAAAGAGTGCAATAAGGCTCTAATTAAGACTCTGGATGTAACAAAGAATATTTGATTTACTTAGTGGCATGTAGTGATGCTTTATTCTTTCCAACAAAAATGATACTTCACTAGGTTCATGGTTGCAGTATTACACTCAAAAGGATCTCCATTAGTAAATTAGTAAATCAGTAAATCCACCTATTAATTTCTGTGGTTATGACTGCGAGCAGCCTAGAGCAACAGTTCTTAGAGTTTCTGAGAGTTGTGCATTGTTGTCTTATTTCCAGTTGCAAATAGATGAAAATGGATCAATGTGCACATTTTTTATTAAACTTAACAGAAAATAATATTTAAGTGATATGGCTGTATGAACCTCTTCTGATGACCTTGCATATACCTGTAATCTACGGATCACAGTGTACAAATCACTGCTCTACATACAGAGGCCTGGGATTGCAAGAAAGTTTTATTTGAAGGAGAAGAATATGAAAAATGCAAAGGAACACAATTTTAGCCTATAAAGAGGCTTGAAAACTGAGCAAAGACTTGGGAAAACACTGCAGACAGCTTCAAATATCAGAGGAAATTAATACTGTGTAAGTATAAGGCAGTGACACACCTAAGTGAGGTAATGAATTTATTTAAAATCATAGGAAAGCTACCATTAGAAAGGTTGGTTTTCTATGAACCTTGCAGAAGGAGTCTTGCCTATTTTTGCTCTTTTTTGGAGGAAAGAGGAAATCGGTAATTCCAAATTCTGCACAATGGGTTAATGTCTCTTCCAAAGATCAGACATGACGGAGAACATTAACAAATCTGAGAAGAGTTCAAAAGCCTGGCATCTGCTGAGACTAAGACAGCTGAGTGGACTACAGTTTCTGGGTCCCTGTTCTGCCAACTGTCTTTACGCACTAAAAAAAGCCAGTGCATCTGTGGAAATCAGTGCAAGTATTGAGCCTGCACCAATGAGAGCCTGAGAGAAGAAAACTTCGGGTGAGAAAAAGGCCATTGTATTTGTGCCATTGGAGAGACTTTAGTGACACTTGGTTCTACCTCCAACACACAACAGTGTCTTGCTACAGCACTTACAGAAATTCAGGTCAAAAGAATCACTGGAAAAGCCATAGGCCAGTCTAGACATGAGTTATGCAGTGCAATCATGCAGCATACTGGCTCACTACATTTGTTTTAAGAATGTAGGAAACATATAATATGTAGGAAAGGTGTTAAACAAGGGACTTGAGCAGGAAGAGTCATATTGACAAGAGGAGATGCTGAACTAGTCAGCAACTAGTAGCATGAGAACAGAGTCACAGAAACCACATTACAAAGGAAAATGAACGTAATAGAGTGCAAGTGACTGTCAAAGGGGCAAAACTTTGTATTTTATTTAGAAGAGTTGAGAAACTGTAAAAAATAGTTAGAGATATGTGGACAGACTGAGACTGCCCCTTTTCAAAATTAATTTTGAAATTACTGATGGGAGGGAAGATGCATACCTAGCCACTGACAGAGACCCTTAAGATGTTTTTGATCACTGTGTTATTAAAGATGTATCAGAATGTGTTAGAACAGTCAAAGTGCTAATAAATTTAAGTCAACACAATGGGCATAAATGATACTGATTGATTAGGTTTCAGCAACTGAACTTCAGGCTGCAGTGCCAACCTGACCCTCCATCTCATTAATCAAGGTTTGCTTAGCTCCATGTATTTATCTGAAGATCTGGAAGGGCCTCTGAGGACAATCTCTCTTAAGTTTCAAGCTTTGTCATAGCTGATGGTCACTTTCCGGTCACTGTCCTGAACATGGAACACTTTCCAAGTGTGAAGACCTCATTAAAGAAACAGAAGTTAATAGCGTGGGTGAGAAATGTGGATGAGAGACATGTTAAGTTCACACATGTGCCACAGTATACACAGCATTACTGTAGGAGCAAAAGCGAATAATTACTAACAACCTAAACCAAGCAACACTACATAGAATAGAGGCTAAGAACATATTCTCTAACCAGGATTAATTTACTATCATCAAAGTAAAACAAATATAAGAGCATAAAAGTGACAGGAAATAATGAGTTAGATTCTATTATGGCGGAGAGACTGAAATCACTGGAGAAGAAGAGGAAGCTGAAGTACATGACTTGATATTAATCCAGGTTCAGTATGCACAAGAGCCCATTGTTGGGGTTCTTCAGATAGGAGGATGGGAAAAGTGGAACTGAAACTAGCTTGGGGTATGTGGATCATCTGGACAGTGATTTGATTCCTCTCCTCTAACAATGAGGAGGAAAATGCTTTTAACACTGAAAATGAATTATTTCAGTAGTTTTGTTCTACTAAGCAGGAAAGTCTCATTCACAGAAAGCTCTATGGCCAAATGAAACTCTTAGTTGAAAACTGTCAAATTGTGCTTCTGGTTATCTTGTCTTCTATCGCATATAAGGGAAATCAACCACTAACTACTGAATGATTCACTTCACGGAACAGTTAAGAGAAAAAAACAGAAAGCAAGTTCCTGCTACCTGCAGCTAACTTCAGAAAGAAGTGGCATGACTGTAATAAGGCCCACTTCAAAGAATGCATAATTTTGAAAAAACATGGTAACATCTCTCTATTTAATTGAAAAGTGTTGAATAGTTTTACACCAAAATATCCTACTGCTAAAATTATTTTCAGTTCTGTCTACTCTACAGGGTGGCCCAACCATCAGTTCCATCTGGTTTGCTATCTTTGCTGTGGGGAAGATGGGATGAGCTGTTAGTATGTCAAACTGAACAGCATTTTCCACTTCATAGAGGGAAAGGAGATGCATCCTAAAAATGGAACCTGATCCTCCATACAAAAGACTTTGGACCATCTTGCTACTCTGGTATAGAAAGCAAACAATATTGAAAAGTATTGATTATCCAGAATCCTGAAAGTCAATGAAGGCTAAAACTCCATCCCTCATACCGTGATAAATTTCACCATTATGTGTCAGATGCTCAGCTATCAGCTCCATCAGGAAGAGCAGCCTTGACTACTGCATCTGTCAGGAGTAGCTTTTCAGTACCTGAAGTCAGACTGAATATCAGTGGGAGTGGCAGGTAACTATCAGAGGGCTCAATTACATTCAAACATGTAAGTACACAAGGCTACCGCTGAAGCCAACAGAAGTCACCTCTCCAGGGAGGTGCAAGCTGAAGAGAGGCCGGGGGTCAGATTCTGGTCCTACTGAACTGAACTCAAGGCAGGGAGCAGCCGAGATAAAATGATCTTCTTGTCTTTTAAGCTTGGAGACAGCAGGGAACTAGCTGGTTGCTCAGTTTTGCACCTAATTGCTGCTTATTCTTAAATATGGTTGGTTATTGATCCAAGAGGTTTTCTTGCAGACACAGGGAGGCAGAGTGGCCCCTGCCACGTGGGGATCAGGTAGCTGGCCTTCTGACTGCTTTGCACTGCAAGGAAAACCCAGAGATGCCTATATTAGGGAAAGAATCTGACTCTGGGGATGCGAGCCATGTGAAAATTTTAATATGACAAGGAGAAAATATGAGTTTAATGTTCTGAAGCCCAAAGCTTTTGTAAGAGCACATTGCTGAATCAGTTACTAAACAAAAATCTTCATTTCATTTCACTGGTGTTAGTCTACTTCTCTTTTTTATCTGGGTATGCAAGCTTCCTAGGAAGTGCCTGTTTTGAATAAAAGGCCTATATTCTTTCTCAGGCTTCAGAAGAAACCTAGTCCTTTCCTATCTGCTCATCAGAAATCCAATAAAAATCCCTGCATGTTATTCCCAAGATACCATTTTACAATTCCTATAATATCAAGTTAATTTCCCTAGGTTTGAAATGCATAAGCTATCTCCTTATTGACTAAGGCACACTTTGTCACAATTTGGGGTCTGATTACCCCTATATTGTGAATAAGGCAATAAATGTGATTATTAAAGTGCTGGTACAGTACTGGAAATGACTTGGTGCTTCCCTATATAATTAGGATGCCAATAGTTACGGCTAGCAGGGTAGATAAGCTGCGACCCATATTCCAGAGGATCTACCCTCTGCAAGTGGAGTGGTTGGAAAAAGAGATCACCTCAGCAGCTAAGTTAATTAATAATCTGTTCCACTGAAGCACCTGAAGCCAGCACCGATTAGGGGTAAGGTATATCATTAACACAGAGAGATCAGTGGTCTGCTCCAGTATGGCTGTCCTGTTCCACAGGGACCCTTCCTCGCTTAGCACCTGGCAGATGGAAGTCTGCAAGACTCACGCTATATCTGCGAACACGAGGCCCCATCTGAGTCCCACCGCCAGTGGAAGGACTCCCACTGACAAGAAGGGGAGTTGGCCCCAGGCCCTAAAAAAATAACATCTGGTCCTCAGGATACCCCTGCTTGAGGGTCACTCATTAAAGCTGCACTGCAGAATGGCTTCTTCACACCTCTCAACTAATTCCCCAGCTTCCACAGCACGCTGTGCACGGTCGCCTTTTGCTTGTGACAGTTTAGGCTCAAGAATGCACCTTTTTTACAATGTAAGGAAAGAATTAAAGCCGTAAGAATTGCCATAAGCAATTCAGGCCTAAAAGGAAAGTGAGACTTACAGGTACCTGACTTGATAGACTCAGGTTCGCAGCAGCTGACTTTTTCTTGCTGTTGGTACTATTTGCGTTGTTCCCAGCACTGCTGTTGGAAGTGCTGCTGGTAGAGTTTTTCCTTTTTCTCCGTTTGGTTGTCGGTTGTCTTGTGGGTTCTGCTGCAATACAATGGTAAGAAGGAAAGCAGATGACAGATATTGTAAAGCATGTACTAAAACAATCCATAAGCAGAAGTGCTGAAATATTTCTATCTAGTTTTCAATTCCTATGTTTACTAGGAGTAGTACTACTTGTAGTAGTATGAGATTTAACATATGAACCGTAGGATAATATTTGGACCCAAATCAATGGAATCTGCTTTCAATTTTGTATAATGGTCTAAGGAAGTTTATTCTCCCAGCATTATCTATAAATATATCTGAAGGTATTTTATCAATGGGAGTATCATGATGTCTACCACGATGTTAAAACTGACCGTGTAACTTGGTGAAGGTCACACAGCAAATAACCGTGCCAAACAAAAATCCAGGTCTTATTCCAATGTAGGGTACAGCCTCAGCTGACCCAGCCAGAGGCAAAGGCTAAAAGGAGCTTTCTGCCCTCCTGCTGCCATCGATGCAGCCTATGAGCAACCACCATTTCAGTTCCTTCTGCCTTTGATGTGGATTTCACCTTTAAAACTGTGACTCCCGAAGGAACACATTCAAGAGCACTGAACGCCACTTCTCTGCGAGTCTTCCAAACTCAGACCGAATCGGGACAATTACATAACTTTTCTTAAGTTGGAAAAGAAGAGAAGGGCAATTGTACTTTTCCAAATTTGTCCTGGGCACCCATGTGAATAGTCTTAGACATACAGATCTTTAATAATCTGAGAAAAGAGAGAATTATTATTTTGAGGTGTAAGAAGAAGGAAATTAGGTCCAGGCCTGTAAATAACATTATATTAGTCTCAAAGACAATTAATTATGAATCGTAGCTGTAATTTCAGAGTCACAGCAGGATGCTGAATTACACAAATGATGAATTCTAATGGAGCCAGTATGCATTTTGCATTCCATCTACACATATTTTTGTACTAAATTATATCCTAGTTGCAGTGAAACCATTTGAATGTGCACATCTATAAATCAGTTGGGTCAGACTGAAACCATAAAACATCAGAATCATTTTCAGGCTTACATTTGGAACAGTGCTAATTCTTATTACTTCCCTTTGTAAGCAAATTTGCAGTAAAATTTCCCATTATTTCTATATGAATTTAACTATAAAACAAGTAAAATACCGGAAATGAAACATACCTGGTGGGGCCACCATTCTCTGCCATTTTTGAAACAAGCAAGTCTTCAAGCAGTCTCGAGGACTTAGATTGTAAGTTTTATGTCTTGACATCAGTTCCTGCATTGGCTCCAGTATTACACACAACTGGAAGAAAAAGTCAGAATAGAATTTCCATAGCTAGAAAGTATGTTCTTGGCTTTTCTTTTTACCCTTGCTAACAGAGTGTACCTTGTACAGCTCGGTTTAATCTGCACTGAAACTGCAGAACCAAAACTCTAAATGGAGAAAACATTTGCTCATTATTTGCTATCCTAATTATTAAAAAAATTAATAATAATAATAATAAAAAAATCAAATAAACTTCAATTCTGGTCTTCCAGGCTACAGAGATTTCGGAAAAGTAGAAAGTTTGCCAAAGCTGCAAAGATGAATTAATAAATAATAAAATGCCCATAGTGGGTTATCATTCCCATATAGCAAAACGTACACACAATCATCTTCTGACCTGTTGCACTCTATAATGAAGACTTCCCATAAGTGAGGGCTGTAAACATGATCTTTTGTCTTCCTATTGCACGCAAAATAACTCAAATGTTTTTGTTCCTTTCTTGTTGTGAGTACTACTCATTCTCTTCCCATCACATGAATGACATATCCAAGAAAAAAGTGGAGCATTTTATTTTCCTTGTCAGTCTGAGTGCTCTATTATGTTGCACCTGGAGATTTCTGAAAACACAGAATTTCAAGAAAACACCTTTTTTTTTTTTTTTTTTTTTAAATAGAGTCATATATTTTCTATCTGCTCACTTAATAATTAAAATCACTGTTGACTGCTTTTTGCTCCTGTTTGCACAGCATATCCAGCATAAAGAATACAGTAAGCTGGTTTCTACTCCCTCCTGTTTATCACCATAGAGTCATTTCCAGTCAGTTGTTAAACCTTATGCGAAGCCACAGAATACTGCAGAATTGCAGACATGTAATTGAGGGTTCACTCTTGCTTGCAGGATCCTTGTTTTTTGGTCATCCTACAGGAGAAGAAAAAATCCAGGTTGACCCCTAGGTTCCACCTGGAGTTTGCAGGGCTGGCACATAGGAGGAGAAGGTTCCTTACTTGCTATCTGAGCACATCTGATAAAGAAACAGCTGACACAGAATAAACATGGAGCCTGCATGCCATTTTAAGAGTAATTTTTAAAACTGCATTTAGAAGCAGGGGAAGCTTTGGGTTTGTTGTTGTTTTTTGTTTGTTTGTTTGTTTTTGGGTTTTTTTTTTAACCAAAAGAAATAAGGCAACAAGTTAGTCAAATTATTAGAAGTTAGAATGGCAACTGCAGACAGGCATAACTTAAGCTGAGCCTTGTTTTGAGTTATTTACTTAATTTTAGCAAGTCTCACAGAAGGAGTGTTTTTAGATTTACTTCAGCAAGCGTTGATTTCCTTCCATGCTTTTACAAGTATGTAAGACATGAGGCAAATTCTTCTCTCTGAGCTGCAGAGCTGGTCAATGTTTTCTCCATTACCCCCATGTGCACCCCACTCTCATTCATACAAATGCAGATGCAAAGTATGCAGAGAAAATAGCTGAAAGGGAGCTGCCATGAGGACTAAGAGATTAGTTCAGCATTTAAATATTATTGTGTATTGGCACTGCCTTTTGATGAGCCTTTCATTAACAGCAGTTAAAACAGAAATAACATAAAGCAGCAGGGAGAATGAAGAACTTCAGTGTGAGGAATTATTTTCTTCCAACTGCAGAAATTGAATCTGCAGTTGCCTCATTGACTTTTTTTCTTACATAGACTTTTTACATATATTTTTGTAGACAAATATCTGCAAGGTAATCTAATAAACAGAGAGCTGCTATTGGATTGTGCACTTTGGGCTCAGATTTTTCTCTGGTTCAATATTCTGGCAAAAATTAAGAGCATCAGGTCTCAAAGTATGTGTAGGATTCAGTTTATGCTGTGAAAGAGGTGCTGTATTTTGAGTTCTTAATAAATCTATACCGAAAACCTGCATGCACTTGCTCAGGTTTTGTGTGTGTGTGAGAGAAAGAGACTCATGATCATAATCAATATCATTGCTTTGGTTCTCAGATGTCTGGGTTTCTGCCAGGGCTGCCTAAATTGTCTCACTGTGAGCAGATAGTAACTAGCACAAAAAAGATAGCTATGATAATTCTTAACAAACTAGTTAGCCTGGGCAGAGCACTACTGCTGCTGGGACTAAAAGTATGTAAATAAGCATGTAGGGTCTTCCAAGATTTCCTTACGGACACTTTACTCATGACACTTTTACTCCTTCATTTATATATATTGTTGGCAACAAAGAGAATGTTTCTTCTTTATTATCTGGCAAAGATGTTTCCTCTTGTGCACTAACTGTAGTGTACATGGAGGAGAACGACACAGTCCTTGCTGTCTGCAGATGTCTTGACTGCTAATCCTGTCTATAATTGCTTCCACTTCACACACAAGATTAAAACTGGGTATGGATCCCGAATGTAGCAATGCCTGACTGATCTTGCATGGACTCAAAATCACAAGTGCTGGGACCCCTTCATGGGACACGGGATGGTCTCATCTCCTGGGATGAGACCAAATGGGAGCTGTATGGACTTGCGTGAATTCCTCTTCTGGTTTTGAGCCTGGGAAATTCTTAACCATTTTCTCCCTCTAAAGTCTGCAAATTGTAAGGTCAACTTTGAACGCCTGAGAGCATTGCACTCTGTAGTGACAAGTCTTTTTTAAATGTGTCTAGCTCAGGTGAATTGGGCACAAATGTAAAATGAACTGGATTAACAATAACTGCTATTAAATCTCACAGTCTTCTTCAGTGATCTTTGAGACCAACTTGAAACCTGAAGTGACTCAAAATCCCTGAAACAGGAAAAGATTGTGGTCCAAACCTCTTATGTCTGAGGAACTCGTCAGTGACAATCAGTAGTTTGGCTTTTGCAAAAAGCTAGATTAAAAATATGGGGACAAGATGCATTTAAGAGCTAGGTTAGCCAAAACCGTCTGCCATCTTTAACTGCTGGTGAGCAGGGTAACTGGTAGGCTGGTTTGACTGCATCGTTTTACAAAGTGACTTCTTAAAACAAAGCTAGCAAAATGTTTTACATACGCCTATATTCATTGGCATATAGAAGAAGCTGGAGGCTTAGCCTGCCTATTCCCCACAGATCACCTAATCTCACTCTGTAAGATTCCTTTTCAAAACATCTATTTTAACATTTTTTTCAAGCACTAGATAATCTTAAAATGTGCAAGTCTTTAGTTGAGTATTATAAGAATAATGTTTGGAGTACCAACAAAACCAATCTCTTCTACAAGGATTTTCTGCACAGCGCAGACACAGTCACCCAGCAAAATACCCTAAAGACTTCAAGACTTCACTGTAGTGATGATATGTGATTACAGAAATAACTTCTACATTTCTAGGGATCCAGAACCTTCAGTGGCAATGCTTGAGAGAGTTAGACATTTCCATGCTCCACATTTAGGCAACAGAAAAGGTGGGACTCCTTTGCCTGCATGTAGGTGCCCTCGGTTACCCTGGATTGGATCCATCTGACCTCCCTTGCTGTCCTACAAGGACACATGGCTCTACGTGGATGTTTCAGGCACTAGAAGGTGTTGTTAGTGTGTGGGCAATTGAATGAGGGGTAAAGGCAAAAGAAAAAATGTATTTCTTTTAGCTTTTAAAACATCACAATAGATTGTATACTTTCCCTCTGCAGCACTAAACCCTACTGGAAGAACTCCACATGATGCTCCGTAACCCAGTATTATAAGAATTAGTTTCCAGTCATGTTTTCTTATTTGAACTCATCCCAATGATGTCTGACCATTACTGTGGAAACATTGTTGTTTTACTGTCATGGCTGTGACTTGGATCCGCTGCTAGAGATTAACACAGCTCTTTACAGTGAGAGAAATCATTGGCATGAAAAGTTTGTACCTGTGGGTGCCCAGCACACACTGGACACATGCACAGTTTTGGTGCTGTACAGTGTCAGTGATTTTGCTGGAGTTCCAAATGGATCCTATGGACAATTCATCAATTACAGGGCTTGGATCCAACTTGAGAAAATGGTAATGTTATACCCTTGGGGCTCAGGGAAGTGAAAGTAGGGAACATAATAAAGCACATTTTTGTGTGTGTGTGTGTGTGTAGTAAAACACATCTGGAAGGATTTGATTTATTTTATTTTTTCAGTGCCTTTTTTTTTTTTTTTTGGAGGAGAAGACTAGCATTTATAGGTTTCAAAAACCAGTCACGTTTCAAGAACTGAGTTATATGAGGAGATATTGGAAGTATTGCAGACAGGCATTGGAGAGTTCTAAGAATATGGATCCGCACATAATTTCCTGTAATACTTCAGTTATCAGCAGAGCCAAAATCGTCCTTCATAGGTAAGGGGTCAGACTAAGCTCTGAGATCACTCCAGTCACACCAAGAATGGATTTAGCTTTATGATTTTTTTGTTCTAATGCTGGGTTTTGATTATTTTCTGAGAACAGACACATGTACCGAGAGCAGTGAAGATTAGCAGAAAGACTCAGGTGAAAGCTCTCTTTTACCATATTTTGCATACCGTAAGCTTATGTATTCTATTACTAATTTAATTAGCAATTACCCTCTCCAGTGAAACCTCTTATCTCCATGAGATTTTTCACGTTTCCAGTAGCAAAGGTTTGTTTGGCTGCTGGTGAAGCCGTTGTGGTCCTGCCGGCCGGGAGCTGCAGGTGGCAGAGCAAGCCCAGCAAACAGTCTGTGCCTGCTGACGTGCTGGGAGCACAAAAGAGCTGCAGCCTCTCTGCCTTGCGACGCCTTCTGCATTTTAAAGAGAATTCAGTGGGGCTCCAGCCTTGCGATACTTAGGTGCTCAGACTGACAGAGCCACCAGCCAGTTTCTCTAAAGCAGGAAACAGATCTGGTTAGTGAGTGCTGGGCGGCCAACGAGTCCCAAAGTCTACCAAAAGCAGCATGTTTGGGAACTGTCTCTTCACAGTTTTGTCTGCATAAGCAGAATTTTCATTAACAACAATTAAAAACTTGAATTATCTAAAATTTTCAGGTAGATGATACTTAAAAATTTTAATTATGGTGAGACAACATCAGTTTTTCTGAATCAAACCAGCAAGGAACCTTAAAAGAGCCCTCCCCAAAGTTTTACTGAAATTTAGGTTTAACTCTTTGATGCTTAAAACTTCTGTTTGAAGGCTTGTGTTAACCACTTGAAAATAGTAGGAACTGTTGCATAGACAGAGCTCAGAGAGATTTACAACCCTTCCTATAAATGACAAGAAAACATTTGAATAAGACTATTAGTCACTGTCTGATGTTCAGGTAGGATGTTGACAGTGAAGGTACACCTGGAATATACTGTGTAGCCTTGAAGGGGTTCAGTGCTTTCTTTTAGAGCTCATTTTTTATCCTCCACAAAGATTCTGAGTTATTAACTAAAAAATCTGAACACAATGACATTTTATTTCAATGCTGAAAAGCAGCCTTCCCTCTACATACCCTGTATGTACTCTAGAGAGAGGGGCTCCAGCTCACACTGTCAGGGAAATCCTGGCCCCACTGCCAGGTCCCATTGACTTCAGTGGGGCATGATTTCTGAAAAGAACTGAAATGTTTCTGCGCACTCTTTTATAGACACCTGCAGACATGTATTTCCAGAGGTCCATGATATGTTACTGATACATCTGTGATGAGGAAGGGGCGACATTATGGCTGTTTTTTAGCCCCTGAAAGTCCGACTTCAGGAGCAAAGTCAAAGCCCCATACAAGTGCTTTGCACTCACAGCAGTGCGGCACCAAAGCACCAATGCTTTGCTGCAGCCCTCAACACAGTTCATTCTTCAGTGTTAGAAATAGGGAAGGCTTATAGCTGAGTTTAAATTCCTCTGCTCATGCTTGTTTTTCAAAATTAATGTACGTATTAATACCATTCCTCTGCAGAACAGAGGGAGGAATGAAAATTTCCTAGGAACATATTGCTGCTTCTTTCACTGGCTGGCTTGCAATTCACTGCTCAAAATAGCTTGTGTTTCTAAAGAATCACATGTGAATACAGAACATTTCCATATTAAAAGCCATCTTTGTTTTCCATTAAAAATATGGAGATATAAATGAGAAATGTTTTGGTATTTTTAAGAACCAAAAGAAATGAGGGTTGTTTTTTTTT
The DNA here is from genome assembly GCF_963082525.1 of Nesoenas mayeri. NCBI lineage: Eukaryota > Metazoa > Chordata > Aves > Columbiformes > Columbidae > Nesoenas > Nesoenas mayeri. Next base: position 61,450,971 of record NC_137540.1, on the reverse strand, counting down.
TTTTTTTTTACACACTTGTTTTTCTGGAGGGGATTGCTTTTGTTTTGTTCTAAGCTCTTGCCCAGTATGTCAAGTCAAATATAAGTCTTTTCTATCAGTGTGTTTCTGTGGATCAACTATATCCATGCTCCTTCCCTGCATGATGAACTTTAAGCCTAAATGAGTGATTCTGAGATTCCCATCACTCAACATTCCAGTCTGCTACCTGCTTCCACTTTTTGAAGAGCCACTGTGCACGCCTGCTGAGATGTGGACACTAACAAGAAATGTCCATTGTACATCCTATGTAACGATATACATGGAATAAATGAATGATCAATTTCGAAATTTTGCAGTACTTAGTGTAGCAAGCAGCAAATTTAGTAACTACTTCGATTTCAATTATAAAAGTAGTAATTCCAACCTGACTATTCAAAATCCAGTCTGCGCAGGCTCCTTCATTTTGGTGAAACCTTAGATGATCTTTGGGACAGAATGAAAAGGCAGCTCTCAATGTGAATAGCTTAAGTAGCCCAGGACCACAGAGTAATCCCTGACTTGCTCACTGTGACTACTGTTCTCTCAGTGTTTCCAATTCCTTCTGTGCCAAAGATTTTTGAATTGGCATTGTATAAGCAGTCCTTGGTTTTGCTACATAGGTAGGGAACAATATGAGCTTTAGGTATCCAGAGGGAAGTAGGAATCTGCTTGGAAATATGGTATAGCCACATTTACTGAATTTATTCCTAAATTAAATACATTTGCTTTAAATAGAAATTAACGAAAAGGTTTAAGAAAATGTCACTGCAATTTCTTTCTTTAGGCTTTGACTTAAAACCTCATTAAGATGAACGTGATTACACCTCTCAAAGAAATTGTTCTAGACTAGTTCAGGGCTCAGCAAGACAGAGCTGCATCAGCTTGAACTTGGCTTATATTTTAAGTGCATCTCCAAAACTATATGGAGTAGATATTTTGTGTTAGCTTTAAAAAATGCAGAAATTTGTTCTGCAGCACAATATCATAGCAAGAGCTGATTCTGGGACAAGTTCCATAACCTGAGATTTACTGGGTGTGGGACATACTTTATAGCCATCACTCCACACTGCAGAAGTTTCTGTATTTTGTGACTACTCACCATGCCAAGTCAAGAAATCTTTATACTTACAATCACCTAAGAAGCTAGAAATTAGAATTTCCAGCTTAACATTTGCAATATTAATGATCATTAGCATCTACAGCTTATTATTTGTTATTTATTCAACGCTAGAGATATACACAGATATTTTACAAACTACTGAATCCCTTGTTCTGAAGAGATTCCTATCTCAACTAGATAAGAGGGAAAATACTAAGCCAGGAGTAATTTGGCAACTGTAAGGTATATACACAAAAATAACAATTTCATGTAGTAGCTCTCCAAGTCCCTTGAGTACTACTGATGTATATTTAAATGTTTCTCACGTGTCATCACTTGAAAATATGGTTGTTTTGCTACGCAGATTGCCTGCTGCACATTAAGCAAAATGTCATTCATTTCATTGATACTTTGGCTTTTAGGAAACAATATAAGATCAGTTCTGACACAGGGCTCTGTGTGTTGCCAACCCTGCAAGATGCTGTGGGACATGCAAGTACTGAAGCTCCGTGCTGGATTCACTAGTAAATACTCAGCAGTCCATAATGTTTATTCATCCCATGCTCTGCTCTGAATGCCAGTCTAGGACTCTCCAGTTTCTCACTAACACCCAGAGGTAGCAAATGATTTCTCAATAATGCAGTATTCAGCTGCTCAATTGCTCCCAAGCTACATAGCTCATCATGTTTTTACATGGCTCTGTATCTGCAGCCATTTCAATTCCCAGCAACTGTGAGAATGGAAAGAAGCAGCATTCATTTCAGGTAAAGCTAAGCTTAAAAAAAAAAAATAAATGAAAAAAATCAAATCTGTTTTTCCAGTCAAATACTATGAGTAGGTAGGAAACAGATGGTTCTTAACACAGCACAGAAATTACCAATGCTGCAGCTAATTCTCATAAATATTTTGGACCCCTATTTATTTTATTTCTGTCTCTCTTTCCTTCTTTTTTTAAATTTTTTTTTTTGGCGTATCAGCTAGCTGACAACTTCCACCAGTGCCCTCTCCTCCGTGTGCTCTAGAGCAATTCAGGTGATCATAGAAACTTTGCTAGCTCTCGTGGCCATTAATTCTGTGCTTTTGTGTGATGGCATCAGTGACAGTATCAAACCCATGGGTCTGGTCAGCAAGGAACCCAACCTCCTTTACAATTCAAAAAACATCTCCCTCCTTCCCTGCATCCCGCCCAGGAGTTCAGGTTCCCCACTCTCTGCAGTGTCTCCATACTAGCAAAGGGCTCTGGGTACAACACTTCTGTAGACAGAGAAGCAATCCTGTGAATGTCCTTGTTCTCGCAGAACTGCTGCTGAAATGCTTTGCAGACAGCCAAGCACACTCTCCCTTGAGGAGAGCCTCATTTGAGGGCCTCCTTAGCATTCATATTGTACCAAACCAAGCATTTCCGATGCTGGACATGAGCAGTCTTAGTGACATCTTCTGTCTATATGCAATGACTAGTGTGAAGCGCCTTTGAGATGCCATGTCATGAATGCTGAACTGGCCACATGTGCTCTCCTCATACATACAGCTCTCATGCTGGAGCTGCGTTTGTGGAGAAAGATTGAAATCTGCCTTACTTATCACTTTGGCAGTATGCTCATCATTCCAGCATGTGCTGGAATTAATTCCGTTTCACAATACTCTTAAGCATTAAGAAATGTTTTAGGTGTCCCAGTCATTGGTGTAACCATCTGATGACCCTCTCCCCTCAGATTTTTTGAAAAAGTAACTTGTTTTACTTTCCTTGTGATTTTGCTTAATCTTTCTATTTAGATCTATAGTTTATGGGTTTAGAAAGGAGCTCTATTATTTTCATTTTTGCTTCTCAATTTAAAGTTTTAATACCTATTTTTAATAGATTTATCTTTTTTTGGGGGCTCTTCGCTAGAACTTCGCAACTTTAAATTATTCACTTTTCCTCTCATTACCCAGCCATTAAAAGAATGTCCTTTCAGTAAATGGTGTTTTTCCTATTCACCTTCTGTGCAATGGGAACATGTTTTGAAAAAGCCTTCCTTTAGTGGCATCATACAAGTCTCATGAGCTTTTAATATTGTTTGCACCAGCTGGGCTCATGCCTCTTTCTACCTCAACACTGACGTGAACATTGAAGGTTATGTGGTCCCTTTCCTTTTTCTCTGATGACAAATCAGGCAAAATAAGGACAGTTGATTTCAATACCACAAGCAGATATTCCTGGAATCCTAATGGCAGAGGCAAACTGCATCCAGTCACTCTATGTATTTTCAGCTCATGAAAACAAAAGTACTTGCAGGAGAAGTCTCATCTTCCTCCTGATAGGCTTAGTTCTGAAGGCCATGGAAACACAGAAACTGAATAATTCACTGTCTAACTCTTCCTTACAGACCTCCTGGTGCAATCTGGCCTCATCCAAAGTATATAGGTTGTTTGGTGTTTTCTACAACGATGGTGACCTGCTTGAACCTTCTCCTTGAGCAGAGATCCTAACTGCAAAAAAGGATCAATACACCAAATCACAAGCCTATATCATAACAAGAAGTCTCTTACAGCCCATCATACCATGCGATTCTTCTCTCACAACTATCTGTATATTCAATGATCAATAAGCAAGATTTGTGTCTTACACATCTCAGATCAGAATTAAGCTTTTAAATGATTTTAAGAGAGACCATAAATTTATCTCCGTAATTTAATTTAACATTAATGTTAAGTTATATTGCAAAGTGCATCATGTTGACTGCATAATATGATCCTTTATACTGCAGTTGGTATTGCAGTGAGTATCAATTTCAGAGAGCTTGTCAAGACAAAATTAAATTCTAATGTAAATCGGAACAGATTCATTGATTTCAGTCCACGCTGGATTTGGATGGAGTTCCACCATTATGTGGGGGTTAGGTCTGGTCTACAGTAATTAAGAGGATGAACTAAGCAAATATTTTTTACTTGAGCTTTGTCCTGTGAATGAATATCTCTCTTTTTTTTTTTTTTTTTTGCAGCTAATTATAGGTTATGAATCGACACAGAAACCCAGTATCTGTTGTTTTACCTCACTGTGTTTCGGTGGCCTGGTGCAAAGCACATGACATTTGAAAGCATTCCTAATCTCATTTCCTCTAGATAGTTCAAAAATCATACATCTTACAATTTATTCTCTTTGCATTACTATTGCCTCTGCTCCTAACACAATCACCATTTTTATTTCTTACAGAGGACTGAGTTAAGAACAAAACAAGGGTGACTTTGGAGACTGTTGGGCACTTCAAAAGAGGTTTGTTCCTCTCTTATTCTTTGCCAAGTGCAGATATTTAATAATCAGAATTCCTTAGTAATCCACCATTAGAGCCAGTCTAAACAGTATCTTTAGGAAACAGCATCGGAAAGGTCTATTTCCCTGTTTGCCATCTCCCATCACTATCACGTGTGATGTTGCTGCATGACATTTCCTTCCTCTCTATTTCTCCAAAAGCAAACAAGCTACTACAATTCAGCAGTTCTGAGTCAAATCCTAACACTTGATATTTCTGATATGCAAACTGTTAGCTTTTTCTATTTGTGCAACAATGAGACCTTATCAGTTTTGCCGCTTTTCATTTTGACTGTGAAATGCATCCACTATCACTCTTCACCTGTGTCCCTGGCAGCTCCCTTAGGTTCAGATGGAATCCGGTATGTTGTTTGTCTTGTTCAAACCATTGCTGATCCAAAACAAATCACAGCATTATAAAAAAGATCAAGAGAGTAGGGACTGCATTTGAATGCTGACAATTTTTACTGTGCAGCTGTATTACAACTCGGAAATAAGTTTGAGAATATTTTCATGGTGAAGTGGTCTGGAGACAGCAAATGCTGCCTTAAAGATACTGAAAGCAGAACAATAGGAGAGTCTCTGCCTGGCCAAAATACATGTCTGAAAATTTAGTGATGTGGTTGAAGCTTTAGTTTAGTGTGTAATTTTTTGAGAATACTTCAAAATGTGCCACAGATGAAGACACCCTTTCTACTGAAAAACAAAACATCACCCTCCACCTTTGATTTTACAAATTCTTTTTTTTTTTTACATTGCACTATTTTCAAGTTTCCTTGTATAAGAAATCAGCTTTCCTTCATACAATAGATTAACATGAAGATTCATACATACTGGGGCAATACCAAAACTATGATTCATCCTTCAGACTAACATGTACATAGCAACTCTAATCTTATTTACAGCCATGCAAAATGAAAGCTTTTTCCAGAGAATAAGCAGCTACTTCTTGTGTGTCATGAATCTCTTCCCCATCCATATAAAATCCTCTTGTTTCTATACTGCAGCTCAAGCACAAATGCAGTGTTTTTCACATAACCAGTTCTATTTTTAGCCTGAATTGTAGGAAGTCTGCAGCATTAATAAATGGAAGAGAAGTACAGAACTACACCGCATGGTAATGTTCCAATGAGAAAGCTACCTTGGCCTTTAGCCAATGAACTGTGGTTAGATGTTAGACCAATGAAAGTAAAAACACCACTTACAATGGAATGATTAATAAGGTGACAAACTTCCATGAATTTATTTCATACTTTTCACATGCTAACCTTATAAATACCAACATATTTTTTATTTTACTAGTGGTATCTCTCAGCCTGAAGCATAGATATAGATATAGATATAGATATAGATATGTGTATGTATTTTTATATATGCAGTTGAGGTTTTCTTAATTCTGCATTCAAATAGAAAGAAACAATATAAGAAACAGATGATACTTCACAGTGCTGAGCTTTACATAGGGAAAAAAAGGAATAAGGAAGGAGCTTTTCTTTATAAACTAATAAAGCATCTTCACTTGACACTAAATCCATTGTTTCATGATTTTCTCCCCTGCTAACTCTGGTACCTTGTTTGGTACCAAAATTCTGAAAGCAAAAATCCTCCAGAGCCATTACACAGAGGACAAAAGTTCACAGGGACACAGATTCTTCTGTAATCTCTCCACTTCTCACCCAGTCCACAAAACTTGTCCCGGCACTGTTACGCTGTGGACAGATGGATGTTTATATAAAAGATCTTGTGCCTCAACAAAATTCCATTTCAGGGTTATATAAAAACATCAATTACCGGAAAATGGAACTTTTTAATTAAATGTATTCGAAGAAAGTAGGGATTAATGACTTTATAGTAGAGAGTATTTAATGCTTGCAGTCATACATCATCCACTAGTGAAGCTGTGTTATCACCATCAGGCAACGATGCTTTTAAATATTGATAGTATGTGCATTAATAATGCTTTAAACTGTTTTCATAATAACATAATTATTAATATAACTAATGTATACTATACCTATTATTAAAATAATGTTTTAAAAACTTAATTCACAGCAACACCCTCAAAATAAATAAGACACACTTCAGATCAGGCTAGTTTTCCCTTGGCCCAGTGAATTGCGGATAAGCTACATTTTGAATCTTCTTAGTAATGCTAATGTAGTAGGATAAATTTCCTGATAAGTATGTCAGAAAAAAATGTAAAAACCGCCCATCTGATTCTCTGATTTGTAGGTAGGAAGGAAATTATTACTTTGCACCTCAGTTAAATGAAGGCAATAAAATGTGGGCAAAATTATTTACTGGTTCTGAAATTGTGCCTGCACAGAACAGAGCCTAGGTCATGCTCATCTTAAAAATCAAGCTCCCATGGATCAAATACTATCTGGTGAAATCAGAAACCCAAGCACAAAAGTTGAAAGAGAAGAAAGAAAAAAAACCAAAACACCAGCATTAGGTTTGTTTTTCTGTTAAGAATTCTATTCAGGTACAGCAAAATCAATACTTTTTCCCCTGACTGTACACAGTGTACTCGAGCTGTTCTGTCAGGATCTATACAAAAACAGAGATGGGATTTAAGGTAGGTGGATCTGATGGTCAGGTAGAGGTATAACACACCAGTCCCCACTTCTCAGAACGATGGAATCTCGCAGCACTGTGGGGGCATCGTGTGCAGCGACAGCATCGCCCTGCGCCCCCTGCACATAAGTGCTCAAGGGGTCTGTCGGTGCTGCAGAGGTAGATCCTGGTGAAACATATCTAATGTCCCCCCTCAGAGGGAATATGGCGTGACATGGTGTCCGCAGCCAAATGGACAGTCCAGCCTCTTCCCCTCATCCGGCAAGGCAGCACAGAATAGACAGAAAGATGGAGAAGTACCAACCAAACTGACAGTCACTACACACTTAGAAAAATCAAAATGCCCAATCTGCCTGGTATTTTCATAAATTAGATACCAGATCATGCAGCTGCCTTACAACACATGATGCTGTACTTCAACTTGACCTCCACTGCAGTAATCTGCGACATGAAATGACTAAGATCCGTGCTCCCTCTTCCCTCACATATGTGAAGAGGTGAGCTAAAAAGCAAACAGGAAAAAACTCTTTCTCTGCTTCTGTTTTTCCCTCCCCAGTCCTTTACAAGCCTGTCCTGTGGTAGATCCTGACATGCATCAGCATCATCACACGCTGCTTGGTGTGGCTGCCGTCTGATCTCAGTGTGTGTCTTGATACGTCTGTGCTGAATTTCTGGGTTAGTTGTACAGGTGAAATGGAAAAAGGAGAGAGCAATAACACACAATTGTTTCACAAAAAGGAACCTTTCAATGGTTGTCAAATTACTTAATCCACAGACTACTTAGATGAATAACTGAGCTGCCAGCTGAAAAAGAAATGTATTTTCTGGGAAGTCTTTCAAACGCATCCATTCATTTGAAGTTCTCAATAACAGCAATATTGAAAAAGGTCTTCTGTGTGTGTATCAGTGCTACCAACTGCACTGCAGTGCTGCTCTCAATGCTGTTAACTGTGCGACTAGGACTGTGCTTCAGCAGCACAGCAACTCTGGCATTAAAGTTTCTGGGTACCAGTGATGCAGGGAACTGTGCTTGTAGAAACTAATTTGACCAGTTCGAATTTTTTTCAAAAATATTTGACAGGTTACTTTTGTATCAGCATGCTTCATGCCACACAAGGAATCATTTGCCAGTCCCATTCCAGCATGAGATCAAGTATTGCCCAGCACAAAGAACAAAGCCTAAATTGCACAATGGATGCTCTGTCAGTATACCTGAGGTGTGATTTTGCTCTCATCCGATCCAGACTAAGTTTACATGGCTTGGTGATCCAGCGCACAAGGATCCATTATAGGTGGGTATGGAACCACAGATGTAGGGGTACATTTGTGCTCCCAGATACAAGGGGTGAGGCCCATTCTGCAGTCTCCAGGGCAGGTGACAGAGCAGCTCCTGTGTGTACACAGCTAGACCCTGCTGGGGTGGGCACAGCTTCTAACTGGAAACCATCCCTCACCCAGGCTGCTCTGAGAACGGTACCAAGATGTGGTCTGGGAGAGAGAGAGGTGGCATGGGATAAACTGTCAGAGCAAACAAGCCAACAGCTCACCTACGTGGATATTTATACACCATCTCCTGACACAGTGCCGTAGCTCTGGTTTACTGGCAGAAATGCGGCCAGAGAGATTTACACCAAGAACATTGTCTACCAAAAGACAGCTACAGGTCTGGTGACTGGGATGTCCTATTTGATTTCTATGTTGAAGAGGAACTGGACTCATTGGACAGACCTATGTTTCTGGACTGGGCAGCCAAAATCTGTGGTCAGTTGCAGACAGCGCTGTCCATGCATTACTGATACATACAGACAGTATGCCGAGGTCCTGGTGCTGCTGGAGATGCTGCAGCTGTTATTTCCAGAGTAGTCACAATGTCCCCAGAAGCTCACAAGGCACCGTGTCTGTCTCTGGAAACTCTGACCATGACAACAATTACGATTTGGCTTCTAATACTTTTTTAATAAAAAGAATATTGCCAATTTACATCTTCTTATGTGAGCAAGGCAATGTGAATTTTACTTCTGGCACACAGTTTGGATAATTTCACCTATGCTAACACATCAATTTTCTTCAGGCAGTTCAGTGCTTTTAGAGAGCAAGGACAGATTTTGAACTTTTCTGCTAGTGTGATCACAGTAATGTATCCTCTATCTTCAAAACAGCTTTTTAATGTGTTCCAGCCAGGACTGAAAATATCACACAAGTCACAGAACAATCGTCAAATTCTCATTATCACCACTAGTGTCAGGAGAAGTCAGTTTTAAGGGAAGGAGTTATTGAGACCTTAAGATTTCTGTGGTGTTTTCTTTTCTTCCTTTTCTTTTTTTTTTTTTTCCTGAGAAAATAGCCTCCTGGTACCCCACATGGCATCCAGAAAGCCCTTCCAATGGTTCTCTGAACTAGTCTGTGTCCCGTATATATAATAAGGAAACTAGTAATTCCATAATTCAAAATGGGTATTTTGAAGATATTTCTGTTCTTGCCAAACACCAGTTATGTCTCAGTGAAATGGAAGCCACTGGGTTCAGTTTGGCAATAATTCAGTAAAATGTAGTGGTCTATGATATACACAAAATCAGATTGGTTCTCTGCTGATGCCTTATGTCTTTTAACACCATCTATGAATCAATGATGCTTTTATCAGTAATTCTGAGGTGTTCTGATAGAATAAGAACTGAAAATTAAACTACCTAAACAATTACTACTTTTTTTACTGTATTTGTTAAAGGGATCATTTTAATTTTTACAGTCATGTTACAAAATACTGTGCTATTCAACACCAAAGGAGAGGACACATACAATTCTTTACCTATTTATTTTTTCTTTCCTTTTCCTGCAGCTAAACCAGAATTTTTCAGTTCTTTAAAGATGGGGCAGTATTTGCAGCTCGTGTGCCATCGCACAGAGGAAGCCATTTATCACCAAGTTAAACTTCTGTGCAAATGCCTTTTGACTTCCATAGCCATTATCTTTTGTGGCACAGATTGTTAAGTGGAATTGTTACCAATTAAATAAGTAACAATTCAATTAAATTTCTTATGGCGATTTATATTACAAGGTGTAACTTCCAATACTTAAGCAGTCTTGATCAAGAGAAATAAACACATATTTTCAGTCATTTAAATGGCTTGGTATATGCTAGTACATGATATGACACTTCAGTGATGCACTCGTACTTGCTGGACTACTGGAATACCAGGATCTTTTTTTCCTATATTACTGTTCCTATGTTTGACAAGATGTAAGTCCAGTATCACCTCTTGACTAATACACATATTTCACAACAGTATCTGAACAACCGAGTTTCTCAGCTTTCAATCATATTTTACAGGAAACCATCCTCAGCAGTACTATTGATCCAAAGATCAGCTGAAAGGATCAAAATGCCTATTGCCTGCTCTGATCAACACAATATAGTCTTAGTGAACAACTGCATTGTCTAAACCACCTAAACAACAGCCAGTGACTGTGTCCAGGCCCATACTTTGCACCCAAGCATGTTTGAAAAACCTGTGCTTCTTATTCTCTGCATAATAATTTCCACACTTGTGTTTCCCATAGTTAAATAGCAATTCCTATCTGAGTCTGAACTAGACTCCAGAGTAGATAATTTTAGGCTCTACAACCTTCCCTGCTCCTAAAAAATCATAAATGAAAAAATCCAATCTCTGAGGTCTATGAAATGACACCATTCTTCCTTCCCTCTCCCAGCTGCGGGTTTGTAAGCACCCAGATTTTTGTTTTCATAGCTTCCTGAAACAATTTTCTTTTTCCAAATGTATTTCAACACACAGTCCCATGCGCCTACTATCCTTTCCCCTTCTGATACTTGGTTCAGCAGATGGTGCAAATGAACTGGCATATACAATATTTACTTAATCCTATGCTGCTCTGAATTGCTGTTTTGAGACTAATGCAGCTACTTTATTATTGTGAATTGTCTGCATTATGTCCTTGCCTATGTTGTTTGATTTATCTTGTTCTTCCCAAGTGGGTTCATTCTGGGAGCTGATGACGAAGGATCATGCAGCTTGGAGAGCTCTTTAGTTAGCTCCAGCGAAAGGTGGAAACTCTTGCTAAGAAATTTCCTGAAGTCTAAGAGATGACACAACACATAAAGCACAGCCAGAGCCAGAGATTTCCAGTCATTAAAATTATTCTGAGATTGAATGGGAAAATAGTGAGATCATTATGACATGAGTCAATTGATCAAGACGTGAGGATAAATTAGCAGACACCACTGACCAGCAAAGCTTTAGCAGGAATATGCTCTTTCAGACCCCTTGTTTTTAAGCTTTTAACTAGTTTTGCAGACTGCAAAAGAACCCTTGTCTTGGTGTTTTGGGAAGCGACATGGTATGTGCATCACAAAGTGAATATTTAGGGTGTGGAGAACATAAGAAATGCTGGCAATATTTTTATATTCACTAGATACGCCCCAGTTTTCCCAACCCTTCAGTAATCTGTGGCTAAGTGGAGAAATGAGTCAAGCTCTTGTTGAGAAGCAAGAAGACTGCAAGTATTTGTATCCAACCATATAACCTGTGATTGAATGACCCATCAAATATTGAATAAGCTGCTACCTAGGAAAAATCTTGTTTCAGAGACATTAGTCCTAACTGATTGCTTTCTCTCCATTCTCCTCCTCTCCCAGAAAGCAAAGCCAGAAGATATAACGTGGAAGCTTTAGGAAGGGACAGAATCACAGAATCACAGAATGTCAGGGATTGGAAGGGACCTCAAAAGATCATCCAGTCCAATCTCCCTGCCGGAGCAGGAACACCCAGATGAGGTTACACAGGAATGTGTCCAGGCGGGTTTTGAATGTCTCCAGAGTAGGAGACTCCACAACCCCCCTGGGCAGCCTGTTCCAGTGTTCTCTTATCCTTACTGAGAACAAGCTTCTTCTCAAATTTAAGTGGAACAAAGGACACTACACTAAGGTTGCTGTTTCTCAGGCAGCAACACCAGCTTAAGCAGCACCATGGTATCCCCACTGCTTTGTGAGCCCAGCTACTTGTGTGACTCTACAGCAAATCAGTTGGGGGAAGAGATCTGTCCAAAAAATGACCAAGGGAAGAGGCAGTATGTGGGCAGAAATGTGTGGCTGACATTGGTCATGTGGGACAAATGCTGCTTAAGAAGTCGGTACAGACAGCTAATCCACGTGTGGGTTTCTGAAATCAATTGGAGAAGGTTTTCTCCTTGGTGATAGACAAAGGCATTTTTAGGAGTCTGTTCTGAGTGAGATCGTTGTCTATTTGTTTAAGGAAAGCTGTCTTACTATAGCCCTATTTAAAGCCCATTATCTCAGCTCCCCAGAAAGGGTCTTTCTGGAGCAGAGGCTAATATTTCTGTGGACACTCACGCCTCTCAGGTCCAGACTAAGAATTGCTCTTGGGGATCACCCTTACTGCACTATGGGTGGACTGCATAAATAAGGTGACATAACAGCTGAGTACCAAATCTCTTTGGTCAGAAGCCAGGATAAATGACAACAGAGAAAACTACATTTAGTTCTGCACTACATTTAAATTCCTTTTTATCTGTATATGACTCTTCTAGTTTTCCCAGTAGTCAAGTATGGTGAAGAGGAGAATGTGGTTTTTAGGAAAACTGATTTCCTGATTGAATTCCAAAGAACCATCATTTATCTGGCAGGCTGAGCTAGAGCAGTTTTTCTTCTTATTGTGATAGAAGCTGCTCCCTGATCCTAGCAGAGGAACAGCATTGGGAACTCACCTTCATCCATGGTTTTGCATTATAGTGCCATGTAAAGTATTAAGGACTTGTAAACAAACCATGGATGTTTGGCCATTTAAGATTCAAGAGACTGTGCCAAAATATTCCCTAAGCCTTGATACTCTACAACCTTGTATTTTGTCTGATCCAGAGTTTAACGCCACATGGTAAGAGGCTGTACCTAGGCATGGACAAAGTTAAATATTTACCTTCCATGGCTTTACTTTACACGATGGGTATTTGTAAGCTTCAGGTCCTGTCCTGCCCTTATTTGTTTAGTGCCAAGAAGGCAAATTAAAACAGGCTGGCCATGGGAGGACCACAGGCATAGCTGAGGACACAGAAGCTCCTCTCCCAATCATGTCATTTTACTGCATGGACAACTCTGCATCTCCTCTGAGGAGGATAAAATCCCAACGCCAAAACCACTGCCAGCAGTGGAGTAACAGGTTTGCATAGCCCCTTATACCTGGCAGAAGAAAGCCCAGCTGGTGGACATGATGCTGTCAAAAGATCATCTTGGGGGGGATTCCAGAAACCTTCTCTCATGCATAAAGGTCAGCTTGTGTCCGGCTGTCAGCACGGGCAACACCCAGCAGACCCTCGGCTCCATTAGTAAGAGGGGTAGCAGGCAGGACCAGAGCTTCTGCTTCCCCTTGCTGGCACCACGGGACCCCCAGCCAGGACCACTGCGGTGTGTTTGTTCCTAAATTTGTAAGAAGTCTAAATCAGTCAGGGAGGAATCTGAATCATGAGTGCTCCCTACCGTTTTACGTGGGAAGATCAAGCAACACTCTCTGCTGCTCACAGAAGAAAAAATATATAGAAACGCTTGTCGTGGTCGCTAGAAATGACTTTGAGACACCTAACAGCCTAGCAGTAAAAAGTAGCACTTTTTTTTTTTCCCTTTCTGTTGACTATAAAATTGCCCAAGGTCACCAATAAGCAAAATGAAGGCTCAAAATACCAACTCCATGTGCAAGCTTGAAACAAAGTTAAAATTATATCAAATCAACAATAACTCATTCCCATGGTGTTCCACCTGCCCTCATTAGGTTATACAGAACAAATGTCAAAGAGATAACATTCAGGAAAAAGGTGTTCTTCTGATAAGGAAAATAGCTTTGTAGCAGTTCCTTTGGGGGGAAATAAATAGTCTTCCTTCCCTCCTTTTAAAAACAGACCAGCTGATCTATTACTAGATTTGTGCAAAGTTTCACACAACAAGGTCCTTAAACTACTGTTATACTTCATTTGTGTCTTGGTAAAACAACGTCATAAGGTCCCAAGATTACTATCTCACAGTGATTTCCAGATAAGACTTGCAGTTTACATGTACAAATATCTTTTTCTTAGTTGCTGGCACTGCAAGCCCTTGCTTGGAGTTTGAAAGTCAAGCTGTGTTCCTTCTGTCTCATATATCACCACAATAAAACACTGCACTCAGTGCTTAACAATTCTGTTGTAAAGTGCGACTCAGAAAGGAGGTACTCCTCTAATCTTTGCAAGCTGCATGTCTTTGCAGCACTAACAAAAGAAATCAGAGAGTAAATTTTCACTTTATTCAGATGGGCACACAAGGACCAGAGGTATTCAAGAAGAAGCTGGTATTTTTTTACAGATTTTAGTCCCATTTTGTGGACCTGGATACACACTTCCAAGTGTCAGGGGTTCTCCATGGCGTTCAGGAGTTGTCCTCACCTCCTGGAACACCTTGTGTAATGTACCAGTTGGGCACTTTGGTGCCTGGCTGTTACACACCTGCCTCCAGTGTAGGCAGCTTGCCTCTGCCAGAGGTAAGTAGAGGTATTTCTGTCACTACTAGAAGTGCCTATGGGAGGGGAGTTAAAAGAGGCTGCCATTTCTCCTGCTAGCTGACAGAGTGAATTGTTATTATCAACTGTGATCCTAGTACGCAGAACAATAGTAACATTTTCCTGTGACAGAAAGAACAGGTACACACAAGCATGTGTTTCTGTTAATATAGAAAAAAAAGAATGAAACAGTGGTAGTGATACCAGGCAAAAAATTAGGAGAGCTGATCTTCAAGCTCATACTTGGTCTGTGACCATGATCATAACACTAAACACAACCTCAGAAAAAAAAAAAAAGGATCCAAAAGCACCTACACTCAAGCGTTCAACTCCAAGAGTATGAGCCATCAGAAGTCTTGCTGAGGCATCTGTTTTACCTGCCTTGGTTGAGGTGTGCCTGGCACATGCCCAAACAATTCAGAATTCACAAAACAGTGTGCCTATGCAATCCTAACAAACTAACTGTGCCAGCACTATTCACCAGCAGTGAGGCCAACTGGCAGGGAATGTCTCACCTTCATAATGTTATGCATTCTCATGCACCAATACAGGAGACCACACACGAGTTGTCTTCCAGCAATGGACTCTATATCATGCCAAATTCTGAACCGTACCCAGGAATTATTTGAGAGTCAGCAGAGCAGGCCAGGAAGAGCTTTAAAAGACCATAGACATTGCATTCAGGTACCTAAGAACATCGTTAGATGATGCTTAATATACTAGGATGGACATAACCTGAGGGTCTTGAACAGACAGACCCGGATGGCTTAAGTATATAGAAGTACAAATTGAGTATGTAGAAGAGAAACCACCAGCACCTTCCCTCTAACCCACTGTTCAGTGGCTCTTCAATTAAAAAAAAAAAAAAGAGTCATGAGAGCAAAGACTGAATTACAGAAGTCCTCATTCTTAGTCAGCCATGCTCCCTATCAGGTGAAACAATCTGGCTCCTTTTTGTACTCTCCCTTCTGACCCAAGGAGCCGTGCCCTCGTGGTTGCATCTCAGCCCAGCTTCAGTTGGCTGTCCACAGCACGCACTGGTTTTTTAGCCCATTTATGGTGCATCAGCACATGAGGCTTTGAACTCTGTCAGGTTAAGGAGGACACTGACCCATATGTAGAAACTTCTGGGCAAAGGTTCTGGAATACCAGATAAAGCGAGGCAGCACTTAGCACCTCCAATGCTGTGCTGTAAAAATAAAAAAAAGAATGGCTGGTCAAAAGCAGCATGGCACCAATGCCTGTAGTGTCGCAAGCAATGAACTCTGGTCAAAGACAAGACTCTAACTGAAGGCTGTAATGAAGACCCTAAGTCTGCCTGTTTCTTTATGTCCTGAGCATCCTAAAGCTCCTCACTTATGAAATGGGTAAATGGCTTTTATAACAATATTGCTAGAATAAAAAAATAAAAATTGCAAAAAGATCAGATACTATGATGATGGGAGTGCAGGTAGAGCTAGATTTTCAGAGTCCACAGAAAATACGAGAAGGCATAACAAAATTCATTATAGGAAATGGCTTTACTATGCTAGAACTTTCAGGGATGTTATCAATGATGTCATGGACATATACTTTAGCAAATGTACGTGGATGAACTTTCTTCCCCTCTTCATAATTATTTCTATTTTATAATAACTGCAAGAGCCTGCAGGCAGTGCATTTACTTGTATTTTTTGGATGGCTGAAGTCATCTGTTTTGCCTGATGCTACGCAATTCATTCAAGGTGTTTAACACCGATAACCAACCGCAGATGCACTCCCTGGACTTTCCCATTGCCTCAGTAACACATTGTCTAAAATGGTCAACTAATATGTGGGGTTTTTTTCCAACTAAAACTGGGGAAACCACAGAATTTATATTAATATAAAAATACCTACATGATAAGCAAAAAACCTAAAAAAGTCATTATAGATTAATCCCTTCTGGGTTTTGTTTAATTTTTTTTGAGTGCTCCCAAGTGGGAGGTTGAATTGTTCATCACCAAAGGCATTTTCTGCACAATCATAATTTCTATGATATTCTATAGATTCAAACAGCCTTATTTATTAAAACACAGAGGGTTAAGTGTTATTAAATGCATGTTCCTGACAGCCCCTGCAGATACGAATAAAGTAGCTAATGAGAAGAAAAACTGTCCATATAACCTTATTCCCAAGGTATAGATCATCTTTAGGCCAGATTGTGAGGACAAATGGTTGTTTTCACTTTTATATACATCAGCTTCCATGATTACACGTAGATGAATAGCTCTTTGGACTGGATCCATAACTAGCCTCAGAATTTGATTCCATCCTTACTAGTAGGAAGCTGAGCAAAGATGAACTGTATTAATTGCCTGGGAAAGCATATGTTTATGGGCCTAAAATCAATGAGTGTGAGCAAAATTTAACCAGCTCACCTTTTAAAAGCTTTGTTAAAGCAAGCTCTGTTTTGGCCTGGGATTTTTGTTTGTTTGTTTGTTTGTTTGTTTGTTTTTCAATAGCTCAGTATAATTCCATTTAAATCAACAACCCTCTTGCAGTTGATATCCTCTGAAGTTCTTTCTAATGTGATTCTTGTCCGGAAAGAAACTATAAAAGAACAAAACTTTGAACAATAAAATCAAACACTGGAAGTTAAAAATGTAAGCTCCCTTTAGGTTTGTGTGGGAATATAAATTAGGGCTAAAAGCTGGCATGATACATCCATCTTGAGAAGTACTAATCAGCCACAACTTCCATTTAAAAAAAGGCATTATCAAGGACCAATAACTGCCTTCATAGCAGGTGTTTAAAAAAGCTGCCTTCTTCTTTAATTTTACAAAAAGGAAATGGAGAGAAAAAAGCCTAAAATATCACTCCAAACCAATCAGTGGTAAAAAAAGGATTTTGTTTTATATTTTGACCCTTCCTATGATTTCTGTGGTTTTGTATTCTCTTCACGAAAATGGTCTTTAGCAGAATTTGGTTCAAGAAACATGAGCAGACACCATAAGCAGAGAAGTAAGAGCATCTTCATAGGGAGCATCCTTCTCACGCCCCCTGGGGGCTACAGTACTTTGGCTTATGTCGGTAGATTTAGTTTCTGCTGCTTTTCCTCTTGCTTCATGTATTTCTAATCCCTGCTTTTTTTTGGTCTAGAAAGGAGGCAGAGTCTTGAGTGGTGCACGGCTGCTCCCTTGGTCTCAGCAGAACCAGGTCGATTGGCAGAGGGCTTGGGAACAAGCCTTGGAGGTCAGAATACAACAATGTCCACCTGTCCTTTGCTGCTGTGATGTTCATTAATTAATCTGTTAGAGTTCATACCTTGTATTTCTAAAGGTAATGAAATAGATAAATAGCACAGGAGCAGCTTTGCACCCAGTTATGTCACTCTGGAGAAAAGCTGCTGCTTTCTCAGATGTTATTCCAGTTTATATACTTGTGCAGCTGAAAGCAGAATTCTTCCTTAACATCTATTATAATAACAGTAAGTTTACTTTTTGTAGCAAAGTGGTCCAGAGTAGGAATTTAAATATTAAAATAAGACTACAGGAACCAACCTATACTAAACTAGAAAGAATTCAAAGAAGCTGAGAAATAAAGAGAATAGATGGTCTTCAAGATACAATTATCCACCAAGAAGGTGCACAAAAGAAACAAAAAGTGTAACGAATACGATTTTGGTGATAACGTTGAAAGACTCCAAGAATATATGTTCTGTTCTGAATCATTTTTCATTCTCCTTACAATGTCAGCTATCATAATGAGCAAGCTGTATTTCATGTTCTGTTTCTTATTGCAATTATTTTCATAAAATTAATTCATTTTTAAAATTGCATTGTTCAAGGGCACTTAGCAATAGAATATATGATATTATCTCTTTTGTGTGCCTGAACATTTCATCTCACACAATGGGAAAGAAAATCAGTAAGGCATCCAAGGATACACTGGAATACCATCACGATATTGGGAGAGTTATAAAAGACAGAGAGTTGCTATTAAAATAGATTATAATATTTCAAATGACACTGTAGCTCTAATACATCTTGTCAAAAGATAATTAGTGGAAAGGTCCGGTGTAGTGTTTAGAAGATTGAAATTTACTTCCTTCCTTTGCATATCACTATCAGAAGATTATTCCATTTTATATTTCATTACTTTGATTGGAACTTGTAGACCTGGGATATACATTACACTGTGGTGTACAGAGTGGGAATACTCCTGATGAAGCTGGTGCAGCGAAGCACCAGAGTGAGACAAGGTCTGCTCTGGAGAGCGCTGCGATCTCTGCCTAATCACCAATATCACTCGTTTAGAGAGTGCTTTTGTTTTCCTTGGAGGTTTTGATCCAGCATGGTTGGGTCCAGTCCTGCTTTATCAATGAGATGCTGTGAAATCTAGGCTAGGGAATAGGGCTGTGGGCTTTTCTTCATTTGCTTCATACTTTCATACTTACTTTAGCAAAATCATCTTATCTTGGGTAGAAATGGTGCACAGTCCTTTAATTAAATGAGCTCTAAGTTTTGCCTGAATGATTAATAAAATGAGAAAATTCTCTGTCTTGCTATGAAAGCCATACTCTTTTGCATTCATTCATTCTATTCCTAAACCCTTTCTTCAAATCAGATCCTCAAGTTGATATTTGTTCCTTTAGACTCACCTAAGAACTATAATCTGTGGCTAAATCAAGTTAATATTCTTTTGTCACAAAACCTCAAAACAAATCAACAAAAAAACTTGCAATAAAAATAACCATTTGTTGTAGTTGTTGTTGTTCATGAAGCATGGCATTTTCATGGCTAAAATTGCCCAATGGAATGAAGAAATTAATTTCAATAAGTTGGATTTCATGGCTATAAAAGACTTCTGAATAAACGGAAAACAATGAGATGACATTTGGATCAAAGGAGATATATCCATTGCCTTTAATGAGTGTTGAACTGTATCTTTGATTAACAAACTGCCTTTTCTTAGGAAGTAACGGTGAGGCAGCAATACCAACTGGAAAAGGTAACAGGGCACTGGATTGAGAAAGCAATTTGTGGTAGGGAGGAATATTCAATATAGCACTGTTTTCTAGCTGTGCAGAACACCACTACCAGAAGTGACACAATTTAGACGGAAACCTGTGTTAGCATTTTGAAAATGTCTTCTGCCTCCACTCTGCTCACAAGCCTAACGGGTGCATCAGTACAGGTCTGGTTCAGCATCTCTGCTCATCGGCACTGCCTGGAGATTCTCCATGTTACATCCCATGGGTCTGCCTTAGGTAAGGGAAACACAAAATCATGGGCTTCTGTGTATTAATTTGATACACCTGATGATATTTCCTTTAACATGAATGGAAGGTATGCTTACAAATCAAAAGTAATGCACAGATTTGCACAGCAGTGATCACCAGATAGACACTGATACTCATGTATGTGTACATACAGCAGTGCAATAGTTTACCAAAGTTTTCTAATATGTCAGTACAAACGGAGAATATTTGCAATTAATTGGTAAATTACGAAACAGTATGGTTCATAGGGTACCTACAAAAATGTGCATTCCATTTATATCCATATGTCCATATATATAGATCGATTTTTTTCACTCAGAACCAGCCAAATAAATCAACCTTTTCTCTTTCTGCTTATTTTGTTTTCAATTCAAGTTTTGTAAATTATGGTAATCTGGTATGAGAAAGAGTCTGCTCTAAATTGTACCATTGAAATTCAGTACTCATTCTGCTGAAGTGAATAAATTTATAGCAGTGTGAGGCCATAATAGGTCAGACAAAACTGCTATAATGTTCTCAGAGCCAGAAGTAAGAAAGAGAAATTTACAGCTTAGGATCTATAGGACTCCCCTGCATTTTCTCATGTTCTCCTTTCAGCGCTGGCAAATTTGGAGATGAGGTCCAACTTCAAGACAGACGCCAGCTGACATGAATCCACACTGCTGCTCTCTTCCCTGCCCAGCACAAGTAGCACTCAGGGAGGTATTAAGGATGGTCATCATTTGGGTGGAAAGGACTAGATTTGTGTTTTTAATCAGATCAGTCTCCTGACCCAGCTCTGACACCAGTACAAGGGAGGTGACTGGAAGAGAAATCTAGCTTTGTGCCTCTAAAACCCAGAGAAGCCCAGAACTATTACTTGCTTTTGAAATGCTTGTTCTATTTTACTGTTTAGAGTCAGGTTTTGGTTTTTAGGGTTTCTGTTGTGAAAATAAAATGGTGAGATTACAGCAGAAAAAGCGGGAGTGTATGGACAGACTGAATGACAAAGTGGGGAGGCATCCTTCATATGGACAGGGATCGGGGCATCACACAAGATAAGAGCTTTTCAGGAACATCCTGGAAATAGGATCAAACTCCAGAGCTCAAAGCAAGCCTCCAACAGATCTAGACATGGAAAAGACAAATTCAATCTTGAGATGCGTCAAAGATCTCTCTAGCAGAGACAGTTAAGCAGAAATGTCATTTTACCTATAAAAAGTGTCAGAGGAAGGGGAAGGCTAACCAGTACAGTTAACTACATATAGAAAATGATTTTAAAAGATTATATGACCTAGTTGCTTGTGATATCACAATAAACAGACTCATGAAATAATCTTTCTCAAGATTAAAAACACAAGGGGGGGGGGGGGGGGGGGTATAGGATTCACTTTCCAAATTAAGAGCAGACCAAAAGGCTACCATAAGCTTTCCACAAGGAATACTTCAAGTTCTAAAATAACTGCTTCCAAGAACAAAGATTTGTACCACCAGCTTTACATTAAAGCCTATTTCTTGACCTCCTCTGAGCACCCACCGCTCCATGCATAACAATTTACACCAAACACCCATGGATATTCAATATTAAACAACTAATTAAAATTTTTGCTGTTTTCATTGCTTTGAACAAGAAGCTGAATTTGGCATTTTCAGGTCTTCATACAAATTGTACCTCTGCAGCTCTCATTCCTAAACTTAATTAATAGTTATTATTATTTATGACTGCACTGCATACTAGTCCAAGCTTTAATTTGGTCTACTAAAAACAGAGCCTGTGGCTGTGTTCTTGAATTTTTTTTTTCTCATCTTCTTTTCTGAAATAACACTATTAGTTCAAATCTTGTAGCTTGTTCTATATGGCTAGTGCTTTGTCTCCCTTTCTCTCTCTTTTACCCTTCTGACTTTTTTTTTATTTTTAAACTGCTCTAACTTAACTTCATTCTGATTTCTTACTCATGGATGCTTCAAGGACTCACATTGCTGATTATCATCCTTTCATTCTCATTAGTCCAGACCTTTATTTTATTTCAAAGGTCATATTTATGGTATGTCCAGTGGGCATGGTAGCTGGCCTGTGTTCACACACAATATATCTTTCTCCTTAACTGATACTCATGAGCCTGGTAGCGCCCTTTGTGTGAAGACTGGCCATCACCATATCCAGAATATCATTAAAATTTGCCTCTTCTCCTGAAATCCCAATTTGTTCTCTAATCACTTACTCTCTTTTGCTGTTACCCATTTTTAACTGACTTCTGAAATTCCTGCTATCCACAAACACTGAAGCCCGTTTCAGAGCCATGAGAAGCAGAAGTGGCCACTATTGCACCAGCAAACTGTACTCTCCAAGGTCTGGTTTAAAATTGCCTTCTGATTTTTTTTTTTTTTAAATGCTATTTGGTTTGCTCCATTTTTTTCTTTCTTTTTTTTTCTTCTGATATGTGCCACAGTTTTCCTATCTATAAAACACTTCATTTGTTTTAATAAAAGGCTCAGAGATCAATGGGCGAAAAGCATACTACTGTTATTATTATCATCAATATAAATGTTATTTTTCCAACCCGTATCCTATCTCTGTTCCTTCAGATTCCATCTTCTCATCAAAACATTTCTAAACTGGTGCTTCATTCTCTACCTATCTTGTCTTCTGCAGCTCTCCCATCCCTGATCCCTTGTTCCACTCACTCCATCCTGACCACTTCTTTTTTAAAAATTGTGCTGTATCTTCTGTTTGTGATGGAATAACTCTTGATGTAACTAGTCTGTGACGTTTTGTCATTGTTAAGAACGAAAAGCCAACACTTAACTGTATGAGCTGTTGCAAAGAATGCATCTCACTTATTATTCTGAAAGTAACATATAATACTGTCCACAAAGCATTAGATGCATAAAAGAGAGGAACAGAAACCACTGTGATCATTACTAAAATAAATGCTAAGAAATTACATTACCAGTAAATCTTGGCATAGTCAACTAATTATAGTTGGCACAGACAGATTACGGGTCACCAGCTATAGTCTACTAAATCCTACCGTGAGAACCCCCTGATTTTGACTGCATTTAAATAAGAGGTGTTCGAAGCTGAATTTGTTTAGGTTGAAAATTTTCATCATTTATAGGAATAAAATCTACAAAATGTTGTGTCTGCTTTCAGCACCTCCCATTCCAAGGATTTTTAAATGATTAAATGATCCAAACCCCATTCTTCAAGTGCTTGTGAAATCTTAATAGAACTTTTTACTTATATCCGTCAGGATACAGCTACATGAACCCATACTCTGCTTCCCTAGCACCTCACATTCAATGCACAGCACAAAGGAAACGAAGTTGTTGTGTGTGGGACTCCATTTGTATCTATGGAGATATGGCAACGTGGCAGAAGCACAAATCAAGGAACTGCAGAACAAAAAAAGGATGAGCTTACAGTAACCCAATGCTGCTATAACAAACTGCCCCTGCCCTTAAGCTCTACTGTGGTACTAAGTCACGGAAAAAAGCATTTTCACCATTGCTTCCCCAGGAACATCATCTGCTCCTTTTTAAACTATATAGCCAGCCTGATACAACAGACTGAATCCAACCTTGATAGCTTTGTTATTCATGAGATGAAACTGCAAGTGTTCTGCAAAATCCGACTGGCCACCTCCCCTTGGCTGACCCCTGTGAGTGTCCCAGTGCTCATCCATGTTCCCCAAAGCCACATGTGCACGCTGGGAATGACAGTAGCTGCCCAGTTGGTCAGCGCTATGCAGCTGTTAACATCTGCACTTGAGATACTAGAATGATGCTGCAGAAAAGCTTACGAGGAATCGAGCAGCACCAGACTGGCTCCCTTCTGAGTGAGGGCTGGTCATCCGATGCACTGCATGCACCAGGGACACTGGGGGAAACACAATGCGTGATGATGTTGTTAGAAGATGATGACACAATATAATTCACAAAGGGAAAGGAATTCATATTGCATGGGTAACTATAAATAGAGTATCCTGTGATTTCTTTTCCCTGGGTACCTAATTTTGCATCCTTAACATGCTTGCATGTAATCCTTCTCCTTTGGTGAAGACACACAAACAGCTGTGAAATATTGACCATATAGCTGACATGAATTGGTACATATTAGGAGAAAACCAGCTCCCAAACTGTTTAAATTCATATCCTTTTCATGCATGAAACTGTATTTAGAAAAGCAAATTTCTTTGCACATTAAAGGAAACTGTTGCATGTGTGCCTGTTTTGCATGCGCAAAAGAAAATTTTGCATACACAACAGGTACACATGCTTTTGATTGCAAAGTAAGTACTGCCTTTAGAAAATTGTGTCCCATTAAATAATTCACGTTATCTTCCTAGCAGAAGAAATCTAGAAGTGTCTAGCGAGGAACTAAATCAGTGAAAGTGGGGATTCAGAAAATATTGTTCTCTGTGTTGCAATCATTACACTCCATTATTGGTTTATACAGAAATCAAACAAATTGCATAATTTGTAGCTCAGACAAGCTTTGGTTAGTACAGCCATACAGGATACAAGGGAAAAGGGAAGTGTGCGCTCCCTGCCTGGATATCTCTCCTGCCGCAGAGCGGGAGGGCTCTGCCATGCTCTCACTTTGCAAAGGTAGATGCAGATTCAGTTCCATTAACACCAATAAGCTGGCTACCGGAGCAGACCACAGCATGGGGAGGATGCAGTAGCTACACCTGGGGAAGAGCTCTAAGGAGTCAAGCCAGCCAGTGCAAGAAAGCAAAGACAAACCAGCTGGGCAAGACGCAACCGTATTTCAAGGCTCAGGCCAAGTAGTCCTGTCTAACTGAAAGGAGGGGCTGGCTTTTTAATAATGCCAGAAACTTTGAGAAAATAAATAGTTTTATAGAAGGCAGAAAGAAACATTTGAGTTCCAAATTATGAATAGTGCTTCTCGTATAAAGATACTGTTTTAGAGTACATTCAAAGCCATTACACGGTGAAGATCTAAACAAAATAGCTGAGCAACTAGAAAATTACATAGAAAAAAAATAAGGTAATGTGTGGGGACTAAGTTATTGTAGCTTGGTGGAAACTGCTGTTTTGAGTGTTGTCTCCATCTTCAAGCTCTGTACAGGATTCCTGTTTGCTCCTGGACTCGTACTGACTGAGAGTAGGATATAGGTCTTGGCCTTATTATCTGATAGTTCATAGTATCTACTGCTTGATGAGAAATTACATTTTAAAAAGCTTGATATTAATTTAAAACCTACAAGGTTTTGCTCATTATTTCTGAGACAGTCTATTCAACTCTAGTCAGCAGCTACAGCAAAGTATGCTGACCCCATTGATGAGGTAATCAATTATGCTCGAACAAAACAAACTAGTAACTAGAAAGAAAGGAAGCCTATGGTTTTATACAGAGCCAGAGAAAACAGGGAGAAAGAGCATTTGGCAAATGACACAGGACAAAACATTTTGTTTCCAGGTTCCAAGAAGATATATTTTAAATTTGTATTAAATATGATTTACAAAATCAATGCTCTTCTATTCTGGACAGCTTTACTCAGAGTGAATGAAGACAAACCTGGGCATGCATCCAAAGCTGTGGCTCTACAGGCATGTGGCACTCTGGAACACCGGTTTATGTGCCAGCAACTGCAATTATTCCAACTAGCAATGATTTAGCATTCTGTGATGTCTAGAATGTAAAAAATCCAGGCTATACCTTTGTATCACAACTATCTGAAACCCAGGTTTAAATTATGCCTTTAAAGAGACTGCAGCACAGCTTCCTGCTGTGTACACATTAGAGAATAAAAATGATTAATTCTGCCCATCAGTGAAGTTTTTGCTTATGAGTATCACAAGCCTTTGCTGTGTGCAGCAGAAAAAAAAATGAAAATAATTTTTATGCTTAGTTTCAAATCCTTATTCAAAACCATGTAACAGTGCTAATTACTAAACATAGGAAAGACTGAATAAAACACCATAAAATGCTGACTTAAAACAAACAACAAAAAAACTCCAAACACCACCACCACCAAAACCACCACCAAAAACCTCTACAAGACACCTTAAACCCAAGTGGATTTACCACACTTTTTAGCGTTTGATTTTACAGTCCTGAGTTCAGAATAGATTATTATGTTAAAAGTAACAGAAGAAAGTAATTGGGAAAGAAGTAAATCAAAATGGAAATATATCATCTAATATGAGCTCCCATGATGAGCTGAACATCTGAAAAAAGAGCAGAATGATCACTTCCTCACTGCAAGAATGAGAGACGCAAAGACTGGCTTGGGAAAAAAAAATATTTCCTTTTGGAATCACCACAGCAGGAGCCAGAGGAAGCTTTGCACCCAAAGACCTAACGTCTGTTAAGCTAACGAAACTAGTTTGGAAAAAGAAAAAAAGTAAGACTTCATCTTTTCATCCCCTTGCACTTCACTGCTCATCTCCCTAGCGCTTATCTTGATTCCTTAACTTGAAATCCCAGATTTCTTTTTCTGTGGATTTTTTTTCTGCCTCTTTTATTATTTTTTTTTAATTCTGATGGGGGGAGCAGCATGGGTGCCTGATGCCAGCTACATCCTACCAGGGACCTGCCTTTCTCATTTGCATTGTCACATTCAGCAGAATATGCCACAAAGGACTCAGAAGGAGCCGGCGATGGAGCGAGCGCTGCACATTCAGCATGGCCCCCTGGCCAGCCCAAACGCTTGCTGGTGTGTCCAATTGTGCTAAGGGGATCAAAGACCTCAAAAACAGGGCAATGCCTTGTGCCACAGGACAATAGCCTACTTAAGCCATCTGCTTGCTGCCCAGTTTGCCATGAGGGTGTAGCAAAAACTTGGTGTGACCGAGGAGGAATCCCCAGTGGGGATTTCTGGAGAATGTGCTCTAGGATGCCTCACCATGAGTTGATGACAATCTGGCTACAGGGATGTTGCCAAAGCACAACAGTCACTCTCTATACCAAGCCAGAGACTAAACTAATGGTGACAATACAATATGTACAACATACACATGTTATTCTTGTATTTGCAGGTGGAAAAATTCTAATGCAACGTATTATTCCTCTGAGGTTTTACGTCATATTCTTCTTTCAGTTACACCACAGCAGACATGCTCTGCATAACTCAGAATATAATTCCCACAGTAACTTTTATGCTGATACCACATAAGAACAATCCACAATGGGAGAGAAAGGATAACTACAGGCAGTCCATAAGCTGTAGGGACACCGTGAAAGAGATCTCACCACACATCTTAGTCCTGCATACGGTCCCTCTTGGAGTTCAAAACACTCCGGGGTAGGACTCCATCCATAGGGAAGGTGTTACAAGGTTCATAGACCTGAATGAAGTGCAGCTAAAATAGAGACTGTCAGATACAGCTCTATGTTAGACTGCAAATAACTGCATTTTCTCGTGTTCTTGTTATCTTCAAAAAAGCATCTTGATTAACTACTCAAACAACTAAAAGGAATAAAATCAGATGTTCTTGGCCAAGTTAGTTTGGTGTATTGATTAATTTGCCTCATTTTATCTACTAATGGCATGCCTAGAAATAACAAAAAAGTCTGAATTTTAACCTTGAAATATGAACTCTACACTCTGTTTCAGTGTATCCATTGTAAGCCTACACCAGGGAATACTTTCAAGAATAAAAATAAACTTCCAAACTTCGAATGCACTTTAAGGGTCAAAAAGCAATGGGAACAAATGCATTATTTAATCATAAAAAACACACTCGATTCAGTGCACGGCTGAGGAGGGAGCTCAGGCTCCCAGAGGCAAGTGAAGTGAGGACTGCTTGGAGGGGCTGCAAACAGGGCTGGAGCTGAGCTCTCACTCAGCTCTGCCTCTGCTGGGGGAGGTCCAACAGCTGGAGAAGACAGGCAGCTCTTAATAAGAATGAGCTACCATTTTGTCAGGAACAGTAAGAAGAAAGAAAAAATGGTGGGGAACTTCATGCTTACAAAAAATAACGCTGTTATTCAAAAATGAGAAGAAAGACCTTTAAAAGCATTGGCTACTCACACACTGCTTTGACTCCATGATAAAATTCTTATCCTTTTTAACAGTGTGTTGTTAGCAGCTACATCTTTATTACAGTCTCTGTGTTTCTCCTTCATTCTCATTAAGAGTAAAGTCCATTTCTTACCTGGCCGACACACACTCTGCTCTCATTACCTTGACTCAAAGCTAACAGTAACTTTTAAAAAATGCTCACAATAATCATCGGCTATAGTACACTTACCCTGAGGTAGTTGAGGGTGAAGTTTGTCAGACCCATTCGAGTGATGTTTTTGGACAGCTGCTCCAGCACCTGAGGGTCTTGTGCCTAAACAACACAGGAAAAAAGAATTTTCACTTTGCTTTTTGTCTATTTGTTTTTCTCTGTTTGCTTGGTGGAGTGCAGGGAGGGTTCTCTGAAGAGAGAGGTCATTTCTATGTAAAAGAAAACAACATATACATTGATGCTGAATTTATGTCGTAAGCTACAGAACTCTGTTTGCACAGGAAAATGCAAAACCTTACAAATGAAAACCTCAAGAAATTGGAACAAAATAAAGACCATTCTCCAATATCTGTCCATTCAAGAGAGAGACCTAGGAGGTCCAGTCATGCACAGAGATGCAAGACAGCAGGTCCCCACCAAAGGGATCCTGAGGGATCACAGTACACTTTGAGCCTCCCATTTGTTGGCTGGGAGCCCCAGGAGACTATGCAGATAAAAGGCAGGAATAAAGAAGGTATTGCTTTCTTTCTGTGGATAAGAAACCGAAGCAGAGAGAACTCATCAAAGCACCTTCAGTGGAGCTGATCATGTAACTGGCAGTAAGCACAGACTGGAGAACCCTTCTTGTCAAAGTTATTTTCCCAGAATTAAACAGGAAAAATGCAAGCACATTTCTTCTCTGACCCGAGACAGGAGCTTTACCTGTGAGACCAGCCTCCTCTTTAAAATGAGATCAATCTCATTACTAAAATTAATACCTGCTGGTTGCTGCCTAACCTGGTCTGCTCTCTGTGAATTGCAGCCCTCTAAATACACATTGTTGCTCATGGCCATCTTCGTGCTCCCTTCATGGGGAACTGTTGAAGAGTTCAACAGGTCAGCGCTCTAAAATAACTCTGAGACAGAAATGGTGGGGCAGATTTTTAAAGGTATTTTCTTCAGGCCTGTAATAGCATTTTAAGAAAAGTCTAGGCTGCTTAAGTTATTTAGAATTCCTCACTAAGAATATATCTTTATCTATGGCTATCTAAGTAATTTGGTGTCAAAATACAGGCACATATTTGGGCCTGTGTTCTTACCCTCTATAAAATCATAATCCTGCAATTAATGTTGTGATGGAGCACTACTAATCTGAACAATTCTACAGAACTGAAAGTGGCATTAAGACTGTCCTTTGTTTCTCCCCAACGATTTACTTTATAATAGTTTAACTTCAACCTGTAGAATATTTAATATTTTAATGTTCCGCTGTGTCTATTTTCATAGAATTAGTAAAAAAAGAAAAAAATGTCTTGAAATGTGAAAAAAAGAAGATCTGGATTAAAATTCTAAAGGTTTCTAAGTAAATATATGGTAATTACTTATTTTCTGTCTCATACAAGTTTGGCAGTTTGCTTAATTTAAAAGCTAAATATAATTTGTACCTACAGTTATGAAAATTCACTGAATTTAGTGCAGTTCATACCAATAAGAACAGATTATGAGCCTGGATCATAGAGACCACCAAATGGGATTAAAAAGAAAACTGTGTGCTAAAACAAAATAAAAACATAGCAACGGTGGCAACAATAGAGCACTGAGAAACACTGCAGTGGTGAAAGAATTTGTAAATGGACACAGTTGCAGGCAAAACAAAATATTTATAGTTAATTGCCCTGGGTGTGAAATTTGCTGGAGTTCTTCATAAACCTAATCTCATCTCTTTGCATTAGGTCAAGTGAAAAAAGGATTACTTACATGCATGGCTAGAATGCTGCGTGGGACTAATTCTCTGTACTGTCTAATAGTAAAGTGCCATGTTTTTATTCTCATAAGATCATCAAAAGTAAACTCCAAGATAAGACGTCCTTCTGTGCATACCTAGAATACATAAAATGCATGAAATAAATTCCCAGGAATTTTGTTTTCAATGGTATTGTATCATCGATTAAACAACATTTAAAAATATCAGAGCAGTATTCTATTGTTCATTTCTGCTAGGTAAATTGTTTTTCTTTCTCTTGGGGGAAAAAAAAACGAATGTGGGAAAATTATTCATAGGCCTTACCGCAGAGACAGTAACTTATAATAGATTTTATAGCATTTTACAAATATAGAATATTGTGTGTGCTAAATCTTATTTATTGCATCAGTTCTCTTTCCCTTGCAGTTTGCTGTTGCTAATTAATGAGTGAACCTTGCAGTGGAGGTGGCTGTGGTGCCACTGCACACAGTTGATGTCAAGTTGCTGAACCAGTCAGTCCCAACCTGGTTTATGTTGCCCTTTCCTTACAATAGCTTGGCATATAAACCTTTCTTTCACGTCCAGTCGGAGTACACAGAACCCTGGATGCCTGTGGCCAAACCTGATCTTTTTCCCTATTTTTTTTTCATTCTTGTCTTTTCTAGGAATTTTACCCCATTTTAATTTTTCATTTCTTATCTACTTTTATTAACCCCACCATTCCAAGGAAAGGCAGACGGGGTGTCTGCCATGGCAGGTTGGAGAGCCAGGGGAACAGAGAAGAGCTGGCAGCCATGGACATGGGAGCTGCTTCCATAGAAAGTGGCTCATGCAGCTTTATGAGGGGTCTAGTCTGCGAAAGGAGAGAAAATACAGGAGGAATAAATGTACAAGTGGGTGCTACTGGGAAATGAAAAGTAAAATAAATTACAGGGGACTTTTAAATGACTGTCCACGACTTTATGTGGAAAACCCACTGTGGCTGTGGTGGTCTTTAAGGTGCAAAATACATGCCCAGCATGGTGTCCTGACTGGAGTACTGTAAATGATGCATGATCTGAAAATTAACTCACTCTGTTGCTGACTTTTTTTTCTTTAAACCAGATGTTTAGACTTACAACTCCTATTCAGAGTAACTTACAAATGTGGGGTATGGAGATATTGTAGAAATAGGGCGTAATGGCTTTCAAAAGAAAAGGTTTCTGTAACTTTAATTTTAATACAACTAATAAGTGATTGAACAATGAGCCATCCCACATTCAGCTGAGTCTGCTGAGCATTTTTACAAGCCCCAATTCAGACTCAGCTAGTTACCACTTGGGCAATGTGTCGCTTTTCTGTTTAACACTTCACTTAATGTCATCATGGTTTTTCCTCCTGGTTGTTACTGCAAAAACAGGTAGGCAATTTTAACAGGTATATTACTGTAGACCTCTGAAGGAGAATCTTGCAATGGCTTCTCATCTGCCCTTTTCAACATACCTTAGTGATGCCTTCACATTTTTAATGTGACTTATTTTGTCATTTGACCCTGTTTTTGATTTTCTCATCAGTCGCACAATGATAAGGAATTACACAGGGGTACACGTGTGCACACATAAGGACTCATACAAGAAGAAAAACATGTCATATTAATGTAACTGTGTTGAGGCCAGAGATCCTGACTACTGACCATTTAACATGAAAATATTTCAGGTTTAAAACATTTTAAATTAATAATACCTGTGGCTTCTCAAATGTTTCTTCTGTTAAGATCAAAACCGCACCGTTCTTAACATATTTATTTTATGCACTGGCATTAACAAATTTTAATAGAAAAACTGGAACACATACCTCACATCACAGTGGTAAAAAATTATACATCTTATAAAGGAATTTAATTTCCTTAGGTAGAGCAGAATTTTACGCATTGCTTTTAATCAATAAAATTGGTGCAGTTCTTATTTTAAATCGGCCTCTTTTTTATTTTTTTAAAAGCTGCCTTTTACATAGAATCCAAAAAATCAAAAGGGTCTCCAATTAAGAAAACATTTTCTGTTGTGCTGAATTCATGTTACCGTACTGTGAGCTCTGACATTTTGTTTCTGTGGTAACCAAAATCAGCTGATTAGTTGGCATGGCAACAGAAAAGATGTAATCCCAGCAGACACACTCTAATCAATGCCCCCAGCACAGATGGTCTCCGGAGGATCAACAAGAAAGAGGCTGGCAGGCATTCAGTGTATCACGTGGTCGCTCTAGACTAGGCCAGGAAAAAACTAAAAAAGAACATTTCTCAAACTAACCAATCTCTTTTTAACCCCTTCACTGCACTTATTAATTGTAGGAATTTCAACTGCTCGCACCTATGAAAACCAACTTGGGTCCTGTGCCTTTTTGTTCGGAGTCTCGCTCTCCTAACACTGGGCATCTTTAAAAACTCTTCCCCTTTTATTAATGACCATCTCTCAAAACTGACTCAGTGCTTAAAAAGAAGCCTAAAGATTACACAAATCTGGTCAATGCCTGAGATTGTTATTAAGGATTAAAATCACTGAGTTTTGAGGGCTTCACCTATAAAATCCAGTTGATGGTCGCAGGAAGAGAACGGTTCGAACATGGGGTGCTCCCTGCTCTAGTGGGAAGGCACAGATCCCCTCTGCCACTCTATAAAGGAATACAAATAAACATTGCTAACTGCAGAAAAACTGTTTGCCTACACGTATAGTTGGAGTGTTGGTAATATGGTGAAAATAGAGACTTAGGAGAACTCCTAAAGCTTTCCTATACCTGGAGAAAAAAAAGCATCTGCCAGGTAAACAAATATGATAGTTAGGGCTTCAGTCTCTCCTTTTACCACATTTAAGTCATGCCATTGAACTGTATTTAATTCTTTACTATATTTACTTATACCTTGGTAAAAAAAATTTAAAGTGTGTCACACTTTACAAGGACCTCTTGCCTTCTAAAGACAAGCTGGACTCTTCATATTGTTACTGTTAGGCATGTTCTAGCCGTATATGTTTGAAAAAAACCTGGAAATGCCACTTTATATATTCATCCAATACTGCTGTATGCAGTGAGTTGCTCTAACTAGGAAAATGTCACAATGAATAAAATGCAGCTCCAGGTTTCTGATTCAATACATGATGAGAACTGTTTCAGCCCGTTATGTTAGAAGCTAGTGAATTTGCAGCTTACAAGTTGTGCAACTGAAGCAGCTATTAACAAATGTAATTAGTTTGTATTTTTGCTTTGAAAACCTCCTTACAGTAGTTTCACTGGGTCAAATTCAGACATGATTTAAGGAGTCCATGGTAGTGCTGCTTATTATGGAAACCTGCCTTGTTCCAACGCCGATGCTGCAAAAGTTTGGAGTCTACCTTTGGGTACAAGATCTGTGCCCTCAGTATCTCTGCTAGAAGTTACACATGCACAGCTGACACAACATTCGGCTATAACTTATTTCTGAGACAGTAATATACTCTTTTCTCCCTTATTCCACCAACTACTGTGTTTTATTTCAAACTTGCTCTTACTAACACAGTCATATTTTAAAACTGTAATTTTTCTCCTGGCATCCAAATCACATCCCCAACTGAACTTTTCTACCGGGATACAGAGGTTTATGTTGGAATCCACAACAGAAACATGAGGGCTGGAGCCAGCCGTGTGCTGCCAGGGCTGCAGTGCAGACGGAGGGTCTCTCTGCACACAAAAGGAGG
This sequence comes from Nesoenas mayeri, assembly GCF_963082525.1. Classification (NCBI taxonomy): domain Eukaryota; kingdom Metazoa; phylum Chordata; class Aves; order Columbiformes; family Columbidae; genus Nesoenas; species Nesoenas mayeri. The sequence goes on along the minus strand of NC_137540.1, from coordinate 61,417,582 downwards.
TGACTGTGACCTCCTCGCGTGAGGTGTGAGCCCAGCCCCGTCCCTGCTGCTGGCCTGTCTTTGACTTGCTGGATTGTAATCTCCTTTCCAAAGTAACAATACTGTAACATGCTGTTACGGTAAGCAAAATAAACTCACTGAATCAAGAAAAGTGTGTTTTGTTTACTGATTAAAAAACCCCAAACAAATAAACAAACAAACCCCAAACCTTTTATTTGCTATTGGGTTAAAACTAACAGAAAGGGAAAAGACAGAAATCCCTTTAGGGATCTACGGGAAGCAGCAGCCACTGCACCCCCTGCTCACGTCCTCCGCACCTGGCCAGCACGCTCATGGCAAAAAGGTGCTACCTCGGAATAGCTGGTCTCTTCGCATTTATCACTCTCCCCTGTTTGTGTCTGTGTAAGGCACAGGGGCTGGAGCGGGAGAGCTGGACCACCACCACCACCACCACCACCACCACCACCACCACCACCACCACTCCATTAAGATGTCAGGGAAGACACTACGAAGAGATGGGACTCACATAGGTGCTGAGAAAATATCAGCCATGTGGGCCCTGGTCATGATGCTGTGAAAAGCCGGTGCCTGTTTTGACTCTACAACCTCCACAATCCTGCAGGCCAAGGGCAACATGGATGGGATACCTCCCGCCACTGCCCCTTCTCCCTTCATGCTTTTCTCCATGCAAATGTTAAAATTAATAGAGATGCACAAGTGCAAGACAGAAAATCATCATTTACACTTAATTTATGAAAGGGTACATTTCCATTTTGAAAATCAGTTTACTGATTTTCTTTAAATATAAGAAAAATTTTGTTTTAATTTCTATTTTCCACCTTTTTAGTACTGTTGTTCATAAATATATGGCACTTACTTTAATTACCGGGCTAGAAGTGGCAAATGCGTGAAGATAATTCACCATCAATTACAAATATTGAATATTCACTAACCGCCTGATCCAGAGCATGTTTAAATCAATTGACTCCTTCCATTGACTTCACTGCCCTTTGGACAGGCATCCTACTGTATTAAATCACTATTTTCCTAGAGATTTATGGTCCTTGTACTGGGTAAGAATCAAATGTAAAGCATACCATACCAAATGGTAGGTACCAGCAATGTGAAATCTCATTGTTGCTTTAAAATCGAGCCCAGAGAAAAGGAGATGGTCAGGTGGAATTCAATTAACATACAGCTGATGGTTCTGGCAACCTGGAATTATGTGCTTCTCTTGCAGTCTTTCTGGGAGAATTGCAAAGGATGCCCACAGAATTTTCCAGCCACGTAATGAATATAAAAAATAGTAATTAAATGGCTTCAAGGGTTTTCAGTATTAGAAATAATCTCAGTCTACTAGAAAAATGCAACAGCCAATATTTTTCACCCTTATACACACTGAAAAAGAAAAAAGAAAAACAACAGAAAAACCCAAACCAACAACATGCTTTACTGAGTCTTCCCTGTTACCTTGGTAAACATGGGTTTTCCATGCTGAGTGACCATGGTGCATTGATCACAGTCCACTGTGATGGATGAGTTGTGGTATGACTCTTTTGAGTGCTTGAGAATGTAATACAGGTCTGTTACACCTCCTTCAAAGACAGTGCTAAAATAACGAGGAATGAGGGTCCTTCCAATTGCTGTGAGGAAAATACAAAGCAGAATTCAGCAAATGCTCTAGGTTATAAAATCTCAAACCATTTGCTAACAGAACATGAATAATTTTAAGCGCAATGAAATCAAACTTTCATTTAATGAATATAATAGATGTTCTCTGTCTGCTGCAGAAATAAAGTTGCGCCTGCTCCCATTGAAATCAGTGCAAATGGCTTACTCCATTCAGAGAGAGTGGGCTCGTCTTATTTAATCTTTTTACATTGATGGTGAGTTAGAGTCAGTCTTGAAGCCATCTGCAAAGTTTTTTGTCATAAAGTAATTATTATACAGAAAGCCACATGGTGTCAATTCTGACTGAAAGTCGGATATTACTCATAAATGCATAAATACAAGTGGTGAGCATTTACAGAAATAAACTCTTACACCCAAAAAAGCAAAGCACATTTGTACAGAGGGGTTGTGTACACATATATGTTTCTATGTGTGTGGGCACGTGTGTATTTTTATATACCCACCCACATGTAGACACACAACACATGCACACACATTCTTGATTGAATAGCAGGGTTACTGCTGAGAAATCAGTCCTGGATGGAAGAAGAACCTAAGATTGCAGTACCATATATGTTACACAATTTGTGACTACCCACACGTCTATCTGAAATCTCTCTGTAGATCCGAGGTATTTATGTCAGAGGCCACAAAGTCTGAGCAGACACCTGAACCAGCTCATATGCACTACTTAAAACCCAAACTATGGACTCAAGGTACCCAATTCTGCAATAGTTACTTGGGCAAAGCTCTCACTAAAGTCACACCTCTCACTTCAAAAGCAGTTTCAAGTAAGTACTATAAAGTCTAATTCCAAATACGTAATAGTAATGATGAGGTTCTGAGAGTACTTCAGATGCAGAAAGCAGCAGAAGCACTGACATCAAAGGCAATTATCTCGTATGCAACTGATGTTTTCCATCTCCTTTTTTTACAGATAAATTCAGATACAACCACAAGACTGGCATGACAGAACACTTCAGTTTATAATAGACCGATACTTCCATACCGAATGACTCATTGCTTTGCATGCATTAATCAGTCCACAGTAATTCTGAGCTGTGGATACATAAACATCGCCTCCATTTTACAGAGGGGAAAAAACAAGTGATCTAAACTGTATTTTGGAAGAATGAGATAGAAAAGTCCCCATCAACAGGCAAGATTAGAGTTTATTAGTTCCTAATTCTTGATTGTCTAGCAGGACTACGCGGTGACTCATGTCTCTCTCACTTGTGGTATACTTTTGAAAGTAATTTCTAAAAAAAAAATTAAAGGAATTTTGTCAGCATATGAACAAAGGCTCCTGACCCTAAAAATGTATTTGCAAGTGGGTGTTGTAAATTAAAATGTACTGCATTTTCACAGTAGTTCTGTGAAAGCTGTTTCTGCTTTGTGCATTACAATGTGCAATATTGCATGTACAGTCATAACACACATTATATAATGAAAATATATGAACATAGAAAATAAAGACTTGTTAAAGCTTTTGCTGTAGTATTAGATATTAATGTAATTTAATGTACAAAATACACCATGCTCTCTGGAAGTGGCTGACAATTTAATGAATACGTTGAATGACGATTCTATGGCTCTAGCTCCTAAAAAACACACCCACTCACCATGCATATATTAATTTTCTACAGTCTTTTAATTTAATTTAGAAAAAACTGAAGTCCAGTGTATCAGCACCGGATTCAACTCAAGCTTTACCTCAAATTTTTCTATGTTGATATGGTATATTGTAAAACGTGAAATTTACTCATCAAGTTAATTTCTTACTCCCCTAAGGCTAATTAGTGCAAATTAAATTTCCTGCTAATCATCCTAAGCAGCAAACGTGTGATATGAAAATCCAGTATTCCTACTGATTGTGATAAACCTCTGTTCACGTGACGTATGCACTGCATAAATATATTGAAACTATTTTAACTGCAGTTTATAGACCATTTCCAAAGTAGCATCATCATATGGTGTTGTTTTTTGCCTTGTATTCACAGCTACAACACATTAAAGAAGGCTAGAAATACATTAAATACCTTATTCTTATTAATTTTCCTCGTAAGCATTATCTATGCTTGCCACAGGGGTATGCTACTGTGAACAACAAAGCAGGGGACCAAGAGGAGGAAAAGGAATAGAGGTGCGCACAAGGATATGCAGAGCATGTCTGTAAAATGAAAATAGCTGGTGCAAATGTCCAGCAAAAATGATTATAGCTAATATTCACCTCCTGAAGAAACATTCATAGAAACCCATATTAATAAGGAGACCTGTTCTTGGCTCACCATTTTGCCTTGCCACAGAAGACTCAAGTGGTTTCAAGGTTTTGGTTCTCTTCCTTAGGCACGCAATGGCTTAAAAAGATCACTTAATTTCTAGGATAAATAGGAAACTCTCTACAGCAGTAACCAAGCTTACTGATGCAGGAGATGGTATTTCCGAGAACAACAAAAGCCTGTGAAATTCCTCCTATAAAGTCTAGTGTGTGTGTGTGCACCCCCAGCTCTGCTGCATGCGTATAGACAATCCTTTCCTGGGCACAGGAATATGAACATGTCAGATGTGCTTTTCCTCCCCTTCTGGCAGTGATGGACGTGCTCAGGTGTGGATGTACACACTCCACCTGTGCCTGACACTGCACATCTCAGCAGGATTTTAGTAATACCAGATATCTTCTGCCAGAGTCAGCTGAAAGCACTTCCTAGGAGGACTCCAAGTAACACGAAGGCAGGATTGTGGGACAACTTGATAGCTCAGGCCACTTCCGGATGTAGTTTAGCCATCTTTGCACCAGAAATGTGACCTCACACCTTGCAGAACACAGAGCAAGCTGTACACCAGCTTGGTTTTGGGATGGCAGTTCCCCAGAGGCTGTCACAGACAATAATGGTAAGTACAGTCTGAATAGCATATGGTGTAATATCACACCAACAGGGCTGAACAAAGCCTTACATGCCACTGCTGGTGGAACTTCTTCATGTTTTAGAGCTTGACTTTTAGTCTACAGCGTAGACTTTTAAGACGAAACCATCTGAGGATGGTTTTGTAGTGCTCATCCCTCCCACACCACACTTCCCTAAAGGAGGACCACACGGATACCCTCACATCCACGCACAGTTCTTTGTCACAGGAGCTCCAAGAGTGAGCATTTGCAGTAGCACGTGGAGTAAGGGGAGACTCCTGTCAGTTCCTTTCCTGCTATCAGGGCCCTGAGAGCCCTCCAAGAGAACCCCAAGAGCACCCCTGCTGTGGGCTGGGCTGCCAGCCAGATTTTCCTTCTAGCATCCTTCCAGCCCAGCTACTGCAAGGCTTTCTGCCTCCATCCTCCTGGAGAGCCCTGCAGCCAGACCTCCTTCCAGTTCTGTCTCCTATCCAACTGTTGCTCTTTATTCTTTCTCCAGTCTCCTTGATCACCTACCCACATGGTCCAATCTCTCACCTTATGGTTAGTTGCTTTGCATCGGTTATCTTTTGAGTTCACTGTGCAACACTCAGTATCATCCTGTCTTCTCTCCCCCACCTCACATGCTGCCCCTTTTTCTCTTGCTCAGGGAGGCTCCCTTCCCAAATCCACTCAATTTCCTCATTCTCCTTACTTAAGCAGGCCCAGGTATCTAGTTTCAGTCTCCTCCACTCTCCTCAAAATAATGCCAGCCTCACACACACGCTTTCTCAGTGCCCTTCCTACCCAGCCAGGCAGCCCCAGTTCCTCCTTCCAGGCTCCCTGCCTCAGCAGTCTAAGTCATCCTTCTGGAGCTTGATTTTTTTTATTTTTTGGTAGTGCGTGTGGTTTTTCTTTGTTTGTTTGTTTTGTTTTGTTTTGGTTTGGTTTGGTTTGTTTGTTTTTGCTTGTTTGGAGTTTTTTGTTGGTGTTTGTTTTTTGGGGGGTTTTGTTGTTTTTCCTTGTTGCTGGTTTTATATTTCCTCCCAAGATTCTCCCTCTGATCTTTTCCCCACTCTGCCTCTTCCTAGCAGCAGATTCTTTCTCTAAACAAACCTCATTCCTCTTGCCTTCCTTCAGCTTCTCATCCAGCAAGGAACCAGGCAAGAGACCTTCATCCTGTGCCCCCCACCCACCCAAACATCTCCCCATGTTTTTCTCACTGATGTCCAACTCTCCCTTACTGAATCATCCTTCAGCTTCTTCTTTCACCTCCTGGTTTCTGTTTCCCTCTCATCTCTCACATCGGTGTCATCTTGCCTTGAATTTTTCCCTTCTCTTTTTTTTACTCCTCTTCCCTCTTTTTTCCACCACACACAGGTCAAGTTGCTTTCTTCATGGGACCACCAGTTACTCTTTGCAGCTGGAAGGTGGGCAGCCCCACTGGGCTCCTACGGAAAGTCTCACTATGTTCCTGGGAACGGGAGTCCTTGGAAATTTTAGCCGTCAAATTCTTGCAAAGCCTGCATTGGGTAGTTGAGAATGGGCACTTTTTCCCCCCAAAGATTTATAAATTTGCCAAATTCAGTCAGATTTCCACAAAGAAGACCAAAGGGAAACACCTGCCACAGAGGTGAGCAACCCTACTCCAGAGCATACAAATTCTTGGGCATTTAAAATGCAAAGTTTCAAGACTTTAATAACACAGACAAAACAATCTTTTTCCATTTTGGGGTAAAGAAGAAATCTTTTTGGTTTAAATAAAAATGAACAAGCCATAAGCAAAAACAATTTCATCTTTTTTGGGCCAAATTTGTCAAAATTATAATAAGTAGAAAGAAGACCTTTTAATGGGACTTATCAAACAATATTAATAATAAATGCTACATCATCTCCCTGCAAGAATACATTAGAATAGCCATGACTGCAGATGCTGAGGCTCTGTGCCCAATACTCAGGCTTAGGAAATACCTGCATTTATACAAATACTAGCAGGCTCTTACAGTCCCATTACTCAGAAAAGACCTTTTTATAGTGTGAAATGTGACACCCTGCATTGTAAGTTACTGGATATACTAGAAGGAAAATTCATTTGCCCCTCAGCATTCAGGCATTAATTCCAGATCACTGGAATGCTGCTTTGAATTATCATTTTGTCCTGGGCAGCATCCTTCATCCCTAGTTGAGTATTTGGGGATGTACTATTTCCCATGAGGCGTGGGCACTGCCCCTTAACTTTTGTTTCATTTGTGCTAGAAAATCCCCAGATAGCAAAGCAAACTGACAAAGATCAGCTGGATTTAGTAACAAGTAATAGTTATCTATATGAAAATGTCTATAAGAAAAGCATATCTGCAGTGACTATTTTGCACAAAATATAATGCTGTCATCCGCTGGAATTATGTACTTTTAGCCTATTTAGTGGTGTAACAGCTTGGCTACATGTGATTTTCTATACCTTTACAGTGGATCAGAGATCTAAATGTGATCTAGACAGGTAGATTTGTGACATGCTCCTAAATATGAGTGGTCCAGAAATCAATTAATTAAATCTATAAACATAGGCAAGAAGCTTTATATGTCAGTAACAGATATATTATATGTAATTTATTAAGTAACATTCCTGGGGAACTCTAAAGAAAAGAATGAAACCATCTGACATAAATGGTCCAAGTCCTGCCTCTTGGGAAGGGACGCACTTAGGTCACAGTCCTGCTTTTTGGCCTGAACATAGAATGGTAACAATTAGGGTGCCTGATCCTAGAAATCATTATTTTTATGCTGTACTATCACTTACTTCCTCTTTCAAATGTTTACCTGAGTGTAAAATCCTCTCAGGAATATGTTTAAGTCTAAAATTATTTTTTCATCCCAAATTGAGCCAAGAAGTCCCACGACCTCTAGGTGTGAATGGCCATAACTTGTGAAGCTCAGGGTTTTTGCAAGCCTCAGACTAGCTATGGGCAGAAAGCCAGTTAAAAAATATTTTGCAATATAGTTGTGGTACTACCACAGACCATGTGGTGGTGATGGTACTAATGGAGTTTGTTGATTTTTTTTTTCCCAAGGAAGATTTCTATAAAATAGAAAGTAAACATGTTTTTCTAGTTCACAGGAAACCGGTATTATTTGTGGGCTAGGAATAGAAGAACGCTTCCTCCCTTTGTGTCCCAAATTTAGGCTGTCAAAATCTCAGTGCCCTCTCTACAGAATGGAGGTTCACAGCCCCTTTGCAGATGCAGGGCTTGATAGCAAACCCCTCCTTGCTCATCAAACTGCTCTTGTGTTGCCTTTAAGGTAGAAGCTCTCAGGGGCAGGGACTCGGATTTAGCATATACATCATGCAAGGTAACTGCCAAGTTGGTACAGAAATGAAACAATGAAAGTGTTAATCAGTGAAATAAAAATATTGGTTTTATTGCTTCCAGGCTGGTTTTTGCAGCTCTGAATCCTGTCAAGTCCTATGTCTTCAATTAGAACTAGGATATAAAATAAGTAATAAAACAGACACAAATAAAACCATAAAATAGAAAAAGGCTTTAAAAGTTCCACAGAATCAGCAACAGAATGAAAAAACCACCCTGTGCCTATAGCTCAAAGGAGCTCTGCCTGGAAGCTCTGGTGCTGCCTGCAGCTGCTGATCTCATCAACATGCTATAGAAGGGCTTCAGGAACTCCACTGGTTGGGGCTGTGGATTTTTGGCTCCCAGCACAAAACGTTGAGCTGTCCTGTAAAGCTCTAGGCAGACCATGAAAGTCTCTTGCTTGAGAGGTTATCACAGTTGGATCTCAGTAATTGAATGGAGATGCTGCAACTAACTCCCTTAGCCAGATGTAAGGGCTAGGAAGCCAGAAGACTTCCCATTGATTGCAAATGAGCCTTCTTGAGCACTGCAGAAGAAAGCCTGAGCTTTCTGTTAATTGTTAATTGTCATCTGTGTGGGCCAGAGCTTGGCATTTTCCTCTACGTATATTTTTGTAACTGAAATAAATTTCTACACACAAAGCACAACTTAATAGAATTAAATAGCGATGCCACTGCTGTTATACTGCCTATACTCCTTTTTGTCCCAATTTATCCCAGTGAAACAGTACATCAGGTGTGTTCCCTCCCAGACACAGTCCATCTGGCCGGGATGTGAAGGGAGGGATCCCTCCCTGAAGCTGGACAGCTGTAAAGCTCCATTTCTCAGAACCATGTCCCTCTCTCTGGAAGAGCTGCCTGGAGGAACACCCCTCCACCTTTATCATACCTTATCTGGTGAGTGGATTCAAACCCAAACAACATGAATCTGTCAATTCCCAGGAAAAGCTACTGTCAGATTTGACAGTATGGCACGACAGGCAGTGAAAAGACAGTCTAATAAGTCCAAATTCTGTCTTGGAGACGTGTGGGCCATGTTGATTAAACCACCCACGTATATCCGAGGCAGAATCTGGCACAAAGACCTGCCCTTTTTTTCTCTCTATCTAGTGGGCAAAATTGGGCTTCTATCATTTAGACTGCTTATAGAATAAAAATTATAATGTATGATTAATTTTCACTTATGGAAAATTTCTAGTTATGTATACAAATTAAATATTACATAAAATTAAATGTATGATTTAAAATCTATTACAGCAGTAGTAATAATAATAATATACTACAGTATTCTAGTATATTAATAGACTATTAATAGTGTACTATTAATAGTAGTATACTGATAATATACTACATTGTATTTAAACATTCATGAAGCATCTGCATAATCTACCCACACTGTAGATTATAAACTCCACGAAGTTCAAAAGACAGAAAAAGTACTACATATTGCTAATAAAGCACAGGTTTCGAGGAGTAAAATCAGCCGTGTATACATTCTTCCCATGTCCTTATAATTTCATTTTTATCTTTAAGGATCTACCTAGCAATTTCTGGAAACTGGGAAATCTAACGTTTCCAACCATCTTGCCTTTGTTCTGAAGTTCATAAGAAAACTGCAAAGTGGGATGAGTAACATGGATTCAGCACAGTGACAGAGTGACTTGCATCCTTCCCACATCCAGAAGCCAATGTTTTGGGGTGATTTTGTTTTGATTCACGATACTTTCATGATATCTGTAATAATTTATTTGTTTTATGTCAATAATATTGCCTACAAGTAAAAGCTATAACCCAAAATACTAAAGCTTGTAAAATTGTAAATGTTTAGGTTTCCCTGTCGAGTTCCTTCTATCCCGTGTAATTCAGTCATTGTATAAGATTTGGCTCTACTTTTTCTCCAATAAGTATTTTCTAACAAAATTTTACCCTGGTGAGGATTTGCCTGTATAATTTTGATTCAGTTGACAGTGTATTTCCTTTTCTCGAAAGTCTCTAACTAGCACTTCAATCCTCTAAAACACACTTGAGTCAAGAACAAGTAACAGAAATTTAATGGCAATGAGACCTCAGCTTAACTCCCCACACCTTATGACCTTATTCTCATCGACACAATCTGCAACTCAGTCTCAAATCCATCATCTCTTTGAAGAGAGACAATATTTTGCTATTTTGGTAAAAACAGTTCAAAAACATCTATTAAAAGCCCTATATGCCTCAGTACAAAGCTAAACTACATCAGCATAATTTTTCATTAAGGCTCAGCCAGCTTACCCATTACAATAAAATTTCCTCCCAATCCTTTCCCTTATTATACTGATGGCACGCTATGAGTCTTCAAAGAATTGTTCACTACAAAATTCAGTGTTCGTATCTCGAGCGTTTCAGCCCCAGTCTATGGCAGTGTGGACCTGGGGATGTGGAGAGCAAGCGGTGGAGTCCAAGCTCCCTCTCACAGGTGGTGGCAGCTGGGCTTGGAGGGCACCTCTCAGGATCAGCTGGTGTGACCTCCCGCTCAGAGCAGGGCCACCTGCAGTGGGTTGCCTAGGACTGTGTCCATTTGGGTTTTGAATATCCCCGAGGACAGAGCCTTCATGACCTCTCTGGGTAACCTGTGCCAGTGTTTGACCATCCTTTGAGGAAAATGCTTTCTCTTACGTTTAAATGGAATTTCCTGTGTTTCACTTTGTGCCTAGTGTCTCTTGCATTTCACTGGGCAACACTGAGAAGAGCCTGGTTCTATTTTCTTTACTCTGTCCCCACCATGTATTTACATACACTGATAAGACACCCCTCCTCCAGGCTGCACAGTCTCAGCTCTCAGCCCCCACCTCACACGGCAGATCCTCCAAGCCCTTAATCATATTCATGGCTCTTCTCTCGACTTGCTCCAGTACATCCATGTCTTTCTTCTAAATGGTGAGCCCAGACTGAATATCCTGCTCCAACTGTGTCTCACCAGCTGGAGGGAAGGATCACTTCCCTCAGACTTTCCCAAATACAGCCCAGGAGGCTGTTGGCTTCTTTGCTCAATGCCACAATGCTGGCTTACAGTCATCTTCCAGTCTCAGCACCATCACCTCAGGTCTCAGTACTGCACTGGCCCTGCACTGTACCAGCCTCAAGCTTTAAGTTGTCACTCTGTATCCAGTGACAACACTCTGTGAACTCAGGGAGTCTGATAACTGGTCGTAAAATGAAAACTCAGAGCCCACACAATTTGTTGCTTAAACAGTTGAATTAGGTTTCTAGTAGTACAGAGCAGGCCAGACCCTTACCCCACTTTGAAAAATTCTGTTTCTCATGGCAGGAACAGTTCTGTGGAAGCCTATGGTCTAAGCCGATTTTTAGCCTGGAGAGGATAAATCTTTGAGGGGGTTACCCATATTCTTTTTCCACTGACAAAATACATACCGTAGATGAGGAGGCTCCAGTTTTAACTGTAAAACTTCCACATCTTATAAATCAAAACCATCACTGCCCAACAAAGATCTATACATAAATATTTTCACAAAGAGAATATTTATATTTGCATTAAAAAATCTGCACTCTGGATGCAAATAAAGCCAGAACAAATGGTTTGCCTTGTGGTAGTATACAGCCACTCACACTTCTGTCTGTGCTAATCATTCTGTTTGAAGAAAGAGTATTTCAGTTAACTTTGTTCAACAACTACAAAGAAGAAAGTTTTAAAGGCAAGCCAAAGAGGTTATTCACAGCTGTATGACAAACCACTGTCAAAACATAACAAACCACAACCAAACTCGAGCAGAAAATGACAAAATGTAAGACCGTAAAAATGATGGAAATTGTGCAGGACAGGCATTTTAGATGAACAAATGCAATCTGTACCAGCATAAAGGACCAACACAGCACAGAAAATGATACCTAGAAAAGTCGTCTCAAGAAATAAAGGAAAAACATAAAATTCAAATGACAGGACACCAAAAGGAACAGACAAAAACCAGGCAAACAATCCATTTGTATTAAATCAAGCACACCCCTGACCCCTGACTTCATCTGACCTAGCAGAATACTAAACATGGCATGAAACAAAAAATTGTGTAAAAGCATGAACAAAATGACATTAAGATAAAGTGATATTGGCCATACTCTCACATACTGCCACAATTCTTTTATGCAGATACCCAAGCTGGTCTGGGGCAGAACCTAGACAGAGCTCAAACCTAAAGCTTAGTTGATGCAGAAAAGAAGTATTTGCCTTATGTGGTGTGTTCATGCTGGTGCTGGGTTAACAGACAAACCCACACATTTCACAGCAATCAACTTGATTAATCTCTTGTTGATCTGAATCCAAACAGTTCTACAAAAATCAAGCAAGTCACCAGAACCACACCAATTACCATCTGCAAAGAAATGGACCATTATGCTGGGGATATTCAAATCCCACCTGCCCCATTCCCCCACCAATTGTATAAACATTCAAACTATTGCTACAAAAACACGTAGGACGATCTGTTGAGCTATATTTGCTGGTGCAAAGTTGTTCTGAAGAGATGTCCACAAGTGTAATTCTACCAGTTTCTGATCCCCACTTTCTCATCTGAACCAAATTTGGATGGCAAGCTGAGGCAGAAAAAAAGTCTTACATGTATTCTAGAAAGACTATTAAACATTTACAGTCTATATGAGAGAAGAATAAACAACTGACAAAGACCTGATCTGAATAATGCATAGGTCCCTTTCACCCTTAGAAACATTAAAAGAGAAGCTGTGAGTGGTAGAGACAGAGTACCATGGGTAGCGGATAGCTTTTTCACTTCTAAAGCTCCTGATTTACATCCAGGCAAAATCATCAGCAACATACACTTTTCATTAGCTGCAACTCTGATAAATCGTATTTTCGGTTTCAGTCCAGTTCGTATCTGCCAGAATAACACCTCACACCACCACCACCACGCCTGATGAGAAACCTGAGGACAGGCACAGGCTGCTGGGACCTCCAGGGCTCAGCTTAGGCAGAATTTAGCTTTCCTCTTGGATGCTTTCTGTGTTTCTCCACAAGCTTCCTTCTACTGAGAGAAGGCTAGCAATAGGACTTATGGCAGCTAGTTTTAGTTAAAGCTACTCCTTCCCTGCGGTTAGTACAGTGTAAACATAGCCATGAATGTGTCTGTAAAACATACTGTAGGTAGTACCGTGTCTATAAAATTTACTGTAGGCTCTGCTAACACTCCAAATAACCCTACAACTATATGTTTGTATAGCATAGCATCATGTCTGAGCAAGTAAACCCTGCGAAGAGGCACGATATATTTGTTTGGGCTCTGAGCCAGATGAAAATGGCCACACAGCATCTGGTCACCTCGGCATGTGGGCACAACATGCTTATATAAGCATATGCCATATAGGCACAGCTGATCTTCTCAACATTGGAAGACTTCTTTTCATGGCAAGACTGAAGGCCACGAGTAGGTGATGCAAAAGAGAAAGATTGTCCCTTCCCAGAAAACAGGACTTAGTGCTCAAGCACTGTCAGTCAAGCATCACAGCATGGTCTGCATTCAGGTGAAAAATATCAGAGGTGAAATGTGTTGATACGTGCATCAAACGGGACATAACGTAGCAGGGAGTGTATCTGGAGAACTCGTGGGAGGTGAGAGGTTACAGTGATATGATAAAAGATACACATGGCATTCTCAAAATCCTCCAGCTCCATTGAGCACATGTGGATTGATAACCAGCATGATTTTTCTGGTAATTTTATGCTGTAGACGTATGAACAATATCTCACCAGTGGATAATATCAGTTGTCGGTTATATACATGTTTTATAACAACCAGAACACTCTTTTTCATAAAGCCATTGGTGGTTGGCTTTGATTTTTTTTCTGCAGCAAAGCTTGCTTTCCCACTCTCTTTCTCTTTGTGTTTCAAGCTCATGGAAGCTAACTGCAGAGAAAGTAAAAAGGTATTCAACACACTAGACAAAATAATTAGGAAAATATTCTACCATTTTAAAATGTTTTGTTGGTATTAAAAGTGCAGCTTGTTTGTTACCCTTAAAACGAAGGCAAGTGCCCTGTGTTCAGCTATAGAAATCTGATGCCTGACAAAATAACATCAAATAATAAAGAACCACTTTAAGAAAAGGACAAGCAATGTAACAGGTATATAAGCTTCAGTCAGAACACACATTATATGTATTTTTTAACAAAATTTTATGCAGCAAGTAATGCAGAATGCTCTTAACTTGAAAAAGGTAACATCAGTAGTAAGTGCTGTAACAAGTCTGTGCTGAAGTTGAAGTAGTCTCGTCCTATGTTTTTGGTCCTTTTAGCTGCGTGACACAATTTTCCACATTTCACAGAGAGTCATTATATCATCTTCTTGATATGTTTTTGCTACAACAACTCACTGTGATTTCTAGAACCACTAGAGGTAAGATTTGGTTCCCATGACGATGCTGAACTGCCGCTGTCAGGACAGTTTCAGGGAACCCTTGAAGACAAAACATAACAACCACCACAGGGGATCAACCCAAATGACCACCCAGACCAATATCTGTGCCCGACAACAGCCCAGCTAAGAACTTAAGAAAAAGAAAAATGGAAAAGGAAAGGACAAGTGTGACATGATCCTTCCCCTGGTCCACCACACCTGCTTCCAAAAATGAACTGCTGGAAAGCAACAGAGGTTATGGCTGCATTCAACTACATGTGAAAGTCATGGCTACTAATAGCTATTGACAACTAAGTTCAAAGAGATCACAGGGAAACCCATGCTCCAAATAGCAACCTAACAACTCTTAATTTAATTACAGAAAAACATATAAAAAAATACAAAAAATATAAAAATGTATCCTAGATGGGAAACATATAAAAAAATTCTCTTGGAACATATTTTCTTACAGAACTGAAGAAATTCAAGGTGGGAAGTTCTTCTCTAAAAGTTTAGGAATAACATTTGTCTTTCAGGAGTGTCGACAGGGTTATAGTGCAATGCTGTCAATAAGCATCCCTGTTGACATCAGGGAGAATGATCCAGGTCCATTACTTGATGTTCTGATATCTTAACATGAATATGACTATCTAATTCAAAACACTTCTTTGACAAATTAAAAATAGTTTTTCAAAATCTACCAAATTTGAAAAGTGTCGATAAATCACCTAATGTGGGAAACCCAATTTATTTTGGTCTCTTTCCCATTCATTATTGTCAAACAGGACTCTGAATAAAAAACTAAGATACTTCACCTTGCAATGTAAACATGCTAATATGGTGCTGTATACCTATATTTTTGAAATATCCCCCTGAATTTTAAATAATTTGTACATATTTCACAACTAACAATATATTTTTTAACAGCAACTTTGCAAACTCAACTCAGGATCTGGAAAAAAATGTGTGCTGCTTACTGCAGTGAATTGTTAGCTGACTTATTTGTTTACAAGCCTAACACCATATAATAAATAGCAAGGTTGGTAGGAACAAATTCATACTTTTGTTGAAAGAGAAATAAAAAAGATGCTATAATCAAATGCAGATAATGGCAGTCCAAAATTGTTATGTTGTGGGCATCCATTACACAGAAGGATAATAGAAAGTAACACTCCTACAAAGTCTTTTTTTCCCCATAACCATAGAAAAATATCTCTGCCTAAAGTCATTCTTAGTTCACTATACTCATATTTGAAAATTTTCAATTTTTTTCCCCCCCTGTTAATCCTGATCTTACTTCAGACATTGTTCAAGGACAAATCCTTGCCCCTCCTGGGCCTCCACTTAAACAGCAGGAATTTTGCTTGCATAACAATAAGAAGAATTGAAGAAAATTATCTTCATTTTTGTGAAGTTAGTCATCTAAGAGGTAAGGACAGACGAGGAGCGCTGCACTCTGACGCAGGACAGGTAGCTGCACTGTTTCTCCTCCCTATGTGTCTGGATTATATCAATAAAGCACACTGCATGGAACTTGAAAACCTCAGAAAACATGGGCTTTGCTTTGCAACTACTTGCTAATACAAACTGAATTCTGCATTTTTTCCTCTCAGCAAAATTGTGGATTAATTCAAAACTAAAATATAATTTTGCTACAAAACATAGAAAAGGAGGAAAAATTGCCCACAGTGAGGCATAAAGGAAGTGATTTAGACAAATAAGAGCTGTTCCCAGACCTCTGCACAAACCCTGGGCTGAACGTGACATTTAAATTTTTTTTGATCAGCACTCTTGTATTTCATATAGTGCTTTATCCACACCCTCCTATTTCCTGTTCCTAGAAGAAGCACAGCTAGAAATATAAATTAAAAGGTTATTCTTGCATACTTCATATTTGGTTAGAATTAGGAACTGCTAAAAGTGATATGAGGGAGTTTATTCTTGCAGGTTTTTGAGCCTGAAATTCTTGTTGTTTCCTGCCTTTGCAAGAATCTCAGAGGCAACTGGTTCTTAAAAAGTGATGGCTATTTTGCTTGTCATTGGAAAAGAGTGAAACTGCTTTGACGGTCTAAACTACGGCTTGGAACTTCTAAGTAACTCATTAAATATCTGCATGTATGCAGGATAACGTTGAAAACAATTCACAGTAACCAGTGTGATACTAAAGACTGTTCTCCCCTGGGCTTCACACGCAGCAGGTGCCCACACTAGTTGCCCAATATAGCACAACGCATGTCACAAAACTGCAGGAAAGATTCATGGCGTGGTTTGGTTTTGCCACACCGCATAACTGAGTCTCACCCATTACTGCTGATAAATCCCATATCAGTGTATAGGGACCTATACTACCTATACTTCTGAAAGCAGAAAGTATCGACCCTCTCTTACAGTACAACCCTTGTGTCTTCATAGCGCGCATACTCCAGGAGCAATAACATTTAGCAAAGTGATTCTGAATTTCGCTAGGCTAATCCTCTCTGCCTACACACTCATGCAATATCCTACCAGGGTGGAAAAGGAGCTTCCAACCATACACATATCGTGCTGGCAAAAGCAGCATGAGTTTGATTTCTCAGAGCTATTCCCATGAGGTGGTGTGCAGCGTAGTCACAAACAGTGGCTCCGAGTGACATTTCTCACCTTTAATATCTCCTAAAAATCCAGCACTTCCGAGGCAGATGGCAGGCTACACCCCCAAAGATGCAACTTCACAGGAAGCCTTCGCTCTGCGTGGGGATGCTACGTAGGGGAGCTGCACTTTTGCTCTTCTGTTATTTCCGCCTGCTTTTTTCCTCCAAGTTTCATCACTTGTATGTTATCCCATTCATATTTTACTTTCCCAAGTCAAAAGCTGTCTTCTCCATCTGATGTCCTTCAAAGGGTGCTCACATGAAGTCACTCACAAGAAGGTCACCCAAAGCCTTTCCATTGAAGCATTTGTGTTTGCCACTTGTTTGTTAAGTTATCAGTGCTCCGTATGTTCTAAGTAGTGATAAACGCACCCAACACTGCGGAATCTCAAGAAAGGTGATGGGAATGGTTGAATTTCAGAACACAGGTTTTCGTGCAACTGTGAGAAGATTTGAGAGCAAATGGTAGTACTAACAAAACAACATTTTTGTTTACTGCATCAGAGCAACAAGTTACACTTGAGGAATAACATTCTTAACAGTGTCATGAAAAAGCGTTGTTTACTTTTCAAGAGTAAATTTTAACCCAAATGTGATCAGAAATCACAAAAAATTCTTACTTTTTTTTTTTTTTTCCCCCAGAGAAACTTCTATGCTTACACTCCAGTATCACAACCAAAAATGACCATATCTTCACGGCTGGTGTCTTCTTTTTTGCCTACCCAGTGATTCCATAAATCAAGACCATTTTGGTAGATTCTATATTGATTTTTTGAAATAGAAAACCTTTATATAACTAGCCAATTGATGTGGAATAATCAATTCCCCCTCATAGTCCATGATCACTATACTGGCCATGGTATGCTGGGCAAATGTAGCAGTGGTCCCTGTCAGGTTTGCAAACCAGTCCCAAGAGGAGCATAGTGAGATTACGATCTTCCTATGAATCCATCTATGAGTCATTCTCCTAGATTTACCTGGAATTACTATGCTGTCTTTATTAAAAGTGATACTAAGCAGGAATCTTGTTGAAACATTGAATAAAAACTCTACAGCTGGCAACACTGGATATGTTGAAGGAAAAAGTCGTCAGCCACTTGCATATCTGCTAACCACAGGAATACACTACTGCAAGATGGATTATCCATATTATTGATACCACATTGGTGTAACTGTAATGGAAAATTATATGGGTTTTCTTTTTGCCTTTTTCACTATTTTTTCTCAATGCATCACTGACAGTATTAATAAAAAACTGCTCTTGTTTGAAATGGAGTGGCCTAGAAAATATATAAACTGATGCCAGTGTGTCTGCTACAGAGGAGAGAATCCCAGTGGGCTCCCTTTATAAGATTGTTCCACTATGGGTCAACTGTTGCAATATTCAGCAACCTAAATATCATTAAAGGAGTTATTGCCTACTGTGTCCTTTCCTATCTAATACCTTTTTGAGCAATACATATTTTTGAGTATCCCACTGATCTTTCTTGTTCTTGGAAAACATCCTAACAATCTGCAGAAATGAATCTCGTTGCAGCATTGCTGTTTTCCATGGTGAGACAGTCCATGGTACAAAGTGGTGTGTTCAGCTGGCTCATTCTACACCACATTTCTACTTCCTGACTCCTCTGCACAGTTAAAAGAGACGTTTACTTCATATATGATTTTGCTGGTAAAGTTAAGATCCCCATTACCTGAAAGTTTCAGAAATGTAGGCTCATTTTAAGAACAAATCTCTCTATGATCTGGCACAAAGTCAGTGTCATGAAAGACACTGATAGCAAAGGATGATTCTCTTCTGGAGTTGCAAGATATATTTTGAAAGTAGGAAACAGATTATGAAGTTTATTTACTTATGCTTTTAAAGCATGCAATACAGAACCCCTCCTCATTGGCACTGGGGAGAGTCAACAGCAGTTCAGTCTTTGCTGAGACCCAGAAGAGCAGACCCTGCCCTTGAGCAGACACTTTCCTCTAACTCCTTGCAGTTTAGGCTGACTACATGAAATACCATTTGTCACTGCAATGCACTGTCAATTAGCATATGCAAATGATGAACAAAAATATGCAAACCATATGTAAATCACACTTACTTTTAAAAGGGTTTGCTTAAAGAGGGGGATGTAGCTGTCACTTTTAACAATAGCAAACACCTAATAGCAAACGCCTACATGTAAAACTACTAAAAAGACACAGTAGTGGTGCAGTGTTGGAGAACATCTGAACCTACATCCCCTTTCAATACATAACATAAGTTTATATTATTTTTTTTTGTACATTTCTTCATGGTGCATTGCACACATATGCCTACTAGTGAATGCTTTAAAACAGGATAGCTGGAAATATTGCAACAGATAAGCTTTCAGAGGACAACTTTTCCTCCTAAATATGTAGGTGAGCATATAATGCCCTGTGAGAGAGATGGTAGGTACTAAAAAACCCTTGTACCGTGAATAAAAGGGAAAGACTTGTCCTGCATTATTATGTCAGTGTTTTGCTGTGAGAAGTGGAGTCCTAAAGTAGAATCATCAGCTCATAATTAGCCCAAAGTCTTCCTCAATTTATCATCATTTTCCCTTGGAAATCTCGAAAGAAAATTTCAAAGCCTCTCCCAAGTCTTCTATGCCTTATGGTGCACCATAAACTGGGGGCAATTATTTCATCAAGAAGCAAGTAATTATTTTCACTCATGTCATAAAGATCGGTAATGAACACGTGGCAAACTGAAACACAAAGCTTACTGCAAGTACTGAAAATACTGCTCGTACCGCCTAGTTCCTAAGCTACACCCAGTTTGGTAGAAGTAGGACAGGAAATATTATTGAAATACTTACAGCAGCAGCATTCCAAGAGGGAAAAGCTCATCCCTCTTGCTCACAGGCAAACACAAGTGGTAGGGACAGCAGGAGCAATGCCAGAGCAGCCATAGCTGCTTGCTGTCCTCCCAACGGGAGTCACAGCCCACAGGAGACACCACAATGGCCCTTGTGAAGACTCCTGCTCCAAATGAGGGCTTGGTGGTGGCTGAAGCTGACTTGGCAAGGCAGGGGGTGACAAAAGCCCCCTCTGAAGTCAGTCACCTCCAGAGGAAGAGCCGTAGGAAGAAGCAAGAATGGTCACTTTTAAAACAACTACAGTTGTCTCCACATGTGACTGTGCTCTAACAGTGTGGTTTGCAACTGTTATTTTATCCTAATTTCAGCTAACTATTTTGTAGGAATTGATGGCTGAATAAGAAATGCAACAGCTGCCTATATGGCTGAACAAATTATACTCTGCTTATAATACTTTCTTAACTCGGCCACACACTATGGCTGAAATACTTGATTGCTAAATTGATTTTTCATTAATTTAATCTTCAAGGATTATTCTTACTCTGAAGCTGGACCACACACAATAAAAACAGACATTTTATTAGTCATATGACTATAGGGCACATAAGGAAAAATGCACATGCCCTGGCTGATGAATCCTGGCTGATTTTTTGTCGTTCCAATGCCAGTTTGCAGAAGACAATTACTTCATCACAGTTAGTCCAATAGAGGTGAAAAGAAATTTAAGTCCCGTTAGTCCTTTTAAAAAATCTTGATATTGAAAATATTAAACTACTTGGTAGAGATTATTAAATAGCTATAGTAAAAAAAAAATCCAATACTGAAACTTTAAATTAAGAAAGGCTCTTTCTCATTTCAGGAGACATTTGTTATCAGGAAGACAGTGTGTCCTGAAAGCGGTCTGTAATAATTTCACAGTAAATAAATGCTTTTAAAACCATGGAATGTGATTACTGTAAAATACATCGCTGTAAAAAAGTTATAATCAATTAACAAAAGGTCTTTAAAACAAGACACTTTACAAATACATGTCACTGAAACTACTCACACAAATAAATGTTTGTGGGAGAGCAAGAGGGTGACCTTAATGCTTTTTCAGTGAAAACTTCCTAGGAAGCAATTACACCAACTTCAGTGAATAAGAGACATGGTCAGCAACACACATTAGTGGTCAGTGCAATTCATCTCAAAACTCCTGCTTGGTAATGTTTTCAAATTACCTCTGTTTTCTGACAGTCACCATTTTGCAGGTCTTAACTGTCCCAGCCAAAGCAAAGCAGCAGAACACTGCTGACCTCCTCGCAGTCTAGAGATGCCAATTTTATTTCTAAGGTTAATATTCTCCCTTTTGGCGAGATTTTCCTTTCATTTCTGAGAGTAACCCAGGCCCCAAAGACTTCAACATGATGCCCATAAACTAATGAATTAATCAGCTACACCAAAAACATCAAAAGCCCTCGACTGACCTGAAACGAGTAATGCCTCAACCAGCTTAGACCCACCAGGGACCTGACTTTTAACACCAGATCTTTAAAAAAGGAAATGGAGGAGAAATAGAGGAAAAACTAGCTTCTGTGTCATTTTGTCTCCATATTATGGGTATATAAGAATCGTAACAGCTTGTGTGATGAAGGTGTGAGGAAAGGAAGTGTAGTAATAAAAAAGACATAGATGGTTCTTGACATATGTCCCTTTTGCTGCCTAGCAACATGTCAGTGTACTGCACTCTTTTTATGCTTCAACTTTCTGCAAAAAAGATGCTTATACTGGAAGAAATGTTTCTCTGCAGAACCCTGTGCACAAGCTACTGCAATGTCCGTAATGGTGAAGCAGTGGATACTTTGCGCTGAGGAGAGCCCACATCATTCTGTAATTGTAACACTAAAATATTTTTCAAACAAGTCTTCTCCAGTAGTGTCAGCCAGGCTAATCCAAGATGCTTCCCCATAAGAATTTTCTTCTACTTTCTTTTAATAACAACACTCGTCATCTAAAGTGCTCTATTAAAACATAACACCCCCGCCTTCCTGTCCATTACTATAGGGGAGTAATGTGAAGAACCACTTCACATTTGAAATTAGATAACTGGACTTGCCTTGTTCACCAGGGCCCCCTTCTTTTTTTTGCACATACTTTTAAATTATTTTTATTTCCTGAAGTCAGAAAATAAAGTCAGCCCATTACAAATATTTTAATAGCAAAACTTTCCTGTATAGTTAATTGTTACTGACAGTCATCTAAAGATCAACAGTTATAGCCTCCCCAAACCTTCATGTTTATTATACTGCTAGAAATGATGAGCATTTGAATTTCTACTGGTGAAATTCACATTGCAAGGATTGTAACCTCCAAGAAGTTCCTTTTATATTCCAAGCCAAATTAAACCTCTTACTTCAGTAAAACTTACTACCACATTGTTCCAGTGAATCAGATGTGAGAGTGAACCTACAATGGATAGAGCAGACACTATATTTTTCATCTTTTTAAAGGTTTGCACTCATATCAGCAAAGAATAGCTGAGTTTTACTGGTATTAAAAGTGGTTTATGTCTTCTTAGAGGCTCAGCAGTTTTATTTACACTCGTTTTTCCTTTGCCAAAAATATGCAATGTAGTAGTAACATAAATGAAAATAATTCCATTTTTTTTTTTTAGAATACAATCCAGTTTTTGTACAACCTAAACTACCCATAATAAATACATACATCTTCTGAGTCTGAGTACTTCTGAGCAATGTTTTAGATATGAAGAGGATACCTGAGTACTTTTGAGCAATGTTTTAGGTAGGAAAGAGGATACCTCTAAAGGAAAGGTTGCGTCTTGCTGTTCAGTATCAATTTGAGGATAAATAAACTAGCATGGTCTAAGCAAGCTGTGCCATATACAATGCACACATAGGTGATTAACAGCAATGAAGAACATAAAACCTCATAAATCTGCAGATTTAGTCCCCTACAGACTCAGCAAATCACATCATATAATCTTTTCCACAACCTTACTGAGCTCTGTCTTAAACTTGGTCCATTTCTTCCTCCACTGCTGCTGCTGATTCAGACCCCATTGATCTGACAACTAGAAATGTCCTTCTAATTTCCAGCCTATATTCAGTCACAGCTGTTTGTTTCAGTGTCAAGTGCCATTTTTCTCCTACGCTGGTATGTCCTCCCCTGAAGAGCACGTGGACAACAATCCAGCCTCCTCTCAACCTCATATTACCGGACTAAATAAGCCACAACCTTTTACTTTGTTTGCATAACATAAGCTTCTGTATCATCCTAATCATCCCTATAACCCTTCCTATGCTTGCTCCACCTGGATTTCATCTTTCTTAAAAACGGGTGTCTGTTTCTTCAAAAGCCAGCTCTGCCATGCTGCTACAACATTAACGTTTCCCGGTCTCTGCAGGTAATATCTCATTTGATACTTTCTAGGATCACATCGCTTTCTTCACAGCTGTATCACATCGGTGACTCATAGTTATTCTATGACTGATTGTTACACACAGGTCTTTTGCCTCCTCTGTCATTTTCAACTGATAAGTCTCTAGCAGAAATTCTTTTTAGCAGCCCTTAAGTGCCATCCATACTTTTAAATTTCATCTCATTTCTATTACTTGAGTCCTCAAGGTCAGAACATTTTTCCTGTGCAATATTCTGATCATCCTTTATATTAATGATGCCTCACAACATTTTGCCACCACCAAATTCCATTCCTCTACTTCTGCATTTTGTGCCAACATCATTAATTAAAATGTTAAGTAAGTCAAGTCCTCTAGATTGATCCTCAAAAAATTCTGCTGATATCTTCCTTCCAGTGTGACAGTTCTCCATTTAATATAAACTGTTGTCATCTCCTTTTTATTCAGCTCCATTCCATTCTGCAGTAGTGCTACTGTCATCCACCTTGTTGAACTGGACTAATAATTTCCCATGTGTGTTCCTGTATCAAATGCTGAACTCCAAAGAATATCAGCTGTACCACATTTCCTGTATCTAGGTATCAGTGTAGTTTTGGGACTCGTGAAATAAATACAGCTTCTTTAGAATAAATTAACTAACACATTAAATAATCAGCTATTAACCAGCAGTGATCTAAAACAGTTGTAAGAAAAAGGATAACTTATGTAGATTTGATACAGAGCCTTAGAATGCGTGTTGCACAAAATAAACATTCCAATATGAATTTGTGCTTTAAACACAATTATCTACTTATATCTATTAACAAACTAAGCATTCCTGCATCTTCACAATAAAAGAAGTGGAAAAGCACAGATCTGTGAGAATATATCAGGCTTCTCATAGAAGATGTAGCATAGCAAGAAAAAGCTATTATAAGTGCTAGGCAGATAAACAACGAAGGACAAATACATGAATTTCTGCTCCTCAAAGAGATAACACATTTTCCAGGCTGGTTAGACACTCGATTAGAGATTGATTAGCATTGTGCTCTAGCAGGGTTATTGAGCTTTCTATTGCTAGAAAGCCAGTCAACATTGCGAGAAGATCTGTAGCTCTTAGCCTACATTCAGTACTTAATAAGTGGCTGTGGAAAGAGTTCTGGAAGATGTTCTGCACCACTGGACCCAGTTTTTCCTGGAGTTTCTTAGATCTTTACTGGCAAACTGTGAACTGATAACAAGGATGTTTCTGAGAGCATGTAAGTAAATTAACACACCTCTCTGTAATTGAAAGAAACGTCTGACCAGACTGTAACACTGCACCTTGCCCTAACTTTGAAAGGATCTGCAAGCAACAAATAAGGCAGTGTGCTGTCTAATCCAATGGGATACTCTCAGCGAAAGACCGACCAGGCCCAGCCCAGAGGCCAGTTGTCCCTCCTGGGATTGCTTCACTGTCTCCTCCTGCTCTCTGGAGCTCCGTGGCCTCCCGTTTGTCACGTGCGGGGAGTGCTCATGCCCTCTGTGACACGATGGAGGCTGCTTACATGTCCCAGCATGGCTCAAGAGGCACATGTGACAGGCGTGTGGCTGCCACATGGTTGATTCCTACTTTACGTGGATCACAGGACAACCACATCTGTAGTCAAGACAACAGGACAGGGGCCACCAAACACTTCCCAAAGGGCCTCTATAGACTACTCCAGCCAAAAGGCTGGAAATACTGCCAAGAATATGTCAATCTATCAACACTAGCTACACCAGCTCCCTCCAGAATACTACACTAAGGTCAGTTCTGCAGCCTTAGCTCCAAATCACTTAAAGATCTGGGTGTAGGATGTTTAAAAGACTGTTTAAAGCTCAGGAGTGATGACCCTTTTCCTCTGGTGCAATGTCACTCTCTATCACATGAATAAAGTTAGTTTCTGCAGCAGCTCCCTTCTCTCCTCAGGTAAGACTGAGACATACGCTTCCAGGCTTAGAGAGCAGGTTTTGAATTTATTTCCTTCACTCTGGACTTTGTTATTATAAACCTGTGATGTAAAACGTTTCTACAATTTAAATATGACCTATTCATGACAGTGAATGGGTTCCTTGTCATCATTGCACTAAATTTAATCTTGTTTCTCAGAATCATTACAGAACACTGCAAAATGCTGCTGCCACCTCAGAGATTATTTAGTTATTGAAATTAGTCAAGACCTTCTGGGATACACTATAGCATGCATGAAGTCAAAGTTAGAGTTAACATAGCAGGGAAAAAAATAACCTAACCACACGTTTTTTGCAAGAAGAAAAAATCAAGAAATTGATTACAGACCAGAGCAGCAAAATGAAAAAATATATGGTCTGGAGAATGAGTCAGATGATATTAATTAAAAGATGAAAACTATTGTTTTCTGAATGAACCTATAAGCCAGACTATCAGACAGATTCCATTTTCCCCCTACACTTCCTATATCAGAAGTGAAAATGTTAAGGTCTAATGCCACGTAAGGAACAGCTGAAAGAAACTGAGGAAAATTAGTAATTTCCTAGATTACAATAGCTTTTCTTAGTTTCTGTTAAAATGCTATGCATCAATAGCAATATACAATATTAATCACAGATACAGTTGAATGTAATACTAACTCATAGTTTTCCTATGTGACAAATTAGACTATATGTCATTTTCTAGAACAGTAACTTGCATGACTGTGGGATTAAACTTCTTCATATGCTTTTGAGCAGTGCTCTTACACTGAACTACAGTACTTTGAGCAGGAAAGTAAATGGGGACGAGCACCAATATTTCTCGCTATGGATGGTGACAACAACAAAAAAATATGAGAGTTCATTACTGCATGAACTTCTCTTAGTATAGGACTAGGTGCCAGCATAATTCCTCATTTGCTGTACAGGCAATATCACTGGAACTTGCACTATCTCTAATGTCAAAGTTGTCTTTGTAACCCATCCTGTGGGCACCTGCATTTTACTGATTTCCCTCCTGGAAGGTAGGAGGTGTTTGTTCATTCAATTTTGAAATTCCTTTCCAACAGAAAAACCAAGCAAACAGGAGGGGAGCACAGTCCTGTACAATCATCTTAAGAAAGGCCTAGAATGAAAAAGGAATTAGTTCTGTAACACGTTCCCTCAATTTCTGTGATTTCATGGGAGAGTCGCAGCCCTGGCCTCCCCTCAGGGCCTGGAGGTTTCTCTCCCAGATGTGCACACACCTCTGTGCCAGCGCCAGGCAGCGCAGCACAAGGTGCTGTTGAGCCAGTTCCTGCTGCTGCACCTCACTTGGCCTCAACATACACAGGTCACGTCTGCAACACCAGGTTCTGAACCCTTGTTAGTGTCTGGTCTCCTGGGGCAGCTTCTAGAAGCAACCCCTGATATGGCAACTATCCACAGATGCAATATAGTCTCCTGGACAAAATCCTGTTATTAGATTAGCTGAAACTTGTAATAACAAAAACTACTTTCCTGCAGGAAAAGTTTTGCATGAACTTCATCCACATCCCCTCACAGCGCAGCAGATGTGATTTAAATGGGAGAATTTAACTCACCAAGGTAAACTTCTGGTTAACTACTACTTCTCTTTTTCCACTGTTTAATTCTTTTGATAATATAGTCTTAGTTTGCTACGGAAAAAGAATTATTCATGGTTTAAACATATAAATATAATTATGTCAAACAGCATAATGAATCCGTAATCAACATTTAAGCATAAATACCTCACTATTGTATAAACTGTTACCTCATTATTTTATACATATGTCTAAGGATGTACGTCTGTGTACATCTACACAAACATATTCCAAATATAATCATCAACAGATCTTTATTAAAAAACAAACAAAACCCCTTAAAAATCTAACAAGTATTATCACATACATTTTAGAAAAAGTACATATAACAGGCCAACATGCCAAATAGCTGTCTTAAGGTTTTATATTTGGCACTCAGATGATGAGTAACTTGTACTTAATGGTTGAAGATGTCATCTAAACAGAACGCTCTTCAGATATTTTAAGACATGTAAAATTAAACATACCCTTTCTAATTTACAGATTTTTTCCCCAGTTACATCACAAATGGCTATACAATTTAAATAAAATAAATAACTTGCATCTAATTTGCAGATTCATGATGCACAAAGCTCTTTGGAAAATTCTTATGCTCTGGTTTTAGCTTCATACATAATCTGTGAACATGCACATTGTAGCACCACAAAAAATATTCTTATAGGGTTTTTATCCCTCTCAGAGTAGTTTAAAACTCAGAATTCAGGACTTGAGTTTTACATCCTTCCTTTGAAGAATCTTATGTTTATTAGGTTTTAATTTAAATACTCAAAAAATGCATTCATTAAAAATCGTATGTAGAAAAGTAGCAACTTATACCTGGACAGAACCTATAGGATTAATTAAAGTAAAAGCTAAAGTAGAATCTACAGTCTGCACATTTTGGTAAGTCTCTCAGCATTAAGCTTTTCTTTGAGAGAGAAGCAGTTTCTGCTGGGATGTTATTTAATGTGGCAGAAGATTGTATCCAGCTGCTCCTTTTATATCAAGGGAAACAGGAAAAACAGACTGGAGATGTCTTACTATTACTTTTCCAAGCTCCTATTTTGGACAAGCTACTTACAATACAGAAAACAGCTTACTGATTCCTTAATTAGTGGCCTACATAGCACAATATTTGATCTTGTATGCAAGGTATTTCTTGTAACGGAAAGTTATTCTACAAGACAGTAAAAATCAAATAAACTGTTAGCAGGAAAAATCAACAGCACACAGATGTAAAGAGTGAAAACCAGAAAAGAAAACGTGGATAATACCAGTCCTGAGATATTTGTGAGAAACATTACCTGTGTTATTACAGTAACTACATTAGTCATGTAAATCGTAATTGGGTGAAAAGGTTTTTTAGAACTAGGATATTTTTATTACAATGATAGTCTCTGAATTAAACCAGTAAAAAATCGAACTGCCTCAAATGGAACAGTAAATCATATGCTGATCCACAGCAGCAAATCTTGTTTTCCAAAGTCAAAAAGTTTCAATTGCATATATTCAAAATATTCTTGGCTATCACAGTTTTCCACATACCAAAGGTAACAAATTTCATTACTACATTGGATTCTACACCCTTACACTCTTAATTTTATCAATCCAATAGAGAATTCTACCCTGATAGACAGAAGCTGAATATTATCCTGAGTATCTAGCTTGCCTACTGACCCCTCACTTGATAGTTAACCAAAATTCTTCCAATGAAAACCAAAATCTTCAAGTTATAATTAATGGACTGTAACTAGAACCCTTTCTCATTGTGAGTGTTAAGAATCTTGTTAAATAGCTATTGTAATCAGAAAAAAATGTGGAAATATCAAAAATATCCTCTCAAAATGCCACTGCTGCCAGCAAAACTGGACAAGAGCTAGAAAACCACCTGCCCTCCTGTCGCAACACATGAAAAACAGACTACTAATTCTCAATACTCTTATGCATTTACAAGATATCAAATGATATTAAAAATGGCCAACCACTACAATAATGTTCCTCCTCCTGGAGAGACTGATGGTTTTATTTCCACTTTTCTATCCCACTGAATCTCAGGGAGAGTGCTACATGCTTCATAGCTGGATACATATTAGTCCCGTGGTAATTTTCCTGAAATTACACATTAGAGAGGCTCATATAGCCTGGAAATAGATTTAATATTAACGGATATTTCTTTTTAAAATCCTAGGTTGGAATGCCTGAATGTTGACAGAGAATAGATTTGTACCTAATGCAATGGAGGAAATATTAAAATATTTAAACTGTAGTTAGCATTGGGCTTTTCACCTGAAAACAATTCAGTAATCTAGATTTGCTTTATGAGATTATGGGAGATTCATTGGCATATCAGGTCCAAAGTAGAGAGACCAAATTGTTGGGTGATGTCTTTGCCTTACTTCTCAGGGGCGGTTCTTACTTCTAGGTTTTGCTCATATAGCTAGATTTGGGATGCTTTTTGGGAACACTGCTCTCTTTCAGTATGTGCAAACATATCATCTCCCCTCTTGTTCCACAGAGAAATGAAATAGCGACAGTATGTATTTACAGATGTTCTCTCGGTAAAAGTTGTTCGGAGGAAAATATTCGGCTTTTTGAGCAAGTTACATGTGGTGCATGTTACCCATTATTAAGTACAAACCCCAACAACAGCAGCAACATTCAATTCTTGTCCAATGATATGAGGTATCAGGTGTCATCCAATGGACAAGATCCAACATACAACTTGACAAGTTGAATGTGTTGGGATATTCTAGTGAAAAGCTGCTATATCAATTCAATTTCAGCTCAGGGATGAAGAAGGTACTCTCTAAGGCTTTTGTGCAGGAAAAAAAAAAAAAGGAGTTAGTTAATAAATGATGGCAAGAAACTCCTCTTCTAACACCAAAACATGGTGTTAGGTACTAAGGATCCTGGCTAATACATACCATATCCTTGCTGTCTTTGTAGTAAGATCATATGATTCCTTCAGTGTTTTGTGACTATTTTACCTTTCATAAGACTTCAAAATTAAATGTAGTTTCAAAAAGTTAAACACTCCACTGAGGGTTTACATTCTGTATACAGCCAAAACAGCTGTCCTATACACTCCCTCATTAAACACATTGGGAATGCCAGTATTAAATTCAAAACAGACACATGTTCTGTTTCTTATTCAACAGTGTGAATTTCAAAAGAATAAACATTGCCTATTGTTAATTAAACAATACATACACTTATGTTCCTTAAATCCATTTTCAAAACACATGGGCTGAGTACTGGACTCCACAGCAGAGTCACACATGACAGAAGTCAGTAAAAATTACAGCTGTCCACTGCAGCTGTGGTATCCACTATGCTGGGATTTAGCAACAGACATTACAAACCCCACTGCAGAACAGAAAGCTAGGGATAAGAATGGACTATAAATCAAGCAAGAAACATTGCCTTTGCACTTTTAATTTACATCTCTCCATTAGAGATGTCTAAGTAGTTGTGACATTATAATAAAATTCTTTAAATGGATCACTGAATGTCACTGAATTTTTTTTATACAGCTAGCCATTGAACTTCATATTTATGTGACTTTTTGAACAAGTCTAATTTTAATGTAGAGATGCTGAAGTGTTGGTTTTTTTTTTTCATTCTGGGAAGGTTACATACCTGAAATTCATCATCTTTGAGATGCATAGTGCTAACAGGTATACTAACAACTGGACCTGTTTCTTGTCCCACAAAACCAGAGAGGCTGGTGGGTGCATCTGTCCTGTGTGTCACACTTCAGGCAGAGAAGGGAGGAACAAGAATATGACCTTTATGGATACAGCAAGAGAAGGTTTCTAGTTTTGCATGAAGGGACATCACCCACAAACAGAAACACCCCTAAAAGAAAGGTGATACATATCAAAAAAGTTATATGCCTGCAGTTTACCTTAGCTGTCTATTTTTGTGAATTAGTATATGATCAAGTTAAAAACATCTAATATATTGGCACAATTTTTGCCAGTAGGAAATTAGGGTGTAACCCAAGATTCTGAAATCAATTTTAAACTCTGTAAGAGGCACCAGTTGTTCACTTGGCCCAGCCAGAGAGGTACTTATAATTTTAGGGGCCTGATCTGACCCTTTGGTTCCCCAAAACCTTTTGCAGCTCCTTCCATTCCTGTTCCACAAACTTTTAAAAAAGCCACCAACCTCCTGAAGTTTCTCCTTGCCCCATTATGTTATCTCGAGGTCTCTTCCCAGTGGCTTTACCTGCAGGCAACCTTCTGCTGACACTCAGGGAGACTCTTGAAAATCTAATACTATCATTTTCAATCTCAGAAAACACCTTTTGCACCTGAGATGGCATCAGTGATTCCAGAAGGCAGATACATTTTTGGAATGCATTAAAATATACGTCGAAAGTCACTACTGTTCAGTTTTTATCTGTTTCCTTGTTTTATAGTTGTAACCATTTTTTTTTTCTAGAAATACAGTTCTTGAATATTTGGGGGGATTTGCATCACCATAAATCTTACAGCTAGAATGAAACTGTGATAAATTTATACCTGCAGTCATTATGAGGCTGAAAATGCCTAAAAAATGTCAAAGAATATAAAAATTTAAAACCAATATAAAATACAAGTTTAAAATAATATAAAATATCAAGTAAAGTAAAACAAAATCAGAAATCACAGTTTTGAAATGTAAATTATTCCCTAGAAAATGCTGCAGAAGATATGTGTCTAAATCTATTTCCACACTGAAAAATAATTCAGAGACATTTGATACCAGGTCTCCTCAGCACAGTCTGGGATTGCATTAGCTTTGCTTACAATTTTCATAATATATGTAGGACTCTTGCAGTTCTCAAATTAATTTCTTTAGGGATATTTCAAAATATCACTTGGAGATTGGAGGAATTCAGAAAGAAAACTGGATTTCCTGTGGTGTCTTTGTGTTTGCCTCTGGTCCAACTGCCAGTGAAATCTGTGGGATTAGCAAGTACTGGTCATCAGCCTGACATCACAGATCTTCACAGGTGGGACTTTACAACAGGTTGTCCGGGCTGTTCAGCACCAGGAAAAAGAAAACCATAGACAGTTAGAATCATAGAATCATTTTGGTTGGAAGAGACCCTCAGGATCATCAGGTCCAACCATAACCTAACCTAACTCTAGCACTAAACCATGTCCTAAGAACCTCATATGAATGCCTTTTAAACACCTCCAGGAATGGTGACTCCACCACTTCCCTGGGCAGCCTGTTCCAATGCCTGACAACCCTTTCCATTAAGAACTTTTTCCTAATATCCAATCTAAAGCTCCCCTGACACAACTTGAGGTCACTTCCTCTTGTTCTATCACTTGCTACCTGGGAGAAGAGACAAGAAGAAGAGTTAAGTAGTTGCTACTTAGAAGAAGAGTTAGGTAGTTGAATGGAAGTCAGTTTTCCCTGCCAAATCTTTGGGGTCTGTATGAAGTCCTTAAAGTTACATTCATGTGCTATGGCTGATTCCACAAGGCCTCAGCCTGTCCTCTCCTCAGACCAACCACAGCTGGTTTCTGTCTGAAACACCTGGTGAAACCTCAAGTGCCGCAAGCTGGAGAGACCATCACCCAAACCAAGGCTCTCCATGCAGATGACCTGCCGCCCAGGCGAGGGTTCAGCCCTGAGGGCCTGTGCCAGTGGAGAAAGCAGATCCCCAGAGGAATAGTCCTTAGCACATGTGCTCAGTGAAGTGGTGTTTCTCTGGACATCATTCCATGGTATCTCCCAACACCAGCTCCAATGATTAATTCTGCCTGCAGTTTCCAATTTATTTTCTGCAATTTCTCTTATTTACCTCCTGTCCCATCCCAACTTTGGTTTGTGTTGTTTTACCACGAGCAGTGGTCCTGTTTCACAGGACTGAGCATAGCCACACGAGACAAGGCCTGCCAGAACATTTTCTCAGCTTTTTTAGGGTGTCCAAGCCAGTGCAACTGATTCCATTGCTACCTGAGTCAGCTAGAAATTGCCTGGCTGAATGGGATAAGTAAGAGATCAAAATTATTTTTTAATTGAAAAAAAAAAAAAAAAACCAAACCCAAACCCACCATAATTTGTTTTCTTGTAAAAATATTCTGATTTTTTTGCCGATGCTGTCTGACCACTGTCAGAAACATAGAAGAAACACCTACATGCTAAGAAAACTACTTCAATTGAGGAAAAGATATATAAACATTTCTATTTGAAATAGACTTCACAGCTTAAAGACCTGCTGTTAGTCATTATTTTTATGTAATTCTTCGCCCCCTTGTTTCTCTTTTCAAAAACCTTAATATGATTTCAGCATGACTGTAAAACATCAAAAATTGTGGTTTTGTTTTTATGGAACAAAACATTTTCCCAGTACTCACCTATTTCCATTTATCGGAAAACACATTGCGTGGAGAATTCTGAGTCACTATGAACTGTGGCTAATAAAGCTCTTCTAAGTTCCTTTTGAAAAGTGGCTGGAAGTTGTAACTTTCTGAAAATGAGTTCACTATTGTATTCTGTATAACTTCAGCATGAAATCCCAGCCTCAGGTGCCCGTCCATGCACAGAACTGAGTTTTCCCTTTAACTTAACAGTCAAGAGAGTTCAAACAGATGGGACTCCTGGTCACAAAACACATTTTCAGAGTATCTGCTTGTGGGAAGCTCCTGTTCAAGCAGAGCTGAGGCAACTAAGGCCCCAGCCCAGCCTGCTGAACATCTGCAACCCAGCACAACAGCAACTGAGGCTTCCAGCCCACCTTTGCCAGCAGAGGATTCAGGCACCCAGCTGTCGAAATACTTGTTAAACAAGCAAAATGTCTTTGAATCTATTTTCCCTTCCTCTTCCAGAGGAAAAAATCAAAACCAAAAAACCCAACCTGTAAAGCACAATAACTTTTTGTGGGGGAACCACAAAAAAAACACAGGAACAATATGGATTATATGTTGTCTTTTTTCAATATAATAAATCTGTTTTACACAAAGAAAGCATGA
Source organism: Nesoenas mayeri (assembly GCF_963082525.1). Lineage (NCBI taxonomy): Eukaryota > Metazoa > Chordata > Aves > Columbiformes > Columbidae > Nesoenas > Nesoenas mayeri. The sequence continues at coordinate 61,383,878 of NC_137540.1, read as the reverse complement.
AAATGTAGAATACTAGGGTTTGTAATTGAATTGCCACTATATGTGGAGTCATATTTTTAAATATTCTGGATTTTCAGGCAGGTAAATTCATAATGTGAATACCACGTTAATATTGCAGAATATGATCCTGCAAAAGAGTTATGCATGTATAAAACTTTACATATACAATGATCCCCATTGAATTCAGGAGCTGGCTTGAAAGAGTACTGCAAATGATACAGTTCCAAAAATAATGAACTGCATTATTCATTACATATATAAGAAAATAGCACAGTATATACATATGTATGTCTGCGTACATTTTTATTATAGACAAGAACTCCGGTTAAGTTTGCTTAATATTTTTTAATACAATACATTGGTTTCAGTTGTTTATGTCTTTGCCAAACTGTAATTATTTAGCTGAAATTTTCCAGGCTAGATGTTTTCTTCAGATGTAATTTTATTTTTTAACTTTCAACAAAAGCAGTTTGTGTCTTTCCAAAAGAAAAAAAGTGTGAGGGAAACATGTTATTTTCCCGTGTAGTAAAAGAAAAAAAAAAAAAAAAAAAAAGTCAAAACCTTTTTAAAACCTTTTTCTTTACCGGGAAGCTCAAATGCCTTAATGCATTGAAGCAAGAACATGATGTATGGTAGGATAAAGAGGGTAAAATGCAAAGGTTTCCCCAGTATCCAGGATATGGTCGTTACTGTGACTGAAAATCCAACTCTCAAAAATCTGTACTTTTTACACTATAAAATACATCAGATGCCATTAGATCAGTCACCTCGGTCACCAAATGTTCTGTCTGTACTGACCATGCTCTTCTCTTCAGATCTGGCTCATAAAGTACATCTCTTAGAGATGGAGTTTTCTGTAGCTGCTGACTGCATAGTTCAAGAAACAGAAACTTATTCTGTGCAGCAAAGATTATAACAATTCTCAATACAGTGTTTGTTTGGATTTGAAATCAAGAAAATGGAAATATTACTTTTTAAAAAAATATTCAAAAAATATTTCAATAATATCAAGGTTGCTGAGTCAGAAGTAACATGAGTCTCACCGTAGGAGATGAAACTTTACATCTAAAATTGTCAGTCATTGGCTTGATTGAGACAGTCAACGTTAAGTGTCTGGTGCCATCTGAGACACTGTAGGGTATCTGAGGTGTCCCTATGGGGCTGCCACAAGTGCCACAGACCTCAGGAATATCCGCACGCTGCCCAAATGCTGGCTGGAGGCCAAGGCACAAAGAAAGGGTGTTGGGAATGGCACCGGCCACCAACAGTCTGTAACTGAGAGCATCCCCAGCGTTACAACTCTTCACATCACATAAACTTCAAGAGATGAAGAGTTCGATTGGATGGGTTCAGAGCTTGTTCCATGGGAAGACATTAAATAAGAGCTCATGTTTTCAATACAGAGAAGTGAAGCCTGAAGGTGTTGTAACATGGCAGTTTAAACTGACACAATTCACAGCTACCATATGCCTTTTTCCTATATATTTCTCTCTCTATCTTTCTGTTCCAGTCACACAGTCCCTCCCTCTCCTTTGCAGCACCACTAGCACACCTGCAGTCAGGTGAAGAGGGAGTTTAGAGAGCTGCTGTGGCAAGAAAATAACCCAGTACTTAAAGTAATTAAGTTTCCATGGACCTGCACTTGGAAAGATGTGTTGTAAATGCAATTGGGGGGAAACATGGGAGAGGTAAAAGAACTATTTAATCTGAAAGAGAATGTTGATGTGACAAAAAGATAGCTCTAAGCAATCAAGGAGAAATGTAATCTAGAAATTACAAAAGAGTTTCTAAGCATTACCACCTTGTGTTCTAAAATATCTTTCTGGTGGAAATAAGCAGATAAAATCCTAAATAATGGAGCTTGACCAATTTAATAAAGGGAATATGACATGATGGTGTGTGGTACCACACCACTGGACTCACTGCATTTCTCTGTTATACTGGCATTCAAAACCACACTCCCTGTTCACAAAAGCAGCGAGGGGCACAGCATGATCTGTGGATGCCCTCTAGGGCATGCAGGAACCCGAGTGGGCTCAGTATGATGTGCACCTTAATCTGTTACCAGGTGCGGTTGGAGCAGGTGTCTGTAGGCAGCTTGTAACCCACCGTATGAGGTTCTCATGTGCCGAGATAGTCACAGATTACTGGGTGTGTTGTTTTTGTGCCCTCCTTGCACTTGTCAATCAAGTGCCTAGCATCTACTGCTAATGATGCAGGAGGACCCTTTCAGCATCAAATCAGAAACTCAAAAGTTAGAAAAAAATCATGCTATTATTGCTTTTTCAACCCTAAATTGAGGTCTTGTCCTTGTGTGCAACTTTTTATTACATGAGCTCCATTTGTATTTTCCACAGGCTTGTAAAGGATCATTTAAAACCATCCTGCTAACATACTATCTACACCCTGACTTACATGCGAGGTAGAAGTAGTTACTACCTACAAAACTCACTCCAATGTGTTTCTCAGGCCAACATGAAGGTAAGTTGCTACTCCAGTTCCTCATTTCAGTGTATACTATAGTTCATGCATTCCCTTAGGACACAATTTTTATTTTTAGTGAAGCCTCTATTTGCAGGCTCTTGTGAAAGGAACACTCAGGAGATGCGATTAGCAGTCACTTGTTTCAGTAAACATTGAATGTAACATATGCCTCTCAAGTAATGTGTATCCAAACATACAATTTACAAATAATTAACATGATGTTAATTAGTCACATTAATTTATGCCACTTTGTGGAATTATTTCCTCAGAGTCTTTAGGAATGCTGCCAGCAGTTTGAGCCAAAGAGTGTGAAAATTTGCTTGAAGTAACTGTTGTGACTGGCTGTGACACACAGCTTGAACAACAAGCGACTGGGGGCCGTAAAGACTGATTGAAGACAAGGAGGTGCCGGGGTGGATCGCAGCCCCCACCGCACGGGCAGCGCTGCCCGGGCAGGGCTCGCACCCCCGGCCTCGCCTCCTGCCCAAAGAAACACGCGCAGGAGGTGACGGGCAATATCCTCACAAATTCTGGTAATTGCTACGGGTTGTTTCAGATGATGAATCTTAGGAAAAAGAAAAACCAAACACAAAAACAAACTGTTGAAACCAAACATAACTCCAGAACTGATAAATGCCAAAATTAAGCTTTAACTTCTCAAAAACAAAAGAGAAGCCATTTGGAATATTGGCACACTCTCAAAAAAATCAGGCTCGGCTATTCTTAAATGTGTGAGGATTGAGCTACTAAACACAGCTGTACATTTCAGTAATACAATATGAAATATGCCTCGTACAGAAAGAGAGTTGCAATCTAAGAATTGAGATGGTGAGGCCAAACACAGTAAGAAACAAAAGAAGCTATCTGCAGTCACATTTTGCGATCAATAGTTCTGCTTTCGTACGTGACAATGTATTGAAACTATATAACACTCGTATTGGGATTGCAATTGTTCAGTTTTTAGGAAAAATAAAATTACTCCAGAGACATAACTGACTTGGCAAGGACAGCATCACCAATTTCTCTTAATGCCCCTGAATTCCACATTATGGGGAAAATAGAAACACCTCAGCTTGCACTGTACCTTCATTACATTTTCACGGAAAAAAAAGCAGACTGAAAAAGCAGCTCAAATGATAAATACACACAGTATTCTAGGAAGGCCACACTACGACTGATAACTTAGGCAGGCAAGTACACAGATGATAATGCAAAAACCAACGGGCCCTGAGAAATGCATTAAGAATATTTTTTTTTTTAAATCCTTCTTCCCTTGCCAAGGACCATGAGCCATGATGTTAATACAAACTGACTTATGCAGCCTCTGAAAAACCTACACTGTTGGCTGAGAGTTGGGGTTTCGGAGCAGGGAAAATGCCCACTGGTGCCTGTCTTGCCTTACTGCACCACGCGGACCTTTGCTCTCCCTCAGACAGACGCAATACTTCAGTATTGGCTTTAACTAGTTGCTGGGAAAATACAGGTTTTCTTCTGCTGCTTTTTGTAAAACTCTTCAGAAGCAATTGCTGGGGCTTTAAACAAGAATGATGACAAATGGTATTGGCCTGAACTGTTGCCCACTGAAATCACTGGATAAATTCAATTTTTCAAACGATCCATGTTTCAGTTCGCATGGTGTACTTCTGCACAATCTTGTATTTATGAGCATATCAGCAAACCGCTGCGTCTACTTCTTAACAAGCTCTAGGAAGAGCTACAGATAAGAGCACCATAGACAGCACACATTAAATGCCATCTGAGATAGAGAGGACACAGAAAGCTTCAGAGCTCTCTATCACCTTTCATGCACTTGTTCCACATACAGCTAAAGACAACGGTATCAACATGCATACCACTGCACATAGTCTGATTCCCCAGTCCATCAAAGATGCTCTCCCAGAAATACTGGAATATTGTAGGTTATCTAGTATATTTCTTAAAATATTATTTAATACACTTTATATGTAATTTTATGTATATGTGGTTACTCATTCTAAAACTATTTTAAATAGTAGGAGAGTTACCCCCCAATTTTTCTTGTAACTGATAATAACACATTCATTACTGCTCAGATTTTTTGGAAGCATCTGTTACTGAGCAGAAGTGAGTACTTCTAGGTACGGTTTTCGAAGAGTGACTTGTTTAATCTTCTGTAAGGATGACAACTTTCTTACATTTAACATCCTCTAAAATAAGGACATTTAAAATACTTCCATTTACGTGGGCCTGGGTTCTGTGCATGTGCTCTCTGTATTTGCAGGACTGTGGTACCTCCCTCTGTTGAGTCTGATTCTTTGACAATTAAATGAAACTTCCTCCTTCGCATTTTTAATACTACTTCTGAGCCTTTTGCTAGAGCAGCCAGTCTCAACAAAAAGCCCATGCAGTACATTCAGGCATGCCTGGACAGATGGCATCCTTATTATATTCAAGAGGAACACTTCAGTTCTATCTGGTATTGTACCACCCCTCAGCTCCCTCCAGCATGGCTGTTGTGTCCACCTGTTGTCTCTCATGTTACCTTTCAAGTGAAAGTTCTTTTACAGTCCTTTTTTACATATCATTCATTACATGCGCGTATAGAGCAGCAACACAAAAGGAACCTAAGTACTAACTGGCCACAAAACAGGCCACATTAGAAACGTTCCATTAATTAATAAAAATCAATGGTAGTTATGTTGGAGACACCATAAGAGGAAAGGGTCTAATATAGGAGACAGTAAATTAGTTTCTAGTTTGGGTTGAAACATCATTTTCTAAATTAGTTTGAGATTAATTTATAATTCATACATTCTGTGGGCAAAAGGGACTGCTCTAATCATCTAATCTGACCTCATCTATACACAGGACAGAATTTTTCTGAGATGCAACTCTTTTAAGAATTATTTCATTCTAGTCTCCAACTGATGAGTCTGCAACCTTCCCTGGTGAGCCGCTCCCATGCTAAATTACCTTATTACAAGGACAATCTGTCTCCTTCAAGGCTGAATTTGTCTAAGTTCAACTTCTACCCACCAGACCCTTATGTGCTTTTGTGTGTGACATCTAAGCTTCCATCAAGCCTGCCTTCCATGGGTAATTAACCATGTCCAGTCCTAAAGTTATGTCTCAATCATCAAGTGATTCAGCTCTTTCTGCTACTCAGATAATTCCTTTAATACTTCTCATTATATGTTCTCTGGCCTTTTGTTTCTAAAGCATTCAACTATTGAAGATACTGCTTCATATTCTCTTTCACTGCAGATGGTAAACCTCATTTTGTCCACCATATCATCTCCTACTTCTCTTCAAACATTGAACAGAACTATTAATTGGACATTTCTGACTTTTCTATTATTTGATTTCACATTCTGCATATTGCATTGGACCTAGTCTTGTATTAAAGTGATTTTTATTCCCAATATCCTTTAAAATCTTTCTTACTATTTTAATTCTATTTCTACTTATATCTAATTGATTCTAGCTTCTCTTATCCACTGCATGCATTTTTAACCTGTAATTTAAATTCATCGCTTCTACTTTCACATTTTCCCATTATTTCTATATTTACTTGTGTTCACTTTTTAAAAATTGTCCTACTTGTCTTCTATCAGGGACTTTTCAGAGCTTTTTCCACATTCTTATAGTTATGACTTTTGGATCAACCGGTACAATCTCTTTCAACAATACCAAAGATATACAAACCCATTATAAAATATAGTATCGCCATTGTTTATGCCAGGAGAGATTTCAGCTTTGGCAGAAAGGTGGGGTTTTTTAGAGTATTAAATGTAGACATTATTGGTTGGAACTGTAATTTCTATTCACAAATATAACAGGAAGTTCATGATCACTCATTACATGTGCAACAAATGCTTCTCAGTTAATCAGTTAACTCTTGATTCATCAGAATGCCTGTACTGAGCAGTATTTCTTGTGCTAGTGAAGAACAATCTTTGCTCTAGGAATTCAAAGCTAACTTTGATTCTGGTTATATCCAAATATTCCATGAAGCAGCAAGTAGGGAATCTTTAAGTTCAGTAGGCAGTAGGATTTATGTGCCTAATGGAGAAAGCCTTTTCTTCAGAGTCTATCAGGTTTAACAGTGAGTGCCTTAGTTGGAGAGAAAGAATATGGGATTTCATTTCTGTCACCTATATACACTGAAAAATGATGAGCCATGTGCCTCTTCAGAGAGCTTTTGGTTCAAATTAAGATGAATCACTGAGATAAGAATGAATGTAGCATTTGGTTATTTTCTGAAACCATGTACAGTCATTCCCTGAGGTACACTGTGTGACTTTTCCCAACCCCTTATTCACTTATTTTTTAATCCAACGCAACTGTTTTATTTAACCACTTCAGTGGAGCACACTGCAGGGCCCACATAACATTCTCCCATGAATTTTAGTCTAAACCTTCTCTTTTTCACTGTTGGCTGCAGTTCTCATTTAGATCTCACTCATCTGTTCTCTCCCTTTGAAACAACTGAACTTGCCCTTTCAAGCAATGGTGGTTGGTCCATACCCGCTCACCTACAACGTCTCCCAGAAGCCAGTTGCCACTTTGTCAGGGATCCCTTTATGGTTTTGGAGTGGTAAAGAGTTGTGGTAATTAATTTCGGGGCAAAGACACAATGTCTCTCAGCACTATGGTGACCTAAGGTCTGATGATCTCAACATCTATGAAGAAAAGATGATCTTGAGGAGAACAGCATGCATGCATGAATTTCTTTATGCTTAACATTTGGAAGAAGAGAAGACAGACTTTAAATTCTTATGTAAGCAAAATCATAAACAAAGCCAGGCTTATGCAAAGGATTCTTATGAGAAAGGACTCAAAACTCTGGCCATCGACAGCTGAATGAACAGACATGTGAATTCTCTCTTGAGTGGGGGTTTTTGTTGGTGTTGTGGTAACAGCTTCATCTATCACAGAAATAGGCAGATGCATGCAAAAAACATGGTTACACAAATGAGTTTAATTTATATGGTCAGCCCTCAGAGCTGCACGTCTGCAGGTAAGATATGCATTATTTGCATGATAGTAAATCACAACTAAACTTATGAGTACCTGTTACACACATTTGAAATTTAATATTTAAAACTTTCTTCAGTGCCTTGATGTAATGCTTTACAGGTCACACAGATGGATGACTAACTATATTAAAGTCCACACTGAATCAGTTCAGAGCACAGTTTTGTTGTAGACATTGTATATTTATTAGCTTTTGTAAAAGGCTATAGTCTAGAAATAGAAAATACTAGAAGACATTTCTAAGTGTGCTTGTGTGTCATGCACATTTGTCTGGAATTCTTGTTTTGTTCCATTTCTGAGAGTTTTTTGAAGAATGAAAATTGGATCCTGTTTCTAACAGTCTAACAGACTCTCAGCAAATCTGCATGTCAGGGTGAGACTGGATTCCATTAAGAAGTCTAACAAAAAAAAAAAATTCATCCTTTTAACACAGGACTGTATGCCTGTGAGGGCAACATGCATCTATAGTTCGAAAAAGCTTAAACTTACTTTAGGTCTTAGGCTGTCAAGTTATCTTTGTACAGCCTTACAGGCAAGCATAAATTGCAGTAAAGCATTTATAATAAAACTATGGGCAGTGGCCTCTAGCATAACCAAAGTGGGTGAGGGAGATGAACAGTGACCAAGGCAAGCAGAAACATAGGGCCACATTCTGCCCCACTGCTGTGGGACCACACAACTGGGAATCCAAGGTTATTTTTTTAATAAATGTCAGTGCAGCATTGAAAAGATACTTTAAAAGGCATTTATGCTGTGTGTTCACGTCTTCATACTGTTTTATTTCTATATGAAAAATATGTAGTGAAGGGAGTGAAGACAACAAGGGTTTAAAGGAAATTTTGTTTGTTTGGTTTACCTTTTTGTTCTGCTTTGAAAGCCTCCTTGGACTTGTGGGGTTTTTTTCTTAGAACAAACAGAGGTGAATAAATCAGTTGATCAGCATTCCCTAGAGCTGCCTGTATTAACTTTCTTGGCATGATCTCACCACTTAAGTCAATATGACTTGAGAGTTTCTCTAACTGTTTATTCACCTCTAATTCTATACTGTTCCTGAATCTAAACTTTAATCTACTGAACAGAAAAACTGAAAGTTTGTAGGAACAGAGAGCCCAGAGATTTACTGTCAAAAGAAGCAGAGTCTCCCCTCACATACATGAATTTGTGAGCTGCTTTTCTTCAGACATAAAAAGTTCTCCATACGGTCAACTTTTGTTTAGGGATAAAACAGAAGTGTTCCAGAATGAAAGTAATCTTTTTACGTTTACCATGGTCCTCCATATTACTAAACCAAATGCATTTATCTCTCTCCTCTCCAGACTTCGCTGCATATCACTTGGCTGCAAAAGCCAGACAGTCCATTTGAAAAACTACATTGTAGGGAAATGCCACGTGGATGTGTTTGGAGACACTGGCTCTTTTTCTTACCACTTGTGAACGCATTCAGGGAACAAGTAGATGCAAATCACCAATTTGTTCAGTCAGATGTTTACTTATCGGCTTATTTTCCTAAGTGACTACACACTTACAGCCAATAATGAGGCCTTCGTTTGCACCTAACAAAAGCGCGTTTGGAAATGAACAGATGTAGGATGCAATTTGGCAGCCGCTGCCTGTCCCCAGTAGCGGGTTGTACAACCAGGCAGAGAGAAAGGAGGAAGAAATACGATTGTACTCTTATCCCTTCATCGTCCAAGTGGGGAGACTGGGGGCACCCACACAAGTGGATCCACTTTCGTGGAGACACAGGAGCAGTGGGCAGTGCCGGGGCGGGTGTTGTGGTGGTGCCAGCAGTGCCGGGGCTGCGGGAGCACTGAGCTCCAGCAAAGCCCCATGGAAAGAGGCCAAGTCCCCCTGGCTGTGCCCCTCGGGCACGATGCCACCAGGACCTGCAGCCAGGCACTGCAGAGCCACACAGCTGCCTCCCCGACAGCACCTGAACTGCCGCAAAAGAGCCTACGGTCAGTTCGGGAAATAAGACTGAATGAGCCAGGGGGACTTCATGCAAAAAAAGACTTTCTGCACCAGTGAACAGATTCTTTTCCCCCAGAACCACTCCTGGCAAAGGCTGAGCTTTCTCCCGGCTCTGCCTCAGTCGGCTGCTAACTAAGCACGAGCAGGTAAGAGCACAGCCCAGTATGCAATCTCCAAGGGGCCCTGCCTTCCCACAAAAACTGGCCATCAGCAAAACAGACAGTAACAATTTTTTTTGCTCTACATCAGCAGTCTCTGCTGAGACACTCACTGAAAGACGTTTTTGCTGAAGCACCAGAGCAGCGGGAGCTCAGCAGGGCCCCTCAGCCCCCGCGGCACACGGTCCTGCGTGGGACCTGCCCTCCCAGGAGTCCTGGCAAGCTCAGCTGAGAGGGGTGGCATTCTTACGGCCGAAAAGTATCCGGAACCCTGAAAAAACACACATTTTAGCTTCATTCAAAGAGCTAACTGCCTGATTTCCTCTCGTTGATCAATACTGAATTTTCATAAAACAGCAGGACATTTCTCAGATCTACTCATATAATTTATTTAGTTTTCTACACACACACCTTCATATAAATAGAAGTGCTTCTAGGTTGTGTTTTTTGGTGGTTTTTTGTTTGTTTGTTTTTGTTTTTTGTTGGTTTTTTTTGGGGGGGTGGGGGCGTGGGCTGTGGGGTTTCTTTTCCTGTTTGACTTATTTTCCTCCTGTTCTCTTCCAATAATCCCACATGTTGCTTCTGGACACAGCAGTCTTCTTACAAGAAATAAATCTATGGTCCTGACCACTGGGGATATTGGAAGTCTTGTAAAAAAAAATTGAGGGTAAGGTGCTAGTTTTGCCCAGTTTGCCAAAATCTAATTTGGGTTGTCACATTATGTCTTTGTAACCTTCCTTTGTAATTTCAGCTGGATGGAGCTGCGTGCTATTACTGTCCTTGGTGTAAGAGCTGCTTCCTGTGCCAGCATTCCTGGTACAAGCAGATCCAACCCTTTATACTTTGGGTCATAGCTTCAAATTTCCTTTTTGTTCTAGTGAATTCTTTCTGAGGCAGAATGTCAACTGACATCAACAACAGTGTTACCCAAGCAGTGAACAAAAAATGAACAAGAGTAGTAAGATCCCACGTTAGCAAAGTAGTCATCCACAGGCTTCAATTTAAGCATCTCCCTGTTGAACGTGTATACCGATCCAGAATTGGTAAAATGTGAATACATGAAAGTATATTATTGTCTTACGTTGTCTCGTCACCTTATATCTTATAGACAAGCAATAAACCTATTAAAACATTAATAATAATAATAATAATAATAATAGTAATAATAATAATAATAATAATAGAATACACAAGACTATAAGCTAAAGTAAAATAGAAGCATGGTCTTCTATCTAGCTCAAAAAGCAACCTGTCCAGGGAAGAGTAATATATCTCCTGGGGAAGAATGAAGAATACCTTTGAGTTTTGTACAGGCATTTATAAAGAAGGAACACATATAACTGATTATTTTAACTTTTTATATTCCTGAGCAAATTCCACATTTTCCACCAAAAGACAGCTCCACAGCATTCATCTCCTTCAGTGGTTCTTTCATCCATTTTTAATGGAACCAAGATATACATTCAGGACCGGTGCTCTTTTTTATATTTAATCTACCTAGCAACAAATACAGAATTGTTTGCTAAAAGACTGTTACAAGTTGCTCTATGGTGCATTTTTTGGGAGAGCAGCTGCATTTCGGATGAGGCTTTCATGAGCTACTTGCCCTAATTAGGCTTTAATCTACAAACCCCATTATGGAGATCAGTTTATATTACTGTAGTTGCATTTAGAATTACCCATAATATTTTACTGGAATAAACACAGGACAGACACAAATATTTTCAAATTGCTGCACAAAGTCTTAAGGTTTGCATTTTCCAGAGTAAATTGCATGGGAGTTACATAGCTACAAAACCACTCAGAGATTTGCCAACACTCTGCTTAGCGTCAAGCTGATCTCACATCTTTCCACTGAAATTTTTTACAATTTTCTTAATACCTACTTTGTCAGTACTCTATATAGCCAGCAAGACACAGTCCTTTAATTCTAAGTGCTTAGAATATGTTCCATTTATAACTTTTTTTTAGGTCCTAATAAACTGCATGGAGTAGATAGGTCTGCATGAATAAGGATAACAGGAAAAAAAAAAATAGATACAGCTCCCAAAAGCTTGTTGGACTAAATCTGTTGCTGAAATAAAAAGCACACAGCTCCTCTGCCCATCTCTTAAGTATTTCCAAACACTTAACAGTAACAGTTTACAGCAGGTATTATATAGATTTCCTACAGACTGTGAAATGCAAGTTTTGTCGAAAGCACCGTTGAAAGCAACCTCTGTTTAACACCGCCTGGTGATAACTGCGCAGGAACGCACGGTTTGCATGAGGTGTCAGCATCACTTCCTCGTGATTAGTATGGAATTACTAGTCCAGGATTAGTAGTAATTTGAACCCCTTTTCACACCTACATCTGCATTCGGTCTGTACCACACGAAGATGTGTGATTTTCAGCTTTTCCCACAACCCCAACTTCTTTCTGCAGAGAAAATGTTACAGAGTGTTTCAGCTCAGTTAAGAGGGAGGTGAGTCACTGCAGACATTCATGCTGGAAAGCTGTGCAGGAGCTTCACCTGGAACAGGCAGCAACGGGCACTCAGTCAGACAAAAGAGCCGCAGCCTGTATAGCAGTCACTCCTACGCGCCGCCTTCTAGCTGGGCCAGCACAGACCACTTCAGCCATCACAATCTGAGGGGTAATGACTCACAAGAAACGTGATTGCTTCTACAGGTGTCACATCCACCTCTACTAACTTTTCATATACCATACCTTCAACATATTTCCCCGTAAGTCATGTTTAAACATCCCAGGCAGCACCAGCATCTGGGCTGGAAACCTGGAAGGGAACCTAAAGGAGGCACAAGCGAGACTGCAAATTCAACAGAAGCTGCTCCTCCCCAGGCACTGCAGGCCTGTTTTCCTTCTGCAGTGCTTTGGGCCATCAAGCTGCTGGACATGCTTTTGTAGGAAATTTAGAAGTCAAGGCTTCTTGAAAGGCCTGTGCCAACTCTGTAGAGATCAGCAGCCCTTATACATGGATTTTTCCATGGGATGGTGATGGTATTTCTTTCACTGAACCACTCCTAAAATTTCTGTGTCAACAGAGATGTTCTTTCCCTAGATGTGGTGGTTCTTGCGCTGTGCTGCTTTTCTGGGCACATTTAACCAGCTGTCACAGCTCACTTAGGAGCCGGCCTCTGTGATCCAGTCTTTATTCTACAAAAATAAAAAATCCTACCTATTCTCCAATAATGGCCCAAATAATTTCAGTAGCACTAATGCAATCCATAGTGTTTCAGACCATTACTCAGAAAACAGCAATTGTGTTTTTTTTATAAGTGTCATCTATATAACAGTTTAAGTTTGTAAATCACCTCTGGATCCTTTGTGATGAAAGGTGCTATATAAACTCAAGCTATTATCATTCCTACATTTCACTGCTCTATAAATGAGAGAGATACTACAGCAGTTCCACTCTAGCAATATGTTTGTGATCACATAACCCTTCTCCCCTCCCGAATATTTCATTTTTACTGGAATTAGTGATTAACATGAACATCACATCTTTTCCTATATTCCACCCCTCTGTGGGGTTTGGATTTTATGCCTGGCAACATTACACTGCCTTTCTGTAAGTAATTTCATTGGAATCAGAGAAGAGCAATTAAATTGGCTATTAGGATGCAAAATGTGCAGGTCAGTGCAGTGTCTGCCAGGCAAACCTGCCTTAAAAACACAGCCCTGAGAGTTCCACCATTTTCTGAAAGATTCAGGAGACCATGGAAAAGCACTTCATGCAGCTGCAGCAAAGAGCTCCTTTACAAACAATGAGATTATTTCAGTTATAATTGCTTTGTATGGGCAAAAGTTAAGGAAAACACTTGATGATTTCTATTGAAGGTTTAAAATAGGATGCAGTTGGTGTCCTGGCCTGTATTCTCCCCTGCATCCCCCCAACTTCTCTTTTGTGCTTCAGCGGGTTTTCTTTCACCAGGGCCCCGCTGAGCAGATCCCATTTGGGCAGTTTGCTATTTCCCCTCCTCCTTTTTGACGTGCTGCAGCAATCTGAAGAAGCCAATAGTTAAAACAGATAACGAGCTACAACAAATAATGCAAGAAAAAATGGCCAGGGAAAAGTCATTTGACAGCATCGAGTTCATATTTCTTGGCAGCGAGGAGGAATGAGGTGCACCAGGCACACTTTGCCGGAATTTCTGTCACCAATGTAAATTAAGCAATGTGGCAAAAGCAATCAGTGGGTTAAAAGAATCTTGTCTTTGCCATTCTTTGCCTCGTGTCTTGTTTCTCTCTTAAACTACACCACTGGGATGAACCACAAGACTTCCCTTCTCCTTATTAAAAAAGCAAAAACTGCTTATGCAGCAACTGCAGCAGGGCTCTGTTGTTAGCAGATAGTAAGGATGTATGAAGATGAGCTACAAACGGTATCTGTATCAGCAGAGACACTTATGGGGAAAAAATGGTTTTGTGAACATTACAAATTCTGGCTCTAATTAAACATTCATCTCTCACTCTGATGGAGGTGGAGAAGAAAATCATTGTCCTTTTATACAGTAGTTAAAAGTGGAAAACATTGCATCCAGAAATACAAAGAAATATTTTTCGATTCTGTGACAGCAATGAACACTGAGGGTTATGCTGACTGAAGGTAATTACTACAGCTCTTTGCCTATTCTTTAAAAAAAAAAATTAAAAATAAATAAATAAAAAAAGACTGTGCATGCCTCAAAATACTGCGTTTTAGAAAATATCTGTAAATCACTCTATGCTATAATTCCTTTAAACTGTGGATCCAAGTACAGACATGATTCTCTCCTTGCTGAGCTTCCTGGCCTTAAAAACATGCTCAAAAATACACAGACACAAAGTTGAGCAAAGAAACACAGATAGCGAAGGAGAGTTGTTCCCAGCAGAGACTGGGTTCATAGAGGGAATGAAACAATCCTCCTCCTCAGGTCCCTGCTGAGGTAGATGAAGGGCATCACCAAGTTTCTTAAGTGTGGGAAGAGGCACATGAATATTCCAAACATTATGTAGGGAATGACCAAAGAACCAAAAATGACCTGTCTCACCAGAGTCTCTCTTTTGCTTTCTCTCACAAAAAACGTGGGATGAAGAGTGCCAAAACCTAGAGATAAGCTGCTTTATGAGAATAACTTAGTGACATTTTGGAAGGGCTTATACACTGCTTTGGGAACATCTCCAGTTTGTTTTTTCCTCTCCCCTGTTTATTTTTCTGTTATCTTTGCTTTCCTCCTTTGTCAGATGGTGAATCCTCTAGGGGTTCAGTGAAGCCTGAAGTTCTTTCTTATGGAGGGGAAAGAGAAGAGAGTTGTATCTATCAATAGTAATAAAACATTCCACATGACTGATATAAACGTGTTTGACTTTTCACATGCATTCGGGAAAGACCTCAGCTGCCAAAGCCCATTGTCTACCTTATGCTCCCATTTGCCTTCAGTATTCAAGGAAGGGGAAGACTCACTCCGGTGTTTTTGAGGATCTGACAGCAATGAACTGGAGCTCAGTTCTGCAGAACCGTGTGGCACCGTCAGAGGCGGAAGAGGAGGGGAAGCAGTCAGTGTACCATTAACACAGGTGGTCTCCAGGGCCCAGAGGCCCTGAGTTCTGTAATTTGTGTGCTCTTAGATCACCACCAGGGACTCTCTATCCTCCTGTGCTTTCATTGGATTGCTCTGCAGAAGTTAACCAACATAAAACAATGCAAAGTAACCACTGTGGCCAAAAGATACTAATAACTGCTTTCACAGCTTCCCATCTACAGTGCCACTGAGGAGAAATGCACACAAGTCCAGCCTAAGAAGTGGCTGAAATGCAAAATACTCTTCTTCAATTGCATGATTTCAGTTGAAGGATTAAGATAAAACTTTACTGCAAAATGATGGTGGTCATTGCAGTAGATTTGTTCATGCTGTCAAATCAGTAAACTCAAATTGGTTTCTTTTCCAACCCTGTCTTGTGCTGGTGAAAACTTGGTCATCTTTGTTTCTTGCATGCACTCTCAATTTCTGGCTCTGGACTTCAAACAAGTCACATAACTTCTATATGAACTAAGAACTAGATTAAAAAATGACCAATTACCTGCTATTACAGTTACTAGACGGTAGTGAAAGAAACAGAAATTTGAGATTTTATTGCTAGCTATGGGAGAAGCAACTATTGTAGTGCATGTATGGGCAGGACAGTCAAGCAGAGAGAACATGTTTTTTTCCAAACAAGTGGATAAAAGTTGGATCTATCAGCTCGATCCCTGCCTCTGCCTGGAGAGACCTCCTGCAGCCTTTCAGATGATTTCTCTGTAGAATGAAAAGGAATGGTTTCTTTCACTTCTAGATCTTTTAGCACGTGCAGCAAGCTGAAGTATTAATCATACCACTAGTCTAGCAAACCATACATACAAAATGATGGGATTTCACCATGCTAAGACTGTTACACAATACAGAAACTTGTGCTTTAAAGACCCACTGTTTCATTTCTGGAAGAACCTTTCTTATTTTCATTTTTAAGGGAAAATGAAAGTAAATAAATATAAAAATTAAAAAATGAATAAGTTATTTTGTCACTGACCACATCCTAACTTTTAATGTCTTTCAGGACACCTTCTAGCTTTGATGTAAGCCTGCTTTGAGACAAGGTTTGGAACAGATGGCCTTCAGACAGCCCTAGCAACATAAATATGTCTATGATTCACTTGACTGACTAATTTTTGGACAATACGGTTATGTCCATTTTCCCCTACCTAAGGATGGCAATCGTCAGAGTTTGTAAACTGAGCTAGTAAATGAAGCATGAGTACTACAACCCCATCATGTCTAAAGGTGCCCACCACACTAGGAAGCTAAATTAGCCCCCAAGATTTGACACAAAGTGATTTTTGTATGTCCACGAATCAGACAAATAACCAGAATTTCTTTCTATTAAAGAAACAAATTCCATTTAAACATGACAGCAACTTCAAGATGAAGAAAAGCTGGCATTAGTTTAGGCTACAGGTTATATTATTAAAATAATATGTGCTCAGACACTTACTGGTACTGTTGAATTGTGATAAATCTTCCTGTGACATAGTGGAGTGTATCATAAATAAACAAAAAATAAAATTTATTTGTTTTCACCTAGTATATATAAACATAACATTTACTAAATATAATGTACTTCTATAATGCTTAATTCCATCCAGTTCTCTGCCACATTCCTAATTTTTCCATAACTTGAGTATAAAACACCAAGAGACACCTACAGACTTCTTAGCTTCTTAACCCAAGTCAAATATTTTGTTGAAGTAACATGTTTTAAAATCATAAGAATGCATTCACATTGTAGTTTTCTGTCATTTTGACAGCAGAAGGAGGAAAAGGTTCACCTGCTTACCAAAAGTATGCTTTTATTCATAAAGTTATCAGAAAGACTCATTTATCTATCTGTATCTTCTGACATGATAAGTAATTAAGTAAAATAATTATAATTTATAATTGGAATTACTATTTAATTTCAGCACTAAATATGCAGATAAAGCTCTTTATTATGTAACTACTACTACTACTATTATGTAACTACTACTGTTGGAATAATGTTGATAGACAGGAATTTGCAAACACCACCCTAACTTCCAAAACTTCAACTACCACCATGAATAAGCATGCAAAAGTGGAGACCCTCACAGATTGTGTAGGAACTGCTCACAAACCTCCAGATCAGTCATGGTAGAAGATGCTATAGGCATTGTTTTTATTAAGCATCAGTTACAAATGCTTATCTCTAAGCTCAAATCTAAAATGAATTTAAATTAACAGGTTAGGTCTTGATTATCGTTTTGATTTTTCATTTTCTCCACCTAACTCCGATATATTTGAAGCAAGTACAGTTTTGCTATTTCAGATTTCTAGCAAATTTTGTGCTTTGCAGGACTGTATCAGCCTTCGTCTCACGAGATTCAGAAATGGTGGCCTGTGGGTGAGAACATTTCTGTGGCTCATTGATAGTGCCCTGAAGAATGCAGTCTACCATACACAATTAGCAGATAATTTTACTGAAAGTCTAATGATAGCTGGATGACTTTCTTAAACAGCAGGTCCTGGAATAAGAATCAGCTTTCATGTAATAAAAAGAAAATCCTCATAGACTTAATGGTTGCAGGGAAAAACCAATACCGAACCAGCACACACACAGAACATTTGAAATAAAGTGACAAAATTTTAAAATCTCATGTTCTTTAAAGCTCATACTATTTTGGAGAGTGATCTATCACTTGGTAGCAGTTAGTTTTGGCCACGCTAGTTAAATATTTGAGAACGAGCCTGTTTTCTGGAAAAGCAAGTTCATTAAATCGATTCCTAATTTTTGGAAAGCTCATAAAACCAGCATCTTGTATTCTCTAGACACTGGCTGAGATCTTCCGTATTGCTCTCACTCTCAAAAATAATCGCACTTTGCCAGATTGCCTTAATCAGAAAAGCAATGCAGGAATAAAACCGCTGTTGGTGTAACAACCACACTTATTCCTCTCCACCTTTTTTCCAACAATAATGCCCAGATTCTTAAATATTGAGGGTTTGTGCTTAGTCATTTTTGTTGTTGTTTGGGCCTTTTGTTTGTTTGTCTGTTTTAATCTTTCATTGGTAATCCGAAAGGTTTGCATCAATAGCCTTCAGAATGTGATTACAGCTCTCTTGTTTCAGCTCACAGAAAGGTCTGGTGGGCAAGGATGCTGTTGCCTTCGGTGCAGACCAGCTCGGGCAGAGACAGATAAAAACACAGACGTTCCTACCTGTAGGCTACATAAATACTTTCATGGCAACAAAGCACCATGTACCAGGGTGCCCTCTTCTTTCTGCAGGGCATTACAGCAGAGGCTCAGCACTTACTGACAGTGTGCTTGTACCTAAGCCCTATCTATCATCTACCCCAGCTAAATCATGAACTGCTGGATGCAAGAAGTAAAATTTCTTCTTCTTTAGCTAAAGGACTAACACAGAACCAACGAAGAGTTCTAATCAAGCTGTGGTCTACCTACCAAAACAAGGCACACAATTTTACAGGCACACTTCATTTGCCCTGAACATATCAAAATCATCAGTAGAAAGTGAGATTTAGATCTGTTCCAGAAGAAACCTGGATTCCAGCACCCGCTCTTTCTGAGGTGATTTTGCAATAGTCTCACTGACTTCAAACTAAGAACGATGCATGTACACTGATCAGAGAGGTTTGCCACGGTCTGTCTTTCAAACAGCAGCCCAGAGACCTGAAAATCAAATTGAAGTTTGGTTGAACAACTCAACAATTTTGCAACACTCCTTTCTGTCCCCAATTTATCACATAGGTGGAACTATGCCGCTCACACCTGGCACTGTACTACGTGTCCACAATTCATTTCTCCCAAACCCTTTCTCTAGTCACTTATTCCCTGAGAGTGCTTTGTAGAGACAAACATAATTGCTGTTATTATTATATATACTGTTATATTGACATATTGTTATTCCTATACTATTGTTTTATTGACAAAATGATCAGTAAACAATATTGCAGCAATATTTATTGCTTTGCATTCTAACCATTTCTTTCCCTTGAAATCCATTGGAAAAATAATGGCAGGGAAGCTACACCAAGCACTCAGATCCCTTTCAGGCCATCAGCATTATTAGTGGAGGACTGAAAATAAGATTATTATCATGGGTATATTCAGCACATGTGAATTTCTCATCAAATAGTGGTCAGAGGCAAAAATAGCTTTGAAGCAAAAGAGACAGACATGTTGGGGAATGTTAAAAGAGTTGCCACATAAATTAAATACTAAATCTAACATTTATTCAAATTCATGTTCTTGCCTGTGACACAATCAATAAAGCTATTTATGTTTATCCAAAATGGTATATTTTATCAAAGATCACCAATTCCTTCTGCAGCAAAGACAGAACAGTGAATTTCAGATTTGGTATTCATTTCCCCCAAAACAGTCTTATAATGCCATACACAGAAAAGATTCACTCCTGAAGCACTAATGCAAAGAACAAAAATTACATTAGGGATGTCCTGTCTATGTTAATACCTGACAATGCACTTAATGTGTTTATTTATTTAAATAGGGTAGCATTTACCTAAATTATGGGACCATCAAACAGCCCAAAGACAGCTAAAGATTATGAAGAAAATGAAAGGACATCATTATTACTGGCTGTGAGCAGCTTGCACAAGGAAGACTGGCAGCAGGCATAGAGATGCTGGGGTGAATGGTTGTGATGAAAGGGAAATGCAAAGTTTGATCCAGTGAGTAAATTCACTGGAGTCAATTGAGAAGCAGAAGTGAAGCAGCTTTAAAAAAATATCCAGAATATCACAAGAAGATATACAAAAAATTGGACAGTATTCTTTTTTACTTTGGTTCAGGATGGAAGTTCTTATTCAGCATTGTAATCTGTCAGCATTGGAAGATGTTGTGAATACATGAAATGAGGACAGAGAGAGTCTATCTGCTGCTTATACAAGACGCAGCAGAAAGCTACAGATGAGCGTTACCCATGCAGGAGGCACAGCTGGGAGCACCGCATCCCCTGCAGGAGCCGTGCTCAGCTAAGGGAAGTTCATGACAAAGTGAATTCCGGGCAACACTGACTGCTGGAACACCAGCACCCTGCACAGGGCATGGCTCTGGTTTGGATCGGCAGGAGAGCCTGCTTTCACAGAATCAAAGAATCATTTCAGTTGGAAGAGACTCTCAGGATCATTGAGTTTCCTGCATGCTTCGTTCCTGATTGTATGGGTCCTTCAGATTCAGGACACCTCAGACAAGGAATCTGGCAGCTCCAACATCCTTCTGTCTTACATTACTCCTCCCAAAGGATCGGTCAGAAGTTCTTCTGAACCATGTCAATGAAACAGGACAGCATATTTGTCTCAGCCTTTGAGAAATTCAGTAAAAGTTCACCATTTTCTGAATCCTGAATCCTTCTGCTGCTGAATACATGTGTATTTAATACAGAACCATCATCTACATTGACTAATCTCTAATATTCAGTAAAACTGAAGGACTTATGAAGCATTACAGAATCTGGACTGAAGATATGGTGTTCCATTTCTTGCTCTGTCTCTGACTTGACAGCCAAACTTGGTCAAGTCTTTATTTTTCTCAATGCTCTACACTCCACTTCTATAAAACAGACAGACAAACAAGTGTACGTACAAATACCACTAATTATTACTCCAATGAGTGCACATTTAAGATAGGATACTTTCTGCTTAGTAGACAGGGTAAGATTTGACTAAGCGTGAATGTTGTTCTTTACCCTCAATACCCAGTATCTATAAAAGGGTTAATTCAAAAACACCCTCAGAAACCAGAGAACTACAGGTACTCTTGATACCCTGAACATGTAATATTTATAACAGTCATACAACTTTAATTTTACTTCTTCGCCTCAGAAAAAAAAAAAAAAAAAAAAAAAAAGAGTGCAATTTTTCTAAGCACAGCACTGCAGAAAAAAAAAATGAAGCGCTCGTTAGTTTGGAATTTTCCATTCCTTTTTGCTTCTGCCTGAAAGGCAGAGGACTGTGGGGGTTTCATAGCGGAAAGAATTTAGGCCTGTCTCCCTTTAACTTGCAAATTTTAGAAACAGTGCACTATCCATCTAACCAGTTGGCAAGGATTTAAGGTCGATTTAATATCCCTTAAGCCAGTCATGAAGCATTGTACAGCCTTGTCTCCTCTTCCTCCTCCCTCCCTCACCCTTCAACTTGTGTATTAAAGCTCAGTGCACGTAGAATTTACACCCATGGAAGTGATGGTCAGAGTGTCACTATAAAGTGTCACGGTAACAGCAGTTAGAGGTCTGGCAGTGATACCACCATAAACTCTGTATTTCCTTAGGAAAACGATGTCTGACCTGTTAAAACTCATGTTGATCCAAAATATGGTGCCTATGCATCGAACACCACAATTAAAAAATAATATTTTAACAATACAGACTGGAAAGTGATAAAAATCTTTCCCATCACATTTTCAGTTCTAGATCAGTACGTATTTATTAACATATGTCCTCTTTTCATATTTGAGTTTATTTTTTCAGATCTCTAGAGTAGATAGTAAAAGGAGAGACCTGAAATACTAAATATAAATTATCGGCAAAAAAATATCATCGGTGAATGCACTTAAAAAGCTCTTCGTAAAAAAAAATAAATTCTAAAGCATTTCCATCTGTTGTCCTCAAACCATACAGGAGTTTGTCTACCGTGCTCATCACAGTGACTATAGTGACTATATATATAAAGACACTTGTCCAGTCTATGCTTGTATTGCTCTTTTTTTTTTGCTTTTGACTGACTTGTGCTTTGAAAAGCTGACTTTTTTTGGGAAGGACCTAATTAAACAGACAAGCTAAAGCTGTGTACATTTTTTTTTAAAATTGCTTGAACAACCATAGGAACGGGTAAGTTTGAAGAAAAACCTGCATATTTATAGTGTCACAACCCCCCTATACTTTCAGGGGCAAAAGGCAATTTGTACCTAAAATCCCACTTGTACATGTTGCTCTCTCAACTGGACATGACTTTTGAATGTAAAAAGGCAGGTCAGTGCAGACATTATCTTCCACAGGGGGAAACGGTGGGCTACTTATCATCCCATCAACCTCAAAGCCTAAGTCACATTTGACACCAAACTAATGTCACTGAGATGAATGACATTCACCAACTAGATGGTACTTGGAACCAAATAAGCTAGAAAACTAATGTAGTAGGATGGGGCCATCAAGGAAATATTGCCACTCTGTTTCATGGCTACTGTGCTCATTTCAGTCCATGTAATACAAAGAAACTACTATTAATATAATACTGCAGAATTAATATATAACTTTATCATGATCTCTATACTGACAATAAGAAGTAGTTAAAGGCATAGTCAGCAACCCAGCATTTTACCAACTCTTATAAGCTACTAGAGTTTTCTATGCACCTAACAGTTTTTAACACAGTTCCCGATTTAAAAAATCATCTGAAATGCACAGCACGTTTTTTGTAAAAACATGTGTCTTCACATTAGGTGTTAGGAGTTCTCTTGTACAAACTTTCAGATACACTGCTCTCAGTTTTTTCAGAGGATGAAATACAAATCCCACAGCAGACTCAAACCGAGCTCTCAGTCCCATTTTGTAGTCATGTTAAGGTAAAACAAAGCAGCAACTAACAGATCAGTGTAACTACTTTATCACTAAATCACTTGCTACACTCTAAATAGTTGCCTTTCAAAATGTTGTCTCTGATACTTGTAGAGTTATATTGATTTTATATGTATCCCTGAACTTGTCTCTGTTTAATTTTAAAGCCTAGGAATAACAGCTTTTAATAAAATGCCATTTCTACAATCATAATGCAAAGAAGGCCGAATTTCACGCATGCACAGTTGATAACCTGCCTTCCATCTAAAGTAAAGGAGGGGATTGACAGCTATGAAAGCTAAGTTTTTGTTTTGTTTTGATTTCGGTGATATTGTCTGTGGTTTTATTACCTGCAATGGATCAAAGAAGGAACCCCTAGTGGCTTTGCTGCTTCTCTCCTATGCTCTATTAGCAGAAAGGAGTAATCTTTGCATAACCAATTATTTATTTACTGACATTTTCAAGCTCCAAGGCCAAAATGATTTGGACAATTTAATTAGTTTTTTTTTTTCCTTGCAGCACATTGCTGAAGATGTTTTACCTTTGGAAATTTTTCTAGTTTTCCTTCTTTTCTTTCTCTCTCTCTCTCTCTTTTTAATTTTTTTAAAATGCTCATGGTAGCATCCTGTCCTTTTGGTAGATTCAGTGCCCAGGACCCAGCTCTTGCAGCTCACCATTTCAATGGGCAGCACCCCATTGCCATTTTGTGCCATGCTGTCTTCTGTACACAGGGGAGCTAGGAGAATGGTAATACCATTCCCGTTAAACAAGAAAAAGTGAAGAGATACCAAAATTACCTACTCTTGGTCCTCATGTGTCTATAATTTAATTCCAGAGTACATTGTATTTTCAAATAATATTACCAAAGTTTTACAACACTCAACTGTGCATCACCTTTCAATGTTTTACAAAGAGCATGTTTCACTGTCATAATCTGTGAATCTCTGCTACCCAGCTCCATCCACTTCTCAATAAACAAATATTAAGCACTTTGTTCCATATGGTCTGCCCTGGGTTAACCAATTAACAACAAAATTCATTTAGCAGGGAACGAGTTGGCTTTGATATTGTGTTAGTCTGTACTGGGGAAGGCTGGCAGCTAGAGGCTAAGGAAGAAGAGCATCTCTTCTCTGAAATCTCCACAGGGACCAAGTCCAAAGGGGTCAGGAGCATTGCTGGCTCTGATGGAGCGGGACAGGCCAACAGGCAGGCCTGAGCAGGCGTGAATGATGTGTCTATTCAGCAGCATTTCTGGAGAAAACAGCTTTGTAATAATGACAAAGAAAATACAAAAAGCATAATTATATCCTTCTACAACAGGTAGATCAGTGATGGATCTAGCCCGGGTTGGGCATTCCAGTCTCCACCCACAGCTTCTGGCAAAGGAAGGTGCCGAAGGGAGGTTTTGTTCACCTCAGTGTACACAAGTGAGAAAACGGCCTAATGTCAGTACCCACATTTGGGGCAGGGAGTCGACCTGGGGTTGATGGATGGGGTGTTTTGGGGAGACTGGATTGGGTAGTAGTTTAGATAGTAAAATTGTACAGCGTAAAGCACTCGGGCTTGTCACAGAGCTGGCCTTTTAGGCATATATTGGGTTCAACAATTTTGTCTGTTTCATGAGTGATGGAATGCAAGATCTACTCATGAAGTGTCCGCCAGGTGACACAGCCGCACACGGAGGGAAGCTGAGGGCTCAGTGTGCAGGAGAGGCAGGGAGCTGCAGGGGCTGGGGCTGGGCAGGAGCTGCCAGAGCGCAGGAGAGCTGCTGCCTGCCCCCAAACAACAGCTATTCTGGAAGGAACATGCCACCGTCCTGGGCCACTACATCCGGAGGAGCAGTTTGAGCTTTAGGAAAGATAAGGCTGTATAGACCCTATGGGAAGTCTATCAAAACAAAACCAAAAAACAAAAACAAAAACAAAACCACCTTTGTTGAAGGACTGGGTGGAAAATGTTTGCCTTGGAAGGATGGCTGGAAAAAAAAAGAATTTGAAGGAAACTGTAGATATACAATGTACCTGAAGACTGACTTCGGACTTTTAAAAGATTTAAATGTGGCATCAGTACTAACTAGAAGAGAAGAAACTGAGGCAGCAGACCCGGCAAGCAATAGATTGGATACAGACTCTGCTACCTGGGTCAAGGTCTATGTAGCATGACGGACCTGCTCTGTTTTCTGTGGCGCAACAATAATGTCATTTCAACTCCACAAGAGGTCAAAAACATTTGTACAATGTTTTTTCCTTCTCTTGTTTCTATGGGGCTGAGCAACATGACTATGTGTGTGTAGGAAAACCCACTTGGTTATGAGGGTCAGTCAGGAGATCTCTAGGAGCAGAGGAAGCCTTTGACTGAGTCCCTAAAAATTGAAATTACGATGTGCCCCTCATACCTAATCAAGTCCCAACCTCAGGTGCTTCCACCCGTTTTCAGAAGCACATTGCACTATATTCTGCAGTTTCACTGAATTAACCATATGCACAGAGTCTTTCCTCCCTGTAAGCTCAGAGAAATTTTTTTTCACTTGCTCAAAGGCTTACAGCTCACTCAAATCAAAAGTGATTTTCTCTGGAAAAAGCAACAGCACTTCTCCTTCTTCAGAGCTATTTCTATGCCAAATTTCAAGTTTCTACCTATAGCCGAACAAGCTGTCGGAGTCCACAAATATTCTCTGTAAAAGTGGAAAACTATATTATATCTCGGTCCATATTAGAAAATGGCTCAAACCTTGTTCAGACTGGCAAATGAGATTTCCAGGCAGGAATGCAGTGGGGGCATTTTTAACCATCACATGAACACTCTGGCAACTTACAAGTGACTGAAACCAAGAAGTTTAAGTGAAAACTACTATGCCATTTCAACACGTAATGCAATCCCTAAGAGAATGTAATTGCGCCTGAAAATTTGCTGGTGACTCTTGCTTCAAATAATAAGAGCAAACAAAAGGCACTTGAGAAAATGAGCTTTGTTTTCATGTTTGTTTTGCATATGTGGCAGAAGTTGCACACCACCAGTTTTACTCTTCCCTGTGCAGAAGAAGCTACTTGCTCAGCTCCTGCCATTGTTTCAGACATTGCAAGCAGCAACCAGGAGGACAGAACTGCTTTCAGGTTCAGGATAATATGATTTAAAGCCACAGAAAGCAGCAACAAAACAGATGGATGGATTCTAAAAGCAGTGGGTACCTTGTAGTCCTCATGGGCTTTGGATTGCCATTTCTTGCTCTGCAATATTGAAAATCAGGCCACCTTCTTATGTCCTAAATAAAATTAAAATCTGATTGAGGCATCTTTTTGGAAAATTCTTGCCATCACCTCTAAGCCTATGCTTCTGCTCCTTAAAAACCAAATCAAAACAACAAAAATCCTAACCTCAAACTAGCAAACAGTAAAAACATCTTGCCTCTTCAAAGACTGCTTGCACTTAAATCTGCCTGGCATTTATCTTCTGCAATGTGGTCTAAAAGCACATTTATTTTTTTCTCCCCTTCTTGTGCCCCCCAGTTTCAGTCTTTCTTGCTGTGTGGAAAAAAAAGTTACAGCTAAAATTTTGTTTCCACTGAGTGCTATACAAATTTGTAAGTCAGAAACCAAAGGAGTTAATTTACATCTAAAAGCAAATCAGCACACAGAGAAACTAGAGCACACGAGAAGCCCTGAGATAGTTGTTTGTTTATGGTAATAATTTTATTTATTTATGTGGGCTGTATGCTTCCTCTGGTAGCCAGAGCAAAGGCACAATCACAAGAGATGCAACCTGATACAGTCCATCTATCCTTCCCTGATCAAACAGCGGTAGAGATGCTTACAACCTGTTCTTCTTGGTCATTTTTGTTGTTTCTGATGCTACTGAAAGACTAAACTAATATTAAATTCTGTATTATGTACAGTTATTTCTAAAATGGTATATTATATAACCAAAAAAAACCCCATAATTAGAATTATAAGCCGGAAATAATTCCAAGCCTATCCAAAATAACCTGAATTCACTCCTGGATTACGCTGAATATCATCTTTTCAAATATTTTAAGTTCTAATATCTAACAGGAATGTACACATCTCTAAGATGTATATATGTGTATTTATATAAATAAAAAATTAAATTTACACACCTTTAAAAATAATAAATCCATCTTACTACTGACAGTTAACAGAATTTGCTGGACTGGTTCTTTTCAATGGCAAAGCTGAACCCACTTTCAGAGTGATAATTTCTAGGGTTAATTGTCATAGCTTCCTCGAGGCAATCTTCTCCACCAGCTTTATTTTATCTGCCAGAGCACCAATATGCCATGATTAGCATAAATTAAACTAAATAAATTCGGTGGGTTACTATATTATTTTATGTTAATCCTTTTATTTATTTATTTTTAAACATTTCAAGGTTAGGGATGGGTGAGCAGCGCGATGGTGAATTCCTAAAGGCAGCTTGTTCAAATTCAGCTCAGAAGTGCTTAAAAACTGTGTGTTATTTTTCAGAAATATTTAGGAGAAAAAAATCCAGTGTGAAAAAGTCGTCAAGTACAAACTGCTATATCATTATATACTGACCTTTTCCAGACGTACCCATGCCATGCTTACTGTCAGGCAAGGAACTCAATATGTGCAACTCAATAACACAGAGCAAGAGAACAAGAAGCACCAAGCAAATTTGCTTGCATGACTCAAATGAGAGGCTTTTCTGGTGTTAAAAAAGACACAGCATGACCTCTTGCTGCTCCAGGTAATGTTTTTTTCACAGACATTAGAAAGGCGTTTGCCAGCTGCCCACGCTGGCACTCACAAGGGCTTTTCTTCTGAATCTGCTGGCCACAAATAAACCCGAGGCAGGTAGAGGACAGGGCCATGGTGCACGTAAGGAACATACAGCCAGGGCCATGCCGATTGCCATCTGGCCAAGTTGGTGCCTCTCTAATACCGTCCTGCTTTGAATGGAAATATTATCAAAGGAGATGTGAAGAACACAAGTAATAAGTTTACCACAGACTGAATCTGTCTCTGCAGGAGAAGATCTAATGCAAAACCATAGCCAACAAATGTTTGATAAGACAATAATTGTTCAAAGTAGGTATACGTTCTCCATCGCAACTGTCAGCACAGCTTGTGCATATACATTGCACCACATCATGTAGAAATGAAACTATGAGTAAGATTCACAAAGCACTTTAATGTGCTTCTTGCATATGAGAGCACAGTAAAGACATATGCTGTGCTGGTTTGTCAAGTGTGCAGCAGTGTAAGAGGTGATGGGTACAGAAGCAGACCTTAAAGGAGTGGAAAGCCAGGATGAGTTTTTCATCAGAGAGTTTTGATGGAGTAAGAGGGTGGGTGGAGTAGCTGAAGCAAAGAAAAGATGGTGAAATTGTAATTGTTTTAGCTGCATGTGCACAAGCAATTCAGTTTTTCATTTATTATGTTAAAATTCTCTTTGCTCTCTATTATTAAATTTTAAAATATTTTCTTGTTTGGCCAGTTTATATATAAGACAAATTATGACTCTTACTTCTGGTCCAAAGTAGATTAAGAAAGAGCATGACAGTACAGATACAGAAGAGGAGACACAGTACCTATATAGGCAGGGACAGAATTAAATGCTACAGTCCAACTGGTAGCAGAAAAAACAAGGCCAGATCCAGAATGCACAGGTAAGTCAAGAAAATGGAAATTTTAAGTGCCTAGGCTTGAGAAGGGACAAACTGATCATTTAAAGCAGGTCTGTGTAGTCTCTGCCAAATTAAGTGATAGCCATAGGCGTACTTTAAGGTCTCTGCTTAAATTGTCAAAGTGGCAGATGATCTGTCCATGTTCTGTACATTCCACAGCAGCAGAAAACAGATGCAGAAAACATCCAACAACAGCAATGTCCCACTAATAACTTACAAATTCTTACTAACTCTTCAACACCTGAGGCTGCCACCTGACTAGTTGTGTCAGTGGACGGGCTGTTCCCTTTTTGTATGCCACCAGAGCTAATGTTTATGTGGCAGGAGACATACTTGACAGCACCTTCTGCCAACCAGACACATATGGCAGCAGGAATTTGAACTGATGCTCTCTGGTTTGGAAGCCGGAATGGACAGCAAGGAAGGGTTAGAGCCTCTCCTCAGACCCTGCTCATTTTCAGGGCTCCCATGCTGTTGTGGCCAAGTCTTGGACAGGTTTCTCGTTTTGTTCTCCACTAGCAGAATACATCTCCCCGAATCCAGCAGCCAGATGTGAGCCCTTCTGCCAGCGCTGCTCTAAGTCAGCGGGGAACAGAGACCCTGGTTAAAGCCGAGGTGACCCTTGTGAGACCAGCACCAGTGATGTCAGCACCTTGTGGGACGCAGACCTTGGGGAATTATATGAAAACTGCTGTCGGTAGTAAGTGTTGACTATGGAAACCATTGCAAAAATCCGTATGAGTTTAAAGCACTTGAAAAAAGGGCAGTTAAAAAAAAACCTGCACAAAAGCAGATACCAGATGCGTTGTATCACATACATTATAGTAGCTTTCCTTCACAATGATTTTCAAGATGATATCTTAAAGGATCAAAACCTAGAAGCATTAACAAGGGTGTTAGACACTGAAAGCCATCAGAATCCCTTGTTCTATCACTCTGAATACATTATTGCATCTTACTTTCTAATGCTGAAAATGGATAGATTTTCAGATAAAAATTAGAAGAGCTTGAATTGCACTCCCTCTCTGGATTCTTGTAATGTATGCATTTTCATAATGTTTTGCGTAAAGCATTCAGGGAAAAAATTTCATACATTTATGGTCAAATTACTGGCAGCTTAGCTTCACAAATGCTGTAATTTAGCTGTTTAACAATAAATTAAATTTACAGTTTGTAATGTAAATAAGTTGTTCTTTTTAATTCAAATAATAGTAAATAATATGTGTATAATAGAAGTTCTGTTTAACAATGACAGACTATTTTCACAACAGACAAAATTTACCTATTTCAGCTTGTATTTATTGCCAATCTCACAATAACAGAGATTGTTTCCAACTATAACTGTGTGTTAAAACATTTGACTTTAATAGCAGAATCTTGTCAAATTGATGTACCGTAATAGAATATCATAAAATCTTATTCCAAATTGTAAACTGAAGCGTTAAAAATTAACTTTATAGCCTAAGAAAGACAGGTTCAACACACTGCTTTATGGTCAGAAAGCTAATTTAAAACACAGGTTAAAAATTTCATTCTGCTTAATACATTTAAACCAGAAAAATCCTAAAATTGTCAGACATTTCTAAAAGAATCCGAAAGTATTAAGGCTTCAGTTCTGCCAGGTTCAGGATGATCTCTGCTAACAAATGTTGCTACCGTATCACGGTGCTCTGACTTTGGTCCTCTGGGGTGTGCAGAGGCAGGCGAGTTTGCAAGATAAGGGCCCTTATGTTAAAAATTCATGGGAAGGGTCATGTTTCTACCATTTCTGAAGTGCTGAGCAGATCAATGAATGCACCAAACAAGACAGTAAGACACAGAAACGTTTTCCTGCTGACTGGCGCTCTTGGAAGCAGAACTTAGGAAAAGCAGAGGACTGAGGATTGCCAGCACTACCCAACTTTGGGATGTTCTCTGCTTCTGGTCTGCGATAAACCAGGAGCTAGAGACCCAAAGAGCATATTCCACTGGCAGAGGCAAACACACAGGTACCTTCAAAGGCCCCTAATGAAGTCAACGTGCTGAGCTAAGCTGAGATAACCCACTTCTTAAAAAATGGAATATAGTTATGTGCGAACATTCTGGCAGGCAGCAAGGCTAAATCGTCAGGGATGAATTCCCCCCAGTGCTGACCTATAGACTTTGTGTGATGGGGAAGACGCCCTTGCCTGGAGCAGGGGGTTCCTCACCAGGGTGATGGGAGCAGTTTGAAAGCCCTCACTGACCAATGCTCATCACAAACAGGAAAGGTAACTCTGAGCTGTGCAGCACACCTCTAATTCAGGTTCTATGGTGTGAATGTGGCCATACCAGCTCCTGTCCAGTCTGGGGTTGCAACCTGTCTTGATGGAACCGGCCCCCTGGAAGCTATTCCCTTTGGATCAAGTCCTCAAAATATGCCTTTATGTATCCAGCACAACTTGACCCTGAATTTCAATGGTCAGCTATATGAAAGGCACAGCAACACAGGGTTTGTCTCACAAAATAACAATTATCCTTTTGATAACAATTCTTTCATTTATATCAGATACTTTCCTCTTGCTTTCTATTTTATCTGCTTCCCAGAGACCCGATTTACCTCCCTTAGCAAAGTTTTGCCCCATAACTGAACACTTAATGATAGATGCACTACTATACCTTAAACATGACATTTCCTATAAAGCAAAAAAAAGGCTGTTGAAGGGACTTTGTAACTGTACCCTACTGAAGCTGAAGAATGCCAGATATAATTGAGGATAGCAGTTGGCTGGCAGTCCCTCAACAGCAGCCCCACTACTTCAGTCCTTTCAAAACCAGGAAAATAAAAATCAGGTCATTCAGAACTGTGTTTTGTGGCCAGACACCTGCAAGAGAACTGAACATGATCTAAACTCACAGCCTGGTCATTCAAAAGCACACCACAAAATACAACATGCTTAGTGATGATTCAGAAGTGGAAGTCTTAATAGTTGTTTTTTCTGAAAGCTCTGAATATTATTTTCTGAGATTTTCCTCTTCATGTATAGCCAATGGTTTTATAAAAGATACTGTTTTTTCAATCGTATCTATTATATACTGATGTGTGTTCTTTTGAGGATTTTGTCAGCTACCTTAACCTGTGTTTAATAACAATGCATTCAACACACATCCCCACTGAAGCCGATACAGGATTAGGTACTAGCTAACACGTGGACTAGCATCAGAGTCTGAACCTTAGTACTGGAAAACTCAAGACAGCATCTTAATCTCAGAACCCGAAGTGCTGTACAGATTGAATATGCAGTAATTGATCACTCAGGCTGAGCCGTCCTCAGAAATATCTCATCAGGGTGCCAGTTATAAGACTACAGCAAAGCTGGCAAATTTGCAAACAAGCTGAAAATATCTAGCGGTCTTCTAAAATGAGGGACAGTCCACCTATTAAAAGCAAAATAGATCCCATCCCTTGGCTGTTCTAAGTCAGTGACAGCTGGTTCAATCTTCCTATGAGTAGCTCTAGTTTATTTAAGAACATTTTGATTTTCCTGTATCACCTCTTTCAATTTTCTCTTTCCTACTTGAACAGGAAAAAAACCAACAAACCAACAATGGCTCATTGAAAATGTAAAGTACATAAATGGTGTATCAGAAAAATTAAAAGACATAAGTCAAAAGCATTGCTTTACTTGTTTTTACAAATCAGAAGCGTTGAGACCCATATGTCCTCATGCACCCCCAGTGCTGTGCCAGAGCTCTGCCCACAATGTCCCACCACCTGCAAGAATGCTGCTCAGTTAGTCCTTGCAGTTCTCTGCAGTGGAAATATTCCCTGCAGATTCAGCTTTGTTTAGTTAATTTTCAGTCAACCGAATTTCCAGGTGATCACGTATGAAGTAGTTGCTTTCCAAGTGCTTGACTTTATTCCTATATTTGTTTCCTTTGAAATTTAAAAATAAATGTGACCAGCATCTCTATCTCAAGTTCTGAAAGAAGCTAAATTCTAGACCAAGCTAAAAATGAAATTTAAAACCAACAGTTCCTTCTGACACTGGACAAAAAACTTCATCAGAATAAGAAAACAAGCAGTACTGCTAAAACGAAGTCTTGCTCCGCTGCTCCAGCTTGCACTTGCCTATCTTTCTGCTATGCATTTAAAAACAATGCAGATAATTTCACACAGAGCATCTCTGAAGCCTTTTTTTAATCTGTTTCTTTGCACTTCCAGTTAATGAAGGAGGTCCCAGCTCTGTCGTGAAGGCATCTTGTTCAGCTTTGCAAGAAAGCAAGCTGGGAACTGCAGAGTCTGTGCAGGAGCCACAAGGCTGCACTTTAACTGCAATTCTCAGTGCTCAGCATCCAGAAGACTCTTTGCATTCAAGTGATCTTAACCTAAGCATAAACTATACAATGATCATAAGAAATTAAATGAAAAAAGGGAAAATACTACTTCTGCTTGCACTAAGGAATATGTTGGCAGGGCTGTGCATTCCACTGCCATACAGGAGACAAGGCTGTACAGTTTTCATCAAGCTTTCTCACTGTGTCACTGAAAAACTGGAGCCACGCCACTGACTTATATTCACCCTCTAGTGAAGGCAGCAGCTTGCTCCACCTCGTTTGCCTTCAAGGATTTTATCCAGAACAGTGGCATTTTAGCAGTGAGAACTGTGCCTGCTAATATCATGGTGGTCTCAGTTCAAATTCTGTTTATCACAAATGCAACAGTGCCTAAGCACGGCACATCCCTAAATACAAAGAATCGGCCACAGTCAAGGAGCAGGATTTTATGAAGTTCTGCCACAAATTCTGTTTTAAAACTCCCCATTTTCATCTGAAGTGGACACATGAAAATCAGGCTGAGTGGGGGAAAAATTAACAAATCTTTGAAAAAAACAAAGCTGCATAATCTGCTGTATTTCAGTTGGTCTTTATCCGCAAAATCCCAGATCTTTGTTTAAGCTACAAACAGACTATAAAAATCAGCTTGCTGGCCTCTCTCCTTATTATCCACATCCCTGCACAAATCAAATGAAGCTTTTGCTGTAAAGCTGATAAAAAACACCACACACATGAGCAAGCTGATGTATTTAAAAAGTGGTTATCATTTCTAATCCTTTCCTCTCTCTCCAGGGAATATCATCTTTCCAAGGAACACACAAAACTATACCACTGAGCACACAGCAGCACTTACACTTGTTTTGATTCGGGATTTTGTAAAATAACAATGAACGAAGTAGTGTGGCATTTTCATTGATTTTTAGCACTTAGGGAAGCAGTACAACAGTCATCCAACTGTTTAAATCAGTGAATAGCCAACACCAGATCTGACAAATATTTGCACACAAACTATTTCAGAGACCTCACAAAATGAACTACAGTACCTGGTTTGATAGCATGTGGATGCTTTTGCCATTTCTTTGTAGATAACCTAGATCTCCATGTGTAACCCAGGATAAGAGAAGTGGTCACAGATGCTAAACTTATGCCTGAGCTCTCCTAGTGGGCACTGGGATTTGTTTGGGATTCAGGGTATTGACTGAGATGCTCTCCAGTCCCAGTTCCCTGCCAGTTGTGCCAGGGAAACAAATAGATTTTTATTATCTAATTTAGATGTTTCCTCATGATAAGTCTAAATCCACTCTAGACAATCAAGCTTAGATGCAGGCATGAAAGGACTAATAATCATTTGACATATGTGTACACCCAGTCCTGCAACTTGCTCCAAGCCAGTGAATGATAGCACTGGAAAACCAACGCTAGACTAGATTCAAGTCCCATCTCCCAGAGTTCAGTCTTCTAAATGGGAATATTTCCCATAGAATGAAATTCCTTCCAAAAGATTAAATTATCAGCCATTGCATTCCATTATTTCAACCTGATTTGTTACAGACTTGAGGCAAAGACTAGAAAGTTTCACTTACAGATTAAGCAGTGCTGAGGTGTTTAAATGTCCTTTTTCACACTGTGCACATTAAAGCTTTGTCCACTCAAAGACTTTTCTTTATAAATAAAATTGAAGACATGAGTTATGATTTTAGACTCTTGAAAACATATGTATACACAAACACAAAGAATAAGGAACAGAAAGAACAGAAACACAGCACTCAATTTAATACATAGATTGCTGCTGCAGAATGGGAAAAGGTGCTTCTTCACAGTGAGTCTTCCCATTCACAGCTATGGCTCCTGTGTAGGAGTAGAAGTAGCCACAGAAGTTTTGGAATTATGAAATATCAAAATAAAATCTACTCAATTGATTTAAGCCATTTACATCTGAAGAAATTTATCCTATAAATAAGGCCCTTTCGTTCCTATTTTCTATGATCCTTTCTGTCATTTTTTGGGCATTAGAATACATAAAGCAGAGACTCAAGCCTGGCTTGCTATGGAAGCAGTACAGACAACTAGCTGTCCGAGAAAACTAAACTTAATTGAACGTGGCTATGTATTTTAAAGGAATGGAAACAAAACTGACATTAGGGAAGGAGTAAGCACTGCATTCCAGCAAATTTAGCTAAAAGAAGTTGTCTGGGTTTTTATGTGGCAATTGCTGTTAAATGAATAATCAGATAAAACAAATAAAAACAGAAGTAACACCTGCTTAGTCTGACATAAGCCCAGAGGTGAATCAGATTCAGCCTTTCACAGCTGCCCTCGGGTGCCTGAGGAATCATAGCAAGGTAATTCACACACCGTTAGGCCAATTTTCAATGGACTTCTGTCAGTTGAACAGTTGATAAAAGCCGTCTGGACAATCAAATACTGCATAGTGCAACACAAAGTAGTGAATGTATATAAGCCCAATCAGTCTGAATGACAGATATGCCTCCTCACTGCCTAGTTTTTTGTTACTGTTTTTGACAGCTATATATATTCAATTTTCAACAGAGGTCAGAAGTCCAGGCTCTATCTATATGGCATTTTTAATTCATATCTACACAAATGTCATGGTATTTCTCTAGGGGAAGAAAGTGTAAAAGTTGATTTTTGTGTCAGCTAATAAAATTATTGTATAATTCATTCAATCATATCTCCTTAGCCATATATTTATACAGATACCTAGTAGTTACAAGGCAAATGATAGACATAGACAAGATGATGCAAGCTACACAGACTGTCACTACTTGCCAACAAGATATGAATGAAGAAGTGGTATGGAAGAGACTCAGTCTTTCACAGGGACCTAACGGGTTACCTGTCCTATCCAAAATGAGACAGCTATGAATCACTAACAGGTTATCCTCACAAATTCAGGGTAAACTGCCATATGATTGAACAGGTATTGCCCTTTTTGATCACACATTTAGTAATGGAGAAAGACACCAGCATTTATCTTCTGCCTCTAAGAGGCTGTCTCACCTATAAGAAACTTAGAAGTATAGACCAAAGGTATCCTGAATGCTAAAAACTTAATGGGTGAAAATGCTGGCTATTTGTATGACAAGGTTTTTCTGCGGCACAGATTTGCTCTTAAAATGTGCCTTGATATTCAGGTCTGCATTTTCAACTGAACTAGTTGTATCAGCCACTTAACCTCACCCTGGCTTGTCACATGCACATGGCATTTATCTCCTCCATGTGCCTATGACAATCCTCCCCTCAACCACGTAAGTGACTTTCACCGACTGTGGAAAATTAGGCATTTTTTAATTTTAAAAATGAGAGAATTTTTTTATGGCCTGGAATACATGTTCTAGAACATATTCTGGGACCCTGTTGTTGACACCTGTTGTCCATGTTCATCATCCTCACAGTCCAACACTAACGCACTCTCTCAGTGATAAGGAACACAGATCAAAGAAACAGAACAAACGTTAAGTAGGACTGGTGTTACAAGTGAAGACAAACCCTCTATTGCAAACATGATGACCAAAATTCACAGCATGTAATTCCATCTGAGATGTGGACAGACTTCCATTTGCAAGAGGGTCAACTAGAAAGTCTTTACAGTTGATTTAAACAGAAGAGAACTCTCAGATGAGCCTGGAAGCTCCCAGTGCCTGTGCACATGGAAAGGCAGTCTGAGATGTCAGACATCCATCTCCCATGTACTGCAGTGTTTAGGACAGGCAATCAAAGAAGGCAACTGAACTTGTCCAACAGAACAGATCTTACCTGAACTGACTGTCACAATCTGAGTAGACAAGACTTTGATCCTTTGCTAGCTGCATACCTTGCACCTTCTCTACTTGTTGACATGTAACTTCAGTCACAAACCACAGCAGAGGGCAGTGGCTTCATTTAGTACGTATAAAACATTGTTTGCACAATATTACCTACAGTATCTTTTGGTTATGAATTAAAGAAGAAAAATCTCACTAAAAAGTGGGTAAAAGCATAAATTCTCAAAACAGCTACTGAGCAGGAATCACTGGGTGCAGAGTTTTTCACCTCCTGAATGATAAAAGTGGCAGACACAAAATAAATTACAGCATGGTAATTTTTCTCATAAAAACAAGAGGTTATATGATAAAAAGCTGAAAAAGACAGTGTGCTGAAATGGAAACTGTCTTTTCTCCATTGATAATGTGATGCAGTCAGACACACTGTAGATTAGAAATAACCTGCAAGGTTTTATTACCTTTGATTTTTAGCTCTGCGCTACATAAAATTAATTTGTATTTTGCCATAGAAAATGCAGGATTAATGATGTAAATGTGGAAGAGAGAATCTTTTCCTGTGCAAGTTCCATGAATTCTTCTCAGATCAAGCAACACTTAAAGCAAAAGAAAAGTATCTACTTTGCATTTTATGGTGATACTACTCATAAGAGGTCCAGTTTAGATCATGCAGGTTTTCAAACTTTTGCTTGCATAGCTAGACCTCATTGACTCTGATCTTAAAATCAGATTTGATCTCTTAGAATGATAAGTAATTTAGTATGGTATTTGACTATTTTCCAGATCCTCAGAAAACAGCAATTCCCATGCTATTTCAGTGCCTTCTCTACAAAATGAGGCAAAATGTGGCAAAGGTAGCAGTAGAAGAAAAGTAAGTGAAATAAATAATGGTAAAATAAGAGGTTAACTACAGAAATAATTTTCTAACTAAGCAGCATCTTGTCCAAAGCTTTAGGAAGAGTGGTCCAAAGAAAAAAATCTGATTTTGTAGTGAAATTTCAGGCATAATAACTCCGGGGATTTGTGTTTTCTTCCCAGCATCTACATATAACTCGAGCCAGACAATTCATCCTGGACTCATTATTTTCAGAGTTTTTAGAATACTACTTATCCAGCTCACTGCATTGCCTTTCACAAGAGATAAGACCTCAGAACACTCAAAAGTGATATTAAGAAAAATAAAAATCTCGACGTTTACTAAAAAAACCTAAACACAACCGTCTGGGGAAGATCACCGTGTTTTTCAGGTGCTAGGTTTCCCTGCCATAAGCTAAATACTGAGCCTCAAGTACATCTTGGAGATGAACACACAAATATAAATACTTGGGATCTGTTCTTCTCCTACCTCTTTCTCCAGTGTTTACCCCACCGGCTGACATTACAAACTTTTACAGTCCTTCATTCTCCACTGTACCAAGTGTCCTTCAGGGTCTCAGGTCCCATTTTCCCAGTCAGCCCCAGCAGTGACCCTCCATCTCCAGCTACAAGAACAATTTTCTCCTGTGGTAGGGTCCCTGCTGACTCTTTTCATGCATTGTAGAGAAGGGGATGAAGTGGCAGGTAATAGGAGCTTGGAGGAGCTCACATTTCCAAATAATGAAGAAACAAGAATAGGAAAACTGTTCCAAACTGTGTCAACTTTGTAGACCATGACACTTCCTGAGAGTCTAAAATGTGGCATCTTTCTAATTCCAAAAGAAACTTTTCTGCCTATAGAGACATAGCACTGATGGACACCTGGGTCCCACTAAACTTAAAAGAAATAGCCCAGTCTGACCCGATTTCAAACAAAAGGCAGGTGGTCTTCAGTAGAATTCTGCATAGCAATGCATTGTTATTCGAACAGGGAAGGAAGGTCCTGACTGAATCTTGTAGGAAATTTCTTGCTTTGACCCAAATTAGAAAAAAAATCTCAAAACTAGAGAAATCCAAATACCTTCTAACAAATGGCTCAGTTGGGTGGGATGAATCAGTTAAGTGGTATTTCCAAAGCATTTCAGGGTTCCTTGGAACTCTAAGCATAGAAGTGTGCAGTGAGGGGAAGGCAGACTCAAACCATGCCTGTGAATGCTCCTGAACAGGAAAACCAGCTGGTTCTGCCTTCCAAGAGGCAGGGAGCAGTTGCTAGAGCCAACTCAGCTTCCACCCACATGGGACTTAGTAGCCACAGAGGCAGCAGAGAGGCACTTCTGGATGTCACGTCACACAGCACGATGCACTGGCAGCTTAGGAGCTTCTCAGGGTAATGAGCCCCTCCCAGGGGGGATCCCACAGGCCAGAGCCCCTTCCCACCCTCTCCCACCTTCATGTTCTCGCATTATGCAGAAGGTCAGGATGTGAAACCGTGTAAGGGACCTGAGCACTCAACTGCCACACAAAGTCAAAAAAGAACTGAAAATATCATGTTTAGTAAAAGCAAAGGAGAAATTTGAACCACCATTACCCCTCTGCCCCGTGTCTTTTTTGTTTTTTTGAGTAGAAAATTGGCCTTTCGTACTCTGCAGCATGTGTAGAGCACTGGGTGGAGAACTCTGATATGATATACCTTTAGCAAAGCATCTTATGACCTTTCAGTCATCCGGAATTAATTTTCATTGCACTTTTGGCAATAGATAAAATTGGGTTGATTTCAAATAAAAGGATGCTCTCATGTGGTCCATGGGAAAACAAATAAGAGCTTGAGTCATTCCTGGCATGTCTTGAGGAATTCAAGGCATCAGATTTAATAGTCTATATTAAATGTATTATCCCTGAAATAACTTCTGGCACTTTTGAAGCACCTGAGAAAATACTGTGGATTGGAAACTTGAGGAAGATCATCTTTACTGCCACTGCAATTGTAAATAGTAATGATGGCAGACAGATGAAAGCTTTTCTGCTGTTTTGAAAAAGA
This sequence comes from Nesoenas mayeri, assembly GCF_963082525.1. NCBI lineage: Eukaryota > Metazoa > Chordata > Aves > Columbiformes > Columbidae > Nesoenas > Nesoenas mayeri. Next base: position 61,344,485 of record NC_137540.1, on the reverse strand, counting down.
AATGCATTACAGAAATCATAAAAGCATCTTCAGTGACAGCAAAGGAATCTATACAAAAGCTCTGTAAGAATAAACAGGATATTAGCGGAGATTCATTACTGCTGTCTTTATAGATGTCTATATTTCAGGTAGTTCAGCAACAGGATAAACCTCATTGTTCCTGTTCCCAGTGAGCACGAGGCATTTAAGATGTGAAAAAGGAAGTTAGATTTATTCTGGAGGAAGAAAAATAAGAAAATGTAACTTTTAAGAAAGATTTCCACTGATCTAAGCTTGTCAAGTACTCTCAGCAATCCCACCAAACAGGTCTGAGCTACATTTGAAATATCAAAGAAAGGAAGAAACTTCCTTTTGAGGATTTGTAGCCATTCTTACATCATCCAAGGAAACTTTTACATGTTTTGTTAAAGGATTCTTGTGTTATCTGCCATCCCTGCAACATGAACCACATCTCTCTCTAGCCTGAAAAATATGTGAGGATTTAAAAATGTGACATATATTGTTCTTTTTTAATTTCAACAAAGTTAGAGAAGAAGTGGACAGGCAAAAAAAAAAAAACCCAACAACCACATACTCTTTAGTTTGTACTGAGACAGTGAGACTGGAAGTTCTTGCCATTTATGTAGCAATGGGCAGAACTTATCCAAACACAGGCAATTAAGTATGGCACAATTTGAAGCATAGTAGAGATAAGAAATGGAAAAAGAGAGTGGCAAATGATGCAGAGAGAATCTGAGAAGGAGCTGCTTACTTCAGTCCAGAAAATCTAAAACTCTTGTTAAATTTCCAGACCAATATTTTGATGAAGAGTGCTGGAGCTCTGCCACGAATTAATGAGCAGATTATTTTTCTTTAAAAGATAGAGAGCTAGCTGGACACTGGCTTAACAAGGTAATTATCAAATGAAAGAGAACCACTGTCCTGCTGTGAACCTGCATAAAGACACTCATAATTACTCATGTTTCAGCCTATCTTTGTTTTAGAAGAACCATGCATTTAATATTTTTTGCATAAAATACATTCAGATACTTTGTCTGACATAGTAGGTTTACTCATATGTAATCAATCAAATATTATCTTCCCTAAACTGCTATTCAAATAGGAAATTTTACCAAATTGCCAGAAACCTGGGAACACTAATAATTATTTTTGAAAAAGGAAAAGTTTAAGGGTCATGAGTAAGTTTCATAAAGGATGATGAGATGCTAAATACATAGAACAATGTTTTTAACAGTGATTTTTCTTTTCCTCAAATGGCTGTATATAATGGCAGTCATATATATATGAACAAGAAGTTTACATGAACACTTGTAAAATGCTGTAAGCTTTCTCTGCCTGTGAAAATTTTGGTCTTTACCCCTTTGACTCACGCTTGCATAGATAAGGAATATAAGTATAAACCAAAAGCACCATTTTGCCCAAAAACTGTTGGCTTGAATATAATGAATATATTAGGATGCAATTTTCCCATTACTTCCTTTATAACTAAACTAGCTAGACATGTCAAATAGCACCTTTCATAAAGTAAAATAGTGACAGAAATCATAGGCCGCATAAAGAAGGAAAAGACATAAGTGTCTGAAAAGTTTGTAAAAAAAAAAACTATGATAATCTTCAGTGAGAAGGAAAATGGGATGGTAACCTGTACAGGAAAAGATGTACGTGCTATCGGAATGCAGCTCTCTGATCCCGGTTCCAGCTCTTTTTCTCTAATGTTAGAACTGTTTCAAAATTTCATGGTAAAGGACTCATTGTTGTCCCTTTCAATCCTGCTGACTTTTGCTTGCAAATGCAGAGCACACAGAAGAAGTATAGTTTAGATCCTATCAACAGGTCAAGAGAAACGTGTCACAGTCTGGTGAGTAGATGTATCATTTTCCTAAGGACAAATTATAAATGCTGTGCAATTGCAATAACCCTTACTTTAAAAAAGAAGAAGTGACAGAAGTGGAATACTCAATTAGAAAGATGTGCAAGCCAGCAAATTATCACATGCCAATATTACCTCATTAGAGCCTTGCTTAAAAATGGGTTTTCATGCTCTGTGTAAATAATACTTTTTGTTTATTTTCTCTGCATATTAACCAGCACTTTCAGTAGATACTAAAATGTCTTTAAATAATCATTCAGCTTAAACAGAATGAATGATTACCTCATGATACGTTGTACAAAAAGTCCACAAAATCAAATAATGACACTCCTTTCTAGAAGGAGATCTAAATGCTGGGTCAATCCTTTGTCTCCATGTCCTGGTTTTGGCCAGTATAGAGCTAATTTTCTTCCTAGTAGCTGGTATAGTGCTGTGTTTTGGATTTAGAATGAGAATAATGTTGATAATACACTGATGTTTTAGATGTTGCTAAGTAGTGGTTAAGGACTATTCAGCTTCTCACACCCTCACACCAGAAGCTATGAGGGGGCACGGCTGGGACAGCTGACCCCAGCTGACAAAAGGTATATTCCATCGTGCTCCATATAAAAGCTGGGAGAAGAAGGAGGAAGGGGGGATTTTCAGGGTGATGGTGTTTGTCTTCCCAAGTATCATTACGCATGATGGAGCCCTTTCCTGGAGATGGCTCAACACCTTCCTGCCCATGGGCAGTAGGGAATTAATTCCTTGTTTTGCTTTGCTTGCATGCGTGGCTTTTGCTTTACTTATTAAACTGTCTTTATCCTAACCCATGAGTTTCCTCACTTTTACCCTTCTGATTATCTCCCTCCCTCATCCCACTGGTGAGAAGTGAGTGAGTGGCTGTGTGGTTCTCAGTTGCCCACTAGGGTTAAACCACACAACACTCCAGAAGTAGTAGTTTTGTCATGATGAAGGCAAGGAGAGGGCTGGTCCTTGCAAACTGTCTCACAGGACACTTGATGTTCACTTGTATCAAGGTGCACTAGTGGTGGCCAGGTCCAGAGGATGCTCTGCTCTGTGTACTTGCATTCCAGCTCTCACTGACCACTTCAGCTGAGAAGCTACAATGACCTCATTAGTGTTTATAAATATGTAAAGGGTGAATGTCACGAGGATGGAGCCAGGCTTTTCTCAGTGACAACCAATGATAAGACAATGGGCAATGCGTGCAAACTGGAACACAGGAGATTCCACTTAAATATGAGAAAAAACTTCTTCTCAGTAAGGGTGACAGAGCACTGGAACAGGCTGCCCAGGGGGGTTGTGGAGTCTCCTCCTCTGGAGACATTCAAAACCTGCCCGGATGCCTTCCTGTGTAACCTTATCCAGGTGTTCCTGCTCCAGCAGGGGGACGGGACTAGATGATCTTTTGAAGTCCCTTCCAATCCCTGACATTCTGTGATTTTCTCTACTAGCTATTTTTTCCCATGGATGTCACTTTCATTCCTTATACAATTTTTGTGTGCTGTGGGTGACCAGTTCCCTGATCAGAATGACCAAGTCCACATCCCTGGGTTTAGTATAGCAGTGACTTGCCAAAGAGAAGCAGACATTCATCCTAATTCTAGCAGTTGCAGCAAAAGATTCACCAAAAGTTAATGTTGCACTGCAGTCTGCTCAGAGCCAGCGGATGTTCAAATTGGAGCTGACAGCACAATCTTAATCCTGCTTCCCTGCTCATTTGTATTGCAATAATACAGACTGTAATTACATGATCACATAGATTTGCACAAATGAATTTGATAGTATACAAATTTACTACAATCTAGATATACATTTGCACCTTTCTACATTCAAGAGGCATATCAAGGCATATTAATACTAATTTGAAGTCATGGCAGTCCACAATATTTCTAGTGACATATTGGTTACATTCTTTTGAAAAAGTTATTGTTAGGAACAGCTAAAGTTATATTTATTATATCTGAGCTCTACACTGTAGAATCACACCACCAGAATCTAAATGGGTCTTTTATCTTTGTTATCATTAAAGAGAATTGACGGGGGAAAAGAAGCTTCAGTAGAAGGCATTTGGGGATTAAAGTATGCCAAGAGCACGCATGACCCCATTTCTGAAGGATGGGGATCCATATAGCATTTTAGGACTGTCAGTTGGGCTAATTGCTTGACCCAACACAGGGGAAGTGAGTCTAGAGCAGAAAAACCCAGCTACTGTCGAGCCTGGCTACCAGCTTGCCCCGAGGGAGGTCAGCAGCACTGGGGGGGAGCAGAGACACTGCTGAAGAGCAAGGCTGCAGACCTCACAAGGACTGAAATTAGTGGAAGGAGTGGGAAGCAGCATGCTGAATAGTCTACCTTCTTCACTTCTCTAGAAGACAAAAAAGTCAAGCAGGTGTTCGGGGAAGAGGAATTGCCATCAGACCAAAGAAGAGCATTATCATAGGAACATGATCAGGCTGGAGATGTAGAATAGACTCCTACAGGACTACATCTAACATGCTTTTTTGTGGAAGTGAGCGAGACAAGCAAAGGGTTAGTCTCTCTATGCTATAAATGATATGAAAAGTAAAATGAAACCAACTTTTTTACCCAGGATGCCAGGCATGGCACCTGTCAGGATGCTTCATGAAGGCATTATCACAAAGGGGTTCCTTCTCCAGAGCCAAATTCACACTCACTTTCTAGCTCAGTTGAAGGCCACTTTTCTGAAGTCAGTGGCCAAATTGCCCCACTTTGGTCTGTACTATGAGGAGGTCTCCAAACTTACCAACTGGATTCCCGTCATGAGAGGGGAATCAGATGAACTCCAGGAATGCCTCTAATACGCTCCAGCCATCAACAGGCATTTAGTTCACTAAGCTGGACTGGACCTAGTCCAAAGTAAACCTCTGCAAAACATGTTTGGTGCGGACATCATGTCCTCAACACCTCTTCGGATCCTCTCCTACTGCACTGCACTGCTTGCTAATGTCGATGCAGCCTCCATCTACTAGCACAACAGATTATAACCTTAACGAAATGCCCCTGAATGCTAGCAGTACAAACTCTGCTTTGCTGCAGGTGGTTGGAGATGCCAGATCACCAAGTTGCAATGTATTGTCTGAACGTTTTCCTTTCTCTTTACTTGAGCACCTTCTCCTTGCCATAATACAGCTCTCCAGTTGTACCCAAATTCCCATTACAGATTGTGCACATTTTATGAAGCTAAGTTAAACTCTTCTCTCAGTATAAGATACCCTCTATTTCATTTTATTCTAAAACTACTAACCAGGTCAATCAATTTAGTTGTACATGCATGAAGAAGAAAAGCAGAATATTGATAGAAACAGTGTGGAAAAGGCAGATAGTCCTTTGTTTTTCAACTTGATAAACGTTTTCTTGGTGTAAGGCCACATTCTAGTTCAACATCCCTTTGCCTACACTTTTTAAATCTTGTTCTTCTTCTTTTTCTTTTTTTTTTTTTTTTTAAATAACCATGACCTGGAGCATCCCTTTGGATTACAGAATTTGATGCATAGCCAGCCATGCATGTGCAACTGTCCCTGAGAGCCAAGCCTCAGCAGAAAAGCTGGTGTGCATACAATCTTGAAACAAAAATAGCTGTCAAATCAAAGCTAATTTGCCACAAAAGAGAGCCCTGATCCTCAGTTAGGGAATACCAAGCTAGTTTGAGTTCAGGATCGCTTATAAAAAAATCATAGAAATTTTATAAAATAAAAGTGTATTTTTAATCTCTCTAGTCTCATTTAGTAATGGATTAACTGATTTTCCTTATGGATGAAATGCTGGGGGGAGGGAAGGAACAAGTATAGATAATATCGGTTCTTGAAAGAGAAAAAAATTTTAAAGTCTTTGAGCAACTAAAAGAGGGGAGGGAAACACAAACAGTTATACAGCAGGCTGTTGTTTTCATATGCGCCACCAAAAATATGTTAGTTTAATGCTCCCTGGACCAGGGTTTCATTTTACCTCATTTTAGTGAATTAAATCATGTACTACAAAGGAATTTGGATCTGAATGAAAGGAACAAGATTGATATCAGGATGAAAAGTAATGCCCTATTAATTCAGGTCCAGACATTAAAGACAAAAATAAAATTGAATTACACAGTATTCTAATATTTCTGGACTAGATAAGATTGTATATAAAAGCCTTATTCATAGCCAAATGGAGATGGGAGCAGTAATGGATTTTTAAAAGATACAACAAAATGGTCAGCATCTACTTGCAGGCACCCAGTGAACTGCATAGATGATGTTGACTCTATGGCTGCGGCTGAACAGACAGCTGTTCATGGGCGCTTCTCTGCACACATTCCTCCACTGCATCCAAAATGGTAAACTTCTAACATTAGCCTGGGTCACAGATGAAAAGCAGCTGTTTCAAGCCGAATAGTATGAAAAAGGTGGCACTGGTAATGAGGGAATAGCACTTGCAAGACCTTGTAGTCAAGGTGCAAGCCCCTTTGGCTGAAGGAACACCCTTACAGGCAGTTCTGTCTGGGGCAGAGGTATGGCAGGGACACCCCCCAGACACCTGCCCAATGATAAGCTGCAGGCAATAGTGCCCTTGAGAAAGAAACTTTTCTGAACCAGTGAATGATGATCCATGTCTTGGCTGGGTGGCAGCAGTGAAGAAGAGCTACACAGTGAAAGCACAAGGTTGCAGGTAACTCCATGTGCTGCAGCGTTATGTCCTCAGCAGCCCAGGCCACCTCTTGTGCATCAGAGCTACCCTGTACTCCTCTTGGCTTTCCCATACAATATAAAATCAAAGTACCACCACTCACTTTCAATGACTTGGGGCCAAGATTATTCGAAGAAGAGCAGCTCTGGAATACTGGACCTGCATTAGCACTTCTTCATGTGCAGGCAGAGCTGGGCGCCAAACAGTGTCCTTCAGGAGACAGAACAGTAGTTCAGTAGAAAAGTAGTTTGAACTCCACAAAACCAAAAGAATATCACAAATCTGAATAATTCTGTTCCAAATCCAACACCTATTCCTATAAACTGTCCTCTCCGATGTAAACTTCTAATATTATCTATATCTTGGCTGCATTTGTCTACAGAAATCCTAAACAAATACTCCACAGAACCCACTTCTCTGAGAAAACCAAAGACAAAACAAAAAGTGCAAGGTACTGCTTACATTGCTATATGCACCAGAATGAACTTAAAATACTATGGTATAAAACTTGTATGGATCAGAATAGTGGAACAGCAAAATGTCAGCAACATTTTAAAGGTAATATAATTTGGAGTGCAGAATTCAATATGATAAAGAACGATAGCCACTGTATAATATCTCAGGCTTCTCATACACAGCAGACTTTTAAAAAGTCATGACTACATTAATTCAAGGAAACTTCCAAAATGGAATTGGGAACAGTATCTCAGTGTCCAGAGTCAGCTTTTGGCTCTATTTCTACTAATCACGGTGCTGCAGCTGACCCAGTTTAAACATATTTCTATAAAGATTTCATAATTTTTGGTGATGTTGCATATTGTATTCTCCTAAGCCATTTAAAAAGATTGGACTATGATAAATACCTAGTGCCTAAAAATAAGGTGCATCATGTGGAACAGCATTACTGCATCATTGAAATACAAAGTAAAATTATTAATGTTTTATTTGTGTAATAAATGCAAACATGCACATTTGTTTAACAAAACCAACAATATATTAGGATGCATGTTTGCATAGTTGACTGTGTTCTGTTTGTGTGTGTATACCTGTCAGCGAGATTAAATCTGTGGGTAAAGGGCATATTTTGCAGTGATTTCTTTTATTATCTGAACTTAAAAATTATAATCTGCAGCTGCAAGCCTGGTGCTGCTGTTGTGCTAGAGCTGTGGGGTCTGCAGCATCACTACCTGCATTGTTAAGTGTATGTGCACAATATAGAACTTTGAAATTATTATGAAGCTATTGTAACATACATAAAGCTCCCAGACCCATTAGGATTGATATTCTGATTCACCTACACCTGAGGATTCAAAAAGGGAAGAAAAAAGTCTGACAGTCCACTGTTTAGTTATTCAGTGCTCTATAAAAGGAAATTTGTTTCTAATACCTTCAGGCCATCTGTCTGCTCCAAAGTATTATAGTTTGTAGTGGCTGAGAGTAAAACTACTGTACTTAGTTAAATGCCTCTTCTTGGTCTAGAAACGAGATGACAATATGAAAATATGCTCTGCCACAAGGTTTACAGATTTTTATGGTATTAGTTAGGTAATTCATTAGGCGAGGTATTTCACTTCTGAAAAAGAAACAACATAAATTTAATAAAAGAAAAGAAATAAAACAAAAAATGCAGAAGAAAAAAATATTTCATGACTTCTAAGTGAAAGATACATATAATTCTAGATTTGGATAAATATTCAGACTCAGTCTTGTTTCTTACAGGAACTCTATAAATATGTTAGATCATTTTTTTTTGCAAGAACATAATATATGTTATCTGACCATCTTAAAAATCACCTGATAATTTTAAAAGCTGAAATAATAACAAGAAAATATTTCAACCTCATATTGAAAATATTTTGAAATACCTTAGAACAGCAACATTTTTATTTCTCAATTTACTGCCAGTTATTCAGTACTGACCAGTGCTTCATAACTGCCATCACACTACGCAAAGAAAGAAATCATTTACCTGAAGTTTGTAATAGTGAAAAGTTTGATGTTAAAAGCTATTCATTTCCATTATTTTGCATGGATTTCCACCATTTTATTAACATGGTCTCCAGCAGAGAGAAAGAACTGAATGTTACATAATTTGGACCAAATGGGTGAACAAAAGCCAACCATAACAAAGGGATTATTTGTATTGGGCAGGGAAAAAGCCCATAACTCACTGCGGTTGTCTCATGTTAATTTTGCCTTTATTCTTCCTGCTCTCTGAATGGACCCTAGATTCCTACGATGTATCATGTCCTAGTATATTATGATTTCTCCCAAAGAGGGCTTATCACTTAATCTGTTTATATAGCAGCAGAATCAATCTGATTGACTGGGATTTCAGTGTGCCTTTGCAATTAGAGGCTATATAGAATTGTGCAATATGCATATTAGGAGTTTAGTAGCCTTTTTCCAAGTGTCACTTTACAGACATTGGGTCTCCAACACTGGTTCATATAACATGTTTAGTAACAAGCAGAAGAGATTTGAGGTACCCATTTGTAAGATATCTGAGACCTTGTACTTATTTGTAAGATATTTGAAAAAGACGTTGATAGGACAGCTTTCACGATAAACCTTTCCACGGAGTACCTAACTGAGGTTGTATGGGTACGGATGTGCACGTACACGTTGCACACAGATGGCACTACACAGCAAAGAAGCTCTTTTGTATTGTCAAGGTATCAATAACTCAGAAGCACTGGAACATTGTACTAACAAGCCTGAAGCAGACAGAGGTGAAGGTCTAATTCAGATCTGCTAATCACAAATCAGGAACCAGAAAGAATTACTCCTTCAGCGTCTGTCATTAATATAGAGAAAAGGAAAAAACGCAAGCTCTGAAGGGAAGTGGTGGAATGTTTGTGTGAGAAGTCTTGCATAGCCAGCAGTATTAGAAAAACATTATTCATATTGCTAAAAATTAGAAGTAGTGGGGTGTTCTTAATCACAAAAAGTTTAGCAACCAAGATGAGAAAAATCATTCCAGAACTTGTTATGATGAAGGGAACAGGGGTTGAACGTTGGCACTTGCTTTGGAACTCCAGGGAATCCAAGAGGCCGGTCAGACAGAGCCCCTTGGCTGATAGAGGCTCCACAGCCTCCCCAGAGAATCTGTTCCAGCACCTTGTTTTTCTTATCAGTAGGAATTAACCTCTCAATATACTTCCAACATGCAATTTAAGAAAAGCATATTTTCTCCTGATCATCATGGATATGGACACAGACCACATGCCTTTCCTAGATAGGTCCTGTTATTATATCCAATTTTCCCCTCTCCTTTTTTTTCCCATGCCTTCTCTTCTGTAGACTGACCAACTTAAATTCTTTCATTTTTCTTAGTAAGTCTTATTTTTCAAGACTTTTGCTCTCCTCTGGACATTTTCCAATCAGACCACATGTTTCTGTACAAATGCCATCCAAAGCATGCATTCAGTACAGACAAAGAAAAGGCAATCCCAATCAGTAGGAGAGATACAGCTGGTACTTCAAAATACTGGATTTGCCCAAGCTCAACTGACTGGGACAGAATACAAATAAAACTAAGCATGAAAATTAAGAATCTGTTAAACAAACTTGATAAGATATACAAAAACCACAACTATACTGAGAAAGAAAACAACTCTGGCAAAAAAACTTAGGAGAAAAATGTAGGCAATAATTAGAAGGAAAAAACCCTGACAATTACAATGTATATGGAATGTAAAAGCAAAGAGGAATAAAAGGAAAGCTTTCTGTAATAACACATTATGAAAGATGAAATATTAGAACAAGATGCTGAAGGTGGCAGTGAAAGATCCATGAATGTATGGACTAGAGAAAACAAAAAAGACCTTGAATTTTATTTAAAACTTGATTCAATTTGGAAACAGAAAATTTATTAACATCAACATATAAAAAGCTCTTTTGTTCGACTTTTGAAAAGCATGTTGATCTTTAGATCAGCTATGCTTCCTAGTCCATCAATAGCTAAGAATGATTTTACATAGTATCTCTTAAGAGTAAATGTTTTAAAACTAGCAGTTCTAAGAGTTTATTTTGCATGTTTCTATCTGGTGTATAAGATAATAATTAAAACAAACAAACCACCGAAGGAATTTAAAGAAACCCACTACTGTTGTGCTGATATTTAAGAAGGGATACTATACGGTCAGATAACTGTATACATAATAGACTTGCTTGATATCGATCCAGACAAAATAGTAAAAAAAATTATACAGCATTTAACTGATGAAGACTGAAGTGAAAGGGATGTAATTAATACCAGTCAACATGCATTTATGTAAAATAGGTCTTGTCAAACAAATCTCATTTTATTCTTTGACGAGCTTAAGGAAGTTTGCATGCTAAACATAAATGCATAGGTATAATACACTTAGACACCTGTAACACATCTGACTTACTATTGCATTGCTTATATTCTTACTAAAAATTAGTAACATACAGTTTTAATAGAACATATGTAAAATGGATTGAGAACTCCTTAAAACACCAATTTTAAGAAGTAATTATCAATTAGAAATCATTAACTGGGGCATGGAGGTATTAGTGGTGATCCGTACGCACTTGCAGAGCGCTTACACCTGATTTTAACGAGAAGTTCATCTATGTTCTGAAATTAAATTTAAAAGTATTGCCAAGAAATTCTGAAGAAAAAGAAACTAGAAGAGTGGTATATAAGGATGAAGACAGGCAGTTGCACAGAATTATCTGTCTCACTTACTAAGCTAGGCCAATTTACTGTGTTGTACCTGAATGCTCGAATCATGTTTAATGACTGGGATGTCTTTGGCAAAAAAATAAAAGAAAAAAGAAAGCATGTTCCTGAAAAGACTACAATCTGTTTCTCTTGGCAAATTTAATTTTCTCTGTAAGACTAACGTGAAAGAAGCCAGAACATGGTTTTATAGAAACCTGGGGTGATAATGTAGTGTGCTAGCCTCTCAAAACCAACTTTTTGACAATAGTTAGGCAAGAGGGTAATGTATAGCAATCTTTCCCTGTTCATTCCCAAACTATGTTCCCTGCTTGTAAGAAATGCCCACCAGACACAGCTTTCCACCATCAGACCTGCAGAAGTTATCCAACAAAGGGCTGTAAAATTACCTGTGTAGAACAGGTTATAAACAAGCACAAAGGCAGAATGAATCTGTTGCAGCTCACTTGCTCTGTATCCACTAAATAATTTGTGGTAAAGTATAAGATACAGCTATGCAATGTATTCTAAAGAAACTTAGATAAGCTCTTTAAAGCTGATGATTTTACCATTTCATCCAAAGTTCACTGTACTCTGAAGCTGTTACCCAGAAAACTGTACCTCAAACTTTCCTGTTATCAAAAAAATTAAAAAATTAAGAAAAATCAAGCAGGGTTTGTGCACCAAATAGAGAAAATTAACAATAAGTGCATAAAATGCAAAGCATGGTATAGTTATATTCTACATTCCAAACACAAACTGTAACAGCAATTATAACACAAAATGCATATTCAATTATCAGCTACAGATTCAGAGCAACAATAAAACTGAAATCGCTGTATTTTTCTGGGGATACACAGAGCAGAAGAACTCAACTTGTTCCTTGTGAAATTTCTGCTGTGTAACATTATGCAATGCCATATACAATCAGGTGATGGAAGTCCATTAAAAATTCTCAATACATTCTTCATCTATAGGCTTAAACAAATCCATTTTGATGAATCCGTCACATCTACTACAAGTGAAATGTTTTTGTAGCTACATATGTGATAGCTCACGCTTTTGCTTCCTCACAGTATATAGTTCCTCCACGAACAGAAAGCGTTTAGTGAACAGAATAGAAATGTGGACAAGCTCTAATTTTCTGCACAGTGGCAACTGCATCCATTACGCGTTACAGTGTCACTTTGCTCTGAAAGAGTTAACTTTCTAGCTCCTATTCTCTGCAGTGCTGCATAAACACTGCACATTATTCTCACTGAGCATGCTTCATCTTTCCTGTCTCCAGTCTTGGGCTGTCAATCACCTGTCAGTCCCTACCACATCAGCACAGTGCGCATCACCAGGCTGTCAGCACAGCAGCTGATGAGACTCTGCTAAGAGCTGTCAATCAAACTTGTTTCTCTTATCTGTTCGGGAAATATTTTGTCTCTAAGAAACAAAAAACCTGGGCAACAATGGATCAGAGTCTAGTATTTACTCTTTTACAGGGATAGAAGGCTCTTAACAGGAAACGAGTATGTTTTATCCACAAACAGGAAAAAAAAAAGTCTGCACCATTAGGCATATTTTCTTTTTTGGTTTTGTTTAAAACCTATTTATTTCTTGACCCACTAAATCAGGGAATAATAAATTAAAGTACTTTTTTTTTGTTCTCTTTGTAAAATCGATTTTATGTGTTTACTTAGTTTCTGTTGAACATAATTCAATGGAGTTTAAAACAGGTAGCATGTCTGCTTTTGGGAATCTTTCCCTGTCTCTAGGCATTGGAATGTGTGAGCCTTCTCTCCATCTCACTGTAGCCAAAAAGCCAGACTAGAAAAAACACACTTAATTTACATCTTTGCAACATTAAAATATATCTTTATTTTCTGTACCATTTCTCATTAAAACTCAGTTTCAACATAGAATTTAATAACATGAGTGAGCTTCATAGATAATAGCAGACCAAAAGAATAGCTGAGGGGTATATAAGCAAGCAAGAGAAAAACATACATTTTCAGTGGATGTTTGAAAGAAGATAGTATCTTCTTTCTGGAATGCTGTATCAGGAAGGAAAAATTGCAGAAGGTAAAGTTCTCATATATACTTAAAATAGTGCAGAAAGACAACAAGAGCTGCAAGGTGGGCTCAGCAGCAATTTCGGGTCTGACATACAATTTTTGCATGAAATGTTGAGCTGGGCTTTCAAGTGCACGTCTTTCTGGGGCAGAATAATGTTCTGCAAAGATAACTGGTCTAGGTCTAACAAACCTGGCAATCAAATTAATTAGCACTGGTGAATCACTGAACTAACAGACCTTTACTCTTTCCAGGCCATAACTAAGGATCTTTACATGCTGTGCCACACAGATACAGAGGCATATTTAAAGCCAGCTCGAGTATCAGTACACTGTGCTATCTTGTGCCAAGTAAAGTAAACATAACCCAGTGACTCAAAATCCCAGCTTCGACCCCTATCTATTTTTCCCTATAAATTAAAGAATCGCAGAGTGGATAGTCGAGCAGAAACCTTGCACACCCAACAGTGAGAGTAGCAAAGGGAAGAAAAATGCTTTTCTCAGTATGGAGATGAGTGCTGTAAATCACAGTAATGTGAAAGGCAGGCCTAAAAATATTTGGTGTTTTTCATAAAGTTTCATTTTGGGGCTGTGAAACTAAATAAGCAGCCTAGTTTCCTGAGATTAAAAAAAGAGAAGAGTTTAAAAGCCTTACAGTTTCTTGGACAGAGCTGTATATTAAAAATTAAAAGATATGGGAGGCAAGCAAAAGTAGTGGTTTTTTTAAATCTTATACATTTACACAAGCAATGATTTACAGGCCTGATTCACATGCTCTGAGCATTTCTGTTGGCTGTTGGATTTGGCTGTCCAGGTAAGAGCAGGGGGCAGAGAAAGACAGCTGGGAAAAAGGCTGCAATATGAAACCCATAGAAAGGAAAAGTTTAAAGCAAGTGGTGAAAGAAACCACAGAGGGGCTTGGGGATGGCAGTCAAAATTAGAGAAGAGCAGAAGAGAAAATACACATTTCAGCAGCCTCCCACAATGGTCCTGGGGGCTTTGAAGAAGGAACCTGGGGCAAAACACCATGTTCGTCCTTGTCTACGGTGGGTGGTTTAAAGCAAGATCCAGATAGTCCCTGAAAACAAGGAGGGAAAAGGACTGGGAGTCATCATAGCCCAGAGAAAAATTGTGGCCATAGACAACAAAAAAAACATTTGTCCTTCCCCCCACACACACCCCCACAAGACTTTTTCTGGAATTTATTTGCTCCAGAAGAGAATATTTTAGTCCCCAAAGGAGGGAAATCATCTCCCAAAGGAAAGAAAATAAGGTGGCAGCCACAACTGATGTTGGAAATGTAAACAAATCTCTCACAGGCTGATGCAAGACAAAGGTAGGCAATTTGGAGCTGAATCCTGGAGCAAAGGCAAGAGATCGGCATCTTTCAACACTTTCAACTCTCTAAATGTCTTCTCAATGATGCCTGCTTCTCTTTTCTAGGGCCTAATCTTGGTTCCTTCCATTACTCTTTGCACCTGGCAAGAGTAAGAGCAAACAATTTGTCTCCTCTTCCCTCTCAGCCAGCTCCCGTGTTTTTAATGCCCATGACATATTAAAGAGCATTCACGCTGGGCGAGGAGGCAGCTGGCTGGCTGGGGACAGCGCGGATAGAGACCTGGCACTTCTGTTTCATCTCTTCCAGAACTATACACTTGGTGCTGTCACCACTCAGCATGCTCTGGCTCTTCTAAAAGGAGCCCCAGCCCACTGGCCAGTGATTTCACTTGTTACTTGGAATAAAGGTACTGAGTTACATCATGGTCTTTGGGAGATGCCATGACCCTTCCAAAGGCAAGAGCACACACGCAGCTTGGGCAGGCAAAATGAAGACCTCGATCAGGTCTCTGTGCTCAGTGATGACCTACTACAAGTAGAAGCAATTTTTTTTGGACCCAAAAGGGAGCAGACTGCTCTGTTCTCAACTCTTGCACAGTATCACAGTATGTTTGGGATTGGAAGGGACCTCAAAAGATCATCTAGTTCAATCCCCCTGCTGGAGCAGGAACGCCCAGGTGAGGTCGCACAGGAACATGTCCAGGCGGGTTTTGAATGTCTCCAGAGAAGGAGACTCCACAACCTCCCTGGGCAGCCTGTTCCAGTGTCTGTCACCCTTACTGAGAAGAAGTTTTTTCTCAAATTTAAGTGGAACCTCTTGTGTTCCAGCTTGATCCCATTGCCCCTTGTCCTATCATTGTTTGCCAACGAGAAGAACCTGGCTCCATCCTCATGGCACTCACCCTTTATATATTTATAAACATTAATAAGGTCACCCCTCAGTTTCCTCTTCTCCAGACTAAAGAGACCCAGCTCCCTCAGCCTTTCCTCAATAAGGGAGGTGTTTCACTCCCTTCATCACCTTTGTTGCCCTACGCTGGACCCTCTCCAGCAGTTCCCTGTCCTTCTTGAACTGAGGGGCCCAGAACTGGACACAATATTCCAGATGTGGTCTCACCATGGCAGAGTAGAGGGGAAGGAGGACCTCTCGATCTACTAACCACCCCCCTTCTAATGCACCTCAGGATGCCATTGGCCTTCCTGGCCACAAGGGCACAGTTTTGGCTCATGGTCATCCTGTTGTCCACCAGGCCCCCCAGGTTTTGGACACAAACTTCCCAGGTAGGAAGAGGGAGTTGCTCTTAACACACAACCTCCACTCTGTGCCCTCCTCAAGTAACACTGGAGATGTCCCCTAGCAGAGACTTGGATAACCTGGCACCTCCCAGACTGTTCTCAAAGCCTGCTCAGGTGGCAATGGATGTCCCAGACTGGAACAGCTCAAGCATGCACTTTAGAGTACCATTATACAAAAGTACTGCTCATGTAAGAAAGAAACACAAATACTGTAGTTCAGAATTATGTAAATGTCTACAAACAAGGGAAAGGAAGCGTGAATGAACAGAAAGAGCCCTACATGCTGAGCTTTAATTCCAGATGCTGAGAATAACAGCACCAAAAGTAACAACAGTTTGTGCAGAGATCAGAACTTAAAATCAGAGGAAGAATCCCATGTACTAGTGGCTTTTAAAAACATGCCCACAGTAACTTGATTTTTCAATCACGCTTATCAACAACAATCCTAAGAATCACAATATTGTCCCATACCAAACTGGCCCAGTTACAGATAGCACAACCATTATCAAGCATTTGTGACAACAGGAATATTTCACTCTTTGACAAATTCTTTCATATGTAGCCCTGTTTTCCAGAAACACAACTTCCTCTGATCTAACTGGACATTAATTGCTTTTTTGCTGATGTATCTGTGCCTTCTGGACTGATAACACAACCAGCAAATCTGATATCTGACAAGTTGACTCAACCTAATCAGGACAGATCAGCTGTTACCAACATTGCTATAGGCTGTAATTTGAGGACCTTTACAGAGTTATCACTTGCTTTGAAAGGCAAGAAACTGTAATTCTGTCAACACTAATCCCAGAACGTGCGTTCAAAGTGGTTGTTATTTTTTCTCCAGGAGAAGGTAACACTTGTCAAATAAATACCTGAGATAATTGATAAAAGGAATTAGAAGTATGTGATATGCTGACAATCAGTCACTCTTACGAAAAAGAAGAACCTCGCAAGATTCAGAACATTAAGCAGAGAGCAGAAGCTGCCACTGTGAAGCAGGGGTCACTCTGAATGGAGTGAAACAATTGGTAATGCAGTTTTTCAATGTTTACTTATCTCTCTGTTGCTTAGTGCTAAAGCTGAGTGAATTATTCACCTCAAACAATTTGTTCGAAGAATTTTACTCCTTTTTCCTGCTCAGCATACGTGGGCAACAGATAACAATGCCATCAGATTTATTCACTGCTTCACTTTTATTCAAGTTTCTCTTTAGTGCTTGACTGAGAGTGTTCTAGACTTGCACTGCTGTTCAGACAACATCCAGGGCAGGTCCTTAATGTGTGTAAACAGCACAGATCCACATAAAAGATGGAATAATTATTATCTACATTGGCAAGGATATAGCTTTTGATATTTTTTTTTTCTTTTTTCTGATCCCTGTTTAAATCTGGAGCCCTTTGAGCAACAATACTGAAATTTCCTACAAAGTTCCCTTTCTGTGAACATCTTTGCCCACAAGACTCAACACTCAAATACTTGTGGACACCAAATTAACAAAGGCTGCGAGCACAGCCAAAGCAAATTAATTAAAAAATTCCAAAGATTATATTGTGTTATTTGCCCTGCTCCACTAGGAAATAATTTATTTTCATGTAATAAAATCTAGAGGAATTCCACACAAAATACAAAAGGATTCCCAACCCATGTAGTTCTTTAATGGAACTTGATGGTCACTGAATACAAACAAGCAACTTTGTCTTTGACAGGGTTGCATCTGTCTCTTACAGTGCTTAAAAACTCAGGCTTAAAATTAGAACAAAAAATGTATCTCTTACTGTATCGCTTTGGTCCATCTTCCAAACAAAATGAAAGGGTTAAGGTTGCATCATCTTCAAAAAATTCAGTTGCAAAGGCATCCCACCAGAGGTTGTCACTATCCTAGGAAGCAACAGATCATTCACTTAACAGGAGGCAAAATGAAAATATGTTCATCCTTTGTAAAAGAAATTCAACAGGATCACACATAGTTTGCACTTCTTCATCTATGATTTTGAGGTGTAGATATCTATATGATATTTCAAACTATTTTTCCTAGATAAGGTTCTACTTCTAATTTAAGAAAAAAGCTAAAAAGCTTATTATACAATAAACTGTCTTTCCTTTTATTGAGCACACTAAATATAGAAAAACTTTTACTCTCGTAAATATATTTGTTTCTTTAAATGCAAATAAAGTGATTATTACTTTTCCCTTCCTTTCTTGGGCTGTGAATCTCAACTGCTTAGTCCTAATAATGAAAAAATTTCAGTACTTTATTCTATAATGCTACATAACCCGATTATCAGCATGAGTTGACAAGAAAGTTATTTAGAACCTAAATATAATAGCCATTCCACTCCAATGCATTTAATATAAATACAATGCTACTGCAGGTTAATTAAATGTAATTGTTGTGAGAAATCTTTACTTTTCAGTCTGATATATGAAGTGAAAACAATATTTTAAGATGAACTGTGTATACTTAGACTTACGGTAATACGCATAGCTGAAACATAGCAACTATACATGTAGTGTGCAATGTAAAGCATATACTGATACACCACTACGGGTGGTCTGTTGACTTTGGCGATTGAACCAGGTATTGTTAGAGCTGCGTGATCAACAACAGGCACCCAAACCTCCATGTCTAGCACCTGTGCCAGTGGGCCAGCTTGCAAGGGTTTTCACAGAAGTCAGGCAACAACAGAGTCCACCAACTGTTTCATTTAAAAGCTACAGATATATTTAATAGCAGATTTTAAATTTTTGGTGCAGTCTATTCTGCTCCTTTGATGTCCTGAGATTTAAATCACCTGTAGCACATAGAATGAGCAACAAAGCTGTAAATACATTTCTGAAGAAGCCCCAATCACACTCCTCAGAGCCACTTTACCCCACTCACAGCAGCTGCCTTCCCAGTGTGCAAGGCCAGGTTAATTCAGCATAGTGAGCACAGAGTACCTCTTAATGCCTGAGCAATATGTAACTATGCCAGAATACATTTGTTACCTTCGCAGGAAAAAAAAACTCCAACCCTGTGATAAAATGCCAATTTAAGACAAAACATGTATCTGTCTTATTCATTATATGTACACATACAGAGAAATAATTATCTGGGTTTTTCAGTTCTGCTCCTTTTCTTTTTCCTGAAGAGGTTACTATTGGATTTCACTCCAAACTGCTGAGCAGGGTATCTTTCCTGCCTCACAACTTCACTTTGCTTTTTGCCCAACATCCAACAGAGAAATGGTAAGGAGAGGTTTTTATATTCCAGCTCGTACCAGAGACCCCTGAGATACTTCCTGACTGGGTCAGAGCCTGTAATTCACCTTCTTGCCAAGGCTCATCCTGTGCTGCAGGACAACGAGTGGCATGGCCCTGTGATACTTGCTCAAAAATCAGTCACACAAAGAGATATCAAAACTGTCTCTGTGTCTTAGATATCTCTTGTCTTGGAGAGCTGCTGCTCTTTCCTCTTTGCTTGTGTAAAACTGATGAGTGTTTCCATGTGCAAACATCACTGGATAGACTAGTCAAGTAACCACAACAGTAAGTACAGAATATACATTCAGGTTCAACAGAAGCCCAGCAAACGCACCTCTGCACACCAGCCCTTCACTGGGGACAGCCTGCTGGGTGACGTTATAAGCCCATAAAAGATTGTATTATCTAACAAGTCATTACATGCCAGCACTCTGCCATTTGCCAAAAGAGGGGCTGCAGTATTGTTTAACTGGGATACTTTGGACACACTTATGATAGGGAAGTGAGAGGGAAGGGAAGAATCTAAGCATCCCATGTTTGTAGCTCTTGCTAACTCAGTAGTTGAGTCTCACTGGAGCTACTCACCCAACATCCAATGACATGGAAGGCAAAAGGGGAGCACCACACAGTCAGAATGCAAATGCACATGGGAAAGACAGAGAAGAGCAGGGCAAGTGCAGGGCCTCACCTCAAAACCACACATATTTGCACTCATTCTTGCTTCCAAGAAGTCTGAAGGCAAGGATAATATAGAGACTGAATTACTGTGGATTCCCTCCCTGGATAGATGAAGTATCCAGACTCTGTCACAGTTTGAATACTGTCCAAGGTCTTTATCTTAGGCTTTTGCATATTTTATGTCAGGAAGAAGGAAAACCAGAAAATGTAACACCCCACCCACAAAAAGAACCCAAACTTTAATAGAATATATAAATCGTCTGTCAAGCTCTGATAGTCTCTGCTGATTAATTCTCTGCTCCACTCTTGTCACAGGTGGGCCCAACTACTCTCACAGCCAAATAGCGAACAAAACCAAATGAGGTGTCCCCCAGCCAGGCTGAAAAAGGATCCAGTTATTAAAAAAATAATAACAATAAAAAAAAGAATAAAATTACCCCCTTTTTCTTGCAAAAAGGGGATGGTGAAGGCAAGGCTGCCCCCAGGCATCTTTAACTTATGCTCTGACAGGTTACGGGGGATTTTGCCAGAGTAATTATTTTTCTATTCAACAATAATGAGAAATTACCATGGCAACCTCCCTTTCACGTAGTGCACTCACACACTCAAACATTGAAATAATGGCCTAAACATAACAAAAAAATTTATACTTTAAAAATATTTTGTATTAAAATAAACTTAAGGAATGGGTCAAAGGAGAGAAGAGGGCAGAGACAGGCAGTGAGTTGGGTCAGAAGCGAAGATGTCATGCTGCTGTAGCCAGCTACCCAAGCAGCAAAACGTCTTCTGCCACGATTGTCATTGTTCCCTCTGATCCTCTCCACCCCCGGTATTATTTGTAATTTGAAGCATGGCTCAACTCTGAATAGGGTCTCCAAGTAAATGGAAGCCTAGGGTTTCAATATTTTTTCCTGACTCTGATTTCTTTGGCAAATGTAATCAGATTTTAAGTACAATGATGTTCTTTTTCCCCCTCCATCTAATAGTCCCACATGTTCACTGTGTGATCTGAGAGTCAAGCTGTGTTCTTCTTTACACCTTACACACTTACATGATTAAGAGTCTGCAAGCCAAATGAGGCTTTTTTACTTGCCTGTGATGGTGATTGCTGAACCAAAATAGATCTTGGAACTGGAATATATGGCCAACTGAGCCTATGGCATTTTCTTCAAATTATTTTATTTTCGTTTAATGACTTGGAAGGTAGAATGGAGTTCATGTAAAAAGTCAGTACATGAAACCATGCTCGAGAGAGGATTCAGACACCTTGCAGGACAGAACTGGAATTCAAAATGATTTTGATATATTGCAGCAATGATTTGAAATGAAGATGAAATTCAATAAAGTGAAGTGACAAAAGCACAAATAAAGAATGGGAAATAACTGGCTAAGCAATACTGTAGAAAATGGTCCAGATCATAAAGCAAATATGTCAACAATCTGCTGCTCTTGCAAATAAGGGAAATATCTTAGATACAATTCCCTTCCACTCCAGCAAACACATCACTGGAAAGACTTCAACTGGAACAGTCCATCCACTTCTGGAGTACTGTGGTCAGGTCTGGGCCACCCACCCTTAAAGAATTTAACAGAGAACAACAGGAATCATTGAGTTCAAAGACACGAGCCAAAAAAAAAAAACCAAACATCCAACCCCAAAAGACTCATAGGAAGCAAGACAGAAGGACCTAGTTGTGTTTAGGATAAGGCGGAAAAAGCTCGCAAGGAACGTGAAAACAGTCTTCAACCATATGAAGAGATTGCTATAAAGAATTATCACTTGTCCTCTGTGGCTAACAAGGATAGAAGAAGTAATAATTGTCTCAGTTTTCTGCCATCACAGGTTAAGTGGTTTAATTCCATTACAGATTTCTGGGCCAGTGTTATGCAGAGGGGAAAGGGCCGCAGAGCACAGCTCCTGTGTTCCTGAGAAGGGGGGTGCTGAGGTCCTGCTGCCCACGAGCCTCGGCAGAGCTGCCCCATCACAGAATCACAGAATGTCAGGGATTGGAAGGAACCTCAAAAGATCATCTAGTCCAATGCCCCTGCCGGAGCAGGAACACCCAGATGAGGTTACACAGGAAGGCATCCAGGCAGGTCAGGCATCATGGCAGCTCCGCGACTCGGACCCAGAAACACGCGGACTTTTGTTTTCTCCCTCACATCACTTTTGGCTGCACACTTATAACAGGTGTAAATAGCATATTAAAAAGAAAGTCATGGAAACAAATAAATGAGATTCTGAATACATACAGGAAATACATCTGTTCTGAAATGGGGTATTTTTAATATAATCACTTTTCAGGGAAGAACTGAACTTTAAACGTCAACCTATGTGGCTTGGCATTGCACAAGGCAAAAATAAAAAGAGATAGTGCCCTTGGGAGCTTACATTTTTCTTCTGGCACTTGCAACCCTTCCCTATTGACACTTACTATTTTCAGAACTCTATACATCCACACTCCTGTTGGCAACATACGAGCTTCTCGTATTCTTTCAAGTTAATCCTGTGTGAGGAAACTGGTGTCTCCCAAAGGAGAGAATGGTATTCCTGCTTTCCTTCCATTCCCAGCAAATCAAACTACACTTGAGCTTTTAAAGTGCAGTTCAAGATAAGATTTTGCCATTAAATACACCTGTAAAAACTGCACAGCCATTACGAATTATGAAACTCACAAGATATGTATCATAAAAAAATTCTAACACTAATGTTTATACTCAGAGCACACTGACAGACCATTTAAAATAAAATTCCTGAATACAAGTAACCAGTGACTTTCCTCATTAAATTTAAATTAGTGAGGTTTAATTTAAACATATTTAAGGTTCTGACATAAATTTCACAGGAGTAACAAATTAACAAGGATCTATATATCTTAATGTTATACATTTGGACATTTGAGTACTGATTTGTAGGTCTGGCCCTGCAATTCACAATGTTTTTATGATCTGGCACAGGATTATTTTGCTATTTATATAAATTCTACATGGAATACTGATATTCTGAGTCTTAAATTGATTTTCTGGGAAACAGTATGAATGGAGTGAAAAAGTGGAATACCCATATTCAGTATATAGGTGAGAAACCCATATAGTCAAATGGCTGCCATCATACAGGTATAAGAAGGTGCACATCTATCTGACATTCAGAACATCTTCGCTCACCATATCTGGGACCTTGTGCAGTTATTAAAAGCACCTGAAGAAGAGGACCAATCTGGGTGCCCAGGGCTAGTTTGTAAGGACCACTCCCATTGCTTTTCCATTTGTTATTCTATCTCATTTATTTTATCTATCTGAAACATAAAGCATGTTTTACACAGCATTAATCATACCTTTAATCTCACAGCTAGTGGTATTTTACAGAATCTCCAGCTCCCCTCCCCCTGCCAGGAATGCCCAACTCCATTCCTTCCATTTGTTATTTCACACATATTCACAGTTTTAATGGTGTTGCTTGCTTTTATTTCACTTACTAGTGTGGCTGCATGCCATCTCTCAAACAATGTGTAGTAAAACTGGCAGAAAGATTTTAAGACTTGGCTTTGGTCATATGTAGTTTTCTGTTCCATTATATACTCGCAACTTCTTGCCAAAACTCTGCTCAATGCCCAAAACATATCCGTTTCTTCAGCTTACTCAATAATTAATTAAATTATTGTTTACATTCCACTTTGGAACTTATCTTCATGTGTACAGTGAAGAAATAACACCAAGTTTCTGTTTTATTAAGAAGGCAGAATATAGTCATGCAACAAATCCCCACTGTGATACCACCTCAGAGAGGCTGACTGGGGTGCAAAATGGGGGCAATGTCTCTGCTTCTCATGTAAATCCGGAGGAACTTTAAGAATCCAATGGAATGACAGGGAAAAGCTCAAAACGGAGATCTACTCTTATAGATCCTATTTTTATTGCCTATAAACCACTATACTATAAGGCAACAAAATATGGGGGGCAGGGGGAAGCAGTAACAGCCCATTTTCTGAATGGGGACATCAAACATTAATTATTTGATTTAAGATAAAAATGGGGGAAACAAACAAACAAAAAGACAGAGGCTTTGCAAAATATGCAAAATTTTTCATGCCATTGGTGTGCTCTGAACTCTGGGAGGTGGGAATCAGCATCACTACAGCAAAACAACTATACTGTAATGATACTGACCATACCGCTCAGCTTTGCAGGTACAGGTCTTTGAGACAGTGCCACTTGAGATTCTCAATCAGCAAGTCTACACTGGGCGATTACACCAGGGGTTCAGATCAACTGAAACATGTTGACATTGATATGAGGAAGAGAAATATTTTTGATACGTTTAGAAGGATGGTTGACCTCTTCCTTGTTATTTGGCTGCTAACGTAGGCCTGAATTAGAGACGTTTTGTTAGAGTAGTTGTGGTAATTGCTCAGTACGCTGGCATATAGCGAGACCAGTCTACGTGCAGCTACAAAAGTACAGTTATTCCATTACATCTAAGCCACCCCATTTTTCCATCTACACGGGTGCTACAAGTATATCAAGTTGAATATCCTTTTAAAATTGGAGTCATTAGAATGACAGAGATTTTCTAACTTAAGTTACCAGGAAAGGATAAGACAGAGAGATATCTGGTTCAGTCTAAGAACCAAAGATGAATGCCTGGTCTCAAACCTATTATTTGTCATTGTTTAAATTTTACTGAAGATTGTGGACAAAAGAGAAATGAATCCTGAAATATTCACTCTGTGCATGTTTCACTATTCACCTACAGCAAACAGACACAGGCTAGAGAGTCTAATACTGCATTGCAAGCACTACAGAGGAGAAGGAGTTAATTTATGTGTCATTTCACCTGCTTCCTTAATTTGAATTCATTATTTCCACTCCTGGAACTTGTGCACAAGAATGAATAGGAGAAAGGGGAAAAAAGAGTAATGAAGCTGGGCTCAAGACATATTCCACTGCCAACTCCTTATAGCCAGCATGGCATCATCCTTGATATTTCACAGCAATATTACCAATAACTAGTAGAAGATGCTCTTTTGTCCTTTTTAAGTATATGGGATAAGATTGCAGTTGGTCTCTATGGATAAGACCTATATTCTGGCTGTGTGAACAAAAAGACTGGGTATTAACAACTAAATCGTGTGCAGTTTTCAATAGAAACAGACACTTCCATCCATAGCATAGTCTGTTTGGATGTGGTATATACACACTGCATACTAAATCCATAGTCAAAGTTGTTTTCAATTTGAACCCTCTTTTCAAAGAGGCATGAGGATGTCTCCAGCTGGGTGGGAACAGTAACGGATTTTCTTAGTAGCATTTTCCACCCATAATCGTTGTAGTCAAATCACAGACTTGAGTTTTGTGTTTACAAAAATGAATCATGGTTACACTTCTCTATTCAACCACAGAATACACCACAGCCTCAAGCCTTTGAGAATGGTTTATAGAGATGGAATATTAAGTGTGTCTATTACCTATTGTAGTGTCATCAGTAATGTGAATGTTCTTGTTTTATTCTGACATTTTGACCTAGTACAACATTGACAACATTTCAATACTGCAATGGGAACATGATGAAGACAGCCCTTGACACCTTCATTGCACACTGGACTTTCATCACCTCTTTGTTCTCTGAAGTCTCACGAGAGCACCACACATATTAGAGACACATACAAAGCTGGGACCTTCAGAGGTCCCTCCCTCTGAGCAACTACAATCTAAACTATGACCTAACAGACTGTATTTTGAGAAGTAAGAAGGAGCTCTCCAGCTGAGTTAAGAAAAAAAACATCTTTTATCGCTTGTGACGCCTTCTTGTGCAAATCTAGTGGCCAAGGCAGGGAAGCGAAACCCAGGTAAGACAAACACCCTTCTACCTGCATTCCAGCCTCTTGTAGAAGTATCAAATGGTGACAGAGCAAACTAATGCAATGATAAAGAGTTGATTTTGTCATAAACAAATCTTATATGGGTTGAAAAGACATCTAGGTAAGGAGACATATCTCTAGATGACACTTACACACCCACTACTCTACCGGACTTTGAGAAAACTGTTGTTAAGACTCAGAAGAAGACTTTTAAAATTAGGGATGCTCTTAAATGCTTTGCTGGACTGGAATCCAAGTATGCATTTGTTAGCTTGCAAGTCAAATTAATTAAAGATTGTAACTTCCTGTTAAGCTTTGCAAACCAGGTAAGCGCATATATATCATAATGTTGGACATTTCTGTCTGACCAAAGAGATATTATTTCTTAGGAAGGTACATGAAGTGGAAAGGAGCCAGTGTATTGTATGTCCCACCTCCTTTAGAGGACAGGTAAATCTTAATTTCGTAAAAACTAATCAGAAAATGAGAAAACATTTAAGAGGGAAGAATTTAAGAAATTACTCCCTTGTGTTACTATTTACAAGCATATCTACAATTATATAATTTTTGGCTGCATTTAAGTACTTAATAATATAACCGTGATTCTAGGTGTTCAGGTATCATCCAAAGAAATTGTAATAGCACTATATAATTCCAGATAGTGCAGAGAAGCAAATGTTACATTGGCTTACAGAAATTCTGGTAAGAAGCAACGGTACAGCATAAAATCAAGTTCCTTTGTTATGTATTTATTAATAAAATACACTATATCTTCACTACATGAATAGTGCATATTCTTCAACCAAAAAAACACTGTGGGAATTAACAAATAATTTCTTAAGAGAGGTACAGTCACCTGCAAATTACGTTCTTTAAAAATTCATTCACATTTTTAATTCAACTCAGAAGCACCACTTGTGTGGGGTTTTTTTAAGGATTATTTCTTTAGTATAGCAAAAGTACATTTCAAGTTAATACCCATATACATTCTGTACTTATTAGGATTAGTAATCACAGCCATTTTGGTCGACTGGCAATGCCACTCTATCCACAAATATCTGTGCTAAATGTGTGTTTCAGAATCTAAAAGCTACTTAAGAAAGAGACCAGGAAAAAAAAAAAAGGTATTGCTGAGGTATTAAGTTATTAAGTTTGTATTTTAGTCTCACTTGGTCCAGTTTTCAATACTACAGTATAATTAATATCATCTGTATCAGCCATTTGGGCCACTAATCAGCTGAAGTTGTCAGATGCACAGGTTTTGAAAATAATACAGCTACATTTATTGCTTGTAATTTTTTATATAGAAACACGTGCATTCAAGCTTAATCATACATTAAGGGTGAGATTTTCAAAGCCAATTAAAACACTCATGCATCCATTTTCCATTAAATTCAGTGGAAATCAGATGTTGGAATATTTTGAGTAAGGCTCCAAATGCCAGCATGAAATTAGAACTTGTTACATTTACCAAATCAAAGCTGGAGGGTGACAACAGGGCTGGGATTCATTTCACCCCAAGACAGTTGTCTAAATTCGTATGAGATAAAAAACCTCCTGGAGATATCTGTCTCTTCACTGACTGTAGAGGGAGCCGAGAGAATAGCTCAGTCTAGCCATGCAACTTTTACAGGGATCAAGGTAGGTAAGAGAAATCCTATCATATGTACCTACTGAGAATTTAAAATTCAGGAAGAAAACTGGCTGAGCTTTTGGGAGCTTACATAGTGAAGGACAAACATAAGTGAAAAACTGGGTGAAAAAACCGTACCTACTTTGTCTAGATTTTTACAGTCTTGGCAGGAAAAGCCACAAATGATGTTCAAGTTTTATGCTCGCACCGCTCAAAGATCTCCAGGCTGCCAGGTTCCTGCTGTTTCATATAAAAAGCTCTGAGTGGCAGACAGAAGTTGGAGCGCTGGTTAAAGATTTCTGCCAGTATGAAATGTTTCAAATGAAGAAGATGTGATTATTTGCCTGGCTTCCTAACTCCACTCCCTGGCTAGCCATAGTTGCCAATAAAGGCCATCGGGTCCTGTATTTTATCTCACCCTGTATTTGGATACAAAATTCCTGTACAAAATACAATTAATTTTTTTTCATATGTATCCTCCTACATCCTCAGATATCTGCAATAGAAGGAAATCTTAAGTCAAGACAACATATCAAGTATTGCCATTTCTCACTGTATTATTCTGCTACAACCAGATCACTTGGTTGCTCCCTGTTTCCATCATGTTACACTGTACTTCTCAAGCACGTAACACTCACTAATGGGCATGTGACAGCCATGTCTGGTTAATGAAGGAACAACAATCAGGAGTCCTGGTTGCTCCGACAAAGCAAGAATGGGTTGTGCTTGACACTCACAGATTCTCACTATACATGAGTTTTGATGGTGAGAAGCAGTTATTAGCATAGGGCAGTGAACTTTTTAAACTGGTATTTGCATTTACAAATTAAAACTCTTGATTCAAATGGAGATGTCTGAATCACCTGCCTACAAGGAAAAATCTACTTAGAACCAACACTTTTACTGTTATTGCTGCTATAATATTGTATAACAGTGTAACAGATCACTGACGAGGGTGTTAAGGTTGCTAAATCAAAGGATATTTAATTCCTGTCCTGAAAGGCACCAAAAGAAACATAGAGAGAATGAAGCACACATTGGGAAACTCACAGGTTGTGGTAACAGAGTGGTTTTGTGTGTTTGTTTTAATTATTAACTTTAAATTTTCACTTCAAAGAAATGGAAGAATTTATGCATGCTAAAAAATGCTCCCTTTCAAAACTCGCTCTGCACTGAGTAGAGTAAGTACTGCTTTCCTCTAAATGGCATACCTTATCTTGTCAACCTCATTTAAAGTAAAAAGGCATCAGTAGTAATAATAAGAATGCCATTTGGTGAACAATTCCTTCACAGAAGCCAGCTATTACATACTGTAACAAATTAAAACTCCAAAAGTCTGTGCGGGTCCCCAGAGAAATGCTATTTAATAAAGCAAACACCGATATTGAATGTGACAGAATTCCATTTGCTACAGAATCCCATCCAACTGTGTTTGGCTGTGGCTGAAGCAATTAGAGAAAGCTGTGATTTAATGATTATGCTAAAACCCTAGACAAACAAAGCTCTCACCTACCAAGTGGCCACTTAGCTGTATCACTACCACCAAAATGTATAAAAATCCTTGTAGGATTTCATTTGCTGTCAGTCAACTAGAAGCAACATGAGCAATTATTTACTAAAAATGTCTAGTTACCAGCTACCCTACTGCTTAAACATGAAAAATGTATAAATCTAAATTTAAACAAAGTAAGCAAGGCCAAGTGTGAACTACATATGTCAGGGAAATCACCCACTAAGGTCATCCTTGTAGCTGAGACCTGATATGATCTAGTGAAAAGATCATAATAGGTCAGCATTTAATCCTTTTTAAAAAAAAAAAAAAAGAAAAAATCTTTATGTTATATATGACAATCCACTGGGGCCTCACCTCTGGGTCCACAAACAGCTAATGAAATTGTAAACATCTTTTCATCACAGCATTAGCCTCCTATGAACTACAACCTATCACTTCAGACTCTGTGGACCTGTTAGATCAGCAGTAAATCTGATTCACTTGGGATTTTTTAGCTTTCAATAGATGGTGTTTGACCTTCCCTATTATCTAATGTTTTCAAAATTTCTTTATGTAAAGTTGTAGGATGTAAAGCAGTATGAAAGAAAGGAATGTATGCACCTGACAATTCTGAAAACTTGCTTATAGAAAGCTTGAGAATTTGTTTGGAAACTATGGAATTTCTTAGTGCATTCACACCAGCCAACAAGCTCCATTGTGAGAACTAATGGTCTTTCTCATTTTTAACTTTCACGTTAGCCTGAGAACTGAGTGACACCTAGGACGTCTGATGGAGATTTTTACCCTTGTTGCCTTCCAGGTGAAAGGATCTTCTGACCAAGAGCAAGCAAAGCCTTGGAAAAAGCAGCTCCTCTCCTCCCCTACTTTAAGGAACTAGATCTAGAGACATGGTACATATCTATAACCTAAACAAAAACATCAGTGTTGATACAGCCTCTTAAAACTATAAAGAATATGAAGTCTGTGAGAAAGCTCAAACACACAGAAAGCTATTTTAAGAAAGAAAACGTTTTTGCATAACATGGTGAATCATGCACAGAATTGCTGCAGAGGAGAGTGAAATAAGTTAAAGAAGCTAAGTACAAGAATGCACTTCTCAGGGTGCTCAGATCCATTTTCAAAGATCTAAATCCTCTTGTCGTAACAAAAGCATATAGTGTGGGGGCTTGGGGCTTTTTGTTTGTTTGTTTTGCTATAGCTGTGCATTTCTAACAAAAATTAGCAATAATTGTGTTCAGAACCCTGAAAATTTTATTTACTACTATGTGTTCCTCAAGAGTGCCATAAACAAAAAACATCTACAATTTCAGAGCCTTTCTAGAAGATTTGTATTCAAACTACTACTGAGAAGGCAGCAGTAGCCTTGACAAAGCCAAAAAGCTACATGGTCTCATTTCTGGGAATGTGTAACTGCCAGAGGAGCTGTCATCTGACAGTGAGACAGAAAATTAGAAAAGATTCAGTGCTAATGTCTTCTTACACTAGAGGAAGCTTATGTCAAGCTCAGCCCAGAATAGATGGATCCACACTTTTGGTTTCTACCAATGCAGTGAGAACCAATGTGAGATATTATCATATTTCTATGCACTATGTTAAATCAGAGTGTACAAAATTGATCATAGCTGGATCTCTCTCTAGGTCTTCAAATAAAGACTGTATCAAAATATCACAGATCTGTGGAGGGTATTGAGTCCAGTTGCTGATTGAATATCTCAGGATTCTCCTTTTCCAAATGAGTTCCTCTACAATCAGCTTGACTTTCACATCTAATTTCTATACACCACACTGAAGGATCACCTCTCTGCTCTAGAACACATGACTTCTGTTCTTTTCTCTCCTTCTTCCTTCCTCAGTTTCACTTTCTGATTTGGAGGAGTTTTATCTACAAGTAGATGCACTGATACCGATGTGCATACAGTCACTTTTTGTTGATAATATCAGCTGCTGTAGTAGTGTCTATTGGATCAGGTCATCTGGCTTTTAAAATGATATATGAAGTTATCCCTAGTCTGAGGCACTCTGGAATGAATGTGAACTTTTTATAACCTCCACAACATGTGAGGTCTGAAAGCTGCAAGAGGCCCATCAGAAACTGCCAGATCAGCACAGAGCCCACCATGTATCCAGCAGCATATCAGCAAGGACAAAAGGGTATACTGAAGATCAAATATGCTTCATATTAAGCAAGAAGCTCCTTGTTCAGACTCCTGTGAGTGTTCTAGTTCAGTCAGGCTCAACATCTGGCAGGGGCCAGATCTGGGCTGATTTTCTCCTACTTGACTCAACACTCTCCAGTACAGCTGACAGTCACAGGCCTTCATGTCCTAAACTCTCGATGGACTCGCAGAACAAGTACAGAATCAAAGCAGCTGCCCCTCTCTCCCTACTCACACACATCAATCTGAAGGGACCACAAACAGGATTATGCTGTCAGTATTCTCCTCATCCCTCTGCCAATATTCCAAGCAACCCAGGAGGTGATACCAAACTGCCCAGGGGAAATGGCCTAGAAACTTCAGAGATGCTGAATATTTGGAACTGTAATATACTGTGTGCAGCAGACACACAATACTATGGGTTGTCAGTTGATATATACCAACTGAACCCAGTGGTCAGCTTGGGACATCACAACAGAAGTGTCCTCTACATTGTACAGGATGAATCTCACAATCAAGAATGTCAAATGGAAATATCCAACGTATCGAACCATCAGTGGTAGTGCCTTGCAAACATAAAAGATGACATGATCTTTTCACAATGTTCCTATGATAATAAGGACAGCAGTGAGGCATAATAAATGTCTCCTAAGAAATGTAAGGTGAAAAGGTGGTACTGTATGAAGTAACCACAGTTCTAAGAATTTATGTTTCCTGCTTGAAAGATTACACTCCTTTTTTGTTCCTGGAAAATGTCCACTTGCCAGATGTACTTCTTAGATTTAATGAAGTTGAATTATGAGAGATAAAAACCCAAATGAATTTACTCCATTGTGAAATAAAGGGAAGCAGGTATACAATTTGTTCACTTTGACTACTGCTACCACAAATACTTCTAAGGAAACTCCTATACATCATGTTTCAATATTAAACAAAAAATATTTCCTACCCAGCTAATGATCGAAATAATTCTGGATATCTTCCTGATCTATAAGGTCCGCCCCAGGTAAGATGCAGCAGTGTCTCTTCTGCAAACACACAGATCTTATAGTTTAACATTTGAAATTGTCAGTATTTGGTACTACTTTCTTGCTACCTGGTTGGAACAACTAGGTCCTCTATTCTGCTGCTGTTGACTGTACACTCCATAGCTTGTCCTATCAAAAAATTAGCTTGAATTCAAAACTCTCAGGTCCCCAGTACAGGTATTAAAATGTGTTCTTTTTCTTAAGAATAGGAGCCTATCCTGATGGTAGCAGAGAGATGCTTGAGTGTGACAAAATGTATTTAAACATAAGCAAGAGAAGAGAATTCCAAACTCTTTTTCCTCTTCAATAGGATGGCATTACATCAATCACATGATCCTTCAGAGCCTGGCTCTGATTTGGGTGGAAGCGCTGTGTGGCTTGCCTATTTTAATTGCATATGTTCATTCTCATGGCCATCAATATCAGATAACTGGAAACTTACTTGGAGGCAGGGTGTTAAATAGAGTGCAAATTTCTCATTTGGAGCAGAAGAAACTGTGATCATCTTTGATATTATCTTTCCTCATTCAGCTTCTTTGATTTGAGTGTTGGTATCAAAGGAAAGTGACCGGAACATATTAAAGACGAGGCAAGTTTCACTTTTCCCTGTTGCATATGACTTAAAAATTAATGGTTCATTAATATCCAAACAAATGTGCTCTGGGGAGACCTGATCAGAATTCAACACTAGATATCACAAGCATCTGAGAGCACTGCCAATGTGTTCTTAAAAAGGCCCAGAAGAAGCATGTTTTGTACATTATTTCCACTGCCTTCACCTGCCAGAGTGGTATCTCTGCTTCAGTGACAGAATAAATATATGGAAATATTTTTTTCTCCAGTTCTCAAAAGGAAAGCATTTTGCACCAGTTTATTTTATCTAATTCATGACATACTAACAGTGGTAGGAAGAAAAAGGTGGCAGGTCCTCTTCCTTCATGCTTTGATAGAAATTCAACGGAGAAGTAATACAAACTGACAGATTTTTATGACTGACCTCCTGATACCTAACAGTGCATAAACATGCAGTTGTTAAAACTTATCTCTGGGGCCAGGGTTATCCCCTCTTGACTAGGAGTCTGCCAAGTCATATATAAATAAGCTAAAAATAGATTTCCAAAATCATGTGTTCTGTTTAGCAAATTTTGCCACTAAAATGTCCCAGAAACTCTAAACAAGAAAGTTAAGATTTCACAGTTTCATGTCTCTACTTTCCAAATGTTGCACAAAACTTGGTAAGTACTAAGGCCATGTATACATCTCTTCAGTGATGAATAGGGTCCCTCAGGGGTCCATATTGAGACCAGTACTGTTTCAGATCTTCATTAATGACATCGTGGGATCAAGAGCACCCTCAGCAAGTTTGCAGACGACACCAAGCTGAGTGGTGAAGTTGACACACCTGAGGGATGGGATGCCATCCAGCAGAACCCAGACAAGCTGCTCAAGAAGTGGGCCCACGAGAACCTCTTGAGGTTAAACAAGGCCAAGTGCAAGGTCCTGCACCTGGGTTAGGGCAACCCCTGGTATCAATACAGGCACGGGGATGAAGGGATTGAGAGCACCCCTGCAGAGAAGGACTTGGGGGTACTGGTAGATGAAAAGCTGGACAAGAGCTGGCAAAGGAAAGACATGGATCTGCTGCAGAGGGTCTAGAGGAGGGCCACCAAGATGATCAGAGGAATGGAACAGCTCTCCTATGACGACAGGCTGAGAGAGTTGGGGTTGTTCAGTCTGGAGAAGAGAAGGCTCTGGGGAGACCTTACTGCAGCATTTTGGTACTTGAAGTGGCATATAAGAAAGATGGGGACAGATTTCTTAGCAGGACCTGTAGCGACAGGACAAGGGGTAATGATTTTAAACTAAAAGATGGTAGATTAAGACAGAAAAAAAGGAACAAGTTTTTTACTATGAGCATGGTAAAAAACCAGAACAGGTTGCCCAGAGAGGTGGTAGAGGCCCCAGCCCTGGAAACATTCAAGGCCAGGCTGTAGGGGGCTCTGGGCAACCTGATCTAGTTGAAGATGTCCCTGCTCATGGCAGGGGGAGTAGACTAGATGACCTTACAAGGTCCCTTCCAAGTCAAATCATTCTGTGATTCTGTGCCTCTGTCCTGAAGGTGAAGACTTCTGGCAAGCACTGAACACAGTATTTGGCTGCAGAGCAAGATGTAACAATAACCAGGTGAACATTTCTGCTTCACTCTGGGGCCAAACTTCTGTTAACAAGATTGCATTTTTTTTATTTATCCAGCCCTTCAGATCAGCTTTGAACCACTATGACAAACATCACCTGAACCTTGCTCTCAAAAAATTATGGCACTCTTTTGTATACAGTTATTGCTCTATACTGTTTAGAAATAAAAGTGGCTTTCGAAGAGTAGATATTCTGGGAACAAGTCTATCAAGGCAAGGCCCATAAAATTCACCCAGAGAAAGTACATCCCACTTCTCAAGTATTCAGTTTCATGCCTTGTCCTACCACTGCACTGCTGAATAATCTACAGGCAGCTGTTTGTAGTGTAACAGTCAATAGAAATCACTGAATAATGCAAAAAACTTTTCATTGGGAATTTTTCATATTACAAATCTGATCTCAATTTGATTTGTTTATGTATATTTCTGCAACCAAAGTTTAGTTCATACAAATGTTTGTGAACAATGAATTTAGGGGAAAGTTGCCAGGATGAATGCAATCATGAAAAGAAAAATCATTTTGTGATTAAATTAAATTTATTTTCAGCAGAGACAGAGGTAGCGTATAAAAAATGAGTTGCAGAATTAGAGAATAGAAAACGCTGCATGACAACCTACTTTTGCTACTAGTTAGTCTGCCACATGATGGGATTTCTGTTTGCTTTAAAAAAATACCAGGAAATAATGAGCAAAGGTGACCAACCATAAAGCAAGAGTAGCAAATCTGAACAGAGTTAGGAAATTCGTTACAAACAGCTCATGAACAACAAACAGTGAGATATAACACTTATCTGAAAAAATTCCAAAAGCAGTCAAAAAAATTATCATCTGTTTTTGAATATTTCATGAATGAAAAACTTATAGACATGTTGTCTAGAGAGAACGGGAAGCCAGAACCAAAGAATGTCTTTATGACCTACACCAGACTGGGTCACCTGCAGTCCACCTCCATCCATGTCTTTAATAAAAAAAAAAAAGCCTTCAGGATGCAAACTCTCCCTCTCTGAAAACACCATCATGTCAACACCAAGAGATCCTAAGTCAGCTGGATTTCAGCTCCATCCTGCCCAAGACCTCTCCTCCCAAACAGCTGCAATGTGATTTGGCAAGTGCCGGATAGAACCTGAGCCCCTGAAGGGCTGGGCCGGAATGGGTAAAGAGGAGGAAATTCCTACACGACAACCTCGTCAGTAAAGCATTTACCAAGAAGGCCCAAGTTCAAGTCTTTCCGTAGCTTGCAGAGATTCAAAACTGCCTTCTCTAGCACCCAGGCAGTGCTCTGATTTCCAAATCAGGCCAAAAGAGGCACTACTTATCCCTTTTTAGCCACTCTTTTGAGGCTCTGTCACTGTTTTAAGAAGGGAATACAAACTTTCAGGGTCAAGAAGGGACTAAGCAAGAAGGAACTCTGTTGTGGAGATACGGGAGCCAAGTACCTCCTGGAGACACAGATCTTGTATTTCTGGAGAATAACCAATAGCTATCTGCATTACCACCCTGTAATAAGAGCTCAACAGCTGGTGGTGAGTATCCAGTGCCCACAATGTATGGATTGGGGCGGGTGGGGAGGGGAGCAAACTGAGCAGGAGAGGAGGGTTTAATTTCAATGAGTTTGAGACTAATCTCATGGGCTGAATGCTGAGGAGCAGTCAGAGACCTAAAGGTCCAGTTCACACATGCCAAGACTGTTGTGCAGTGTGATATAATATGCAGTAAGTGGAGACATTCAGATAATTTGCTTCAAAAGTGGCGATCCAAGTACAAACCTAAAGAGTAGCAGCTGTGAAGATGCAGCCCCTATTACCTTTTCCAGATGTATTTAAGAGAGAAAATAGTGCTTATTTGTGCGCTTGTTTTTTGAGAGGAAAATTTTAGGTTCCTGTGCTCAGCTGTGTCTGGGTGAATCCCAGCTAGGGAGAGGGGCTGAACTTACGCATACAGAAAAAAATCCCCCTTTCTAAAGACAACCCTACCATGAGCTTAGTGTTGAGCTTCGCAAATGGCTTGTTCAAAACTGCTCTGAGGTGCTTGGCTTTCACCCTGTGCTTTACAGGGAACCAGCCTGTGGTTTCAGTCCGTTCTAGGGGCCAGGCACCTAGCTGTGAGATTACTAAATCTTACTTTTTTTCCCACTTAACTGGTTTTAGCTATCTGTGTCAGCTAGGCCACTCTGCACATCAGAAATAATCACCAAACTAAGCAACCCAAGAGCTTTTAATTATGCAAGGAGTAATATTCTAACAGTACCGCACACCCAGCTCATCAGAGAGCTATATTCTGGGGCTATATTCTGAGGGCAATTATGCTAAAGCAAACCCCACCGATTTCCGAGAATCCCTTAACTTTCTGTGACAGAATCTGTGTGACAGAAATCAGAATTTGGCACTTGGGGCAAGTTTGAGCCTGACATGGCTCAGAAATACTTGACAAGTGCTGCCTATGAGAGGGTCTTACTCTTCATTCCTTCAGCTTAGCTTTAGGAGCCTCTTTGCCAAGTACGTGCCATATGTCTAAAGGCATTAAAGAAACATGGTTACATTTATTATTATGAGACCAGTTGGCTCTGCTAGAATATCTGAAATAAACCCCACATTTTGTAACGGTCTGGTTTGTTGTTGCAGAAAGCTGAATCTTGGTATAAGAGCTGTCATATCAGATTCTATTTTATTCTTTTATTTTTACAAAGTATTGCATAAACAGGAACAGCTGGTGTTGATTTATAAACACCAGAGTTGTCTTGAGAGTTTAGATATTATTTTGCCAACATTTAAGCCTAATCATTTGCAAGCAATTGTTCTGTTTCACAGTGGACAGTGGTTCTGCTGCCTGGAGACAAAGATATTTTCTGATAATGCTAATAATGTAATTCTGAATTACACTTAGAAGAAGGATCTTACGTGCAAAGATGAATCTCTCCATGTATCTGTCTGTGAGTATCTTTCATGCAGAATTTC
Source organism: Nesoenas mayeri (assembly GCF_963082525.1). Lineage (NCBI taxonomy): Eukaryota > Metazoa > Chordata > Aves > Columbiformes > Columbidae > Nesoenas > Nesoenas mayeri. The sequence goes on along the minus strand of NC_137540.1, from coordinate 61,307,284 downwards.
TTCTTAGAGACTGCCACTGTTCCAGTCTCTTGGAAAATGATTGTAGCCTGTTGTAAATAGCCAGGCAAAGGCCTTGGTTTCTATGAGAACCTGCCTGTTACTTGCACGTCAGTACTTCGAAGTTAAATGTGAAAATGCAACCAGTTGCTCAGCTTTATGTTTAACCATCTTAACCAGGAGAAAGTTTTCCTCCGTTTCAGTCACAGTACAGTCGCCGAGCTCTGGAGCAAATATTCTCCAGACACAACAGTCTCTTCCCCTATGCCATTGTGATTCGCTCCCAGCAGGGCCATGCTGTGTGGTGAAGAAAGCAGGAATCCCATTATCAGATATGGTGTCATCAGTTAGCTCAAGAGTTCATTATAAGCTAAAAGATGCCTGTTCAAGTTTCATAGGCAAATTGAATTTTGGCATCTCCAAACAGCAGCATTACCGTTTTTCAGGGAAGTCAGATAGTTTTTATCTTATTCTAAGTCTTAATAAAGGAAAACCAAAGCCATGGTTAAGAAATAATTAAAAGACAGAAAACAAAGGATAGAAATAACTGGTGAGCTCTCATAAAAGAGGAAACCTACCAGCCCATCTCCCAAGGACCCAACATGTTAGGTATAGCGTTATAGGACTTTGAAAGAAGATGGACAGCAACATGAAAAAGTTTACCAGGTACAGAGAGTCACTCTGACTGGCTGATCTGAATGCAAAGAGTTGTGAGAGGCTTAAATACAAAACAGCAATAAAATAGCAGAGGCTATTGATGAATGCAAAGTAATGCATATGAGGGAAAACAATCCTAATTAGATCTAAACCACAATGGGCCCTAGCTATTATCACTCGGCACAAAAATCTCGGAACCATTATGGATAATTCCATGGAAATGTTGGTTTAATGATATGCAGTGATAAAAAAGGCCAACCGCATGCTTTCAGCTCAGAAAAGAGGTAACTGGGGATGGCTACAAGAGAGGTTTGCAAGTCATAAAAGTTCTTGACTTTCTTGTTTGTGATTAGGGAATTATTATTCAGTCTAACAATCATCATGGTAATAAATAAATTACAAAAAAAAAAATCTGGGAGCACCAAATAAAATGAGCTCACAGTTTTAAACCCAGTAAGAGAAGGTAATTTTTCATACAATGCACAAGCTACAGGACCCATTGCCGCTGGGCTTCATAGAAGTCACAAGCATAAACAAATTTTAAAACATATTAGGTGTATTAGTGAAGGCAGAATGCATTGGTCATTCCTGAACACAGTGCTCCAGGTGCAACCTTCCATTTGTGATGAGCTGATACATCAGTAAAAACTGTTTGATTATTTCCTAGTTTCACTCACTTATATTTTTCCAAACCATGTCCTCCTGGTGGCAGGACAGTGGACATCTGACCCCCTTCCTCACAGATTTTTTTCTTCTGGAAAGGCTGACTCCAAGGCCTGATCTTTTCTGTAGGAAATATCAAATCACATAACTCTCTTTGGTTTCCAGTTTCATATCAATTTCTCATCTCCCATGAACTGTTTCTCTCTTCATATTCCCTTCCCCACCTTGTTTTGTCCATTACTTCCTAATGAAAATGTCCATTACTTCCTAAAGACACTAAACGTGTTGCCCTTTGTTTAGGGCAACAAAGATGATTAAGGGAGTGGAGCACCTCCCTTATGAAGAAAGGCTGAGGGAGCTGGGTCTCTTTAGTTTGGAGGAGACTGAGGGGTGACCTTATTAATGTTTATAAATATATAAAGGGTGAGTGCCACGAGGATGGAGCCAGGCTCTTCTCGGTGGCAAACAATGATAGGACAAGGGGTAATGGGATCAAGCTGGAACACAAGAGGTTCCACTTAAATTTGAGAAAAAACTTCTTCTCAGTGAGGGTGACAGACACTGGAACAGGCTGCCCAGGGGGGTTGTGGAGTCTCCTTCGCTGGAGACATTCAAAACCCGCCTGGACATGTTTCTGTGCGACTTCACCTAAGCGTTCCTGCTCCAGCAGGGGGATTGGACTAGATGATCTTTTGAGGTCTCTTCCAATCCCAAACATACTGTGATACTGTGATATCACTATTTCTTTTCTTGGCAAATTCCACTCTCCCACCTGCCTTCATTAAACTTTCTCAAAGATTTATAACTTTACCCAATGTGATGCCTTTCATAAAGATGTTATAAGACAAAGATCACCCTCCTGCCAAATTTCAGACCCTTATTCCAAAACAATAGGATGCAGGACAGAGGGAGGGGTAAGCTACAGCTATTCAGAGATAGGTTTGCCAGAACTTTTCAGTGTGGTCAAAACAAATACATTTTCCCCTTGCCTCATGCCTGGAAAAGTTTGAATAATTTTTGCTGAAATTTTCCACAACAGATTCAACTATGAAGAAACCCAGCATGGAAAGCTTCACCCCATAGAAATGTCAAATGGTTAAAACCTGACAAAGTTATCAGCAACTACAAACGGAGAGTTATCATGGAGAACGTTAGCCCAGCTTAGTAAAACTTCATGTATTACACCATCAAAGAGCACAAAAAGTAGTATAAAACATGATTGCTGATGTTTCTGATATAATGAAAGCATAGCCTTCTGTGATAGATTTTGGTAATCATTTCACTGCACATTATTTTAAGAGTGCATTATTTTATTTTGAAAGATGTCAGCAAATTGAAAGAAATCCTTTTTGTCACAGGCCAAACGGACTTTTAAAACTAGAAGTAATGAGAACATCAGCCCTGGTAACGACTGCTACAAATAATGCCCTGCAATTCTCTTTGTTTGCACGTATCCACAGATTTTTTTTAATGGCTATCTTATGATTGGTGGGAAAACAGCAGTGTTTAAAATGTGCCTTACTAACCATAAGAGACAGTTTTAAATGCAGGTAAGTGAAGGGATTTGGAGCTAAGACTGAGGCTTGAGGCAGTAATTGACCCCACAGAGCACAGCAAAGCCCAGCTTCACCTTACCGGCGCCGAGCACCAAGGCCCAGTGTCCAGCCTTGGGTGCCAGGCTGCCTGCACTGCGGGCACCACGGAGTGGAGCAGGACACACATTGCTCATGGCACTTGCACTCAGTGGCTCCTCTAAGGCCAGGACGTGAAGCCAGGGCCAAGAGGATGCCAGCTGCAAGGCTGGGTAAAAAGTTCCTCACTTTTCTCTGGCCTCTCATACATGGCTATCAAGAGATGCAGTATAAGAAGAGCCAAAAGAATAAAAGATAGCTTCACATATGTGACTTCTGAGTGTCTTGGCTTTTCTATGTTTAAATGAGTAGTAGTCCATTAAGCTTGATCTTCTTTATTAATTAAACTTAAGGAGACAAGTACACTTTCAAGCTCATTCCCAATAATGGCCAAGCTCTCAGCTCCCTGGAGAGGAGCTCAAGTGTCTTCTTTATGGCTCTGTAGGTCACAAGAGCTTTATTTTTCACTGGTGAAGAAGACCTGATTGAACTCGCTTGTTTGCTTTCTGTATGTAAACAGAAAGAGAAGTGCTACTTACCAGCTTACAAGACCTGACCATTAATGAATCCAGAATTCTTGCAGATCTTCACATCAGGACCTGTGATGCACCTCCCTGTATTGATGGCACAGGGACCCTTTCAGTAAAGCACAACTTCTCTGCTACTAGCCTAAAGGTAAAGCTAATCTATGCATCATGTGCTTTTCCTCCAAGCATATATAAAGCTTCTAGAGGAAAGTTTGCAATAAACTTGAATGAATTTTATAGAGATAAAATATTCAAATCTGCAAGGGCTTATTCCAGTTGAAATACATAGAGGGGTGACGTGGGCTGCCATAAGAGGGTTCACTGGAGAACTGGTCTGTGATTTGCATTTGAAACATGAGAAGATACTCTGCAGGCTGAATAAAAGACATTAGAATACAGGTGATGAAACCACTTCGCAGAGGAAACCCCATCTCCCAACCCTGTTTGCAGTCCTCAGTTTTCTCTATGAACCAGTCAATATACTAACCTTTTAAAACAGCCTTGCACAGTGAATTTGCTGTCAAGTAGCTTCATTTTTTTCAGCTGAAAAGAATTTTGAGCTCAAAACCAGCAGAGTCGTTCTCAGCTGGATTTGACTCCTTTCACCAGCAGTGCATACCGCCAGCACTAAATCCCATTTGAAGAATCTTTTTTTCTCAGATTGAGAAGAGAGAACTCAGGTTGGCTGCTCACAGCAGGAGTCTACTGGGCAGGTAATCAGGGATTTTATTTCTTCTCTTTTTTTCTTTTTGGTCCCCTTTTTTAAACTGGTCAAATTTCATACAGAGAATCATGGAGACACAATAAACATGGGAGCCTAGAACAGCATTTTTGCAGAGACAAGTTTCAGGATAGAATAACGCTTTAATTTTTTCCAGGCTTCCCACAGTATTGCTGGCAAGCCTTGAAAGCTGTAGAAGAGCAAGCAAATGGATTCCAAATCTCTGCCATGGGCCAGATTGTATTTAGCCCTGCATGGGACTGCAAGGAGCGAGTGCGAGGGGAGAGAAAACAAAGAACCTCCTCCTGTGCCGAGGCATAAAACAGCAGGGAAACATGAGCACTGCCTCATGCAAAGATGAATCATGACATCAGTTTCTCCCAAAAAGGGCTGGGAATAGTTTGGAAGTGATTGGCAGTTGTCCCTTCTCAGCACCGGCCATGAGAGCTGTTCAAACATGAAGAAACATCTTTGCAAAGGATCGCTGCGTTTCACCTGCCAAATTCATTTGGGACTCCCAAGGGGACCTCAGCCAAAGCTCATGCTGAGACATCTTTAAAAGTGAGCCCTTCCCCTTCCAACCTGTCTCCAGCACAGGCCCCAGTCTCAGCCAGAGTATCGAAGGGATGTCTGAATCCCAGGAATTTAGAAATTCCCAGGAACAAACATATCATGGGTGGACTGACTACACAGCCTAGGTTTCATCAAAATTTTTGGTGTTGGTTTGTTTAGAATGACTGTTCTATTTATGATCCTAGAAGCCGATGAAATATTATTTGTAGAATAAAAAAGGTTTGAGTATTTTAGCACACTACCATCGTATACTTGTAAAGAAGTATAATATCCTGTCATTCTTACTGTGTAAGGCATAAATTGAAAAATGGGTGGTTTGGTTTTGTCACACAAGTGAAGTTGAAACCAAAATGTCCCTGTTGGCTCCCCACCTAACAGCCTCTGGTATGCTTTTGCACTTTTTCATTAATTCAGTTAAATATCTATGCAGCACTTTCAGACTTCAGGTATCTCTACTAGTGGATTTACAAATCCTCTAAAGCAATTGATACCATCTTTCTACTGAAATATAATCTCTTCTTGCTAAAACACTGCTTATTTAACACACGCTACATTACTGTTCACATAAAACAGTGAAATAACTAAGCAGAGAAAGTAGTTCAGGTTAGAGGGCAGGAATCAAACCATCTTTCTGGCTACCAAACAGCCCCTGCCTCTGCAGTTCTCTCACTTGCTCCTTGCCATTTGTTTGTTTGTTTGCTCAAAGTTCTAACTGCTCCTAACCCAAACTGTCAGCTATTGGGATAATCACGTTCTGAAGAGATCTCAGAATTCCCTATGTACCTATGTGCAGCCATACTTCCTAGAGCAGTTCTTTTTGCAGAGATTTCTGCCACTGCACTTTCTCTGCAGCAAAATCTGGAACACATCTGATCACGATGGGCTCAATCAACAGAAGACTGACAAAATTTCTCTCTGCTTTTGAAACAGCAAACAGTGCCCTGGGTAATAATTTACCAGTTTAACCATATGACAAATTTCTTAACTATGCAACCAGAAGAACCCTTTATTTTCAGCAGTACTACAAATTAACAGTATTGTCACTAGTGTGCTTTCTGAAGCTATAGGACTCCTTCTTTTGAAAACAAACACACTTATAGTTGCTATAAATAAAGATATACACAAAATGCTTTGAACACTAGAAATGATCCTCCTACAGTCATCAGTTAAGACTTGCAATTCCCTCTCTTAAGTGATATTAATATTTAAATTGTTAAAACATCAAAGTATGCTCCATTGAGGCAACACATTTTATCCTGTACAGCTCAGTTCACATGCAGTTGACTCTTGTTGATACATTGTCGCTTTTAAAAGTTCTCCTTCAAAACCACAGGTGCATATGTTACATGGTAGTTTGTAACAAAAAACACCAAGCAATCTTTCTCTCTCAGCGGGCCAGAGTTCCATCCATATATACCAGCTATGGGTGCAGCAGCACGATCGTGTGTTCCAGACAAAGAAAGGCAAAATTATTATATGATAAAAAAAAAAATCATGCAGTCTTTACAATTTTAAAGTAAGATGCATTCGTGCCTCCTCTGCAAACCAATAGTCAAACAAATAGCCTTGGTGAGACAGAATTGTTGACAATTTTGAACTTAAGTCTCTAAATGAATACTCCTTTCTTTCCCTTACACTGGCCCCTGGCGTGTTTTATGTGAGGATATTTAATAGACTCCATCAGCTCATAGTACACAAGGCTCAGAATTGGTTGCCTTTACTGAATAGGCTGGGAAAGCTGCCTCAACAAATCTGTTCATGTTTAAGGTCTTGTCGCTGCCAATTGACGTGCTTGAAAACGCCTGCCTTTCCGTCCTCTGCTGTTAGTGCAACTGCACATTCACAGCAGAAAGGGTGAAAGATATACTCTAGAACTACGCCAAAATGAAAAGCAAGACCACTCTTATGCCCAAAATTCAACTCTGCTGGTGCAGAAATAGTGTCTAATTTTCCCCAGCTCAAGAAACAAACAAACAAAAAACCCAACAGTCCTGAATTTCATCAGTCCTCTGGAGTCTGAGAGATGTGTGAAAGCTCAAGCATACCTGGTTAGTTTCCTTCTATTAGTCATAATAAATACACTTGAGCAATAAGTACATTTGAGCAGAGGGGAAAAACAAAACAAAACAAAACAAAACAAAAACCAACATAAAATAACAATGGATGCAAGGTTGACACTGGGGCAAAACTGATGAAATTGCTGGAGGATGCTGTCCTTATATAAAGACCCTGTCATGCTGCCAAGGTCAGCTGGAGCTTGGGTTATCTGTTGCCCCAGGCTACTCTACCTTGTTTTTCATTCAGAGATCGTTGTTCTTCAGTTGTTTGTGTGGATTTTATTCCACGTTTTTCTTCATGCTTTGCTCCCTTTTCAGCTTGCAGTCCCTACAGCACATACCAGAAGCCCATCCTGATTGTTCACGGAGAAATCCAGACGACTGCAATGGGAAAGTGCAGCTCTGAGCAAAAATAGACTTCTCCTCTTTGAAGGAAAGAGACAGGGAGAATGTATTTAACAAATCCTTTGTCAGAAGTGAAAAATTCACTAATTAGTTGTAAGCATCGTTCATGTATCTAAACAAGTGAGGAGATGACATCTAAATATCTTTGTTAACATAAACAAGATAGTTAAACAATACACAGTTTTCCCTGTATTTTACTGCCATTTAATACATTACGTTTATCAGTACTTCAGAGATTAATCACAAGGAATAACATAAAGGAGAAATGAAGGAGAGATGAGGAAAATAAAGGGGAGAAAGAAAGACAGATAACACAACATATATTATGTCATGTGCATAGCAGAGTAATTAAGATTTAAGAGTGGAGGGTTTAGGTAACATTTTATAGTAAAATGTTGTATAGCATGGGACTGAGAGACTAGAATCTCCCACCATGACTGTTGCAGTTATCTTTTGCATCAGTTCACTTAAAACCATCACAAGGTATGCCAAACCTTTCTCATTCCTTCCTTTAGGGTCAGTATCTGTAGAAAACTCTACAGGAAACATTTCCATTGAGCTGTAACATACAATCTGTTCAGATTTCACAGGAAAAATTATATGAAAGGGGCAGAATTGAACCCTACCATTAGCAATGCCAGCTCCTGTTGACTGAAGTGGGAGCTGGGTTTGCTTCTATCAAAGTGGACTTGGGCAGAGATGCTCCCAAAGAGCCAGGTGATGGGCTTCCTGATCCCTTCCTCTCTGTGGGGTCTGAGATGGTTCTTAAGCTGCTGCATAACTTACATGCACCTGAATGCAAGACACAGAACTAATTAAATATTTTGCCTACTTTGGAATTCAAACTGTTCATTTGTTGTGCAAGAAAAGTGGAAAAAGTTTAATTTAAAAATAATAACAATTAATGTTATTAATGCAGCTATTATTTTCTGTTTAAGTTTTGCTTCAGATATGTTTCTGCTTTTAGGGAGATTTCTTTTTTTTCCAGTAGTCTCCAAGGTTATTACATCCTCCAGGACAATTAGAACTTACTGGTAAAACAAGTAATGTATGCAACTCCAGGAATACATTTGGAGGAAAGCGTGCATAGAAAGAATCACTGTAAAGAGCTAAATAATCTGTTACTTAGAAATGAAAGATAACCAACCACTGGAAGCCTAAGGAGCCTAGATTTTTAGAAGACTGCTCAACTCTTGAAATTAGATGGTATCAGCTCAAAGTTCCTCAAGCACTTAATAAGAACCAGCTAAAAAAATGGTCTGCTCTGCCTAAATTGTATATTTTTGCATTATACATGTATGTTTTAAATCTATTTTCATAATGCAATAAAGTTTGTGTAGTAGAGTAAGTACACATCACAGCATTTGGTGATAGCACTTACATTGTAGAAAATGGCTTAGTGAAAAGGAAACACCTGGCAATGTTTTATCAGCAGAAGAAACTTCTTTTCGTTTGAGAAAAAAAGAAAGCCTAACTGATTCTGTATGCATACAGAAAGATCATTCGCTTTCATGAAAAAAAAAAATAATAGTTTCAGTAAAAGCTTTGAAAAGCACTTTCCAAACAGTGAACCTCATCAAAAACGGTTTTATGTCCCTTGTACGGGATTTACAAAATTCTTCGAGTGAACAGCATTAACCAAGGTCACTATTTGAAACAAGATCTGTCCCTACACCATGTCAATTACACAGCTTTGGGAAAAGATCTTTAAACCTTTGTAGAAAAGGCTACATGGAAATAGCTGATAAACTGGTATTGATTTTCACATATCGCCCTTGTCAAAAGGATTTATTGATGTGTCAATGCATGTTGTGGCAAGGATCATAGCAGGAGAGCTTTAAAGGATTTATGGTGCATCTATAGGCTTTAATACACTCTGTGGTAAATAACTAACAAGTACTATGTATATTGATTCTTGTCATGCGGTCAATGGAATCTTTAGCCCACTAATTGTTAGTATTGATGAACAGTTCATGATCTAAATGAGCAGCAGGACATCATTCCTAACCAGCCCTGCTCCAAACATGCTTTTCTTCACCACTTACCTCCCCAGGAACAATGCTTACTCACAGAAGTATACATCAGGACTCGGACTTACTAACTTCAGGTGAAGCCTGTGTCGGCTCTTAGTGTTCACCTCCCCATTCTCTACCCTGTGCTGGTTCCAGGTACCTTTAACTCAATTTAAAGTAGTCACAGGATGGTTAATTGTGGCTGCAACATTTACTTGGATTATTCCTCATTAGGACCTCTAAGTGGGCATCTTACTCCAAATTCAGACACATGCCTGTACTATTAGAGATTTATTATTTTCGACTTTTAAAGAATTCTGCACTTAGACACATGCAGGTACACAGGTCAGACTCCAATTTGATGTCTGCAAAGAATGTCAAGAAAAAAATAATTGTTATTGTGTTTGCATAGGTGTGTGCTCGTTCCTGGCAGCTGGATGTCTCCACTATGACTTTTAATTTCATTATCTACAAACAAACAAACAAAAAAACCCCCAAGCAATTAATAGTTGTAAAAAGATTTATCAAATTTACCACTGGTGTAAAATCAATACCAAGAACTAATATAGATGGTTAATTAATAATTAGTTAAACAATAAGTAAAATTTCCATCCATACTTATGCAGAACTAGGTAAACACGGCACGTGTATGCAGAGAATTATTGATTCATTCCATTAGCCTTGCATCTTACACGGAGTAATAAATACGGTTTACAATGTTTTTGCATGTCTATCAGGTACCTCAGAGACCCAACAGCCTGGCTCTCAGCATCTTAGACACAGGAAAAAACAACAACAACAACAACAACAAACTCTCAATAAAAAAATAAATTCCTAAAACAAATAAGAAAAAGAAAACAAGCCTTACAGCTTGAAAACTGGTCTTCAGTACACCTCTTTCAACTCAAAAAAAGATTATAGCCTTAAGCTTATGAGAGTTGGATTTATTTGGGCCAAAGAAAGAAGAATAAATTAAAAACTGAAGATCCCTAAAAGCAAAAGCTGTTTTCTCTTTTACATATTTATTCAAATCAAGCTGTAGGAGGAAAGCTAGGGATGGGATTTCGACCTTAAGTTTAAATACTGACAGATCATACTGGAAATTTAACACTACCTTCTTTGGGTTTGGTTTGGTTTTGTTGTTTGGGGTTTTTTTGTTGGATTTTGTTTGTTTGTTTGTTTTTAAATTTAAGCATTAATTGCCTCTGTGTATTTCTACAGCAATGTTTCCAAGCCCTTTCAGACAGTGCTTTTGCCGAGACACTGCTGTATTACCTCTGCCTTGGTTTGCTGTTCCTTCCTAAAAGAGCAATTTGTGGCTTGTGGTCAGCATTTGAGGGGACAACAGCAAAACAGGCCGTCTCGGTGTCTAGCCCACTTTAAGGAGGGTTGCTTGAGATGGCACTTCGCTTCCCACCAGGCCTACACTAGCCAGTCATCAACTTAATAACTAGAGAAAAAAAACAACAGCTTTCCAAGTAACTGTTTATCATTTCAAAGCATGGAGCCAACCTGCCACTCATACATACGTCGAATGTACAGTCAGAGAAACCATTTTTAGCACATAGTGACAAATATTAAATGAAATATTTTTTAGCAAAATGCTTTGAAGTTAAATCTTTAAATGTATTTAGTGTTGGTGCTCTCTTAAGATTTTGAGCCACTCTGTGTTATTGAACTCCATTAGATCCTTTATTGCCAATAACATCTGGGTGAAATGAAACAATTACAGCACAGGGTTTATCGAAGCCACACCAAGCCAAGACAAGCATACTCAAACATTTTCTCTCGACTCAATTACAAACCTTAACAAACTTTCTGATCCTCATTAATAATAACACCAAGGTATGTGTTTAACATTTTAATGCGCCTACATCTCATTACTCCAACAGATCTTAACAGCTCACCTGCACAGGGACCCTTTCCTCAAAAAGAGCCTTCATTATATGCTAGCTACTGCCCTCATTTCTTATCCTTAGAAATTCTTACCATTTTGCCATAAAATTATCTTTTTGCTACATTCAGGTCATCTGTCTTAGAAGCAGTGGATATGGATATAACATTCAGCCTGACTATCTTATATCTAGGGTAACAACATAAGCAGAAGGGCAGCAAAGTTCTTAAATCTTTCCAGCATCCATTTGAAATGGAGAAATAAACTTAATAGCAGAGTCAATTTTACTGTTAAGCAGCATTCTTTATTTTATCAGCACTGGGGAACACTGGGGATCATCCTCCATAAGTGCTCCAGTGACTGGATGCTATTGCGCTGCTTATATTCACATAATTATTACATATGCATTACAATTCCTGAAAATTTTGACATACATCTGTACTAAGAAATAATTTATGATGTTAGTTATAATTGTTTAGTTTCTTACTTACAATACATCTATTAATTATTAGTTAAATATAAACCAAGAACTCTGCTTCTAAACAATGTATCACTTAATCTTCTGTCTCCCTCTTGTCATGCAGAAGGATCTCAAACTTGAAAAATATCCCCTCGTTTTGCAGGTGGTCAGAAAGCATTTATCATGTCAATTGGTTAACTTAATCACAGTATACATGAATTTGGCAGCTTCTCTTCAATTCCCCCCTTTTCAATATACTTGTAAATTCTTTCACATATTAATCCAAAGCCTTATTTCAGAAACAAAAAGTTATCTTTTATGTCACACACACTAACCTACTGAGCACTGGTTAAGATCCAAATAAATACATTTTTAACCTGTTCAGTCAAATTTTATTATTTAATTCATATAATATCTTCATTAAGATTCATTAATTCTTCTCATGTCATTAAATATGATGAGGACAATAGGAATTTATTAATAAAATAAATTATGTAGTGTAATGCAACTAATAGGTTCAGTTTTGTGGGGTTAGAAGGCTGACTAATTATTGGTATTGTTCTTTACAATCTGCTGATGAGATTAATAATAAAATACCACATGAGACTTCATCATCTACTGCTCAATTCAATATTTAGTTGGCAATTTAGCTTCATCTGAATATCATTTTCACTGGTTCCTTAGACAGCCAAATGTTACAACTAAGCAATCTAGGTACCCACTGCAGGCAGTGTTGTGTATTCTATGTGAGAAGCAGGAAAGGGCCTAGTTAAAAGTGCAGAAAAGGCAATACAGAGCAAGGAGATAAGTATCCTGCATCTAAGATGGAGCACCCAAGCATGTGAAACAAACAACATACACCAACAACTTTTCCTGAGATTTCTACCATTATATTTTAAAAAGCACAAAGTAAATTAAAAGGAAGTTGCAGGAAGTGCTACCTAAAAGCAGTGCAAAAGAAAAGGTTCTAACTAAGAAAGATTGAGAGGCTCTTTGATACTTGAATTCTCTGTTAACCCTGATTTTTCAGTCTTTGGAGAAGTTATTTTCTTCTTTATCTTGTTCCACTCCACCAGAAGGCGTTCAGGCCTAAGGCACAGAATACCAAAGGGGTGGTTAAAAGGTGAAGATTAGTGGTGCAATGCTGATCAAGGGTAGTAAGGTTTGGGGAAAAAAAAGGTTTAAACCTGGCAGGCAATTAATATTCCTGCTGCATTCCAGGCCAGAGCCATCAGAGCCAAAGGCATCCTCAGAAGGATGGGTTTCTCCCTCCCTATCTTACACTTCACCAATTTCACTAATATTCTGTAAATTTCAATATGCACAGTTGTAAAATATTTTAAAGAGTGGGGAATGGATTGAACTGAGAATACTCTGATAAAACACAGTTGGCAATGGTGCATACGGTGTTTGCTGGGGACATCGCCCAGGCTGATCAGAGAAAAGGCACTGAAGCTCCACCATGAGACATTTTATGTTTTCAGTAACTACCAGCACTGTCACTAAAGGCTGATCTGCAAGTGTCTCCTGTGTCCAATTATCACTACCCATTTTGGTAAATGACAAGCTATCAGGACAAATCTGTCTTCCAGACTCCTTCTGGGTATTTAAACATAGCACATTTCCCTGTTACAAGCTAAATCTGTGGGCAAAAGCACTATAAATGCAGTTTACCAAACTTATGGCAAGACTGCCTTTCTTCTTTTGAAGAAACCAAAAACCCTTTTATGGTTTGAGTACAAATTCTCTCTCTGATTGTTTTTTATATATATATATATATTTTTTTTTTTTTAGTGTAAAGACTGTTTGGTTCTTTCTACACTATATGGAGTCACAGACTGAAAACAGGACTTCAGAGGAATCAGGTGAATCCAGCCAATTTCAAATTTAATTTGCAGCAATAACTGGGATTATACCTAAATATGATTCATTTCTCCTGCAAATCAGTCCAATGTTATAACCAGGCAGCTGTATTTATAGCCCTGATGGTCTCTTCAAACTACACCGTGTGATGAAGTGTAACTACTCTTTGTTGGCACAACTCGGGACCACCTTCACTCCAGTTTCTTTAGGCATGTCTGTGAAGGATTTCTTTGATCTCATAGAGGAGAAACAGCAGATTTCCCAAAGAATCCCAAAACCTGGATGCTTTCCCCTGGTAATGCCATCTCCACTGGCCAAAGATGCTTTTCCTCTAAAGAACCAGGCACCTTCTCTCTTCATCCACTCCTATTCTTACCCAGAAGAGGAGAATAACATAAGATTTGCCCCTTTGAATACTTGCCTGCTGATGTTAAATGTCTGTTTTTAAACACTCCTAATGTTACAATTTCAAGTGTCAAATTTTTTTTCCCACATTTTTAACAATTTCTAACTGTAACCTGTAAAGCATTCATAATTAGAGGTGCCCTTAAGAGGTGTGTGAAATTCAAGTGTGCAATTAATGTTACTCCATATGCTGCCGTGGTGCGGCTGGCAGTCCCAGAAACACTCTCATTTCTGCTTTCTGCAGTGGCCACACTGGGGGAAACATGGGGCAGAGGAGGGATTTTCTATATGACCCTGACTGTTTTGCACATCTTGGTTACATCCTCCTACATCATCCTCCTCCATCCCAGCTAACAGCACATAGAAGACAAGTAGCATCCTAGAAAGAGTTTCCATTTGTTTCGCTGCCAGCCAGGTGAGAGTTCCTCGAGCAACCCTTTCCTGCACACACCGAGACAGACACCTCAGCTGCCTTCTCAGGCTCCTCAAAAACACTGAGGAAGGGATCACTTCACAGTCACAGTTTGGTCACATCAAGGGTTTTGCTGTGTAAGCGCAGTCAAGAGACTCCAGTCAACAGCACAGCTCCAGGCAGCATTACAACACGAAGAGCCACAAATTAATCTACCAAACTTACTCAGGAGGCCACACAATATCCCCAATAGGGCATAGAAATAGCTGTAAACCATTAAGCCCACAACCTCTATGATGCCATGCTCTGTGCAATTCCTCCATAGCTATCCAAGCAGATTGCAATGTTTACTTTTCTTGAAGTACGTTTCCAACTGTTTTCAACTTGAAAATATTTTCCAAAAACCTCTGCCCTTGCCAGGAGCAAGTGTTCCGGTGCCTGTCAGGAGCGGGGCTCAGCGCTCAGCTCCTCTCACTTTCTGGTGCTTCCTCCATGAAATGGGGAGTTACTGCTTCTTCCCAGCTCTGTTAACCTTGATTATTTAAATAGAAAACTTGTTGGGAGAGGAACTGTCTCTCACCATATGTACGTAGAGTACTTCGAACAATCAGGCCTTTGCCTCTCCAGGCACTATCAATGTTTAAGTAAGAAAGCCAAGTGCTGATAATTCTTAGAGAAAAATGCAGGGAAAATAACCTAAAAATCACCAGAATTGACATAAAACTCTCCAGCAGATGGGGGCCTAGCACTCCCTGAGGGCCCTGCTTATGTGAAGACCAGTTACTTGTAAACATTTATAAATTCTGGCAAATATGTACAGACTTCCACAGAAGTAATTGCATTCCCCTCCTCTTGCGTCAGAGGCAGCTGGTGCCATCTGAAACATACCGCATCCCCACGCCATACCCACGCACACATATACGTCTGTAAAACGAGTTCTTGTATCTGCTGATGTGTTGAGGGCAAAGAAAACCCTAATGGAAAGGTGATTCTAAGAAACATTATTTTTGATGGAAGCATCACCTGTGTAAGATAGACAAAGGAAGCATTGGAATTGGCTCACTCAGATTATTTCAGATCTCCCAGCCAAGGTAAGTCATGCTGCTCATTTACTGATAGGGGCATTTTAGCTTTAAAGTTTGCCAGACAAAATAATAAAAAATTGTTTTCCAAAATACAAAATGACAAGTTATAATGTCCCATTCAAGGGTTTCAAGTCATAGGTCATTTATATTTATAAAATACAGTGGCTGCTGCATACTGTGATAAAGTAACAATAATCAGATTCAAATTGAGACTGAAATAAAATCAAATAGCAAATATAACCCTGTCACACTGACAAACTGAAAGATTATAGAAAGAGAATTATTAAAATTATCTTTATCGATAATGACACTCACTAAACAAAATCAGTCCTTTAAACCCCATGCAACAACTACACAAGCTAAATGGACACCCAGAAGACCACAGATGCAATACCCAAAAGCTAAAGAAATCCAGCTGGAAGGAGACACCCGGTTCCTGTGTGCTGCTCTGAATGTGCCATGTCCTGACAGTCCCTGTGGCAACGAGGTTTTCATTAGGGAACAGGCACTGCACAACCACCTGGATAAACACGGTCTAATGGCAGGCTGTGGCCAGAGCATGCGGACGGCATCTTTCTTAAAGAATACAGATGGTGCACAAACATCATCTGGTAATCTGAGTACAAAACTTCTGCCTTTGTGTCTTTCGGAATATTAATATATAAGGACAGTGGAAAAAAGCAGCCAAGTATTTTCCTTACGCTGCCTAGTGGGGTATGTCTGAGGCTTTGAATCCCTGTCCTGGGTTGCCCGGAGAAGCCCTGAGCAGCATGCAGAGCTGCACCACGAAGCTGGGCTGGCAGCCCCTGCTGCCAGGGACCAAGCAGCTCCTGCTCCAGCACACCCGAGGCTCAGCCCTTTTCAGCACTGTTAAAAATGGACTTTCCAGCACCAGTCTCTGCTTTTGCACATTGGCCAGCACTGCTCTTGCAGGTACAGTGTCAGCACAGCACACAAAAACCCATCACAACAACAGGTTATTATTTCCGTGTTTGCGTTCTCAGTCCTTGCAGAGCACTGGAGGCTGATGAGGGTTTGCCAAAGCATTAACTATGATCTCGAAAGAAGCACCTTGATTAGAGAGGCAGTGAAGAGCAGCGACAGGAGTCGTATGACTGGCAGGCTGAAGTGTGAGGCTTGATGGAAGTTTCCTCTTTTCCCACCAATATGAAGAGGAAACTCACTTGGTGCTTCTAAAGTACGGTTTTGCTTAATTATGCTGCCTGATCACTTTAAAGCACTGTTTGCACACAAACACTGTAGAAGCTAACTGTATAAGAACGAGCTAGCTGACAAGGGTGGCTATGCAGGTGGGTTGAATCCCTTCCAAGACAGTTGTTGTTATTTACATCTGGTTTGAAACGTGGCACCTGAGGCAGTGCTGTACACTTGCCTCATATCTGGGTCTAAGCCAGGGAGTCCAGATTTCAGGCTTTGCATGAAACTCAGCTGTGCCCCAGTCTGCTCAGAGAGCAGCTCCTTTCACCCAAAGAGAAAAGAGCCCCCTCAAAGCCAGGGAGAGCACCTCATGCTGTCCCGGTTTGGGTCCAGATTGCTCTGGTGAGACTCCATTAGCAAAACATAGCCAATGCAGCTGTAAATGAAGTGTGCTAACATTTGCATACAACTCCTGGGTGTTACTTAACCTGCCAAGGTAATGAGCTGCTGGAGTGGGAAGGTAGCAGAGGGGAGGGAGGAAAGGGAGGAGAACAACCAGTATCCCCTGGAGAAGGGGCTGTTGGAGCAGGGGTGAGGGCTGCTCTCCCAGAAAAGACGCAGCTGTCAGACCGGATGATTTGAGCAGCTCCAGCACTGGGCAGTGAAGGATGCAGCACACAAAAAGTGCGGTAAGAGCAAGAAGAAAAGGCCTGAGGGGGAGCACAGGTAGGAAGGATGGTGTAAGGAGCAAAGGAAGGGCCATAAAGGGTAGCCAGAGCAGGGAAGATCACCAGGAATCATGCTGATTACTTACTTTATACGTAGTCCTTAGTTCTTAGTTTATGGCTGTGCTTCTACAGGCAGGCAGTGATGGCTATTGGGAAAGTCTGTACTCATGTTATACAGTAAATAGAACCCCTGAATGGAATCCCCTATAACTTACATAATTTGTTTTCTGTGTAATAATGCTCTCCTGCATGCTATTATACTAGAAACTATTTCTTCTCATGCAGATGATTCTTGGAGTTTGCCTTCTGGACTACAAATATGTTCTGCTCAGGGGTCCAGAAAACCACTCTTCCTTCTCCCCGCCTTTGCTTTCTATTCCAACTCAAGCCAGTATAGGTGATTTTACAAAAAGAGGAACTTATATGAGAGTCAATATCACATTACATTTACATTTTAAGGAGTTTTAGGAGAGGTACACAGGAGTACTGTTCATCTCAGTTTGTTCTATTTAGGAAGACTTAAAATAACACTGCAAATAACATGTCTACTCCGACAAAACGCTAGAGGGCTTGGATGCCATCTCACACTTCAAGAGAACGGTAAATACAAGGAGCACTACTATGGGAATATGAATATTCACTAGCAACCGAGAGAGGTGAATTGTTATGCAAGTGGCAATATCCACTGCACACACTAAAATTCCTCTTGCTTCACTTTAATGCACAGTGCTCCTCTGTTTTTAGACAGATGTATCTGAATATACTTCATGTCTGTGCCATTTTTATAAAGTCTGACATGAACTGATTTAGTTTAAAGAAAACCTGAATACCCCATTATTTGTAATGTATGACATTAATCAGCTTGTTATGCACAGCTAAGAGAAGACACAGTTTTCTACAAGCTTAAATACTTTCCTCTGCAGAAATAGGTGAGTTAAAAACAAATAGTAAAGCTTAGTGAGGTAATAAAGTCTCATATTTGAGCTACAAAACTGATGTAATTCTAAACTGACTCAATACTATCTTAAGCCAGTTTCTTCAAAAGTCTCAATCATAATATTTGTTAAAGTATCTTATAGTATTAGAGGTGAGAAAATGAGGTTAGAAATTATCTGAAAAATACATCAAGGAGACCCATATCTATCTCCAGCTTTGATACTCAGCACAGCTAGTGCAAAGCATCCAGGAAGAATTTCAATAAACTAGCAAAACCACCTCTCCACTAGTAGATTTGCTGGAAAAGTGTTCACAAAAAGACATTATTTCATTTCTCGGACATCATAGGGAAGCCAAGTTTGAATTCAGCCTAAGATCATTCGAGAGACTTCGTAAACAAATAAAGCACTGAGAATGGGCTAATGGAAGAGAATAATCTAGCCAGAGGAAGTAATACAGAAAAAAGCCCCAACCCATTACTAAAATGCATTATATTATTAACTGTTACCTCATAGTATGACAAGGCAAATAAGGAATAATTTAACCGGAGCATTTAGCCATTTCTTCTGCTTGCAACTCTCTGCAAATAGGCTCCTATTATTATTATTAATATTACTCTTCAGTGTTGCTCAATGAACAGTGTATCGAACACATCTCAGCACATAATGTTTGCAGTTGTTCACAGAGCATATTCCTTAGACAATTCATCAGATGCAGTTCAACATTTGCACTGTAGAATCAGCTGGCTAAAGCACAGGACAAAGTTTATGTTCCTTCACTGGCTAATATAAGCTTGTAAACAATTTCCATCCACAACAAGTTGCAAAAATAATTTTGTTTAATTTAATCTTGGCTCCATCTTCAACAATCGATTTTTACAAACCTTCAGTTCAACAATTTCTTAGCAATAGAATTTTTCATTGAAAATCATCACAATGTCTACATTTGAAAAAAAAAAAAACCACACACCCTACAGGCGCATTAAGGTGGACTTTAATCTCCTTAGATTTAAGTTAGCTATAAAAATAAGCCTCAAGAAGAGGCTTCAAGTGTCTTTTTGTTGTGTTAGGAAGCAGCAAGGAAAAATACTTGCATAAATGCACCGAGCCCCAAAAGCCACTTATGTGCCATGTTCTGCACACAGTAGCAAAGCATTCAGAAGTGAGGCAGATAATATTCTACAGAGATGCATTAGAATACTTCTCAATTTAAATTTCTCAAGACCTCCATTACAGCAATAAAGCTCACCCCAGTAATTTTACCCTTCTGAATAGGCTGAACATTAACTAAATCAGAATCAAACCACTGTGTGAAACTTAGAAAATAAAATTAAAAAAAATAAAAAAATATATAGAAAAAAGCTGCTATACAGGAGCAACTTCCAATAACAAACACAGCTTTTCTGTTATTCTTTCCCCAAACTATGACTCAAATACAGGGAAAATCAATGCTTGAGTTTTAACTAATTAAATTACTGGTTTTTTCACCTATTACTTCATTATTAGCAGTACAGTAGTCACTATAATGCAGCTGTCGTTTGATTGAAGGAGACTGCAGTCCATGACACTGTGATACATAAATAGAGAGCACTGAAATTTCATTAGTTGTTCATGAGTTCATTTTACTCAGATGCTTATAATAACGGATATCTGTCTTTCTTAAAACTCCCAACCCAATTTTACTGGGTTACTACTGTTTCAAAGTTCTGAATTTGAGAATGACATTGATGGGAATTTATCACAGCAATGCCACCACTTGTTACAGCCTATGGATAACCCATGGAGGAGAGAGGGGTCTTTACTTCTTTGGCCCTGTATAAACCTTATTCACGCCACAATCCCCAACCTCAACCCTTTGGGATCATGTCCACACCTCTTATATGGGTATGGATGTGTTTTTAACAGTGAAATGGTTCTTTCTTTCTGCAGACAAATTAGCATTTATTAGGTCTGTTACAGTGAAAAGAAACCTTTAAAGGCTTTCAAGAGTCATGTCATTTCACAAATTTTAGAAAAAACAGGTATCTTGACACTTACAGTTTGAAATTTGGTGGCTTCCATATAGGAAGGGCGCAGCAGCACAGCCAGATAAGGGGAATAGAGCTGTGCTGCAATAAGTAATGTTGCTTTATTTTTCCAAACTCACTTTTCCAAACTCACTCACAATATTCTAATTCTCTCCTAAGAGGTCTTTACTGAGCAAATAAAACCAGAAGTAAATTCAGATACTATTTAAGTAAATGGCACAATAACTTTTTTTATTACACCTTTGCTTTTAGAGATCCAGCCAAGCCTTTTAGACAGCAGCGAGTTATTCTTCCTCTTTCCTTTTTTTTCCTTTCCTTTGTGCACACCTGTGTATGACCCAGTTTGCAGTAACACACCAGCCTGGAGGAGAAGTTGTTCCCAATGTGCTATGGGCACCTTTCTGTTGGTGGAAAGGCTTGTGTGCTATGGTCAGCGATCATCTTCCCGGCATGGAAACAAAATCAGTTTTGTAATCAGCAGGATCAGGCTGCAATATTTCAAAGGGAATTACTTAAGAAACATTGTAAACAATTCCCAAGCTTTGTGCTACTAGACTACCATTCAATGTTTTAGGGGTTTTTTTCCAATCTAAATAATGTATGCATCTTAATGACATGAAAAAGGCTCACATTGACAGACTTGCACAAAACAAATTCTGTTCACTGTTTAAGTCAGTAGACAATTATTCTCTGACATTTTATGTCTCCTCTGTGCTAGGCTTTTTGCTATAAATTCCATCAGAATGTGCAACTTTTGGATGTGAAAATCATTATATTCTGGGAAACAAAGGTCCTATCCTGTACAGTAACATGACCTGGATCCACTAAATGATTTTGATGCCAAAAGGAAAACTCAAGCAATAGAATTGTAAATTCCTTAGTTACCTTTTGTAAGATTTATCTCAACCAGGCTCCTTTGGTGTAGCCATCCACACATGAGCTGCTTATCTAAATTCCTTGTAGTCAGTGGAGAAAAAGGTGCTGTGAGGCTACAATTCATCTGATCTATTTTAAATGTCCACATTGGAAGGAGATAAATTGTTTCCTATGCAAACATTTGCCTCAAGTGATTATAAATGGAGTCTAGAAATGTGACTCAGAGGTAGTCATTCACATTTGGTCCTGTGAATCTCATGCCTCATGTTCACAGACGTCTCCTCTTCTGCATATAATAAGAACTGTGGCCAGTGGGCTGGAAGCAGGGCTGGATTCCAGATTTCCCTGCTTCCAGGTAAGCATTCTCTTCCCTAACCTGTGGTCTTGAGTCCCTTCTCCAACCCTATCCTGCCTGGTGAGCATTGCTGTGGTGCTCTGTGCCATTTTGACCACTGTACACAAGAGGGCTGAAGAACCTCTTCATAACCAGCACCTTATGCAAAGAGGAGTGAGTAAACTGGGGCCAGAAAGGGATACGTGGCTGCTCCAGGAAGCAGTCAAGTGGACAGTCCCAAGCTGAAGTAAGTCTTTCCCTGCAGACCAAAGCAAAGGCAGGATTTACAGCTCCTGGTTTTGCTCCAGCATGACCTGGTGGCCAGGCTGGCGGGTTTTCCACGCACTGTTCTGGCTGCTGCAAATCCCATTTTGACAGCACGTTAAGCAGCATGGCTGAGCCTGTCCAACAGCTCCTTGTGTCAAGACATGCAGCCTCTCAGCCTCCTTCCTTTCCTACCTCATCCTCTTCCAGCTCTGCAGGCCCTCCACCTCCAGTGTTTGAGCTCGTCTAACTCCTCTGTGGGCCAGGTCAGGTCATTCAGCTGGAAGAACACTGAGGGGATTTGTCTGTTGGTTTGTCTAGGGTACCATTCTATTTCTTTAGTGAGCCAAATCAATTTGTGGAGAGGTTCAAGATGTGCCATTGCAAACACAAGAGAGGACATGGCTGGAAGGAGACCACCTTGACACAAACCAGCAGCTTAAGAGGTCATTGACCAAACGATCTGGCCAGCAGGAGACCATGCAAATGTTAGCACACTTCATTTACAGCTGCATTGGCTATGTTTAGCACCATCTTTCAACCCTCCCTCATTCCTTCACATCCCACTCTCTCCTCAGCCAGTCCCCTCTGACCCCACTCAGCACTGCAAAGACACCACACAACCACCACAGCAGAGACACCACCCAACCATCACAGCCCCCTAAACTGTTTATCTGGCCACTTTCTAACACAGCTCTGTGAAGCAATTCCAGTTAAAACCAAAATCTGTCCTTTTTACAAGAGGCAATGGTTTCACAGAGAGGGGTTAAGAGAGTAAATAGAGAGTTAAATGGGCTTAACCTCCAGCCAGGGTTAAGGAGTGACCCATTGGCCCTGGATCTGCAGCTGCAGTCCCAAGTGGGACAGAAGAAAAGCGGGCATGGCTGTGCTCCCTCTGGCTGTCTCCTGTGGGGAAGGAGGAGTGATGGAGATGCTCTGTGCTATGTAGGATTGAGCTCAAAATAACATTACCTAGCCTCTCCAATTTTGGCATATTTTTCCATCTCTACCACTAGAAATCACAAGATATCCTCCAACAATCACATACAGCTAGCATGGCAAACTACATACTTCTTGGCAGAACAAGTACCCTAGAAAGCTACACTGAATTTTATTTCACAGAAACATGCCATTCATACACTTGTTAAAATTCAACTGAACTATAACTAGCTCTTGCATTAGCATTTGGGAGCAGACTTGCATTTTCAGAAAAGCACCCCTAAACAGAGGAGAATATTACATACTGTTTCAAATATTTTAAAATATGGTTGAAATATGAAAAACTGTGCTGATAAATACACATTTCTGTTATGTCATAATTCTGAAATAGGCAGAATTATGCAGCTTTGAATGAAATATGGTCACCTCGGCTTTCTTGGATGATTTATTTTAGATTATTACAGACTACTTACACTCTGCTCTGCTGTTATTTTTTTATCTAGCAGAAAAACATATTGTTAGCTATATTTATGAAAGGGTGTATACATATGCATATACACAAATGTATACATACATGTGTATGTCCATACATTACTCAATCAAAACCTGAAAATTTAACTCTTTCTACCAGCTGCAAAGCTTCAATTTTCTGGATGACAAACAATGCATGAACCCATATGAGATACACAATTATTAGAAAGCATAACAGTTTTTAAAGTTTACTCAAATAAGCAGACTAGTTTGGATGTAGATGTAAACAACCATGGTAACTATGTTTTAAAATACTTTTAAAGCTACATTGTTAGCTACAGTTGTTGACATAATGCTCTGAGTACATCAAGTTTCTCATCTTCCACTTAAGACTGAAATAGTTTCCAACTGGAAACCTTCTGTGGGATAGTAACTTTTGTTTCTTAAATGCCATGGTAAAAGCATCAAAAAAAGCTCTTTTTTTTTTTTTTTTTTTACAAATTTGTGGCTGATGTGATATTTCATTGGAGCCCTTGGAAATTCCCAGGGAATCTGTAAGTTTTGGCAGGTCTCTGGCTACCACAGGAAAACCTGGACAGATTTATAATGCAAAATTTTGCACGTTTTCCCTGGCAGCATTCTCTATCATCACACAATCCATGGGGAAAAAAAAAAATAAAATAATGGAAATTCGTTAAAAAGGAATAAAAACTAAAATATCTTGCATTTGACACACACACAAAAAATCAAATTAGCCTTCTATTTTACCCAGTTGCTTTGCCCAAAATCTCTCACTGATGTGAAAAGTTACACAAATGCTGCTTCTGGCATAAAGAAAGGCAGGATAGGCAACAGGGATAAGGCCAAAGAAGTAAGTCACTATCTTCCGTAACCACAGTGGCTTACACCTGCTAACAGTGCCTCTTGGGAAC
Organism: Nesoenas mayeri; assembly: GCF_963082525.1. Lineage (NCBI taxonomy): Eukaryota > Metazoa > Chordata > Aves > Columbiformes > Columbidae > Nesoenas > Nesoenas mayeri. Next base: position 61,283,258 of record NC_137540.1, on the reverse strand, counting down.
TAGAGCATCTCCCTGCTCTTTGAGCTTCTCAGGCACTAATTTTGTCTGCTATGAGTCACAGAGATGAAAAGTGTGGGCACTGCTCTGTAGCAAAGAGCACACAGTGCAGCCAGCATTTCATTCTGCCCAATTCAGCCTACCTCCTAGGAATTAAACGTAAGGAGGGGAAAAAAGAGTGTCCAAAATCAGAACTTGGAAAGACACAGGCTGTTCATACAGAGGGAAAGGGATAGGGAAAGGGATAGGGAAAGGGATAGGGAAAGGGATAGGGAAAGGGATAGGGAAAGGGATAGGGAAAGGGATAGGGAAAGGGATAGGGAAAGGGATAGGGAAAGGGATAGGGAAAGGGATAGGGAAAGGGAAAGGGAGAACTCGCTGACAAATTACAGTTGGAAGCCTGAAGATTTAAATCTCAGGGTGTCTAAATGAGTGTAAATGCAAACTATTGCAGTTTCTTGGCTTGGCTTAGAAAAGCGGTGCGTCGATGGCTGAAAAATTGTAACTAAAAGGATGAAAAAATTATATAAGCAGGCAACAACAACAGAAACCAGATGGGGAAATAGTCAAGAAGAGGAAAGCAGGGAGAGGAGGTGACTTGGGGCGGGAGGTAGAAATGGGTTAGAGGAGGCCAATATAATCGTAGTGATCGCTCTCATGGATCTTTTCTCAGAAACCATTTGCCAAAACAAACAACTGAAGGTCATTACTGGGGAAAAAAACAAAACAAAACAAACAAAAAAACCCAAAAACAAACAAAAACCACAAAAAAAACCCCCAAAACAAAACAAAACAAACAAACAACAAAAACCACCAAAAAATCTAGGGATACTAGTTTACTAGTTTTCCATCTCCCATATTCAAGGAAAATATAGAATGACCCATAGACAAGGCCACTTCCCTCAAGAAAGACATGTGAAGGTAGGGAGGAAGAACACCATCCCTGCATCAAGGAAAGGAACCTACTCACCTGACCTGAAAGGAGCTCCTGGCTAGAAACACAAGGGGGTGACCTCAAACACTTACGGCCGTGAAAAGAAACTGGGGAATATAATCCAGGACACAACAATCACAAAGATACAAGCTACTTTTTTGGAGCCTTACCTACAGCTTTACGAACTTTTCCACCTAGTCAAAATAGCTCCTAGTCTCACCTTGAAGGATAAGGTTTAACAGTGCATGCTTATTTCCAGTGATTCTCTAGCCCCTTCCTAAATGAGCTCTGCCTCATTCCAGTTAAATTTTAAGTTACTGATGATTCCTTTTCATTTCCTCAAACAATTCTAGACTACACATTGTGCATACTTCTAAAAATCTATATAAACTAAGCAACAGCAGAGACAACAGAGCATATGATCTTTTAGCCTCCAGGAAGATGCTGACTCCAGCTGCCCTTTGGTTCAGACTGAGAGCTGAAGTCAGTTTCCCTGGAGCATCATCTGAAGTTGACCCAAAACATGGAAAAATACTCAAAAAGCTATCTAAGAAAAATATATTTTGGAAGGCAGAAATAGCATCCTCCTAGTTCGCTTAGTCCAGTGTTCAGGCAGGTTGTGTCACCAGGCTGACACCTGTGATTCTGTGAACAGCCATCCTTAAACGAGGGAATGGTACCATGTAATTACCTGCATCACAAGCAATTGATCTGAAATATTGTAGTATTTTAGTAGTGAACTGAATCCTTGTTTAGCCACCCTGAAAGTAAATAATGAAATAATTCAGTCACTTCATTTTGAGATAAGTTGGCTGAACTTTCTGAAATTCTGCAGCAAACAAAAACTTGAAAACAGGGTATTTCCTTAGCAGAACTGCTTTATAATACTCATGAATTGATATTTGTTGGACAAAAATAGCCTATGTGTGAGACAGAAAGAGTGAGAGAGCGACAAACATCCCCCCCACCTCTTTTGTTATCCCTTTGTAGATCTACAGCCGTTGCAAGCACAGCGTCTCCTGTCCCCTCCTATACCTTCCTGACTCCATACAGGATATCCACCCCAAGGCAGCCTGCTTTCCTAAAACAAACTGTTTCAAGATTCTCAGATTTCTTTTATCTGCCTATAAAATGCCTTTCTGCAAACAATGTACTTTCCCAAGGCAGGGACACTGAGATACACCACAGCATCTCTTTGGTACCAGGAAAAGGCTTGCAGAAATCTACATTTAAGCAAATACCAGACTATCCAAGTGAGGCTGAAAAGCAGAGCCTAGAGATGTATATATGAACCTAAAATTTAGTTTGCCTCTTGCTCTGATTCACCTACATGAGGGTCCTCCATTCCCTATTAATGAAACAGGGAACTATACTCCTAAATTTGGTGCTTAAAATTAAGGCAGTGTGAGCACCCCTGTCACCATCAAGCCCCTACACAGCTATTCCTTCAGCCAGTTTAAACTGCTCACGTCTTGCAGAGTTTTCTGCTCACCCAGGACCACCTTGCCAGGCCTCTTCTTACTCTCCCTGAGCAGTTTTGCCAGCCACACCGAGCATGGGCATCGTCATCTCTGGTAGAGCCTTGCAGAGCAGGCTTATGCAAGTACTAAGACCAGTTTCCACACTGGGATAAACTGCAACTAATCACTTAGTGCTCACAGAAGGATTAGGAGAATTAAATAGTTAAGGCTTTCATAGCATTTTTAAGGTATCTACAGCACTAAAGCACAGCACAGAAATGCCTTCTCCAATAAAAAGCAATCTTGCTGCATGTTTACAAGAAGCCCCCACAAGGCATTCCTCTCATCTTCCTATTTTAATGTATTCAGCATCTCCAGGAACACTGCAAGGCAACACTCCTTGCTGGATTGAAGGAAAAAAAAAGCCAAGAGGAAAAAATGAGTTTGGATATCTCCAGTCACACCTACAGCCTCCAATAGTTCACTAATTAATTATCTTCTTTGTATCTAAGGTGAGATATGATGGATATGGCTGATGAAAAGCCCTTTGTAGAAAGGCTAAAACATGTAACGGAATCAACTGTATTTTGCCCTGCTCCTATAGATTTCAGTAGCATAAATGCAAGGAAACAATATCATTCAAAGTATATGATTAACGTATTCTCTTCATCTGCTTGAAAAAGCGGTTTGATAGATTACCTAAGCTTTGTGAATCTATTGAAAATACGAAGTCTTGAAGGTGCTATCCATTAACCTCGGGGACAGAACAATTAAAGACTGCTAGAAGGAGCAAGAACACAGATTCTGCTTTTCTAGTTTGCTTAACTTCAGAAAATATCTTCTTAATGTCACATTATTTTGCACAAGAAGATACAAAAACTTTGTAAAAATAATCCTTTGTATTAGCATACTAAAACATATCAACCAGACAATACAAATCATGTCTAAAAAGCATCCTTCTGTCATAAAAGAAAAATACCATTTATTCTGACAGTTTCTGAGGATCTTTGATATCAAAGTCTCTTTATAAGACACTGACAGTCATCAAGTGAATGTTTGTCAAAGTACATTTTCCAGATGTCTAAATAAAACTGGTTTACTTTGATGAGTTTTTATACTGATAGCTGAAGGTAGAATACAGCTATTGCTTCTATTTGCAACTCTTTACTTCAACGGCTTGCTAATTTGCTTTAATGCTCCATCTATTTTTGTCGTGGTTTTTTGACAAGTAATTATTAAAAACCTAATAAAATACTGAAATATTTCACTGTATTTTTTAGGAAAAAAAAATCCTCTGGCTTGCACACTTATTACAGCAGTGATAGTAATTGTGGGGTTGGGGTGGCATAAGGCGGTGACACCAGAGGACAAACTCCAGGGCATGTAAGAGAGGGTTTAACCCTGTTCCTTTGAAACCCAGGGAAGCCCAGGCTTTCAATAGGAGCAGGATCAGCCTCTTGAGAAAGGCTTTGACTGTGCGTCACATGCCTCATTCCTCACAGCTGCACAGCCCCACGTGCCAAGGAAGGGGTGACCAGCATCCCTGCCCACCTCAAACATGCTCTGGTCCATGGAAGTGCCCCCCTGTCTGTTCTTTTAAAACCTAGCGGAAGACATAGCTGTACAGAATAAATCTATTTACAAAGTTACCACATTGTGTTATCAATACTTACATCTCACGAGCTAATCCAAATAGTTTAAAAAAGAGAGTTACTGTGCCCAGCATTTTTTATAAATATTTATCTCAGTTTACACAAACCAGGATTTAGGGAATGGAAAAAAGCAAAGCCATCTCCATGTGGTGACATTTTTTCCTCTGTTTTCTCTGTATTTATAATTTAACTGATGAGGATAAATTGGCTTTTTCTTCATTAGTAGCCAGTTACAAAAAAAAAATAAAAAAAAATATGGCTGCTAAGTACAGGTTGAAGCATAAATAACCCTGCAAAATGTCTGAGGAAATTAACTGAGTGAGCAGAGCTAAAAACAAGGGACTATGAAAAGCTTACTACCTGTAAAGAAAGCACGAGAGAGAGAACTGTGGTGTGTGCTGGTGGGAGCCACAGCAAGTCCCCATGGACCCCAGCGTCACTCACCTCCAGCAGAGAGGCCCCTTCTGGCCCAGCAAGCAGGACGCAAAGAGTCTCTTTGCAGCATGACACTGCAGTCAACTCCTAATCCATGTTGCACCCCTGAAGACATGCTTGCAGAGCCCTGCACCAACAGGGGATTTGACCTAAACACCATTCCTAAACAGATAAAACAGCGGCCCTGTTTTAGGGGAGTGACCAAGCAGTTATAGGACTAACCCATGTGCTGCTGCAGCTTTGGCTGGAGAGCTGCCGCAATTCCAGCATGCCCAGAGCACAGAGGGATTCAGTAAAACACACCTCTGAGGATGCACAGAGAAGAGAGGGGTGCCCAGACACACACATACACAGCCCCAAATGTTCTCATATAGAGGACTTCATTCAGAATACTGCGAGATGAGATGGTTTCCCTAAGTCACAAGCACTTCAGAAAGCATTACTGGTACAGCTGTTTCAGGAATACTCAAGTCCCAGAGAATCATAAAATGCAACTCCAAGGATTACTTTTTTTTCCAGTAGAAATAGAGATGAACAACCTTCTCATTCAATCACGGTTAGTTTATAAGATATGAATTTACAAAGTGAAGTAATTTTTTGTGCTCATTCTCTGCTGAAGGAACACTTGCACTATGAAATTATGCAATGTTTTAAAGTTACGAAGAAGGATTTTACCTAGAAGAGCTGTAAAGCTGAGTGGAAAGGGTGGTGTTAAGATCCATTTTTAATCAGATATAAATTTAACAAAAAATATTACTCTATTTTCATTTGGCACAGGATCCAGTCCACAGCATTATCAGTTATCTGTGTCGCCTGGAAGGAACTCTGGGTAAGTCACAGGAAAAAGGTGGGAGCATTGTCGCGGTTTCCTGATGGCCAGAACACTATAGTATTGTTCTGCTTTGCTTTTTCCTTTTTTTATTATTTTTTATTTTTAAGAAGGGGTTATCGCATCATGTCATAATTATTTCTGCAACATCCTCTTTCCATACAGGAGCTGATGCACTATTTATTGACTTTGAAAACTGTATCAATATACAGATGCAACTCAGTACTACTAATTCTAAAAAACAAAGTCTAATCACCCAGTAACATTGCTATTTAAAGAACTTCTGGTACAGCACTTTCTACTATTTCACTATAAATTCTATTTTATATAGTTTTTTTTTTTTTCTAGATAGTATCTTAAAGTACCAACTATTCCACTTTTCAGTCCAGATGTATGTTTTTAGCTCAGTTTTACTGAAGCACTGAATTCTATCATTTAACTACAAAAGAGTGGAGGTAACTATCAGTGAATTAAATGACTCCTGCAATGGTCCAGGGGACCGTATAAACAGAGTTAATGGAAATCTAATAGGCATATTGGTTTTACACAAGCTCTCAGCAGAGATCTAGAGGATGCCATACACTAAACCTGAAAAGATACAGGAAAGGAATGGGCAGTGCATGTTATATACACTTATTTTGGACGGTAGCATTTTTTTTTTTTTCTTCTCAATTACTTTTAGAGGACCTATAAAGCTAAAAAAAAATTATTTTAGCACTTTAAGACACATTCTCTTTTAGCAGTGTGGATGAATTATTGTCTCAGGCTCAAGTGGCCAATTGAGCTTTAGTGTTTTTGTACTCTACAGGACTGAAGCATGGGAAGAATCCATGTGATTCAGTACAGTTTCAATATTTTACTGTTGAATAGCAATATTTGAGGCAGACTACTGTTCCAAGTAGGGGAGAGGTCCAACACTTCATGAATATAACAGATCCAACATTCGACATATTCCTTTAATGTGTGAAAAACTGCCTTGTTAGTGAGAACAGATTCAATATTTCAGTGCAGTATGAACATTATGCCCAAAATATTTAAAACTGACTGCTGATACTTACATTCCTAAATCTGAATTAGACACTTTAACTGAAAGTAGCCTGGTGAAGAACAAAACAAAACCACAACAGAAAACTAACAAAATCAATTAACATGATCCCAAAGTGACTTGGTGGAAGAAGTAAAAGCCAAGAGGCATGTAGAGCAACAGACCTCCAACCTTGACCAACAGGCTGAAGACTCAAGTAGGGATGCCTGAGAGTGACCACTGGGATATAATTTTTATAAAACACAGTTCCCTCCAGCTTTTTCTTTGGCATTCTGGATTGCTTAATGAAGGATCATGGCAGGATTACATGGGCAATGCTATGCTATCTCCCCCATGCTCTGTCATTTGAAGAGACGGTAACAACAAAATAAGACAAAGTTAGAATAAAATATACTCTTATTATATGTATTTATATGTAACATATGTAATATGTATTTGGGGAGATATTAGTTAGACTTGGAAATCAGTTATGGTCCAGAAATCTCAGACTGAAACTTAAGAGTAAAAAACAGAGACATGAGAGCAACGAGGGTTATCAAGTGTATTTATTCTTTATCCAGGTTCCAAAGCAATGTTTTTTATCTAATGGATTGTTACCTCTTTGTAAATATATTTTCTCATTTTTTGTCAACTAACCTCTGTTCATCATAGCACCAGGGAACCTTTGTCTCAGAGAGCTCTTACAGCAGAAATGCCTGTAAAAAAATGCCTTTAAGGAACCCTGTTTTCAAACCCAGTCCTCTAAACATAGACCATTCCTGCTACATTTACCTGGGGCTCAGACCCAGACGAAGAGTTACCACCATCTAGCGTGTGCCTGTACATCAGTCAGACAGTACCTGACTGGGTATGTGCTGCTAACCTGCTACAAATTCAAGGCAAAGCACATCAGGGAAAGTGCTAACACAAAACATTTAAGCTGAAGTGTTTTATTCCATGTTGTGCAGGTTAGGAGTATGCAGGGTCAGTCATGGGCTTGTCTAAGCTCTCTGTCTGCTAAAATTGCCATTCAGTTCGAAACAAGGAAGCCAAATTCAAAATGCTCCTGTGTGGGAGGGTCCTTCTCCTGTTTCAATTGGTCAGCTGTGTGTTGCCCATTTAATCATACAAGCACAGCATCAGTAGTTATCCAGTCTTTTGACACAGACTAAGACATGTGTGTTTAATAGCCATACAACCAGAACTTTCCTCAGTTCTTTGTAAGTTTTAGGAGACTAATTTTAAAACTAACAAAATACTATTTATTGTCTAGGCTAGCAGAATTGGTTTTGCTGTGTGTTCCCCACATCCAAATGAACAGGTGTTGTTCCACCTGGAAAATGCTGAGTGCTGATTAGTGATCAGGCTAGTTTACCCTAATATTTACAGAGATTACAACAGCTCTCAGGAGAGGAAAGTTATGTGGGAATGGTGTGTAAGAACAGCCCACCATGGGGAGAAGGGTTAAGTTGGATCATTCCCAAGAAAAAAAAAAAAGCTTGGACTAGCATTTGTGTAGTGTTATTTTAAATACACATGCTAATAACTACAATAGACTGTAGAAAACAAGCATGCATGTGTGAGGGAATTACATTTATTATTTGAGTGAGCTTCAGTCTGCACTCAATTCTGTGATCGTAAATAAACGTATGCTGAAATTACTGAAGCATGAGAGCTATTTTCTGGATCATCCTCCTGAACTACTAAGCTAAAGCTAACATGTAGATAGGGAGAAAAAAATGTCTAGATTGTGTTATTCAGCGTAGCATGTAACTGCCCGTAACTGCATCATGTTCAGTTCTTGGTACTTCTGTTCTTGGTCTCCAAGGCCAAAAGGATCAAGACAGCATCTTAGTTAAGAAGTAATGATCAACGTGGTTTTCTACCATGGTTTTCTAACAGAGTCATCAGGACACACTCCCATAAGCATTCCCTGTTGTCACAGGTACACACAGATTTCTATACAAAGGTAAATCGTTCTCAAGCCATTTAGATCATCTTTCAATTTCTTGCATGTTGTCATTTGAGAGTTAGAAAGGTGGAGAAGGCCTGGCTTAATTTCTCCATACCCAGGGGTGTCTCAGCAGCACCAGGGAGTTTCAAGTTTGAACAGTGTAGAGTTCAATAGAAAATGTAGAAAATACAACCAAAGTTTGGGTGTGTGGACAGTGTTTAGAGAATTGCAAGAACTTTAATTAAACAATTGCAAATGATTGTCAGATGAGAGGTTTTGTCAGCCAACCAGTTTGTTACAGTCATTGGGGAAAGACTCTCACGAGGAGTGATGCGGAAAGAATTGCCTCTCGTATTCTGGCTACACTTTATGGAAGAACAAATATATTAAGCAAATCCAAAGTCAAAGGAAAATGGGAGAATGGAGTTGGGCCTCGCTAGCAAAACAGAAATAGAAGATAACTACAGAAAAATATCTCTAACATAAGCTGTGCAGAGCTCTCCAGAATGGTGCAAATCTCAGCAAAGGTGAGAGATAACACCACTGCATGGGCAGCAGCAAGAAGAAAGGCTTTTCGTTCTCTGGCAGCTTTAGAAGCCCAGTAAGAAGTGGATACCTATATTTTCTCATCTCATTTGATATTGAACTAAACATTTTTTGTAGTCTGAATCAAGAGCTCTGAATTGTAAGATGAAGGAGATGATCTGAGATATTCTTACTGCTGCATTCATAGTACAGGTGAATCGTTGTGGAAGTTCCCAGGATCTAACTCCCAGTCAGTCTGGCAAAACTGTCCCTTCTGAAAGTTGTGCTCTTTCCCATGGAAATTCAAGAAAATCCAAATTTCAGCAGAAAAGAAGAAGAATGTAAGAGCCCTCAACCATCCTCTTTTTCTTTCCAGAATTTTCCAAACATGTAAATTTGGAGTATTTTCAAAGCCAAAGACAGTGCCAAAGACATTCAGTTCGTAAACCACTGTGTAGTCAAAGGGAAAGGGAAATTAAATACGGAAAGGGAAGGGGATGTAGAAAGACAACATGAATTCAGTAAAGGATCGATCAATCACCAGCTACCACTGGGGCATCCTGTGCATTGACAGCTACTAAGGATACAGCTTTTGTGAAGCAAAGGTGAGAGAAACCAAGGAAGGATTAAAAAAATAAATGGAGAAAGAAGGGGAAAAGAAAGAGCTCTCAAAGGCTAGGCACTTTCCTTCCAAAAAGAAATAAGGTAGATCTGGAGGAATCCTTTACTACAAAAATTGAGAAAGCAAAGGGCTTGTACAGCCAGACATCAAAGCAGAATATGCTGGTAAATTGGTTATGCATGAGGGAGTCCCTCAAAAAATAACAGTTCTCAGATTTAATCCAATAGTAAATTTTGGCGCTTGGTACTTTCAGCTCTCTGCTGTTTGCTGTTCTAGCAACAATATGCCTGTAGTTCTGGCAGCAATTCATACTGTGAACACTCACTGCATTAAGAATCCTGCAGAATTACTGACCATAATGGAAGCATCATGCCTAATACTGCACTGTTTTTCTCAGTTGTGTCACTCTCACTAATCGTATGAAGGGTTGAGGTGGACACAATGCACAGAAATATTATCTTTTCAAAGAAGAACTGCAACCTCCCTGCATTTCACAAACTCTGACAAGCCTAACAAAACTTACTGCTTGAGGATGTGGCATTCCTCTGATCTATGTGACCAGCATGTCTGATATGTTCAAGCCAGTGTTGTATCACACCTTTACAAGGCAAATCCATCCTGTGCCCTGCAGTCCTCTGGCTCTGAGCCTCTCAGCATCACCCCGTCTTCCCTCTGCTAATTCCCTTCTGCCATCAAGCCCTCCTCAGTGGGGTAAAGAATGAGATCCCTCAGAGCTGTCACGCAAAGGGTACATGGTCACTGCTAAAATTATTTTGAGTTAAATAAAAAAATAAATAAAACCTCTGGCCAGGATCACAGGGAATCACAGAATGTCAGGGATTGGAAGGGACCTCGAAAAATCATCTAGTCCAATGCCCCTGCCAAAGCAGAAACACCTAGATGAGGTTACATAGGTAGGCATCCAGGGGGGTTTTGAATGTCTCCAGAGTAGGAGAATCTACAACCTCCCTGGGCAGCCTGTTCCAGTGTCTGTCACCCTTACTGAGAAGAAGTTTCTTCTCAAATTTAAGTGGAATCTTTTGTGTTCTAGTTTGAACCCATTACCCCTTGTCCTGTCACTGGTTGTCACCGAGAAGAGCCTGGCTCCATCCTCATGGCACTCACCCTTTATATATCTGTAACATATTCTCTGCAGTGGATTTTTTAATTTATTTTTTTCCCCTACCAATATTTTTAGAACCACTTTCTGGAAGCATTACCTTCCTAATAGAAGGACCCTGCTACAGCCACTGCTTTTAGGAGAAGTTACTAGGTAGCACCCAGCTGCAGCAAAAGCTGGGGCCTGCCCCAGCTACCTGACCTCCACCACACACGTTTGCCCATACGGTTCAGCATATGACTCTTTCCCCACTAGTTTGTGACAGAGAACTAACTCTTCCTTGCTATTAGGCTTTTCACATAGTTTTCTGCATAACAGCCCATTCCTGTGGGGCTCCATAAGAGAAAAATACATGACCTCTTGGTACTGCAATAAATCCTTCTCAGCAGATCTGACGTTAGCCTTTTTAAAGCTCCTCTATCTGATCATGTCATCAAGCCTCCTCCTTATCAGTCGGCTTCACGCACCATCTCACCTCTTCTCAGCCTCACTTCTGCAACCGGCCACTTAGAGCCTTCCCTTCCTCTTCTGAATTGTGCCAAGGACCAGGAGAGGAAGCTGGCAAGCGGGTGTGCAAGCACCACAAAGCAGGAAGAAAGCAACAATGGGTATGAAATCCACCCATCCAGCTCCATTACAAAATCATATTGTTAACCATCCTGCTTCTCTGACCCCATTTAAGTTCCCTTATGAGGAAAGAACAAACTAACTGTTTCCATCCCCGGCGGGGAAGGAAGAGAGAGATATTGTTGTTCTGACACTTGGGAAGTGGTCAGATACAATGACAATGAGTGTTAATACAGGCAGATTAGGACACTGTCCAAAAATTGTTTCACTGTAAGAGAGAGATATGCCAGCCCATGAATGAGCTCTTGTCAAGGGCATCAAAATAGTTGGACAGGTTGAAGGAAGAAACATGTAATTCATATGTTAAAGATTCACTGCTAGCTTTGAGAGCTTCACTCCTTCCATTCACCCAGCCATCCAACTTAATGCTTGTTTTTGCAGATCCCAGCTGAAACAATGAATTGTGTGTGAACACGGAGGCACAAAAAGCAGAAAGTCTTCTAAAACCTCAGGTACAATAAAAACTATAGCAAAAATTACCTTCACTGCAGCAATCTGTGCTGAAAAACCCCATCTAGGCCCCAGATTTACAGTGAAGTCAGGCACCAAGAGATACTTGTCCGTGGGTACAGAGCTTATCAATGGTAGATCACTCCACAGCTGAAAGTCTAAGAGAACATAACATGCAACCCCATCCCAAACTTTTCTTTCAAAAAAATTTATGCAGGAGAGGTCTAAATTTTCTGTCTAAATGTAAACTTGTGAATGGGATCAAGATGGAGGATAAATGGAAGGAAAACAGCATAATTTACCCACTTCCCCCATACTCTCATCTGAGAAGATAATTTTTTCTTAAAATTTGATGCAACCTAGAAGGCTTGCATGCTGGTGCTAGCTTGTGACACCCTCAAAAACAAAACTGCAAAGCCTCTTCTGACATGCCAGCCTGTGAGAGCACTGACATGTGAGAAAATGTGCAGTCTATAGATGTTCTTTCTGAGGTTCTATGCTGATCTCACTATCTTTGAAAATTTAAACAGATAATGTCTGGCAGTTCAAGTCAGATATTCAGATTATTTTTTTTTTTTTTTTTTTTTGTGAGGGTGATGATCTTTTTAAGGCTTTGTTTAGTATTTTTATCAATTAGCAAACTTGGCAGCTACAGTCAGAGCTAATGAATTTCAATGGATCTCTGTTGAGGTCTCTTAGCCTGCATATTAGGACACAGTAGAGGACAATGAATCAGTTTATTTCTAATTCAGACACTGCACAATGGAGTTAGTGTTCAAAATATGACAGTGAAACCAAACAATGCAGCATTTTTTTTAATATGTAGACACCTAAGAATTTTAAACAGAAGATACGCCAACCCCTGTAGGGCAAATAAAAGGCTGCCAACAGGGAGTTTGCTCTTCCTAGTTTTCTTTTATGAAGCCCTTATAACTAGTTCTGCAGGTCAACCAGTCCCAGAAAATCCCTCTCAGAAATCTGCCACAGTTTTTTGTTTTGTTTTTTTTTTTTTTAATATATTAACGTATTTTTACTACTGGCAAGGAATTCTGGTTTCTTGCTTTTTTATTTTTATACAGCTGACATTATTTTTAACTAAAATTTCAAATATGAATCTTAAACAAAATCTGATGGTGAGTGTGGATGGAAAAGCAACAGCAGAATTTTCTAGGGTTTTGGTTTTGCATATTTTCAAGTGCTCTACACTTTCCTAAGTGATACTGGATTCAACTACAAGAAATTCACAGGACCTAACCCCATACTTTTTATAGAATATGTATTCAGTTGCTCCTTTGGCAATATTCTCGTGTTGAGAACACACTGCTTATTCTGTTTCAGCAAGTAGAATTGCCACTTTTTGGCTGCAGACCATCCTAGAAGTTTACAATGTTTCACATTCTTTCATACATGCATTCTTTCCTTACATACTGGGGAGGCAGAGGAGGATGTTGCAATATTGTTTCCTTGTACAGCTATTTACAGCTATAAGATATCAGATGTATTTGCAGAATCCGTCCTTCACCTTCCCTCTGTGTCAGAGCTCAAGGAAAATGGTCAAGTAACGTATTTCAAGCCATGTATCAGTTTTGGCCTTTGTGTAAACACGAAGGTCACACAGGCCAATTGTACATATTAATCGCTAAATTACATTCCTGAAAAAAAGCAGGGGTTACTCTATTGATCATCGCCAGGCGACCCTTCTTAATACATCTGTTAAGTCCAGAGGAAGGATCTTCTATGAAGAAATTAAAAAAAAAAAAAAAAAAAAAGGAGAGAGAGATTTACTTAAAGCAATCTGGCAATCTGACTAATCTAAATAACATCTATCAAGTATCTTTACTCTTACTGCATAACAAAAATAAGAGCCTCTGGGCTGTTCTAAAACCAAAGCTGTTACTTTGCCAATATTTTCCTTACTCTGCTAGCTGGCCCATGGTATTATTGCATTCGAATCTGTTTTTTCATGGTGTTCCCAGGAACTGAGCGTAAAGGTTTATGCCAGTCTGTCCTCTCCTGATCTCTCTTGCCAGGCAGGCTGGCCAAGCAAGGCCGCAGAGGTGGCTCTGAATCTCTCTCTTTGTGCCCACCAGGCCAGGACCATTACAGCTGGTTTCGGAGTCTACTTCAGTTCTCAGAGCTTTGCTGTCATTCCTGTAAGTGAAATGACTCTGGGTAGTTCATACAGCCATCCTGTATGATGCCTAAAGTTTTGGGTTGTTTTTTGTTTGTTTGTTTGCTTTTTAAGACAAAAAAAAAAAAAAAGAAACTTCACAGCCATTTCAGTGTTTCATCTTTTTTCACAGTTCACAAATAGAAGTCTAGACTGATTGCTATTATAAAAGCAAACAGACGAATAAATATTTTTGGCTTTTCATGCTAGAATACATAACCTCCTTTTCATCGGTACATATTATTGATTAAAAAGTAGCATTGGTTGTGTGGACACAGATACTAGCTACTGGTGAAGCATTTAGTCTTGATGGCATTATCCTTTTTTTTTTTTTTCCCTTTTCCCTATTTTTTTTTTTTTCTCCAGTTAAGCAGCTTTTCTCCTCTGAAGATCACTAGATCACCAGATAGCAATCCACTCATAAGCACAGTCAAAAGATGCCCTAGATAAAAGATTTGGGTTATGATTCACAATGTGTGCAATGGATGTACTATTCAGGACATTCTTGACTGATACTACTGTACTGCGTATTCATTTGCAACATGGATATATGACGATTATGATGCTTTTCAGAATAATACTGAAAGTTTCTTAATGTGCTATTCTTAAAAAAATTCACAGCAAACTAACATCAAGGTTAGAAAATTCAGATTGTGAATATATCAGTCTTTTGGGTGCTGCTTGAGAAAGCCTAAGAAATGATCCAGAGAAGTACAATATTCATTACTGAATTTCACCAGCAAAAATATAGCACCATATCATTAACAATCTTTCTAGGGCCAGAACACAAGAAGAGCTGGGTCACAGCGCAACATGGAGGAGGTCTGGGTCTGAAAGCAGGTTGAGAAAGAAACTGCTACTCACCAAACAAAAGACAAGTAGCACAGCTCATAAAAAAAAGGACAGCAACCCAGAGAGACACAGATGGCCCAGACTTATTTTTTAACAGCTGAATTGGAAAATGGGTGAGATTGGAACAAATGAATCTCCTGGTCATGGCCAGTTTGCCTCCAGTGGTCTTGTCCTGCAGTAAGCGGGTAAATATTTATTATTCCATTTGTATGTACATTTTTTTTTGCCAGTTCAATGCTGGGGAAGAAATGCAAAGGTGACATTTCAGCTAGGCACTCTGAATGAGGGCTAGTCTAACTTCGCATTTAGCCACATAATTTATTAAAACAGAGTTCAGGATGCATCACTATTGAAGTGCTCATTGGGTCTGAATTAGAACTGCAAGAATTACTTGTGGAAGGGAAAGAAGTCTTTTGATAGGCCTTGTAGATCTAGACTGTCAAGTAACAATTGGGTATGAGAATACATATATATTTAAATCAAAGACTGTTAACTGTCATTTCAGACTTTCTTTTCCATTCCAAAAGCAAAAAACCTCTTTGCTCTGCAAATGAATTCTTACAAATCTAGAATCATTCCAAGTGATTCTATAAATCACCTGGGGATGACGTGCTATAGCAATAACCAGAAACAAAGCGAATGTCAGAGAGATTAAAAAAGTCACTACAGTCTTTTCCTTAACTCATGAGCAGAATTTTAAGAAGGAGATTTTACAATTCTTTAGTACCCCTTTCTAGATCACAGATGCCTAATGGAAGAACAACTTTACAGGCAAAGATGTGACAAAACTGTAAAGCAAATTGAGATGTACTCTGTAAGGATATGGTGTGTGTTCCTAGTATGAGAAACAACTTGGGGACACAACATGATGGAGGAGAGAAGAGGGCACCAAAGGAGAGATGAAGTAAGAGAACTTGCAAAATCTCAGACACACTAACTAAAGGCACTGTTTGGAGGAACTTCAAAGCAATCTATGAGACTCTGCAGACATCACCATCTGCCATGTACTTCTGAAGATTTGAGCTCTCAAGGGGCTACTTCCTACAAGACATGAACATCTTCACAGAAAAGATTAGAGATACATCATGAACTATCTCATCCTGACCATTTATCATGATAAACCTGCCAAGTGCATTAAATTTGCATAAAAGGATGTGGTCGTCTTTAATAAGCTACCTATTTCTCAATTTCTCAGTGACAAAAAATGAATTGAAACACATTTAGTAAGAGTGCTGCAACTAATCATTGAGCGAACAGTCTTTCACAGAATTGCCATGCTGTGATCTACCTCCAAGATTTTGTAAATGTGCTTTTTCATTCATAGCGTAAGTTTAGGTTGTCAGCTATTACAACATCGTGCATTTCTTCAAATGAACAAGAAATGACAATTAAAAACTTGTAAAAAAAAAAAAAAAAATCTGTCTTACAATGTCACTTAAATGTAAAAATCCACAGCACTGGTATTTTGAATTATGATCAGTGGTGGAATGATCTGTAGTCATTGCAGTTCCCTGCATCAGCAATGGAAGTTCTGGGTGAAACTTCAACTAATTTCACTTTTCTTTAAGTTTTTATGCTGACATTTCTAACATTTCCATGTGTACCTTGTGACAACATCCAAAGGAAAATCCTGAAAGATATTCAAATCTTTGTAACGTAGTGAACATTTGTTGATAAATAATATATTAGCTTTTCACGTAGTTATTACTTCAGTATAGCTTCTTTAGATACATCCTAGGCGAGTTTTAAATGTAGCTCATCAAGGTAATAGAAGTTAACTAAGTAAATTGTCTTCTCTACAGGATATTATCCAGTCTTGAACTTTCATGTCAGGTCACAACAAATTTCAATATCCTTTTTAAGACACTGTACACTGCATCAGCAAACCCTTCTGCTTTTACTGTTCCCTTTGGGTTAGTACTGTCTATAAAAATAGTATTTAAACATTTGTTCTGTTCATGGGCAGTCAGACTGGTATATTTGCTGGCAAGTCACTTTTGAAAACCTTTCCCTTTCTAAAGCTAACTTTCACAATTTGCTGTATTATTCTCCTATTTCCCTAAATCCAAAAGTAAAGAATGGAAAATTTTGGTAGAACTGACTATGGCAAGCGTACCTTGAATGCACCCCTTATCTGCAAGTGTGCATGCTTTTTCCTTTTTCTTCATCCAATATGACATGGTTTCCAATTAATTGTTTCCAAATATTGTGTTCAGAGTGTCCAGTAAAATCAGCAAGCCATAGACAAAATCCCAAATATAATTTACAAAAGGCTTTCTGTGGGATGGAAGGGACTTGGCCTCAGCTGAAAGACTGCTACCTGGTAACGAGCTCCTCTATCCACAAGCCACTAAAAATAGGATTTACAATCTTCCTCCAAAATGCCTGTAACACTCTAGGTTAATATATGAGATCTCACCCCCTCTAGTGACTGGTCCCAGAGAGAATAGGACACAGTTGGTTCCTGATAGCTAACACGAGCCTTTCCTTCAGCATTTGCTTTAGAGAAGGAGAAGCCCAGGTGCCGTGACAGCTGCCGAGCCCGGTGTTTGGCACGGGCAGCGCAGCCATGCTGCACCAGCCCTGCTGGAGGCTCCTGCAGCGGGACCCTCCAGGCCCTTCTCCTCCCCAAAGGGCTGTCTCACACGAGACCAGCCTACACAATTCTTTAGTTCAAAAATTAAATATATAGGCTGAAAGAGAAGCAAGGCAGAGAAGTGTATTTACAAAGCAATAGTCTGGAAAATTTAGGCCCCAGCGCAACAGCTGCCCCATTCAGACGTGACAGTCCCCTACCTTGTGGGAAAGCTGACAGCACTCGAGCTCAGACTTTTCCTTAACCGACCTTCAACAGAGCCAAGTAGCAGCATTTCCTGTTGCCCAAACATCCGTCTTTAATGATGTATTTACAATCTGCCTGGCACCGTGGTGACAAAACACCTCAGAGGCTTTAGCCCTGCACCCACTCTTGCCACAGGCTCCGGAGCAGTTGAGGGGAGCTGGAGAGAAACTGAGTCCGTGGAAACTCAGCCAGCTTCTGATGGGGCTGGGGCTACTGGCCTAGCAGCCTCCTTCCCCCTCCACAAACATGATTACAAAGGCAAGGTAATAATAAAAAACTATGTCCTTCCATGAGAGTGCAAGTAGGGGATGATTTGAAAATATGGTAGTGAAGAAAATTTCAGGCCATCACACTTTCACTGAAGACTCCAACAAGGTTGCACCTCAAAAGCACCGTGTACAGAAAGCAGATAAATGCAATGATGAAGCATATTCTGTGAGAAGCTACAAGAGAATTGAAGACTCTGTTATCTTTGGGAAGAACCTGGCAAAGTCTTTCTATCACCGCAATAAATAAATGACTCAATCTTCGCCACAGTCATCACCTTCCTGCAATTCCTCTACAATTACATGGTAGGGTCCCAGCCTTCTAGCCCAATCACTTTACCATGAACTTCTTCTGTTGTAAGAGCTTTCTTTAATGGATTCATGCTCAAAGCGTAAAAGGCAAGCGGCAATACACATTTCAATATTTAAAAGCACAAATAAAAATCTTAATAGATCCCAGATGTTTCACTTCCCCCAGCCCTTGTCAATGATTAAGTTGGTGCTGACATAGATGATTTTTTAAGATCAGTGGTCAGTTTGATGCTGAAAAAGGTTTAGATGTCTGGGAATTTCAAACACAATTCCTAGAAATAAATAAATCATTAAGTAGATGAAAGGGAGACAACTGTGAATGCAAGTAGCTGTTATTTTGTAAACTTATTTTATGGCCTGAAATGCACCCACAGGTTTTGAATGCAACTGAGCATGAAACAGACGGTAACATTTTGTCAACGTATATAAAACCTTGTAGAGATAATTATTTCAATCTCATTTTCTTAGCAAAAGAACTCCAAAGGTTCACATAAATAACAAACTGCAGGAATCCATACTTTAAGGTAGATATATGGTGCTGGTGCTGTTGAAGCTAATGAAGAATTTGCTATTTATTTTAGCAGAAGTCAGTTTTGCTAGCTGCATCCATTTTTCATTTACTAAAGCAGCAAGCTATCGTTTACTATACCAAACAAATAAAGCACTATACAGAAAGTGTGTCTAGAAAAAAGCTGCTGGGCCCAGCAATGGAGGCCATGCCGCCAAGCACACAAGTTCTCAACTGTAATGAGAGGCTGGATTCTTTTGCTCTGATTTTTACTGGGAGAAGTCCCTAGTCTCCTAAATGAAAGCAACCAGGGAGGGGGAGTTTGAAGCCCGCATTTAGCTTGCACAGACCCATGATGTGTGCACTTGACGTCATAAAAATGCTGTAAGTCTGCCAGGTCAGCAGCCACAAACCCCAAATGCTGCCAGTCGCAGGCTGAGCAGACACTAAAAGGCTATGAATTTCATTTAATCATCTCCTTTCCCTTTCCCGGTAAAGCAGTCAAGGCTAGTAGCTGCTGAAGAAATCTGTGGAAAAATACTAACTATAAGCAACCAGGATTTGGTTTTGATTGGTATTAAAACCAAAAAAATGAAGAATAAACCTGATAACAAATGTAGCAACATTTATTTATTAATACAGCAAACAGGCTGCAGGCTTCTGAGTCCACTTTCAAGGAGTGTGTGGATAAGCTCAACTAAATGATGTACTTCATACAGTCTGCCAGATCTACCCACTATTCTGCTAATTTGTGTGCCATATACTTCTCTCCAGCTAAATTTCTGATTAAGAAAAACTTCACCTCCTTTCTGTTATTTGTTTAGCTACACAATATTCCTTAATAGTGAATGCTGCTTGCTCTTAAGTGTGCTTCCTATTATACCTTTGGCATTTGTAAAATAGTAAGTACAAACATAATCTAAGCTCCAGACCACACAGTTTTATCATATAACCAGCTATGGGCAACACTTAAAAGCTGAACACGACCTTCTAGTCCTTTTGAGATGCCTCAAATTAATCTCTAAGAACTAGGTCCCCCAAAATTTCGAAACCATTAGAATAGGTAGGTTCCACAAAACATATTTTTCCAAACCAGCTTCTGCACCTTCACACACAGGGCCAAAGGTTCATGTCATTGACATAAACAGGAAAGCTTTGCATGGTCTGAGCAGCTGCAGTGACAAGATCAGGCTGAAACAAACCTAGGAAGCTTGTGATAGAGAAGAAGATTCATTTTTCTTTTCATTTTTTTTTTTTTTTTTAAATCACAACAGCTCCAATGGCCCACAAACTATGTTATTTACAATCACGCATCTGTGTGCCATCAGTCTCCAAGGAAGGAAAAGACTGCTGGGCTGAGCTCTCAATTTATGTTTCTCAGTTGACTCTTCTAATCACACTCAGTGTTCTCAAGCTTAGTGCAGCCATTCTGGTGACAAAATTTGCACACCAGGTGGGTTTATTCAAGTTCCCATGGCCCTAATACTTTCATATAGTTCCTAATAATAATCTTGAAAATTATATAGGTAATTGTATTTCTAAAAAGTTATCTTCAGCAAAATTGGGAGAGTTCTTTCCTCTCAACAGGAAAAATATTTTAATAAAATAGCTCGTATACGCCTATACAAATGGTGAGAAAAAACAAATGAAAAAAATCCACCCTTTTTTTATACTGTCTTTTGCAGCATTCAAGAAAGCTAAGGGAATCCTGAGGCTCACAGATGATGAAAGGTCCCAAAATAGGATGGGCACTGAGCAGGATGACAATTCCCTGGTCCAGCAATACTGCAACCTGTATTAGGCATTCATATTCATATTCTAGACTGTGATTAGGAAGAAGGCTCTAGCTCCTGTGCAGGGGTGGACCTAACCCAGCAGAGGTGCAGTGAACTGCTTCGCTTCCTTATTGAAATTCAGTCCATCTAATTGATACGGCAGAAGGCAGTAGCACAATGAAATAGAGCAGAGATCACTTCAGTAGTTTCATCCATCTACGCTCCCCTGCTCCTGACCAATGCATAACCCCACACAGGACTCCAGCCTTTCCAACTTCGAGCAGTCGCAAGAATGATTTAAGTTTCTATAATATGGTAATCATTAAAATATTGCCATTAGATCACCATTCAGAAACGTATCAAGACTGTGAACTACCTTCATTTGTGTAACACCTAAAATGTTTTAGTTTTGCTTGAGGTAGCCCAGTTTCTTTCAAAACAACAATTTAAACAGCACCTTTGCCTCAGAAACAGAATAAAATATTTATAACCACCTCATATATTTGCAAGCAAATACAGGTAATGTCTGCTAAAAAGCAAAATCCATTAGATATTGGTTAGTTTTGATACTGTAAGTCTCTAAAAGGCAACAGATGTGGGGACGGGGGAGGGGGAAGTTGATTTTGTCTTTTTAATATTCAAAGTGGATCTGTTCTCAGTGGCTAATTAAATCAGTAGAGTGCAAACAATAAAAGAAAAAAATAAGTGTTGCCTTTTTTTCCCAGAACAACCTCTCTGGTTTATCTCTGCTTATTTATTACAAAAACTTAATTATTAGAAGACTTTACCATATTCCCTCCCCAAATCCTCATGAAATAAGATACATATTCCACAGTACCAGTTCCTCTTGAGAAGAATATACTTTTCCTGTGGAATTTAAGATAAAGTGGTCTTTGCGCTATTAAAAAAAAAAATGGATTTGGAATGAGCTGCTTTGATTGATGTGAAAGTACTGACGAAACATACTAAAAACATAATAAATTTAATAATAATATCAGATGTACAAATCAACCAGCAGAATGCTGCCCTAAAATACATTCGTACTTTCTTGGCAAAACCAGCAGGTTTCCATGGGTGTGCTGAATTATTTAAGAAGTAATGAAATGTGTTAATAACATTAAACAGTCATCTTCCAATACCTACAGTATGATGGTACTTTCTAGTCAGATTGTTCTTTGTAGTGCATAAATACATGTAATATCAATTAAAACATTTTGATTTGTGAAATCAAAATGAGCATGACATATTAGATTTGGTTTTGAAAGTATTTTAAATACTATTATCTACTTTTAGCCTTTAGTTAGTTATGACACATGGCAGAGTATTAAAAATGGATTGCAGATAGAGACCAGAACTCAACTGAGCTAGCATGGTGCTAACACAGTACAAGAACAGAGAAGATGGTCTCAGCCCCACATGTAATTGTACACATTATGAAGAGAGGGTTGTGTATGAGCATCGGTAGCCACCTAACTTTAAGAGCATAAAGCTCAGCAAAAGATCAAAATATTTATGCACGAAATAAGGTAGATTGCATGTCCCAAGCTCTATGCTGCTACTGCTTCTCACACCAGCAAGTTAAACGCAAGTTTGGGCATGTATGTCTATGTATTAATTGACAGCACTATGGACATACCTGAAGATAAAGGAAAACAGAGGAATACAGAGCCCTTGCACTGTAGGTGAGAGTACTCAGCAGTAAGCCAGTATCTGATAAGAAAAGGAAACCATTTCAGCCCAGTTTTTGAAAGCAACAGTGTCAAGGAAACAGTTATGGGACATAATGCATGAGTTTAGAGGGAATTCCTCTCAAATGCTCAGGACCATCATGGAAGGAAACACAGATATTCTTGTTTGAAAATGTAAAAAGTGACAATCAAGAGACAAGTGTCAGGTACTGCAAGATGCTGAGCCCTTACAGGTGCAGAGTTCCTTCTCAGCTCCATGAATTACTGGCCTAATTTTAACTGTATTGAGAATTTCTTAGGAAAATACAGCTTCATCATAGTTAATGAACTATCCACAGCTGAAACACTGATCTATTTAACCCCAAATTCAGGGTTTTACAGAGTTGTGTGTCCATTACCGAATGCTTAATGTATCTTAGTTACCTTTAACCTTGCTTCTGTTTGAACATACTTGGAGCCAAACAAGACTTCACTCCCTTCAAGTGTTATTTTGGTCAACCAAATGAATGATTGCAAACAAATAAAATATTTAGTCTGTGCTACAGCCAAAACAGCGTTGCTTTATGTGATCTCAATGATGAGCAAACACCACAGTGCTGGATAGCAGCAGCAGGTCAGACTTAGCGACATGATGCCCCACGTTATGACACTTCACAGTAAAATACGTAACATAGGTAAAATACATAGTAGAACAGAAATGAGTCCACTACTGCTTAATTTGACTGTATCTCAAAAACATAGTAAAGTAACCCAGCAAAGAGATTTCTGTTAATAGTTGTGTGAGAGGGCATTTATCAACACCCATTAAACTCTGGATTTTACCTGTTAGTTTTCTAAAAGATGCTTGTGTTGTTTCATAAGCCACAAGGTGTCACAGTGGCTCAACTGGTAGTAGTCTTGTCAGTCTAGACACACAGGTTGTGGCTTCAGGTTGCGTTCCAGTGCTAATACCGCTCTGTATGAGGACATCTGGGCTATGCTGGGTATTCAGAAGTGCAGCCCTTTGGATGAAACAATCAGTCAAGGTGCAACACGGCTGCTTCAGGGTGCTCTTGATGTGGATGTTAAATAATCTTACAGGACCATCAGAGAACAGATGTTCTTCGTGAGCTGGCATCTTGACCAATCTTTTTACTTTGCATTATTAACCCTGACAGAGTGTTAAGAGGTACTGAAAAGAGCTGAGCTAATAATTCACATCAAATAATAAATTTTATGAATTCCACTTCGTTCTACTCAGCGTTGCTAGGAATTAATAAAAATTTATTTGAATGCATTAATTATTCAAATTTAAGATATATTTTTGCTCATCTTTCTAACAAGCAGTGTGCTGTAAGCGTGTAATAGTCTGCTAAGACTATATACCCTGATTGGTCATGTATTCCATACTATTCTTTTGTATCCCTGACTGGATGAGGACAGATGGATCTACACCTTAAAATGCCACAAAGCTTTGCTTTTTTTTTTTCCCCCACCAATTTTTTCTTATTTCATTTTTCTAAAGTAACTGCATGGTAAGCAGTGTCCTGTTCCATGAAAAAAAATGCACATACATCATATTTACTGACCTGTAATTTTCCCATTGCCACCAGTCTTTGTTATTAATTTGCTTTACATTCATACATCAGTCAGTCCTAACTGCAAAGCAACCAGAGATTCTTCTCTGGTGTATTTAATTTCCAAGTATCATGGTTCTATCTGGGAGGTTTTGGAAACTCAAAACAAGAAATGCTGCCTCCCAGCTTAGCCCATATAAAATAAGCAACTTCTTTCCAGAATGCTTAACAAAATGAAATTTGCATTCTGCAATTATTTGTAAGAATAAAACTCCATTGATCAAAGATTCACAGAAATGCATAAAAGGCACAAGCATAGCCAAAACAAATTTACTGTTAAACTCAAGTGAATAGTCATGGAAATTTTGTGTGTAGTATTTGTTGCACTCAGGTAATGAACCTTTACCCAGTGCGTTGGCTTTTCATGTCCCATTATCCATGCCAACACATTCATTAAAACGGGCCTATGCTTTTTAACATAATCAGCAATGTGCATAGGTGTGGCCTTCAAAGAGTTATTACCACAGTTTACAGGCATGCTGTTCGTAAATACAAGCAGAACTCCAGTCAGCGCAAAATGCCAAAGCTTCCCACAAAACATATGGTAATTTTTGCTCTGTAAAAGGGATAGATACACTATATAATGCATAATTGCAGCACATTATATCTGAACTTCTAATTGCTTAAAATGACACTTCAAATCACATCAACAACATTATTACCTAATTACCCTAAGGGTTAACTGATACTCCAGTGATTAAGTCTAGGTAGAAGTGATAGAGCTGTTCTATTGCCTTCATCCACTGCAGCTGGTGGTATGGTTGCAAACGCCCTTATAGAATCTATATCCTGTCATAGGTTTGAACATCTTGGTACAGTGAAGAAGAAAAGTGAAGAAATGCTGGCCAAGCCTGAGAAGGAGGGAGGGTCCCACAAAATGCTGAACAACTTCAAGAAGAATCTGCATTTGCTCCAAAGGAATTATTTTACAGCAGTTCTTTTAATTTCTAGTCACAATAACATTATTGTGATGCAAAATGGAGTAACATTTAAATATTTTTTTTGTGCTTGAAGTGGATACAAGAATTACAGAAGATGGTGACACTGATTTGAAAAGGCAAGTTACTATCAGAATAGGGGGGGTGGAGTAAAACAGATACTTCTAGGTCTTCTTCCATTGCTGCATAACCCACTTGTGAGACTTTTGTAAACTGCATGAAGAAACCATAGCATCCTAAGTGCGTGGCACTTCATAGTCCCTTTGTTCAACTGTAAACTACTATCCTGGTTGCAAACCTAGCAGCAAAGCAGGTTTCATGTCTGTCTTGCCAATGTCAGCTGAAGCTGGAGGATGAGAATCTCTAGTCCATAGGAGATGGCCAGGAATGCTGGTGCTGCTGACCACCTTCCCGAGGGATGGAGTATGGCGACAGTGCTTCAGTCTAAACAATAACAAAACTAAAAAGTTTCACTCTATTTACTTTCTTCTTTTCTGAGTATTCTCCCCTCTCCAAGCGACTACTGTATTTAAAGATTTAGAATATTTCTTTTTGTATAATGTGGTCATTAATATTTCAGAAACTGAGAAACTGCTTTGTAACCTGCTCTAGGACAGACAGCAACTCTTCCTCTCATACAATCTTCTGCTAATGGCTGAAGCAAAACTACACAACTGGAACAAGAATCACAATAAGGTACATGAAATACTTTAAATGTGAAATGTACTGGAAATAATAATTTTCTCAACTTGCTACTTTAGAAAATAGCCAATTACAAACATGCAGTTAGAAAACAAACAAACAAACAAATGTTTGAAAGTCCAAAAGAAAAGTAAAAAATAACGTGCTGCACAAGTGATGCAAGACTGCACACAACAATACTCAAACAGGGATCGTTGTTTTTCCTAGATATTTAGTTTTTGAAGAATAAGCACAGTTGATCTATGATTAGGTCTATTATTGGGTCTGCCTTAATCAGAGGTTTCCAAATATGGTGACTTTCCAACCTGCTATTCTATGATTTTATGACTTTTATACACACATAACGTTTCATTGGTCCTCTGAATGGAATAGATAAGGTCATTCAACTAGCCTGTGCAATTCTTCAAGGGTCATGAAAGATTCTAGAGTCTGCAGTTAGCAGTTGTGTAAAATGGATGGGATCTGGACAGATATTGAATTTGCTGTACATGAGTAAACTGATAGCAAAACTATACCCAAAGATTGGATTTCCCCCTTCCCTTTTTAAACACACATACAAATGGTGCAGACACATTTTAATGTTCCTGCTCAGCTAACTAGGCTTGGCAAGCTGACTCTGTGGCTTAGAATCAGGAAGATGGGTATCAGAAGGTATTGCAGATCACGTGTGACAGGTATCACAGCAATGCTCTAATTTTTTAATCACTTGGAAGGATCCAAAGGCCTGACTACTTAGTTCACAGGCAACCAGGCAGTAGATTTTAAGTACATTTAGAAACCTACACAAAATTACAGCTTCACTGTGTCAATTGTGAGATTGTGGCTCAGTCCTGGCCAAGGATCTGGATGTGAATATCGACAACACAAAGACCTTAGGGAGAAGTTCTAGTTTGATACTTGTATTTTGGCTGTAGCTATCAAAGTTATTAATAAAGAAGGTTGTTGTGCTCAGGTCTTATGCTTCAAGTCTGTATGATGCAGACAGAAACACCACCCTGGCCAGGAGCTTCATCATGGTTATGTCTTCTTGACAATGGTGTATAAACAGCAAGGTGGTGCCAAGGCAACCTAAGTCCATGAAGAAAGCCTGCTCCTGTAAAATTTATGGCCTTTGCAGAGACTCTACACTACCAACACTCTTGAGTCCTGGAGAGGTGATAAGCTTAGAAAGCCACCGAGTCCTGAGTCACATTTAGTTCTGCAAAGGTCTCATTTTTCCAGGTCAGTGATTTTTCACTAGCCCCAGAAGGCACGAAAATGCCACAGTTGTCTCCAGAAGCATCAACTGTTCTCATACTGAGGTTTTTTGGCTGCAGGTAGTTCTAGGTGATCCCCAATTACCTCAGGAGTACTAAATGTACTATTTGGCTTAGATCAGTAGCTTATAGGCTTTAGTTCAGAAAGGTATGACTGTCCACCACAAGGTAACAGAAATAGAAAGAGTATTCTGACCATAAAGGGCTTTCTCTCTGAAATTCCAACAGTGACCAAACACAGAGAGAATGTACTGAGGAAAAGACACAAGCCTAGGGAGAAGATTATAGCCAGGGGAGGTTTCTTTCACTACTTTTTAGTCTAATAAACAAGACCATTGAGACCTGGCCACCAGGCCCTGCTCTACAACAGCCTTTTTCAGAGACTAATCACCAGTCACTGTGGGGCAATCGTCTTCCTGCCAGGATCACCCTCTGAGGCTTCAAGTAGCCCAGAAACAGCTTCTGGAAAAAAGCACCCAGCAAAACTGAGGATGTCCACCGGCCTTTTTACACAGTACAGTGCAGGAAAGAAAGTTCTTGTTGGGAAGGAAGCAACCGAACAAAGTATCGGCATGGCTGGAATGCCTGTTTACAGCAGATATGCAACTTTTGGCAAAAAGATAGAGAAAAATACCATTTGAAGTGAGGAGTCCAGCTAAAAATATTGCACTGAGTTTAGCAATCTACCCATACACTTCTTCTGTAAACAAAGAAAGTGTATATACCAAAACCAAATGTTTTTTTCTTTTTTTTTCATCTGATCTTGCAATCCTACTGCAGGCAAAGCTCCAGCTTAAATAAGAGCACAGGACTGAGCCCTTGTTATGATCTCTGTTTTGTTCCTTCACACCATCCAGTGGCTTCTATTTTTGAGACTGGATCTGCATAGCAAATCTTGTTTACATCAGGGAAAAATTGAGTTTAAGTTTTTTTACATGGATTTAGAGTTTAAAGGGTAAAGATCAAAAAAGAGAAAAGGAATGGTTGGAAATGTTTCTTTATAGAAAATAATATAGTAAGCATCAAAATGATTTGCAGGGGAGATCCATTTTTATACTTTCATGCTGATTCTCGTCCGCACCAGCCCCTGCCCCCAAAAACTCCCTGTTCCTTATTCGTGCAGTTTGTATTATCTGTTATAACTTCAGGGGAGGAAAAAAAAGGCAGCAAGACATCCCTTATTGTAAGCTCAAGATCACCATGGAAAGGAAGTAGAGTCTTTTTTTTCCTCCTTCAGACTCATAAGAATTGTTAGTTTGTAACAATTTTAATTGAAAACAGCTGCAACTGACATTTTTTAAAGGGATGAAAAGAACTATATGAAATAAAAGACAATCAGTAAAAAGAGCCTTGAAACCATTCTGAAGTTTGTGTCTGCCTAAAGGAGTTAGAGTTTTCTTTTAAAACTGACCTTTTAGTAACAGCAAAGCATGATTTATAAATACACTTTACTCATGTTCCTAGAATTGCTAAGTATTAGTATACTTGTGGGTGAAAGAATATTTCCTCAAAAACACTTTGAGACAGAAGTTTATGTGTTTTCCCCTCAAAAAACCAAACTCATTGGACAAACTCAGACTTATGTACACAATATGAGAGATCTGTTTGCGATACTAAGTTGCTATGTGAACAAATGTGATGTCACAACATAGATTTTTATGACTAATCTATTTAAAATGCATCAGGAAGAAAAAGAAAAGATTATTTCATCAGATAGTAATGCGAGGAAGTAAAATAAGAGTCTTCCATTAAACTGAAGAAATTTTGTTTTGCTTTGATTTGCTTTGCTTTAAATATTTGGTTGAGTATGAATGTCTGTGTAAGCTTCCAGTTCATTTAGGAGCTTTTAAATAACCATAACATCCTCCTTTATTTTCCTTTGAATTTTCTTTACATTTTCTTCCATCATAAAATCTCTACTTTTGTTAAATTCACTATACAGTTTAATAGGCGTTTAATATGACTTGATTAAGCTGACTGCCTTTAAAACAAATATGCTACTAATCAAGTTCTCTAGTCACCCTTAAAACACTACTCTCTTAGTCAGAAGGAAAGCTGTGTTTTGCATATAACGATGACGTAAATCATAATCTCTTGTAGTGTGAGAGAGTTACAGGTGAATTTAATGTATTGTGATACACAGAAGTTCTAAAAATATAGCGGACTAAATAAACAAGTGAAAGGCTTGATACATTTCTTTGATTATTGGTAATAAAGCAATGCCTCAAACTTTAAACTGTCAGCAACTTTAAGTGATCTACCCACAGTGCACTGTAATGCTACTGAAAAATAATTATATACAAGATATAATCACCTTTTGCTTAAGTGTGAGCAATTTCAAATGATTAAAAAATAGAACAGAAAAGGATTTACAACATCAAAGAGGAAACAAGGCTTTTTTAAAAAACACAGTTTTATGAAAAACAGAGAAAATATTTAAGCTAATTTACCTATGTTGTATATTGCTACCTAGAACTTTAAAAACTGCTGATTATGCCTCAACAGGGTTGCTTTCTTGAAATGTTCAACTAACACAGACATAAAAATAAGACAAACTGAGTTCGAGTGAATGGTAATGAAATCTTCAAAACCACACACAGAGCAAGGAAACAGCTGCACTTTGGTTATCCAAAAAGTTAATCAACTATGATAGAAGTAAATAAGATTTTTCTTTTATATCTGCCAGAGATTATTAAACATTTAATTGTTAATTGTACTTCCTGAAATCAGGATTGTTGATGCATTATAAAATGGCACTAGATGCTCCCAAAGTATTATTAAGAAAGAACATATTAATTTCCATTTCACAAAAAGTATTACCAGATTATATTTCTTTGAACAACTTTTAAGGAAGGTAAGGTGTTCCTGTATACTACTTAGTAACTCAGACTCCCTAATTTACTTTAAATCACATAAGAATTAGCTAGGTGGTGGACTTTTGCCAGTACTTACATCATAAAACCACCCCCTGCCTGGGTGTGATTGGAATTCTTCGCCTAAGACTGACCCTGAATTTAGAAAGGCAGTGGTAGGTTCTGCCTGAGGAGCCCATAAAGTTGTAAGAAGTTTGGAAAGCAAAAGTTTGCACATCTAGCACAGGCTAGAGTTGCTAATTCCTTACTTTCATGACTACCATTTCTTCCTAAAGAAAACAAGAACAAAGGTGGCCATGTAGCATCTGAATGACTTTTATTTACCAGTCAGTACCTTGTCTGCTTAATAGACTGAGTACATCCTTCACACCAACTACTCTTCCCTTCCACCCAACGCTGACACAAATGAGACTGGAAG
Organism: Nesoenas mayeri; assembly: GCF_963082525.1. Taxonomy (NCBI): domain Eukaryota; kingdom Metazoa; phylum Chordata; class Aves; order Columbiformes; family Columbidae; genus Nesoenas; species Nesoenas mayeri. Next base: position 61,253,413 of record NC_137540.1, on the reverse strand, counting down.
CAGCAGATGTCTCATGGACGGTCCCCACACACAAAGTCACTTTGAGGACACTCCTGTTTCCCTCAATGTACTATAAACTCTGCTGCTTGGAGGAGCAGGAGTAGAAAAGGCATTTACAGGTGGACTCCCTAATGGTGTCTCTACCAGCCCATTGCTTCTTTTTGAATCATTTTCACCTACCTGCAAGCTCCATGGAGCAGCTACAGGAATTCGCTATAAAGGTGGGCTTTTCAAATGGAGGGGAGAAAACAGATCGACATGACATACAGATACTCCTTTCATAGGCTCTCCACCCATCCTCTGTAAAACTTAATTAACTTATATATGTTTTGCTCTGTCCGACCGTAAAAGATTATTAATATTGTGTTTCTTTTGTCAGAAAACAGGAAAATCCCAGAGACTTTCCAAGGGTATATTTAGGATAAGAGCTGTAGGTTCCAATTTTTTTTTAACACATCCTCACTTGCCACTGGCTCGCTACAAAAGTTGGGTCCAAGTGGAATCTGCCAGCTTGCTGCCCCCAGTCTTTTGGAGAGTTTCTTTGTAATTCCTTTCCCCTTAAGCTGCTTTACTTGTGCTCACCTACCCCCTGGGGCTCACAGAGTACAAGCAGCCTCCTTCAGAGACCAGCGCCTACATTATTCCAAAGCCTGCCTGAAGAGAAACGTTCATGCAGTAAGCCTGTCTCACCCACAGCACAAGAACATTCCTCCCATGACATACAGGGCTCCATTGGTCTGGATTCAAAAATTCAGAACTAGTTATACATGCTCCAGAAGCCTTCAGCTACCAATACCAAACATGCTTGGAAGTGTGTAAAATTAATGTGAAACTTCCACTCCCAACCTGCCCCAGAAGCCAACATGATTCTTTACAGGCTGTCTACACATAGTCACTGTCAGTGTCCCAGGAAACTGTTGGGTTTTTTTTTTAATTAAGGAAGGTGTTTTAACTGGAGGATGAATGAGATGAGCTGAAGCTGGCTAGAAAATGCATTTCAACAAACAACAATGCTCACAGCACAGAGCTCAGAAATTAAAAAAACAAAACAAAACCAAAACAGAACCAGAATGTAAACACTGAACAATCACCAAGCAAGAGTATTTTTACTCTGAGCAAATAAAAGAAATGCTGGAGCATAAGGCCTTCATTAACTAAGCACTGTCTGTCAAAGTCAAACGCTGCTGAAACCTATAGCAGTACCAGCAAGGCAGAGTAGGTTATTGCTTTTTGCCCGCAACAATCCATGTGAAAGTGCACAGCAAAAACTGCAATTAAATGTGCTGAAGTCTCACTCAGCACACCTCAGCAATGCAGGAGGGGCAAGTTGTTTCACAACTCTCTCAAAAACTTTTCTAGTGTAACATTTGTAAAGAAGCTGAAATCAGAAACTGGTCAATTATTAGAAGTACCACTAAAATTGCATGTAAAAAGCCTAAACTACCATTGACAGCTTTTCAGAGCAGCTTGTATATAAAACCCTGAAGGAATCACTTAATGATACATATTTCTTCTTTTCACTTGAAAAAGTCTAGAAATCATTACATTGATATGGATGGGAATGTAAGGAACAGAGTTGCAAGACACTGGCAAACGGTAACAAACAAGTCCCCTTATTCTATCTAAACGGCAGTGACCCTCTGCAACCAACAACTTGGGGCAAAACTGAGAAACAGTTGCCATGATTTTAGTAGCAATGAGCTGCCTGGAGTTTTCAGCCAGCACAAAGTGTATTTACCAATAACTCCACAGCAATGTTTTAAGACCAGCAGTGATAACAGTGTTAGAAAAGCAGTTACCCCGTAGCAGTTACCCAATCAGAAAGCAGGTCACATCTCGTTAGCTGTATCATATACATTAAACGTCACAGATTCTCCATGGCTTAGCTGACAATTCAGGCATGTATGTTTTATTTTATTACAACCTCATGCTCTCTTAAAGAATTACAATACAACAAACAGATCAATCTGAGATCCTTTACCATGCTTCATGGCATGATTTCGGCAGACATTTGCCTCTATATAAAGCCATTCACTGTAAAAGATTAATACTTTCAAAAAGTATTTTCAGGGCACCAGTAGTAAACTACTAGGAAAAATTGCAGCACCAAGAATGTTTGCTGCACAAACACAGACACATGGGCAGAAATGCAGCCTGATTCAGACCACACACTTTTCACTTCAACAGACTAAAGAGTGTGCTTTATTTAACCACATAAATAACAAGATGCAGCCTCCACTATTTTTTTCTTTAAGTGACAGAAGTATTTCCCTTCCCATTCAGCATATTCTGTGTAGTGGCTGATCTGCTTGTAGAAGCCAGAGTGTCTAAACCACTAACGGATTATACAAAGCATAACCAACAGTGAATGTAGTTTACATTATTGGGTACTTTTGACAGCTATATGATAAAGTCGTGAACCCATCATCTCTCTCGCTAAAAGCAACTGCATTCTAAATGTAAACATGAATTTCTCTTGTTGGTTGTCCTGAACATGTGTTCTTTAAGTGCAGCCTAGGAATAAGTTTTTAAAACTCTGCTCCTGTTTTCTGTTATCATTCATTTTTAATTTTACCGACTTTACAAAAAAACAGAGAAAGGTTCATCTCTCCTTCTAAACCTGCAACATTTCTGAATTAGTTTTGTGCAAAAGCTAAAGCGATACCTTGCAATATTACAGCTGCAAATGCCAGCAGGACAGATCCTGAGCAAACAACACACTCAGGCAAGGAAATTTCCTGAGACCAGCATTATAATCAATCCTGAAGTGCTGTACTGTAATTTCAAGATTTCAGCCTAAGCTGGTATCCCCTCCAAGAGTTGCTCTGCTTGGAAACATAATGAGGGATTACCCAATTAAAGTAGGAAATTAATTAGGGTTCATGCCTGCATATGCTATACTGTCTAGTGGGACGCTTCAGCTGGAATTCGGGCTGAAACCTACCACGGTCCATGCACAGGAAAACAAGGCTGAGGGACTTACCTCCGTCCGCGACTGCAGCCTCTTGTTCATTTCATATATTCGGTACTCTGGTTGCACCATGTATGGTGTGTGTCTCCTATAAAATGGGCCAAAAGGAGAAGAATAGAAGGGGTCATGTGGTGTGCTGGACATCTTGCCTGCTTGCAGAGATTCAAGCTACACAGAGTATCATCAACATCCATACAGAGCACATGGGCTGTGTGTTCTTCACAGTACAAAGTAGCAGCGCGCACTCGCACACACATCCAGGCTGCACGCACTGGCTGGAACTGCTGTGGGAGCCTCTATAGCGGGAGCCGGGGGGGCGGGGGGAGTGGGAGCGCTCCGGCTCCGGAGAGAGAGAGGGACTGGAGAGCTTCAGGCACCGCCGCTCCTTTTTAAAGCAGCAGTTTCTGGAGGGGTCATTTCCTGTCCACGCTCTACACTAGTTCAAAAATATAATTATTTTTTTTTCCTCTCCGCCTGACAGAGGGCTGAGGTTTGGGTTTAATTTTTCCAGCCAGGACCCCTCAGGAACCTGGCAGCCGGGCTCGTTAGCATATAGGTGGTTTAAAAGCTGCCTGAGCCAATCACCCTCTGCGAGCCGCATGCTCGGGTAATGTCAGAAATGTGATTACTACAAAATACATAAACACAGGCCGGGCGAGCCCCGCCGCTGGCACCGGCTGCCGCTTCTCCCGCTCCCAGACGGTTCCCTCAGCGGCTCTGCCCGCTCCAGCCGCTGTGCTGGGCTACCCGCGCTTCGGCAACACTCGCCACCCCGGCGGTGCCTTTTTGGGGGTTTGCGCCTCACAGCAATAGTTTTTGGGGACGGGAGGGAGGGCGGCCTTGCTGCTGCACCGGAGGGGGATGGCCGGGGAGCCTGCACAAAGAAATAACCTCCATCCACCGCACTTCACACAATGGAGAGCAGTGAAATGCTAATAGCAGAAATGTAAAAACACAAAGAGCCGGGTGGGAGAACGAGACCCCCGAATAACTGCTGGCAATCCCGTTCGGCGGGGGTCAGAAATAAACACATGGGTGGCTTTAAAAGCAGCTATCCGGCTCAAGGGTGGCGGCAGCTAGGTGGGGGACGGGTCCCTGTTTTCAGGATCATTCCTGTGCACAAATCCAGTAGCGGTTAGAGTACACTGCAAATGAGAGATACCCAAAATTGGGGGTGGGGGAGATCTGAGGGAGGAAGGGAGGGCAAAGGGAAGGTAATCACCCTCTGGAGGTGAAGGATGAACTTTATCTCTTGAATCGTACTTGCAGGAAAGTGCTGGGAGCAGATACCACGTGAATGAAAAGTCTTCAAAATATACAGGAAACAAAATGGGCTCATCTGCTACATGGGAAAGTGTGAGGTTTGAGAGGGGAGCCTTCAAACTACCTATACAAAACAGCCCTTGAAGCACAAGCTGTGTCTTTATACACAGCTGTAAAGTATCAGGCGTTATTTACAGTACCGAATAAATGTAAAAACAACAATAAACAACGCTGAATTAATCTCTCATGTAAATTCATTCAAGCAAATGGACCCACTCTAGGAACAGATTTAGTTAACTAATATGATTAAAAGAATAACAATCAGCTGCATTCACAGTGGTTCTCAGCTGGGGGGTTCACAGGATGGCTGCGGGATCACCCATTTCACAGATGGGGAAATCAAGGCACGCGCCATTACATTTCCTAAATTTATGTAATAGTCCTGGAAAATATTTGAGCATGATATGGCTTCACCCACTGCCAAAAAAATTAATTCAAATCCAACTGAATGTAGGAAAACTTTGAGATAGATTTGAAAAAATCTGGTTTTCACTGGCATTTGGCTAGTTCTGCAGAATCTGAGTTCTATTTTCAGGATAAAATATGAAAGTTCATCATTTTATTCTACCGACCACTGATCTGGATCACAATCTATCTTTGACATACCAGTCACCATTTAGCGAAACTATTTATGTATGCTTTTATGGAATGCAAGTTTCCATAAGAAGTGACGTATTGAGTTGTTTCATAGATTTCCCACAGCTTCTGTCACTAAACACAGAGCCAACAGATAATACATGGGGTATTTCAAGTCCCTCTTTAAAAGCTCCACAGCTATGTGGCAATGGTACACTGTCACTCCAGTACCAGCACTGGAAGTGCTGAGTTTAACAAATAGCATGTACAATGTTTGGCTCAACAGTGCTGCAGTGACAGTGCAGTGCCCTGCAGGGGTTCACTGGCCACATGAGAAGCCTCAAACTTGGCCACGTACCTGGGAGAAAACTTCCTCTCATCTACCTTGTGCTCTTAACAGATCCCAGCAAGGGTACTTAAAGCCTAAAATCAAAATGACCAGAAAAATTACAGAGTTATAGCACTGATATACACAATTTTTGTACAATCAGTACCACCTACTTAAATAAATGTCAAAAAAAAAAAAAATCAACCCACCAAAGTGTGGATTTTACTTTGCTTACAAAGCAAACCCAAATAAAAATGGCCGAGAAGGGACACACCACTTTTTGTAACTAAAATGGTAGAATTTTGTATACCTTGAAAAGTGTATCTGTTTTAAGGACTTCTTGACTAGGCTAAAATTCACTGTTTAAAGAAGTTAAACATGCCCATAATATTAATATTTTTCATTTTGGTTGGGGTGGGGGGAAGAAAGTGTTGCTTTACAATTTTATTATTTTTTTTTTTAATACAAACTTAGAGTAATGTGTGTGAATGAGCAGTAGGATTTGCTTTCATGATTTGGAACCCCAGATACTCCCCTGTATCCTCTATAAGACCTTCTGTGTATGGCTCTAGTGCAAAGCAAAAATATGCACTGATATTTTAATAATTCCCATTGATTAACTGGCAAATTGTCACACACCTACAGCCCACCGGCAAGAACCAAGTCCCAGGGTAGGAATCTGCTAATTACAGGCTCCAGCAGCACTTCCAGTTGCCTGTTATCATCTAGACCAGCGTGATGCACAGAACAGCAAAACAGAAGGCAGAATCAAAGGCAAACAAAGTTTACAGGGATCCTGACAGTGTCCTCTTGATTCCCACTTGGATCTGCTGCCTTTAAAGTTTTGTCTGCTCTCTGGGAGCCGTGGGTAGGGAGCATTCAGCCAGCTCCGCTGCCTGGGCTGCTACAAACTGCCGCGCCACTGGCATCAAGCCGCTTCCCAAACCTGCTCTGGGGTCAAAGGCAAACATCTGGGCCAAGATTTAGGCCAATCAATAAATTCCTTAATCTGGAAAATGAGTTTACTGTGGGCTGAGGAAAAAAAGAGGTGGAGGGAAACAAGAGGAAGAGAGGCTAGTTAGTCTTCCCAAATCTGAAAATGAGTGTATTCCTGTGCCTGCATACGCATGGCTACAACCAGATGAGAAAACTGTGTGCAGAGCTGCATTTACACAGGCGTGTGCATGAGCGAATATCACCGTGTCTCAAAGCAGAGAGCCCTAGACCACTGCTCAGACCCCAGGAAGGACAGAATGTGACACCTCCTTGGTCACCCAGTCCTCAAACCCCCACACCACGTGGGCCCACCAGCCCCTATGTGGGTGCTGCCCCGCAGGGGTGAAAGGAGACGGCACACCAGAGCAGGGAGCCAGGGGACTTGGGATGTGATTCCCAACTTAGGAAGGGGAGCTGTGCCGTCAGACTCAACCAGTGCAGGCAGAGCCATGTTTCGTGCCCTTCTGGCCAGGCACTAACCACACAGGCCTCCAAGACCCCAAGGAGTCTCAAAACCTGGTGTGCTGAGCTGGCTGATGTCCGGGTGCTGGATTGCCCTCTCCTGGGCAGAAACAGAAGGACCCGTGTAAATCAAGGTCTCCACTGACAGCTCTGGAGGACAATTTCCCTTCATTTCAGGGGGAAGTGTGGATTGGGTGGAGCAGAAAGGTTCAGGTTCTCTTCTTCTGCACGGACCAGCGTGAAAACCACAGTGCCTACAAGTAGCTGAGATGCATTACGACAGAAGAACCAAAAACTAATGTCAGGAACTTCCTGCAGGGAAGTTCACCCCAGGGGCGAGAAGGGATAAACCAGAGTGGTTTGTCAATCTCTTTCTGCCGTTTGTGCTCTCACACACGGTCAGTCGGGTCCTGCCTTCTGGTTGTGATGATTATGGAGCCCCTGGCACAGCCCATTCCCACCCCACGCCACACTACCAAGCAGCATTTACAGCCTCTGGACACAGCCCTGCCAAAAGGACCACGCACAACTGAGGCACCGTCCTCATTTTACCAAGCTGACAATCGACGCAGCTCTGAAGGCTGCAATATTTTTAATAACCACTTAGTAATAATAATAATGCAGAAAAGAGATATGGCTGTAAATAGGTGTAATTGCTGTATTTATCCCTGGTATGTGTTGACTGTTCAGTCTCTGTCAATAACCAGGTTTATAAGGATACGTTTAAGGTGGTTTGTAGCTGTTGAAGAGACAGGAAAGGAGCAACTGATCTTAGTTAAAGATATATAGCAAATAAAGAGCTAAAAACTAGAGGTACTTGAAAGATTTCTTGAGAACACTCAAGTGAACATGAATTTCTTGAAAAAAAATAACAAAACTACCTTTATTTATACAAAAGCCAGGTAGTATTGAAGAGTTCTGATGAAATTACATTAGGCAAAAGAGCAAAACTGTTTTCATATGGATGCTTGTGAGTGACTAAATGAAAATTGCTTATCAAAAGGTGGGATGAACAATGAAGAACCACCAGTAACACTCCATCATCTATAATATACGTTCAATTGCTGAGCTGAAACGCAGGATTTTGATAGGTTTCAGAACTGAATACTGCCATTAATTTCTATAGCTTTAGAATAGAGTGTCCCAGATGCTTGCAATTTATAAGAAATCTAGAAGCTGCAATTTGTTTGCATTAAATATTAATATATTGAAATAAAAAACATATTCCAGAAAACACTGTCCTTTCACAGGCAATTTGTGGACAGGAAACTAAGCAAATCTGGTTAATCCATTGTAAAAAATTGTTTGCTGGGCTCATTATACACTTCCAGGTTTTTTCCATTTAGATTACTTTTTTTTTTTCTTTTTAGTTGAGATCGTTGTCTTTTTCTGTTATTAACAAATGACATTATGATTTTTATCAGAAAGGTTTTTTTAAAAAATCAGTAAGTGGGGCCCACCAAAACTACTGTGTCAGAGTTTACAGTGCAGCGAGAAGGGTTCACATCTTTTAAATGCTTCAGGCTTTTTGTGAACTCAAACCAACCTTGCATAAATTACATATAATGATAATTTGATACATACGACAAATCTAAGAATACTCCTCACCTATTTAATGCTAATAGAGTTACAGCTCCAGCACTCACCAGTGATACTAGAAGCACATCTGAATAGATGATAACACAAAAGGGATTTAAAATATTTTTTAGTTCTGCAGTGTAGACACTGTGTATCAAAGTGGATATTAAATTTTGTCTTGGAACTTTATGAATGCTCAGTTGGATGCAGTCTTTGAGGATCCTGCCTATCTCTGCCCAAGCAGTCTGTCTGTTCTGCCCATACAATATATGCACAGCACCTGCAGCAGACAGAGCTGGGAAGAGAATATGAGACAAACCTGAAATGGTGCAAATCCCATCTTGGTGTTACAGTGATGGGCCTTCTAAATATAATGACACAGAGCAGACAAACTGACTTATCATCTCTCCAATTAAGCTACAGTAAGCCAGCGTGCAGTGGGTTTTAAGTGTCCTCCCTTCGTACTTACTGCAGAGGGAATACTGGTCTGTAGGAGCTCTCAGCTGCGGGGTCTGGCTCTTCAGCTCACTAGGGATTTATATTGTACTTTAAGCATCAGAGACTTCATTCTGCTCCTCACTAAGCTTTGGTGTGGCACTGAGTGGACAGTATACTTGAGAGGCATCCACCTGCCCTGCCTCACATCTTGGCACTGTAACTACAAAGTACATGGTGACTATGCCAGAGAGGACTCTTGTCAAGGGAAATAGCTCCAAGAGGTGCTGGGAGAGGAGGATGAACTCCCATCTGTGACATATTCAGCCCTTGATATCCAGAGGAGCTTTCCTGGTTTACAATAGCTTCAGGATACCAAGGAACACCTGCCCATTGACAGAAGGAGATCATCTGCCAGACTAGAAAAACACCAGAGAGATTTTATATACATTGGGTTTACTGCAACATCACAAAAGCTGCTTTCTAGAATCCAACAGCTTCAAGAACACTTCTCTCTTCTTTTGTTCCATCTCCCCGTTGCTTCCATGTTCACTTCATTTCTCCTATTTCCCTTCATATCACCCATATCCGCCTGTAGCCCCTTTTGGAGTACGGATTTCCTTTTCCATGAATAATTTATAAATATCTGCACTGGTAGTTTTTCACCCACACAGTTTGCATGTGTGTGTGTGTATGTGTTTTTGTTTGGTTGGTTTTGGTTTTTTTTGCTTGGTTTGTTTGTTTGAACTCTCCCCTGCCCCCATATACGCTGCCGAAGTCTGGGGTGGATTACTGCTGGAGGCTGACACTGGTAAGTGCTATGAGAAGCAACTGAGATTCTTCACCCAAAGTGCTCAACAAGTTTAGCTGACTGTGCTTCCCCTGAAGAAAGCTTGAAGAGCTGATGCTGAGGATGGTGAATCCAGAGCAATCAAGCAGGGAAAAGAAAGGGATGAAATTCCTGTCATTTGCCTCTTGCAGCCACCTCCCAGCAGCTGAGGAAGAAAACAGCCTTCAGCAGCACAGGAGACGGTGCTGCGGTTTGTAGCATTGGCAGACAGCCAAAAAGAAAAATCCAAAGAAGGTGGGGGAGGCTGAAGGAGCAGACTATGGTCTGGGAGACTGACCCTCCAGCAAAAAACAACACAGGCCGGCACAAAGGGTAAGGACCTGAAGAGTCCAAGCCCCTTTCTGATACACTACTTTCCCTTACAAACAAGCTAAATATGAATTAAATGCATGTGACACAGTCACTCAGCTCTAAGGTATTTAGTGAATTTCTAAAGTCTATCTCAGTCCAAAGCAAGAATCATTATAACCACTCCTCAATACAGTAAGAAATAAGCAACACCAGGCTTCAATACAATCTTTAAGCGATGCTTCCTCCCTAACTTGCCCTCACAAACAGAAGGCAGCATAGCCTGCCTTTGACAGGTTACAAACTAGACCTCAGAAAGAGAAAAGATGTGTGAATATGAGAAAGGGATGCTTATCTTGGCTAGTGTTTCCCCCAAAAGTTCTGGTCTCTGCCTGGAAAAGCTTAGTATTCATTCTACATACCAAACTCCACCATACTGATTTACCTGTTACACACCTCACCCACCGCTCAACTTTCAGCATATTTCAATTAGGTGAAAGCATACTTTTTAAAGGACCCAACTGGGAGCACTCAGCTTTGGAGGCATTTCAGTTGAGTGCTAATTAGCAACTAGCTGACTGTCAACTTTTCTTCTTCGAAGAGAGGGAAGGGTTGGTGATTCCCTTCTGAATTACCTGGCAATCAAATACATGTTGAAATTTAGTCATTAACTTATAATAATCAACCTAGCACTTCTTTGGCAATTTTCTTCTTCAAAGCACTTTATAAACATTCAGAGACACTGTGGTGATTAGCACTGTGACAAAACTGTGCAACTTCCTGCATATGGGTTTCGCTCCCCATTTCACAGGTGGGGAAGGTAAGGGAGAGCTGAATGAGGAAGTCAGTGGCAGAAATACCTAATGAAATTATGGCTTATGGATTTGTATTTGGATCTTGCACAGCACAGACATACAAGCTAAGCAGAACAAGTGGTGGCCAGACAGGAAAACTGGTGTAGAATGGAATGATGCATGGAGAAATTCTCTGCCTGGTACCAAGGTGGGATTAATTTGACAGCGATTTCTATCCTGTCATTAGGCCTTTATCATGTAACTGACCCAAGCTCCCACCAAAACCTATACTGCGTTCACCTCATTTCTTTGAACCAACCTTACTACAAAACATGCACTGCCACTCTGTTTTATTTATTCAATTATTTTAACAGCAAGTCTCAAACAACGGTGGAAAGAAATGTATGTTGGGAAATATTATTTCCTACACAGAGTTTTCTAGACTCTTTTATTTCATGTTTGTAACTCATTTTCTATTCTTTCTAAAGATTTGATCTTAAGCTTAAACCTTTGCACTTGCAAAACACAAGCCAAAATTTGCCAGGAAATGAAATCATGCTGAATATGATCCACTGAGACTCTGGATGTTACTGTTGCAGGTATTCTCTACGCTGTTGTGGACTGTACACTCAGTACATGCAAAATGCAATCAGTTACCTATATGCATATTTTGTAGATACAATATATTTTTAAATTTCACCTTTGAAATTGAAGTATATATTATTGATTAAAATTTTATACTTTGAAATGTTACCATGCTCTGCAGTGCTTAAATTTTGCCAAGGCCTTGTACAGCTGCATAAATGTGACTGAAATAACCAGAAGTTTTGCTTGGAAAATCTGATTATGCTGCAAGAGCGAAATGTTCCAGCTCATGAGGGCGAAAGACTGACTGTGCCTCTCCTTTTAGTGAATAGTGATTTTGCACCGAAAAATAGAGCCTAAGCAAAATATATACTGAATAAATCTTTATCTCGTCTGTGTCATAGATTCTGTTCTTTCTACATCTCATACAATCCAGGAGTGATAGTCAGTGAACAGTGACCAAAAAAGTGACCATGTATCTAATTCAGTATTTATTACACACTAGACGCATCTTAAACATGTCCAACACGCACATATTGCAGACAGCATGGAAAGATGCTGACAACTCTGGAGAAGCAGGAGATCTGAGCTGCCTCTGACTTGTAGCTCAGCCCACCCACATCAGGAGCTGCTGCCTCTCCTGGAGCCAGGACACCACCAACCAGCTGCTCAATGGCAGCAGCTGCGTGTCCCAGCTTCTGCTTTCATTGCTAGCCTTGATTTTTGATTCTAAGAGAGCATTCTGCTCTCTGCTGTCTGTGTTCTTCCCAGCATCATCCCATCGCACAGATTCTGCAACCATGCGCCCCCATTTATACTGACGTATGAACAGCCTGCAGTGTTAACAACAGCACAATGGTTTGTGTATGAAGTGCAACAGCTTGTAGAATTTTATGTACATTTGTCTATAGCTGTTTGATTGCAAAGTTTGGTGTTTGAAGGTTATTGATTAGAAAGCTTTGTTTCTAATAAGAGAAACAGAAAAAACCTTCAGCGCACTTTATTTCTGCCTACACTGTATCCCGAGAACTGGCACAACACATTGTCTGTAGCAAGCCTTCTCCAGTGCAAGCGTCCTAATAAATATTGCCTTGATTTCAACATCTGGTTCATATTAAATAAAACTACAGATGTGAATCCAATAAAGACAGAAATTTTGGAGGGAACATAAAAGGCTTTAAATTAACCAGCAAGACGTTTGTGTTAATTTGCAAAAGAAAAAAAGGCAAGTAAAATTACCACAGGACACTTTCCTGTGTCTTAGATAGAAAGGGGAGCATAACAATGTCAATTATTTTTACAGCCACCTCATCCTTAACATGATATGAAACTTCAGACTGAGTTCAGGCATTACAGTTCTAGCTCACAACATTCTAGGCTTTGGTATTTTTAAACTTAAAATCTTAAGATTTGGGGGGAAGGATAAAGGCAAGTGTGTGAGAAGGGACGTTTATCAGCTAAAGAATTATGAACAGAATAAAGACAATTACAGTGCTGTTTTACATTAACAGCATAAGCACCAAATTTTTTCTTGTCTTCGTAGAACCTTTGTATTTCATGTGTATACATACATTATAATAGCACCCTAGTTATTAATATATATTATATAGAGATCAAAACAAAAGAGGTGTTCCCATGCCTTCAGTTAAGTCTACACTGAAATTCACCATTGAGAAGTCATTTCAATTAAATCGTTTCACATTTTGCTGAACTGAGTTTAGATTTTCAGAACTTCTTTGCACGGTGGGACAGACCAAAGTGTTGCCAGCCCTATCTAGGCTCACTTACAGTTTTCTAGTGAAGTATTAAAAAAGCACAATGGAATGGGTTTGTCAGGATGGTATGCGATTAGTATGTGTAGCCAAGTTTATGGAGGGACATGAACATGGGTTGTTTCCTTGCTGTTACCCTTCCCTTTGCAAGGTAGATGGCAGGTAGTTTGCATGTGATCTGCAATCACACCTCCATTTTACACATCAGGCTTTTCTAAAGTAGTTTCAGGGAGCACATCTGAGTGCAAATAAGTCAAAACCAATTACTTCATTTTGAAATATTCCATATTTAAGCTTCATTTTTATTAACTGGTACAGAGGAAACATTTTAAAATAAAGTTCCCTTGTTGAAAACTTTTTCAGACTGATTTCTGTATCTTTACTACTGTTACCTCTTTCACACTTCCCAGAAGGTCTTAATGGTAAATACACTCACTCTGGCACAATTCTAAGCCTTTGCCACTTTGGAAACTCTAAAATTCAAATTCACATTAATTTCCTTGATTCAAAACAATACAATTGAATCACGCTGGGAAAACTGTACATTATTTCCTGTCTAAAGCAAAAGTAGGTACCTGCCACTTCATGGAAAATGCAAAATTTTATGAAGATATAGGTAAGCCTTGTCCTTACAGTCTCAGAGTGCAGCAACGAGGCCATGGTATAGAAAGAAGAGAACCCTCTGCCTCCACTTCCAAACGGTTTTTTTTTTTGCATGTATTTGATTTCTTCATGCATCTCCTACAACCATTCTTCACAGAGAGTGCTCATTGAGATGAAGAGGCAAGAGGTGAGACTGAGGTGGGAGACTGGAATAGCGAGCTGAGTGACTGCACTAGCTATTTCTTAGATTTTTACAGTATATGATGGTGCTAAATGAAGTTTAACAACCTAAAATTTAAGTTAATGATGTTTCTTGTAAGAAACCAGGAGAATATATCATGCATACAGCTTGACATCATTTATTGTTAATTTCAGAATGGCATTTCCACAGGCATATTGTGCTGAAATTGTATTCTGCCATTCCTGCAGCTATCATAAGAACATCAGATCAGTGGGATCTGGCAGTGTCTATCACAGCAGATAGATCCAGTGTGTCTGGTGACACTGACTGTCCAGCTGTCCAAATTGATGTCTCTAAAGTCGTACATGATAGTTCATGCAGCCAGGCAGTGAGGTAAAGTGGCAGACAGCACGCTCCAATGTCTTCCCAATACTGGGTTAGGACAACACCGCAAAGCTCACCCATGGGATCCTGAAATGCACCTGTCCTGCAGTGTAGACACAACCCTCGTCATACACCGGTTAACGCTAATAACCTCGTACTGCAATGGACCGCAGTTAGGCACAGGCTGTTTCACAAAGGCTGGAAAGTATAGTTCAGTTCAGCCAAAGACATAGATAAAACCACTTATTTTACCAAGTCCTAATGAAGCTGCTGCTTCATCATCATCCTGCCCTGCAGTCATCATTCTCCCAGTCCAAACTCACTTTTTTCTTTTCCATTCCATTCTATTCAATTCCATTCCCAATTTCCATTCCCATCTCCCCACACCCCCAATAGCCCGTTCCTTACATCTTATCCTGAACCAGAACATTTCTATCTTCCCTTCAATTTCAGATATTTCTGAAACACCTACTAACTCTTCCCCAGCTTCTTTTTTTAGACTTCTCCTTCTACTCAACATCTACTCTGTTTCAACACTGTTCCTCCATCCCTCACCAACATTTACTCATCTTTCTTCAGTCCCTTGATAGGTCTCAGCACTTCTGGCAAAAAGCGAGGGGAAACTGCAGCACACAAACCTTGTTTGGTCACAGCAGTCCGATGATGTATTGTGTGTCATCAATCCCACAGAAACCCTGAAGTACATAAAATATGATAATGGCAGCCAGCCCAGAAGAAACTATCAGATCTGCTGATATTCTGCCCGGGTTTTGTGGGAGATCAGGAAAGGTAAGAGGGAGTGCATGGGAAATTAGAGAGATAAGAAACTTGGAATGATATGGAAATCAGTGCAGCCAGTCAAAAAGGGTTGGCTTTTCTGGTTTTGTTTATGTTTTTGAAAAGGCAGTGATTTAGGAGAGAATATTTTTATTTTATAGGAAAGCAAAGTGCCGCAGGTTAAAGTTTGATATCAGGTTCACTGTCAATGTGAAGATATACTGAAATTTTACTCTACTGCTACTGTGATCAATCATCTGAATTCAGGCTACACTTCCTTGAAATATGTATTTAAGACCTGGATATAGTCAGCAGAAAGAGAGAAGGGCAATGGTGTTCACAACATGATCTGTGTAGCTTGCAGTCATCCCCATTCAACCCAGAGTTATGTCCATTCAGTTGCTCAACCAGCTCCTGTTCTACTGTTAAGACATGTACGTTACTGACTTTTGTTCGTCACGAATAGAAAAGCCTAGGGTGGGGGCTGGGGTGGGGTGTTGTGTTTGTTTTGTTTTGTTTCAGGTCATAAAATGCTGTTGTGCTGGATCTTCTATGTTTTTCCTGCTTGAGAATTGATCTTAATTTTAGTTCCCTTAAGTAACGCTCAGATAGTGTCCTGGATTTTTATTTTGTCTTTACTTTTACCATGACTCCATCTTAAATCAAGGATTGAAGGTCTTACGTACAAAGGTCATTTAACAATATTGCCAGAACTAACCTAGAGACACACCTACAGAAAGCTTAGATGAGTTTCAGACAAACACTTGAAGTTTTGAATAATTATTTGAGTTAAAAATCCTGCCTTTGTAGATTTCCTATTCTGGGTGAAAACTGGACAAAGAAAACTGAAAGAAAATGGAAGCACTTATATCAAGTAATTAAAACCACATGAGACTGCACAGTCTGAGAAAAATATGTGACATAAGAAAGTTTTCTCTTGACTGTTAAACAGGCATCAGTTACTTTTTATTCCAGGTACACATCTCAGCTGTCCTAAGCTCGTTTCAAGCGGCAAGTTTCTAAAGGACATTTTTATGGCTGGGCTACAGGGTCCTGCTTCAGCTGCAGAAGCTCAAATGCTGTATCATTGCAAAGCAGGAGAGGACAGACCACGATGCAGTTTTTGTTTACCCCGATCCTCACTCTACATGACAGGATATGTTTTGCTGGTCAGCTCAGACACACTGTATTTACAACTGCCATTTTATACAGGTAATCACTGATTTTACACCCACAGTCGCTCATTTTCCCAATGCTGGGTCCAAGGAAGCAATTTTATTTTCTCGTCTTCTGCAGCAAATGATGTGTGTATCTTACAGACAGCAGTCTGTATTTTAACTACTCATAATTCAGTTCTGAGGGTTATGAACCTTTAATAAATCACATCTTCTGGAGCAATGTCCAAATGCAGACATTTAAACACAAGTTATTGAAAGTTAGTCTCTGTTACACTGAACAGTATATCCCATGTAAATGCACTATATATTGCCGATTGACTTTAGCAGAAGGTCTTTATAAGAGCATGTTTAAAAATCAGATAAGCAATACCTTAGCCTTTATCCATCTTTCTATACTCTTCAGTTTGTTTATTTATTTATTTTTCTATTTGATGACAGTCCAACATAAAACACAGAGTCATATCAAGGAGAAACATGGTTTCCCCATCTCAGCCAGCTGTCATTCTTATGTGGACATTTAACCATCCTGCTTCTTCTGTGATCTACATTTGGCTCCAGGACTTGTCCTGAAGGAAGGGCAGAGCGATGCCTTCTTAAATACTAAGCTATAACTTAGTGTTTAAAAGGCATACTCCTAGGAACCAGTGTTTGAACCATGTGAATTCTTAAGCAAAAGAGAGCAAAAAAATTAGATTTCCCACTACGTAACCACAGAGCAATTCTATAAACAACGGGTGGAGGCAGCACTACTCCTTATTTGCATGGAGATGGTGGGACAGTGAAGCACATACCAAGAGAGTGTTGAACGTAATAATCAAAACCAACAGCAATATACAATAGACCACCCAAAACACAGCTGTCATAGTTTTTCAGCTCTGCCATGGAAACAATGAGTAGAAACAACAAGCACAATAGTTTTGAAAAAAGCATCTCTACTTTTCAAAGTAGAATTTTAAACTTTGAACCAACCAGAATAGTATTTAGAAACTTCTTTGCAGATATAATTTTTTCTGCATGAGATCAACTGTGCTAACAGCACCGGCGAGGCGTAGACTCTAACAAAGTGGTAGGTTAGTGTACTGTGTAGGAGTTAGGTATGTTAGAGAAGCTGCTTTAGCTGGATATTTCCTGGTATTTAAAGAATTGCATTCAGAGGTAATGGATGTCAATACTTAATCAGAACAACCATCATTTTATATCATACAGAGATTATTACATGGAAAAAATATATTAAAATGGTTTTGAAGTCTTTCCATTTTCATTCTCTCCTAGAAATAATGAGCTTCCTGTTAGCAAAACCACTTTGTTACAAACGAAAATTACAACTAGAGTCATTTCCTAGCAGGCCTTGAAAGGTGTGGCAGACAAGTGCTAAGAAAAGGTCCAGTCCCTTCGCATTCTGAGAGAAACATGGGGAGATGATGGTTTAGATTTCCGGGGCACTGCTGCAAGACTGCCCACATCCCTGTGGGGCGGCCTGGGGGGCCACCTCATTTCTACTGGTGCTGAATGTCTGTACTCAAGAGTTTCTTCCTGTAAGGAAGGTTCTCAAGAGACCACATTCATAACTGGGTATCTCTCAGCCCATGTGTGAGTCTTGGCAGCTCCAACACACAACACTCACTACACTTTATCGAAAAACTGCACTGAGTAAGAAATTGCTGATGACAAGGACAGGGAACTGCTGGAGAGGGTCCAGCGTAGGGCAACCAAGATGATTAAGGGAGTGGAGCACCTCCCTTATGAGGAAAGGCTGAGGGAGCTGGGTCTCTTTAGTTTGGAGAAGAGGAGACTGAGGGGTGACCTTATTAATGTTTATAAATATATAAAGGGTGAGTGCCATGAGGATGGAGCCAGGCTCTTCTCGTTGGCAAACAATGATAGGACAAGGGGCAATGGGATCAAGCTGGAACACAAGAGGTTCCACTTAAATTTGAGAAAAAACTTCTTCTCAGTAAGGGTGACAGAGCACTGGAACAGGCTGCCCAGGGGGGTTGTGGAGTCTCCTTCTCTGGAGACATTCAAGACCCACCTGGACATGTTCCTGTGCAACCTCACCTAGGCGTTCCTGCTCCAGCAGGGGGATTGGACTAGATGATCTTTTGAGGTCCCTTCCAATCCCAAACATACTGTGATACTGTGATTAGATAGTAGGACATAAATGCTTCTGGTTTGTGGATGGGCTCCAAAGCATAGCAAGATTAAAGCTAAAATTTGTGAATTCCTCAAGCTTGGGGTGCCTTGGTGATTAGATGCCCAACTTCAAACATCTAGGGTTTGATTCCCCTGAGCCACATCTGCCACTCCTCCAGATTACATCTACAGTGGGAGCTACCGGTGCTTCAGACACTTATACCTAGTAGAGACAAATAAGAAATTATTTTCCTATCTGTTAACACTTCACAAAAATAATGTTTTTCCTAAGTCTGGATTGGAGGAAACATTTGAAAGTATTTCATATCACCATGAGAAATGACTGGCTAGACAAATCCTTCGCCTACAAGTGTAAGAGCTTGATGCGCAAGTTTC
Source organism: Nesoenas mayeri (assembly GCF_963082525.1). Lineage (NCBI taxonomy): Eukaryota > Metazoa > Chordata > Aves > Columbiformes > Columbidae > Nesoenas > Nesoenas mayeri. The sequence continues at coordinate 61,234,803 of NC_137540.1, read as the reverse complement.
TGCTCTGAATTTGATGGTTCAAACCCAGATCTCGGAAAGTTCCCTACACCACCATATTGGTTGCATAGGGTGGTACTATGCTCGCTCTCTTACTTGAAAAAGAAATTCCCTATTGAACCTAGACTTTCCATCAAAAGCAAGGGTTAATCAAATCCTAACTAAAATTTTTGATAGGGCAGGTCTGTCCCGTGATCCCTTTCTTTCTTTCTACTCTCCCCAAAACATTTGACAAAATGAATCTAAACCTAAACTAGCCCTTATCTTAAGCCTAGTTGATGAAAATGCACTTTCAGAAGCCAGTTATTGTACAGGAAGATAAACCAGTTCACTTAAGTTTTGGTGAGCCATATAACAGCAAAAGACCATCTGCCATCCTCCTGCTGTCCTTTCTGCGCTGCAAGAACAGAGCAACACATACCTACTAACTCTGGCAAATCGTAACGCTATGGGGAGGGCTCGCAATGCTAGTTTCATTTATTAAAGCCCCACATTCCTTCTTTGAAACACTTCCAGCCTGAGCCCCACATGATGTGGAGACTCAAGGAAAAATTAGGCTGGAGAGAAGAGTCCTGAAATCCCATCCTCAGTGGAGCTGCAATGACGACAGGCAGAGTTGGACAACTCAAGGGTGTTCACACTGTTTTCAGCATCTGAAGATATTTAATGATGTTCTAGGGAAAAAAAAAAAAATAAAATGCTAGTATGTGATGTGACTCATATGGTCTGCATGGTACTATGACATTCAGGGACAAAAGAACTGAAGAAAAGAAGAATTATATGATAAATTGTACACATTTCTGTATTAATAGAAATCTGTAGATTCAAAGAGGCAAAACATTTATTAACAAATTCAAGCTTTAATAAAAATGTAAAGACATTTTTTCCACTTTAACTAGAGGGGAGGAAAAAAAAAATAGAACAAAACCAAGAAACAACCTATCTCTCTCCTAAACTTCTGTGCCCTCTCACCCCCAACATCTCAGTCTCCACTGAGCACACATAGATCACGTCTGCCTCAGAATGTAAATACACAGCAGTGCAACAGAAGAATTAAAATTAAAAGATGAGTCCGAGGAACAAAACCAGCTAACAAATGTATCTTGTTAGACTGCTGGCAGAGAACAAGATTTTTATCAGAAATGCTGTTTTTCAGAGGACACCCGGATAATTTCCTCCTAATAAATTTCCATCTTATTGAGAGCCCTGAATGTGCTGCCAGTCAGAGAGAATCTCCCAAGGGTATGGCTTACGCAGCTCTCCTACCACTGGATTAGATGTGCTCACAGACTTCAAAGTATAGTGAGTATAGACTACCTCTAAAAGTGTGTTTGGGTATTTTTAAAAGCACACAATACCGGTAGAAGTTTGCCTCATTTTAGACAAGATTCACTACTTTGTTTATTGCAGTCTTTTCCCCTGGATTCAGAGGAAGTGAGTGTGCATAATTCCACATTCCCTGGAAGGCAAAAGGAGAATGTCAGTCTAAGTAGTTTGTGTTGGTTTTTTTGTAATTCCATGAATCAAAGCATGCTTTTTTACTGCTTCTCCTATAATTTTTCATAAATCTCTCTCCTTTCCCTTTAAAAATATTTAGAGGAAAAAAGAACTGTGTGTCATAAGGTATTAGCTGATTAGTTCATTCAAACAGTGCTAATTATAGGTTTAATTGCTTAAATGTGAAAGTGGTTTATTTAAATTAGCTGCATCAAACGTACAGTGTGCTCAAAACCTGAAACATTTTGGTCCTGGGAACCTGGGTTATTTTCTGTAAACAGAACATGCGAAATATAAGATGAGAAACAATGTGCCTCTCTGTACTGATCGGGAAACTCATTTAAACCCCAAACTCCCTCCTCCCCTGCCTCTGGGGTCGGAGAACAGCCTCATTTGAACAATGACTAATGGAATGCACTGAAATGTGCGGAGGGTTGAAAGGAGAAATACTATTCAAGCCAACAAACTCATTTCATTTGTGATTTAGAGGGGCGCTGCACCTTTCCCCTGAACTCCTCCTGAGAAAGAATGAATAGGCATCTCAAGGTTATGTAAAACGGGGCATTTTGGGTGGAAAACTATATTGGCTTTTAAAATAATAAATGAAGAAATAAATAAAGGTTTGCTATATCGTAAAAATACTGCAGGGAAAAGATGTTTGAACCACAACAAAAATGTAGCCAGAGCTATAGTGGCTATAGCAATGACAGGAAGACTATGCTTGTGAATTAAAAAATATGCTGTATTAAATACACAGCATTAGAACTATGAGCAGAGTGCAAGAGATGAGCTCAGCTTTTTCATCTGAAACAAAGAGAAAAAAAAAATAGAAAGAAAAATAAGAGAATTTTAAAGAACAGAAAACATTAGATAATTAACATACTGAAGAATGCCTGGCTGCCAATCCCTCCATCTTCCTGTGTTGACAAAGGAATGCATATATACATATAGATAGAAGCTTCTTTTTTTTAAGAAAGAATTTTTTTTAAGGAAGAAAGACATTCAGAAGAGCTAAATTCCCCAGACATATTAGTTTTCATGTTCTATATCTCTGTTTGGTCAGTAATCAAGTTGTATCTGAATGTTATTGCATTTTTCTAAACCTTCAAGTTGATATTAAGCCCCAGTATTCTCAATATTATGGAAGTACACACAGCAGCAGCGGCAAAGGCTGGTGGATGCAGAAAGCTCCTCTTAATTTAATAAGGGTTTTTAAACCAAACGCTATGCACCATTGACTACGCAGGAAAGCTATTTTTTGCTACAAAAGTTCCCAGCTCATGAATATCCTTGTACGCTTCTCTGTGCATAGCCTCTCTCCGTGCCCCCTTTTCCTGCTGAGAGGGTCATATGGCCACAGGAGAGCCTGACCCCCTGTTTACATTTCACTGTGCAGATTACTCAGTGAAGAATAATACTACAGCTGGTTACTGCTTACAATTATTTAGCTTAAAAAAAAAAAAAAAAACCATCAAAAAACAAACCCACAACACTTTAAAAGCTGAATTTATATAAATCCATCTGTCTCTATGTCTCTTTCTCTTTCTCCACATGCAACTTGCCATTTATTTTTTAACTTGTAAATTTGCTATACTCGTTCATTCCAAGCCTGGAGCTTCCTTTTTGGGTGGGGAGGATGGTTATACTTTCACTCCATGCAATGCAGAGCCCTAACTTGGAAAGGTTAGAATGTAAAAAAATGTTTGGAAAATATTATGACCATATTTTAGATAACCAAAATCAGGCAGGGAGAAGGTACATTCCTAAATCATGCAGCAGCCAGTGACAGAGAAAGCAATATGCTCCCAGACTGGAGGCTGAGCCAACAGTTTCATCTCTAATTTTTGGAGATCCCTATCCTCCTGACACACAGTGGTGCCTCCACAGAGAAACAAGTTTGAGGATGTCTAAGGAAAAATGCAGCTACATTCAATAGCCCAAACAAAAAAGTGCCGAAAAGATAGTATTGCAAATGTAGAAAGAAGGTCCTGGGTAGATTTTGCTGAGATTAAATCTAAGTTGAGTGGATTTCCAATGTGATCAGGGAACAGCATGTTAAGGGAGAGAGTTGGAGACATATCCTCAGGGGATTTATGTGGTTATAACTCCAGATGATCCCAGGGCTGTTGGAAAATGAGATACAAAGGGCTCTATTCTGCCCTCATTTACACAGCACTTAACACTGATTTTCATGCCATTTAAACCAGACTGTCATGTAAAGTGTCTTGATCATTGAAAATGGTTCCAAATACATATTCTTCCCTCAAGATTACTGAATGCAATTCAGATCATGGGACATTTACATGAGTGGAGCCAGCCTTTAGAACAGAGGTACAGGCATTAAAATAGAGGTTGCAAGGAAACTAACCTGAATTGGCCCGTTTCTCAGATACCTAGCCAAAATAACCATGTAAATTAGTTTCCTTAACAGTTTCATATTTGTATTTGTCAGAGCAAACTGGTATTTATATACTAGACATACTTCATATAAATGCAACATTCAGAATGCCATCCTTTAAGACTACAGTCTAATTTGCTAATATATGTAAATCTATAATATTACCAGTAAGTTGCAGTAAGAGGGATGCGCCACATCTTTCATTCATCATATGATATCATGGTAATATGTCTCCTCATTCTTAGGTGTTTCTAAAGTTTAGCATTTCGCAGTTACAGAGAGTTATGTTGCCCTCTGGATAAAAGATGGAGAAATACATGGCAATGCTGACTTTTGAAGGACAACTATTATGCAACATAATAAATACATGGTCTGTTTGTCCCCATGTATCTGTGCTGACACATGTTATGAATAGGTCTGTTTTACCTTATTCCCATTATTTTAATCCTCGGCCACTTAAAAGAACATGAGACAGTCGGCTGAAAGGTGTTATTGTATGTTATTATACTCATGGTTGCATTTCAGTTACTGACTTTATTATCTCCTTATTAAACACCATACTTAAATTATGGTGGGATACCAGCAGATGTGATCCTGTTCTGTATAAGGCTGTACTTTAAAAAACCCAGCCCATTCTGTGAAGGTACATGCTACAGGCATTCCTGAAAATTGTAAGCAACTATGAAGGCAGAAGGCAAGAGAAGGTCACAGGTCTCTTCTTAACCTTTTTTGATACTTCCTCAGGCTAGGTCTGTATTGAATTTAGGATGCCAGGCAAAAGAACCCACCAAAATTATGCAGCAAGTTCCCTTGTCCAGTCTTGTGCATTCATAGCGCTGTCTTTGGATACTGTAGACTGACCTATGGCATGGGCATTACCCTGAAGTTGGCTCAAGCTCAAACCTTACACCTGAAACTAAGTAAAAGCCCTCATGTATGAAGTATGGATAAGAAGCAAACTGGATCTCAAGGCTCAGGCTCACAATAAGAACATAAAGAGGTGTCTTTAATTAATGAAGAACCTCTTCAATACACATTTTGACACATTTCCACTTATGATTATATTTTTTTTTTTTAAGTAGTGTGTTGCATATTTGACCACTTCAGAATCCTGTTCTGTTTGGGAAATAGATAAAGATAATGCAACAAGAATGTACTCAGTACTATGCATTACAGCAGCAGTGAAGCATTTCTGTGCCACTCCTCTTTTCAATCTCTGCAAGCAATGCAGCAATTAAATCATATGATACATTGAAAATTATATGATACATAACATAACATACATAACATGTATCATCACTATTCAAAATGATACAGAACATAACAAGGAAATAATGGCAAACATTAAGTGAAAGACAACTTTAAAATTCTGTGTCAATTTATTCTAAGAGTTAGTCCTAAAATAAAAGAACAGGGAAAAAAAAATGTAGTCTACCTATAATCAAAACAAACCACAACATTTCTGTTATGTAATGGCTAAAACTGAACAGTTTTAGATCTATTTTGTCACCAGATTTTGAGCAGTGTGTATACGTAGGAAACTAAAAGCCTGCTTGAAAAAATTCATGGGCAGGTGTTAAAAAAGGCAAAATTACTACACTGTTTCTTCTCTAACCTATAGACTGAACTTTGTGGCAATGTTCAGCGAGCACCCTTTCTTCTGAGTGTTCTCCTTATGCTCTTCAGACTGAAAAAATGCAGATATATGTCAAAATAAAAATAATGCCCACTGAGAAGGGAGATGAGATTAGCTTTTCTTCCCCAATCTCAATTCATTTTCAGTTTGGATTTGATATGAGTTCTGTGGGAGAGATTAGAGGGATTCCAGCTGCAGTGCTTTTCTCTGCAAGGCACCTTTTTGTGGGCTATAAAATAACAAAAAAATGTTGTAAGTTTGGAGTGGACATATGGTCTTCTTTTCTGCATATTGTCTAAGAATTTGTACAAAGGACACATGTCTCAGTTTATCAAAGTTTCTTCTTTTTTAGAAATAGAAAATTTGGTAAAAACCAAAGATAGCAAGGGAGTTCTAGTACTACTTCCTTAGTGAGTACTAACTTGATTTTTATTTCTCTAAATGTTATTAACTTTACCAACATCAAAGAAAGCTCATACCCTTAACACAATGTGAAGAAAAAAGGTATCTGGCTGCACTGGCCTCATGTTTCATTGTACTATCACATCACAAGCTGCTGCACTTGATAGAAGAAATCATATATCCTCCACAAAAAGAGAGAATAAAAGAAAAAAATAAAGGAATATATAGCAGTCTTTGAAAGTTCTGTAAATGCACATAGGCATCAAATGCCTTTCACACCACTCCGCTAGCAAAGGCACAAAGTCTCATGTCTTTAGCAAAGACAATAGAGAAGACAGAATTTAAAGTTGCCATTAGGGAGCACAAGTGAATAAGGAGTAATGTTTCTGGTGGGGTTTCCCTTTGAAATTTTAGAGCATGCTAATGTAACCAGAACACCAGCTATTCTCTTCAGCCATATTGAGCACAGGTAGAGTGGTCATTCCTAAACATACGCCCACCAAATCATTAATAGCTTACTCAGCTCAATTTTAATCTCAAATACTTGCAAAAGGAAAAATAAAACAAAACAAAACCAAAATTAAAATAATTGCACCATTATAAGAATGTAACTGAGACAAGAAAAAACACAGTAACAGTGCTATGGAAAACATTTCTGCACCCCGCGCAGTCCTTTGGTGTGAGAGGACTGACACAACACCCCAGGGTGCTGGGGCTGGGTTTCAAACAGCCAGGTTCTGACAGGCAAAGGCTTCTCCATTTAACTTCTCATCAAACTGCTTGAGACCTAGGTATGTACATTTTCCTTCTCAAGTAGGGAGACAAATCATGGGTGAAAGGATATAACTATTTGCCTCCAAAAATTACTTGTAATGGTAAGGAGGCATTTTGGAAGTGAAGGATAGAAGAGATAGAACAAGTAGGGGTGCTTTTTTTTTTTTCACCTGAAATATCTATCACAAATCTGGGTTACAAGCCACATATTAATTAGATAAACTCCTAAATATTATGATTGTCTTGGTTATGTGTACGTACACTTAATAAAATGAGGACCATTAAAAGCCACATAGTAAGGCCTCTGTGTTCCTGTAAATAAAACTAAAAGCATGATCACAAGGTTATGGCATATATCTCAGGTACTGCGTGTGCATATGCACTATTCCAAAAATACCATGAGTTTTATTGCCAGGTATAACCTTTCACAAACACTGGACAAAAGTATGTATGTAGGTGGTAGCACTTCAGTGGAATTGGCAGATTGCAGCTAAACTAATGGTGTAACATGATACGTATTTTCTATTTAATGTGTTGTGAGAAATCTAAACACAGTTAAGATTTTTATTTTTATTGCTTTCATTTTCCCTTTTCTCCAATGTTCTTTCAGTAGTACAAGCACTGAAAGCTGAACAAAACCCATAATGTGATGTTTAAAATAGTTACCATTTTTCAGGAGTATTTTTTAGGAGGTGGTAGAGATTGAGAGGTTGTTTTCTAAATTAAGAGTCCAAGATTTATGGGCAATTTGAGTGGTACCTGGAAGATTGAAGCAGTAGGAAGGAGAGAAAGAAGTAATGGTGTTGTATTCCATGGCAGAAATAAAAAGCTTTTGCTGTCAAATTCTTATTACCAAGATTTAATACTTTTGCTTATTTATTTGAGCAAATACTTAAACTTGTTCATCTCAGTCTTGAAACACACCTTGAAAAGCCTGGGTCAGGCTATTGACTTGACCACTAGTCTCTGATGAGGTAGCAATAGAAAAAAATGCCACAGCCCTTGAGTACTGTACTTGAATACCTGAAATACTGCCAGTAGCATGGAGTGGCATGGCATACTGGCTAAAACCAGTCTTACCACCTCAAGTATAAAGCTGAAGTAAATATGTGATATCCACATGGTTAGACTACTGCAAGATCCAAGGCAATATGGACACAAGATTCAGGCTGCCTGTAACTCAGATCTCCCTGTGCATTCTCTACTGCTCACTCAAATGCAAAGAGCCTGGGCTGGCAGCTGGCTTCATGGCCAGACCTTCTCCCAAAGGCAACCCAAAGCTGCTGTATTATTTTACAGAGGTTCCTATGGCACGCTCATTACTGGTTTGCTATGTATGGAGAAACACCTACAGTCATATAGGAAGCACTATATAGGCACATATTAGGAAGAACTAATACTGTGTGTCCTCTCAACCACTTCCCATGGGAAAAACTTGTGCTTTGCTTGGTAGAGTTGCAGAGTTGTGGTCACTGTTGCTTTTGACATCTGTATATTGTTAAATATTTACATTAGACAGGATGAGGTCAAAGAACAGTGTTTTGCAACTGAAGCAGGACACAGTGAGGTCTGTGGGGATTTTTAAAATTTCCAGAGCTCATTCCAATGTGGGATCAGCCTTACAGAAAGTTATCCACTCCATAGGGATGAGATTTCCTCTTAACATAAGAGTGTTCCATTTTTCAGAGAAGTGGAAGGAATAACAAATGCCTTCCACATCTTTTACATATCCTGGACAAGGCAACCAAGTCTGCCTTCATTGGAATACAAGGCAATGAAGTATAAGGCTGAATATAAGCAACAGCTCTCTGATTTAAAATTTAAGGGGAAGCCAGTGAAAGCATCAGATAACAGATCTGTTGTGCTCACAGTAGGTCACCTTGTTGAGAATACACTTTTTAAGCCTCCATTCCTGGAGGCTTTTACATTCTGAAGACAACATAACGGGTGTCATACGTGTTGAGAGTTCATGTAAGAGCAACAATTGTACAAGTATCTAAGTGTAGATCCTCAGCTAGAGATGACAGTGATTTTCCGATGCATAGGCTGCATCTCGGAGTTTCAGTGTGTGTAAGGGATTCAATAGTAATGTAAACCTGCAGCTTGACATCACCAGTTCCTCCTTGTACACTTTGATGTACACAAGAAGGTGGAGGAGGAACAGCTGTAGACAATGGGTGGCCAGGTGGCACTACAGAAGGACAACACCCTGCCTAGTCCCACCTGTGGATCTGGGCTGCTTTCTGCTCTCCTGAGAGGCAAGGACAGCAGAGCACCTTGGGACTATATCGCATCACAACAACAAACCAGCATTTACATGTCTTTCAAAAATTCATGCATTACATATTCTTTCAAAATTACAGGTTTAGTAGTGTGGAATAGATGCCTTCAGGATGCTACTATTCCTTTGCCAAAGTTACTGATAACTTATCATAATCACTCACCCAGCAGGCCCCCACTGTTCTTACAGATGAATCACTTTGAATATTCTCCTTTTGTCCTTCTTTCCCATGTAATTATTCCTGAAAATAATCTCCCATCAAATGAGTAAAACCTGGGCAGGGCCACTCAGATTCCATGAAAATAAACATACTATTTTCTGAAATCAAGTAAATATTCCCTCATTTTTCCATGCTTCAATTTCCAGCTTTCCTTCAAATTAATATTCCATGCCTGGTACATTTTAGCTGAAAGATTTTGTATGTAATAGGTTATTATTTCTAGCTGTTTTCTTATTTGTTCAAAACTTGTCAAAAAAAAAAAAATCCATGGCTATTTCTTGAAGAAAAAGGACCAAAGTTGATTTCTTTGAAAATATTAGTCTTCAGCCATTTAAAAAATATATATCTGATTTCATATTCATGCCACACAGTGTAAGCCTCTTTTTGTACTATTATAAATGTAAACATCTAATTTTAACAAAGTCTAAGAAATTTCAGTATACATTCGCATATATTAGGATTTTAAGATAAAAATGTTTCATTTTCACTGCCTCAATATGCAGGAGGAATAAACAGGTTATGAACTGTCTATATTTGCATCCTAGTAAAAGTCTCATACTATCGAAAACCCCTGATATTTTCAGATTTTTCAGAGAACATTTCTTCTCAAAAGTTGAAGCTGACAACTAAACAAAGGATCTTGGAAACTAGCCCACAGAAAACAGTTCAACTGTAACACACAAAACAGTGCTACAAAACAGTTACACGTGACCTATTTATTACTTATCCCTTTATTTGGGCAAATAAACACATTAGTATTTCACTCATGAAGAGTGTATAATTTGTGCTGAACACCGTTTCATGCCTACTTGGTGTACAGCAAATCCCTTGCAGTGGTGCAATTTGACAATGATACAGCATGAACAGTCACAGACAGCCCGGACATGCGAGCTCCCAGCAGTCACCCTCTTTTCCTGTGTGTTTTATAAATGCATTTTATGGCAGTAGTATGAACTGCCTATTTGTTTCAGCCGATCCAAATAGTGTATTATTGGCTGATTAGAGAAGAGATATTTACTTACAATCTTGCAGACATACTTTGCTAAACTGTTCGATTTACTGTTCAGTACAGTTAAAATTTTAGTACTCCTGATGTGGTACCAAATAGGCTTAAACAACTGTGACAGATGGAAAGAGGCAGACTTCTTTTTTTATTTGACTATTTTGCAAGCTTCAATTAAATACCCACAGTTGAGGCACTCATAAAAAATTGTAATATTCTTCTACGGTAGAAAATAGAGCCAAAATAATGTTTGCTTTAAAGAAGTTGCAAGAAAGTTTAGACTAATTAAAAACAACCCTAAACACCCACTTTTTCATAGGTACAGGGACTGTGGGAGATGGAACAGAGACTAGAAGACAGGAAACTGCCTCTTACATGCCTCTTACATGCCTCATACACAAACCACAAACACACTACTACAAATTCTAGCCATTGAGCAATGTATCATTACCATTAGTGCCACAAGTATATCTCAAAGCCCTTACTGAGCAGCCCGCTGCAACAGAATGGAAAAGAATATAGATGCCAGTTCATGTGGGGAGATGGATTAAGCTGGAATGGTTACAGGAATTCCTGCTCTGTACTCTGTGTCCCACCTCTCTCAGAAGCTGGTGTCCCCAGCGCAAGGGCACACAGAAATGTCATGATTTGCAGCCAACCTTTTTAATCTGAACCAACACTGGAGATTTTTAAAACAGAATCTCGCTTCACGACTGAATAAAAACACCCAATATGAAGGATAATACCTAAATTAGAACAGGTTTAAACATCTTTGCTTGTCTCAGAAGGATTTTGCCATTCTTGGTTTTCTATCTCCTAAAAAAAAACGGTAAAACCAAAACTCCACTCTGTGTGTACTTAGCCAGGGAAAATTGTCTTGGAAAGCTTAGAGTAAGAAGTCAGGATATCAGAAGAGACTGATAAATTATCCTTGGGCCCAACAGCAAAGCTGTTGGTTCTGCTTTGCATTTGACAGGCCCAGAGAGCAGGAAGTAACTGTTAAAAATGGAAGCTGCTTACTTTTCATCTTGTACCTAAACTGGTAAAGTTTAGTTGCTTTGTATAACCCAGAGAAAATTAACTGCAGAGCAAACTTTTCTTTCTAGCGCCATGTCTTTGCTAGCCCTTGTCTTCACTAGGATTGTTGTAGTCTCATAAAAAGGTGGAATGGTGTTCCCAGTGAGTAGTAAACTTGCTGCAGAATGTGCTTCAATAGGGAAACAAACAGGTTTGCTTACAAAAATCAGAAAGAAGTTTTTGTGCCTGAAATTGTTGATCATTCATTTTCCAAGCAGATTTTACTTTGATATGTGTCTTTTAAAAGGAGTTAAACAATTCAAAATCAAATTAAATGTTTTATCTCAGGTTCATCTAAAATTTTTAATTATTTATTTCCCCCAAAGCAGATATTTGTTTTTATTTGAATCCTGGAACAGACCTTAAAAATCAGTTATTTGCCTAGACCATTTAAAATCTTAGCCATTTCCACTGAGAAGAAATCTAGCAAGCCAACAAAGAGTGCAGGAAAAATCTATAACTAGCCTCCAAAAGATGTGTCCATTCATCTCTAACATACAGGACCAGCCAAAAATGTGTATTCAGAAATATGAATGGGGAAATTTGAAGGAAAACAGCAAAATGCAAAATATATTGTGTTGTAAAACAAGTGGTACTCATCCACTAGCAAACTGCCAGCATGTCATTCCTAATTTGCTATCTAGTTTTATACCATATGTGCAGATAGATCAAGTCTCTTTCACGGATGTATGTAGAACCTAGGGCAAAAATAATATTAAATGCAAAAAGTATGAACTTGAATTTCTGTTTCTATTGCTCTAGTTCCCTTGCCCTGTTGTGTTTGGGGAACATTTTGATGAAATCATCATCCTCAAGCCATAACAGCTTGGGATTACTGTAAGATTTCAAAAAATGCAGAACTTGTCAAAAACTTTGCTGTATATCTTTTGAGGATTCTCTTTGGCAAGCATCAATACAAAGTTAACTTCATTTCAAATTTGTACACACATTCACACACCTTCTGTAGGACAAAATCAAACCTGCAGTGACCAAAGGGCTGTGAGTAACATGAGAAAGTCGGCTCTAAAATATATGAAGGAAATGAAAAAGAAAGTAGTAAAACTACATAATGAGAGGATGTTATTAAATGTCCATTAGATTTAGGAGTGTTTATTTTCATGACGTCTCTGATACTGGTTTAAAATGGGCCAAATCCAAATGTGGAGGTATATGCTTTCAAGAGAATTCTTTGTCTTCAGAGAATTCTCTAATGGGAAAGCTTTAAGAGCCATTGACTTAGTCCTTGGATTCTGAATTGATGTATCTGCTCTTTGCATCTTTAAGATGTTGCACAAACTACCTTAATTACTAAATAAAACAGTTCACATCTCAGAGGAGAAGTATTATGTATTTGGCTAAAGGAAAGGGAATCTCATGAAACAATCTAAATGCCTTCAGGTAACGCAAGTAGAATTGCCAGTGAGTTACATGCACACAATTCAGAGCAAATTTTGGGCCCATTTGATGCAATTAAGTATTAATTATTTCTTGTTTTAACCCTTAATAGGTCAGTAAAAAAAAAAGAGGGCTGCACAATGATGTATTATAGAGCCTGCCCCTCTGCTGTAGAATGAATGAGACTAATTACTCAAGCATAGTCTATTCTGCTTCTCCTAAATATCATGATACCATAAAATTATCTTGACCAGAATATTTCCAAACAAGATTCCAGAATATGGTGCAAAAAGTGGTATGAACCTGAACAGTCCGCTAAACCTGTCAGGGAGGTAGAGAGCCCATAACCACATTCTGAAAGAGCCCTGTAAAGAAAGATGGCAGTGATCCATGATGGTTTCTCTGGTAGCAAGTAGTTTCAGGCTTCCTACGTGAAGACCGATGCCCAAAAAGAAGCTGATTGCTGAGCTCCCCTGCTCAAGAGTTCTGTAGATCAGTAGGCAAAGTTCCATGAGAAATGTAGCATTAGTAACGAAAGCAAATGTACCTAGCAATAAGAGACTTCACTTTCAGCCACAGAGCTGTACTGTTCCATGTTTATGTAAAAAGTATCAGAAATCCAAGCTTTGTGAGGTTCATCTGATAAATACATATAAGGTTCCCCATCTCTTACTGGGGACTGTTCACCCCAATGTGAAGAATGTAACAAGGTATGAAAAGCCTCTGTTCAACAGGTTGAAAAGCCACAAGGCTTCTTTTCCATCTGCTTTACCCAGAAAGTGAAATGGGAGAAAAATTATAAATCATAAAATCAGCTTCGTCAAAGCAAATGAACTTACTCAGGTATTTAAAAGACAACAGAAGTTTATATTCTCTCCTAAACTCTTTATATCCACACTTGTTTCCTTCCTGGATAGTTGCATGCATTTCTTCCTTACAACAGAGACCTTTCTAATTCCTTATTGCTGTCAGTTTCTTTTTGTTTAAGAAGTGAAGCAGTGACAGGGAGTGGGTGTGGGAGCCATGTGACGGGAGGTTGTGCAGGCCAAGTGATGGCTACAGACATGCCAAGTACCTGCCGCTGATCCTGGAGCTGCCTCTCAGCCCCACGGTCACCCGGCCACCGCAGGCTGCGAGGCAGCCGCCAACCGCCCCTCCGGATGCTGAGCAGCAAATCGCTAAAGCAGCCAAATCTCACTTGCCACCTCCCCCCCAAGATTGGTAAGGAATGTCCAGCTTCTGTCTTAAAAACGTAAATTTATCTGCTGGGGGGTTTTGGTTGTTTTGGTTGTTGTTCTGGGTTTTGTTTGTTTGTTTTTAAGCATCAGTGCTTTCTTAAAAAGATAAAAAAGATCATTAACTTCCACAGAGCGAATCTGATGACTGAAGTAAATCTGTTCTCATTATGCTGGTTGATTTGTTGGCCTGAAAAGCCACAAAGCTGAGAACATGACAAGGGAAGATGAGGCACCATCTGCAGGGCCAGGCGGAACATGGCAGCTCAACGCTATCCAGGAGAGGACGCGTGCGAGGGAGGGATTTTCTTTTTTTAGGCAGGTATCTGAAACCTCATTTATCCCAAGGTTGGTTGGTTGACTGGTTGTTTGGTTTGCTTGTTTATTTATTGAATGTATCTTAGTCTAGTGAAGAACCACAGTGATACTCCCAAAGCTGCCCCTCTGGGCTCTGCAGGAATCCATCCTGGCAGACAGATCTGCAGACTTGGAGGAAGTTCAAGTATTTTCCAGTATATCAACAAATATGACAAGAAATCCCACTATATTCTGAGTGATACCATAATAATAAGTGAGGAATAAAGTGGTAACATTAGATAATCCCCATAGAAGACTAACTCTTTGATCTGCAGCATTTACATGCATGTCTTTACACTTTGTACATTGTAGGCATTTGATTTCTTACCAACAAAATACAGCTACAACCTCCACTAGAATGTTCCAGAAATAAAATTTTCCTTGATCCAGTTATATGCCTTCTAAGCACTGAGGGAGAAAACTGAGGCCTCAGATGACCACGGTGAGTAAATGAACAAGTTATCAGCAAATGCCAAGTACTAATAATGTCTATCTAGTTTAGCTGTTTCTGAATATTAAGTCAATTATGGTTCTGGTTTCTCTACAAGAGTCAGTGCATTATCATGATTTTAATACTTTATCTCCAAACATGTAGGCATGGCTGACACCAGGGCTTGTGTACATAGGGAGCATTAATAAGAATATTTTCATTGCCCCATTTCTGTCTGCGATGGGAACTAAACCTATTTTTACAAATAAATTTTGCATCAATTCATGTGAATAAAACTCATTCTCCCTTGTGTCCTTGACCCCCCTAGGCCTAGATTTCTTTTGATTTTATTCTGTCCAGGAAACATTCACATACTTGAGCAAATAGGAAATAATGAGCTATGACCTCTCGCGATACTGCTTGTCTGGTTACATCAGTGGATTTTCAGCAAGGGAGCCATTTCAATGGGTGTCAGTGTAAAGGAAATGACTCACTAGGCTGGCTTATAGCTGCTTGTAACTACAGAGACTGTTAACTAAATCCTAAATAAATAGCAATAAATAATAGAAAATAAATCATGTTTCATTGCTAGCATTAAAATCCAGTACATGTATTATTAAAATCAAATGGATGCAAATAGTCAAAATTCTCTAAGCAACAAATTTTTTCAAATGAAAGAACTGAAATTTTTGATAAACATCAAGAAGAAGAAACAAAGAGAGTAAAAAAGCCAAAAGGAAGACATGACATTTTCCTAGGCTG
Organism: Nesoenas mayeri; assembly: GCF_963082525.1. Classification (NCBI taxonomy): domain Eukaryota; kingdom Metazoa; phylum Chordata; class Aves; order Columbiformes; family Columbidae; genus Nesoenas; species Nesoenas mayeri. The sequence goes on along the minus strand of NC_137540.1, from coordinate 61,219,339 downwards.
TAATGCTAGAGTCATTCTTTCGCAGGCTTTACATCACAGAGAGCTCAGATTCAGATGATGTTGAAAATGTATGTCTCCTGAATACACCCCATCACCTTTCAAGATTTCAAGCAGGGTTTGTTTATTCATGGCTGGGAGCCACAGTAGTAAAAGGAAGCGGTTAGAATAAGGACACATTCCTGGGACATTATAATGCATATTACACATTGTCTCAGCTTGACTGTGAACAATGCACTTGAAAATGAACATCAGCTAATTAGTTGCATACCATAGAGGAGGCTTGAGCCTATTTAATTTACTGCACAAATGATTTCAGACTTTTTTTTTCAACTAAGAAGAGGCATAACCCTCCATCTCTTTCTTGGATGTGGAACTTTACATGTGACATGGCTACACAATCTGGAACAAAACAGAAACCCTGGAAAGCCACAGACATAAAAATAGTGAGAATTTTAGCTTCCTTTCTGCTTAAGCAAGTGTCTAAGAAACTGACATCTGGTTCCTGCTAAAGAAGACTGCATCTACACCACAAATGGCACTGCAATGGAGACATACCCTAGGCAGCTGTACCAAAAAAAAAGACAGCTCGTTCTGGTACCATATACTATTTAATTATAACAGCATGCAGTTTAGCTTCTCATCCATATGGATACCCCACACTGAATTCTGTACTGCCATGGGCCTGCAAGCTCATCTCCAAGCAAGCTCACCTAAAACCCATTTAGTACCTTTCCACTGCAGTCAAGTCTGCCACAGACATTCCCTAAGCTTATTCTTTTCTTGGCTAAACTCCTGTCCACTTTTGAAATACAAGTGCTCCAGCTTCTCCTCTGAGACATCACAAAGAGGGCAGTGAAAAAATTGAAGTCCAAGATGAAGATGGTAATGGCATCAGCAACCTTCTGCTAGTTCCATGCAATAGCTCTCATAAGAGACAGGTGGCTACTGGGAAGCTCCGTGAGTGCCATAATACAAATATAATGAAATCACAAGGTTCTGCCAACTCTCATCCCTATCACTAATTACATACTTTCACAGCTCTCTCTGAGCCCTAAAACTTTGTAAGCACCAGAAATGTGAAAGTTTTAGAAGATGACTAACAGCCTGAGAAAAGTTGGAGTTACAAACTGGGAAGGCATAAAATGGAAATAAAGTGTGACTGCAAAAGAAGCCTTTTTTAGTTATTCCTACAGCTACCATATGACTTAAGTAAAGTCTGCAGCAAAGTAACGCTCAGTGGACACAGGCCAACTAGGTGTTCAGCAAGGGCAAGGTGAAAGCTTCCCATGCTCTGCGGTGTTGACCCTGCAGTGACCACCCTGACCACTTACCTCATGCCTACTGAAGAAACAAAAATCTCTCTCCACATCCTGGCTTGTGAGGTGTGTACTGAGGGAACTTGTCTCCTAAAGCAGGCTCCTGTTCTCACAGACACATACACACATCTTGAATAAACATTGGTGAAAACCACACTAATTGTATCAACTGACCCAGCATTTCATTCTGTTTATGATTACAGAAGTTCAGCAAGTGATACAGCTAACAACAGCAATTCGACAAGGCCAGCATCTGACTGTACGTCACACTGGCACTTCAAGCACATTTTTCACGTAAAGTTAATGGGGAAGGAAGCTCCATAGAGGACCTTCTGTCTTTGCACACTTGAACTTCTTTTTTGTCGTTTCACTCATTGGTTAACAACCCAAGAATTAAAACCAGAAAGATAGTTTTAAAATGAACTCTTTCTGGAATATGGCTACATGGAGCGAATATGATCCTTTATATTGCTGACCATCAGCTATGAAAGCATTGATCATAGCTAGGGGTGGCAAACTAATTTCCACTAGGGGCCACATCAGCATCGGTGTTGCCTTCAAAGGGACAAATGTAATTTTAGGACTGTAAATGTAACTACTCATACATTTATACCCCTGATCTAAGTCACAAATATTATTTGCAATCATGGAGGTATAGCTAGGAAAGAGGGTATCCAAATAAAGGGAAATGCCTTCTTTGTTCAAGTAAATTCAAATCCAGTTCATGGGTAAACTCATAGGATGTTCCTTTTGCCTCAAAAGCAGTCTCTTCTCAAATCAGGACTATATTTCCCCACAAGTATTGGTACAACAAATAAAGTATAAGCTCTTCCTAGCTTTGCCTGTATGTCATGTAATGTTAGGAAAAAAGATACGCTTATGCTTAATGAACTTCAAAATTCTCTTCCTATTCCTAAAATTAAGGGACAGTCTGATATCAGAGCTATTTCACTATTTTTTCTCAGGAATGATGACAGATTGTAGCTATCAGTCTGGTTGGTTTTTTTTTAAGTAGTTCACTCTAAAATAAAAAAAAAATTCAAAGCTAAAAAATGACATATGAATTTACTGTCCTTCGAGTTGTCTCCTCTTGATGCTCTCAGTTTTGCTGTCATGAGAACATACACACTGCATTCCCTAGAATGAACTTTCACAGCAGCTTTTTTGATGCAGTAGATCAGGCATCTCTTACTCTTATCATTTCATCTCTGAAACTGTTTGTTTAGTTTTCCTCCAAAGGAATGTTTTTATTGATTGCTTCTATGGCTGTGAAACATATTTTCTGTATTAATAGAAGTGTTTGCATCTTGCCTTTGTAAGTCCAGAGGTAGAACTCTAGTAAGACATTATTTTTTTTTCTTCCAACTAATGTCTGTGCTAAGGATCTCCTAACATTGAAGGCAGGCATTTTCAATTCAATTATGTTGTTCTTCAAGAGGGAGGCTAGGAAAGAATAGAGAATCCAAGTTAAATTCTATTTAATCTTTCACAGTCATCAACACGTTCACAAGTGATCAGCTAGGAAAAATCTGGACAGAGCAAACTGAGGAATTGAGGAGCCTGAGTCAGAAAAATAAAGACATTGTATAATAATAACATCTAACCATGATTTAGCTGTTGTAGTGTACATGAGAAATAACCCATAAATATCTAAGAGAGTTCAAAAGAAGTGATAGAAATAGAACACCAACAATATTATCTGCTACATACTGGTGGAGTGAGAGAACTAGAAAGTAAAATATTGAGTATATTTTTCTGTATTGTTTATGTTGGATAGAAAGTTAGGAAAGGTCTCAAGAAGAATTTTTCCCATATTAAGAAGTCTCAGGGACTTCAGAGTTTCATGCTTGCCTGTGATATTTTAATCACTGGAGATTAACAGCACTGATATTCATTAAAGAAAATCCAAATAGGTTTGCTGGAAGTAAGGAATGCAGGACTAGACTCACAATCTCTCTCAAAAAACCCCACCACAGAAAAGCAGTTGACATCAATCAGCTGTGATCTTTGCATCTTCTGTAATTGTGTCAAGCAGAGCACACCTTATTTGGAAGTTGCACATGCATAAATATCGGCAGAACATGCCCTAATACAGTCATTAACCCTTCTCTAAGTAGAAGACATAGGAAAAACTAAGAAGGAACAGCAACACTTTTGTGAGATTTCTTTGACAGGTATAGTGACCTAAATGAAATCAGTTCTATTCAGAGACAAAGTTAATGTTGTTACTTTACGCTTGGACTGCATAGGAGCAAGTAGGGGCTCACAGAAGTGGATGTAATGCTCAGAACAGTTAGTACTGTCTCCTTCTGCCACTAACTAGAGCAATACATTCTGCTCTTCACCTCCCTAAATTAAAACAAGGCCTCTCCCATGAATGACTGATCTGTTTTTCTCCTTTATTGTCAGAGTTCAGAGAATACAACCGCGAGGCACAAAAACATGCTTACAGGTTTGGTTTCTTTTACATAACTGTATCAGGTGCTTGTATGATTTCAAAAGCTGCACTCGGATTAATCTTAGAGAAATGCTGATATGTCAAAGATGAAGATGAGTGAAGGAAAAGGTATCAGTGGTGAGACCTCTAGCAGAGAGCCCCTGGTCAATCTGACCTCAAAGGGAAAAGTCCACTTTGCACAGAGTGGGGCTGTTCAGTGCTCTTCGATATATGAAGGTGTAACTCTATCCTTTGTCCACTCTATATTGTATTTTCTCAACACCATTTTGTTGCACAGATTATACAGATTTCAGTCAGTGGTAGCCATTTGTCAAGTGTTGCTAGATCAATATTATAATTATGTATATTCTGCATGTGAATGGAAGATTGATCCAGACCTGGGTGTTAGTAAGCAGTTCCAACTAGTCTAAGCTAAGCACAGTCCCAGGTACAGAAGAAGCCTGTGATAACCTTACCAGATAGAGAGGTTTTGGGAGAAGTGTCTACTTCAGGCTTAGGCTTTGATACCACACTATTCTATAGCATAAAATTCTATAACGTGTACATCTGCCCCACACAAAATCAGGAAAAAAAATCAACCCCACGACCCAGAAGAAAGCAGAAATATGGCAAGGCTTTTTAAACCACCAAACAAACTCAGAAAAACCCTGTAGACAAGAAGTGCGTTTTAGCCCCTTACATGTACCAGTTGCCTTTATAATTTCAAAATGATAAAAACTTCTTTTGTGGTAAGAATGAGGGCTCCCCAGTGAGAGTTTTAAAGATGTGAAGACATTATAAACATTTGCAGCCACTCCATTGATTTTTAAAAGAAACCTAAACAATGCGATTCTGTCAGCTAATTAAAATGGTTCTTTCCAGTTGCACTGCATTTCTTTCGTAGGATCATTACTTTCCTTGCAGCAAATTTTGGTACTTTGTTTTAAGGTTTCAGATTAAGGGAAGAAAAGTTGAAGGGAAACAATAGAGCTATACAGCAACATGAGAATACATATAAACATGTACCTTTTGGTAAAACTGGTTAAAGCAAATACTGCCAATTGAGCCAGGACTTGAATGCTGAATAAGTCTTGCAGACTAGTATTTCCAGAAAGAATATCATAAACTGTACAAATAAAGGAAGTGATATTTAGCTTTCTTCTTATGTCACATATTAAAAAGAAATAGTTATCATGGATAAAGTTTACAGTTCCTCTTACCCACTCAACAGGAGATGGCTTCTGACCCTGTCATTGTGCAGGATTTGATAGTATTATTTCTTACTGGCATTCCCTAGGTACAAATGTGATTAAAAAGACTTCTCAAAGGTCACTGGGCAGAACGTCTATTCTCTGTCCTCAGACAAGAATTACAGAAAAACAAAGCAGCAAAGAAGATGACTGAACCACTGACTAAGCAGAGGTACAGGACTTTGCAGACCTGAACTCAAGACCCTGCTCTGCTCTGGCAAAACAGGCAGATGTACATAAATGTCTTCAGTAAGTCTTCAACATGCCTAAGTATTTCACTGTTATTATTGCTTTAAAATCCCATTTGATATTCCTCTGCTTTCTTAAGTGTCTAGACATCTCTGAAAACCTGTTACTTAGTCTCCTGAAGGGATAGTGATACTACCTTATTTAGGTGCTGAGACTCCTGAACAGTCATTTCAGAGACTGTAGAGCACAAGTCAGCATGGACAAGTTAACAGCCTAACCTTTTTTATAGCCCACACTGGAATCCAAGGCAACAAAATGAGGTTTAACTCAGACAATTAAAGCTGGACGGTATGAATTACATTCAGTTTTCAAAATGTAGCTAATACTCACTTATTCAGAGAGGCCTGGGGCAGATTCACACATTAAAGGGTATGAAACTCGTATATTATGGTAATGGGAACCATGAAAATAGACAGAGATAAATAACCACATTTGAAGAGTGCACTCCATGAATCTCTTAAACATGAAGAGTATTATCTTATTACAATATTTTTTAAACATATTAAAAACTTAACCTTGTAGGATAACACCCAAAATTCTGATATTTTAGGTTATTAAGATGAGAACCCTGGATTTGAACTGAATTAATTAATGCAATAGCAATCAGAAGAATAAAATTTCTGTTATTCCTAAGCATTGGGGGCTGAACAACTAAACCCACTCATAGTTGCACCATTCCCTGGTGCTCCCTCATTTTTTGCAGAGCCATTCAGGAGTCTCTAGCCTGCACTCCTGGGTTAATTAACTGTGCTAAGATAAGTGCAGAGAGGTAGATTGTGTCCACACTTCTGCCAAAGCTTGGCCACCAACCATATAATCTTCTGCTGGTAGTGGACAGTTGACTATAGCTGCTTGTTTTTGTCCGTAAGTGTGTAAACCAGAGACAGCTAAAATGAGATAAAGGGAATATCTCACATGAAATCAGATGTGACTTTTTCCAAGTGGGGAGTATTTCAGTTGTTTTAATTAGAAGCCTAGGAACAAGAGTTAAATAAGCTTGAAGATACCTGCTCTTTCAGCTGAGCCTGGTGAGCTGGTAGGAATCTTTTAGAAGTCTGCCTGCTTTACAGCACATAGGTTTTATAGCCTCTCACTCCATTAAAAAAATAAATAAATTAGAAGCCCCAAGGCAGCCACATATTTGGAAGCAATGAAAACCCAACCTGTCTACCTCTAAAGCCTTTAAAGGCAAATGTACTTGGGCTTTCAATCCAGAAATGAAAGCATAGCAGAATGAATTAAAACACTGTGAATTTACTGTGATCTATGTTGCTGCTTATACTACAACTCTGAAGATCAAGAATTCATTCTGTGTTTCTTAATATTTAGTAGAAATAAATAATCTCCGTGTAAACAAAATTAACGTTGTGAAAAAACATATCTCATTGCAATGACAAACTACGTAAAACCACAATGGACCCTTCTAGGGGAGTCAAAACCAATTAGTTGTATCAGAAAATCTACCAGGCTACAGAACAGAGAGGCCTGTGAACTTCTGCAACTGGTTCAGAGATTAAAGAAACTGCAACACAGCATGGGGACAAGGGATAAAGTGAGTGGGTTTAGAAAAACTCCAAGGAAACTGAGAAGCTGATTTCAAAACTTACCAAAGTTTAGGAGACTTTCTTTTCAGTTTAGAACCAACTTTTTAAGCAACTTTAGACTGTTTCACTTTCTAGGAAATAAAATCAAGGTCGCAACCCATAACTCACTGTTCATTTCACAAAATTGATCACCAGTATGGACTCTGCCAAGAGAATGGCAATAGAATCTTTTCTTTCACATTTTCTGTCACTGTTCATACTTTTAGTCCCAACAGGAATCCTGGAATGGAAAGAAGACAACCTAGTCTGAAAGCATAACCATTTCTGAGCCTTAATTGTACCTTGAATCACTCATTAAAAAAAAAAAAAAAAAAAATTCTCTACCTCTTTGTTTCAGTGACCACTACCAGATATGTAGATAGGTCTCAAGCTGCAGGTCAGGCCTTTAAAAGGTACTATTTCTTAGTATGTTTGTAACACATAGGTCAAGACATGAATGATCACAAACTAAACTCAACCATACATTTTTTAATAAACAATTGGAGTAATGTGTTAACCTAGGACTGTATGCGGTCCAGAGCTCATACAGTGAAGACTTGAATCACTTTCATAATAGAAATATCAGGTGAATGAAAGATTAAGCTAAAAAAAGGCAGAGCACTGATAAACTCAAAATACCTAAGTTTTACATACCTGTCTCCCCATGTGCATTTTTAACATACATTAATGTATGTATTAGTTGTTGTCTTACACTCCTGGCAAGTATCCAGCATCAACTGGATAGGAAATATTAAGCAACCCCATTCGTGAATAAGTATTTGACATAATAAGATGGCTAGTAACTTGTGCAACATGCTTCATATTAAGTACTCCTCAGCTTCAAAGATGCACTGAAAGTGGGAATCAAACACTTAGGTTGCATACGTTGGAGGTTTAGTTCTATGTCTCTTGATCATCATCAAAGTTACCCTACAAAAATATTTCCACCTCAATTTGATACGAGCATTAAAATTAGAAAAGGTTCTTTACAATATTTTAAAGACAGTAAAGAGACCGTTTCCCAGCATAAAATCTGGCTCACTATCGAATTGGTTTTGTGTTCTGCAATTCGAACAATGTTCATAAGCTTATTTATGGATGAGGAAAGACAACAATGTGGGGCAATGTACTTTACCATGTAAGACAACCCATTATGGTGGCTCCTTTGGCCTCTCTTCATTAACTTTTCAGAGCTAAGAATCTGGTCTAATCAAAATATGGAATCTGCTTTCCTGCTTCAAAAAAGAAATTTATTTTTTTTGTGTCTTCTACTTGTCATTTTCTTCCTTGTCCAATTTGCCATCATAAAAAGCTTTTATATCAAAGAGCAAACTTTGTAGAAGTTCAGTTTTGAATTTCTCCCTCCCTCTTCTTTCTATCTGTATATGAATGAGGGAGTCTAACATACATTAGAAATACTGAAGAATTAAAAGCCTTTTTCATGCCAATTAAAATATGAAGTAACTCAAAGTTTTCCACAGCAGCCATTTCCCATAAGAGCTGTGTTCTAAATTATGCAGTTTCTAGAGCTTAGCTGGGAAATGGATCTTTCAATAAACTTTAGGAGATACATGCCCCGCTTTTTGGGATCTTAACATAAGGAGTTATTCACTTAGACCAGGTAGGTCAAACATAACTGAAAGATACCTCTTGGTGTACAAAGAACAGATCTGCAAAGATGGTTAATTAAAAGAAAAAAAAAAAAGATACATATTTAGTGGGATTTACCAAAAGAGATTGCATCCAATGTCCAGTGGAGTCAAAAAGAGTTAGACATCAAGCCAAGTTTTATTGATCTCATCAGAGACCTATTTCCACAGACAGAACCTCATCTTAAACCCTCCTTTACTGGGTTTTATCAAAACATACCCCACCCTACATTTTTTGAAAGAAAATTCTTGGAGTTCTTTTTCCAAATTCAAGGTAAATGTTGCTCCGGTAACTTACAGGATTATGATCACCTACTAAATGGCATTGTCTCTATTTTGGCAATGTAATTTTATAAAATTTATATTCTGCATTAGCTGCAAATTTATGCAAAGGGATGTAGAAGAAAACCGACAATGTCACATTAAAACTCTTTTAAGTGAATATCTAATCTGGGTAGCTTTCAAAAAAATGCATCTGAAAAAAATGTCAGTGTTATTTAGTTTAAGATGGGAAGCTGAACAGAAATTTAAATGACAGGGGTCTTTTTACAAAGAGATAGTGCCATTTTTTAACAGAGACATCTCTCTTCACAAGTTTTTCAAATTATATGTTCTTGTGAAGGATGTTAAATGTCTGGGTTGTAAATTTCAAATTGTCACTGCATCATGAACTCCAAGATGAGAAAGGAAGGAAAGAATTACTTGTTTTTAATTCGAGCTGAACATAAGCTATTGAAAATTCATATTTCATTTGTGGATTTTGCTCAACATTCACAGTTGCTGGAAGTGCTACTTCCAGAGCTAGCTCGCAGAAATAAACCAGAAAACATTCTGAGTTATGCTGCTATTATTTCACCATTTTGAGGTAAAAATTCGAGCTAGATGAAACTGAGAATTTTCCACTTTTAAAGAAATTTTCAATTAATTATTTTTTACATTTGCTTGAAGTTAAAAAAAACTATTCCTTACTGATAAAATCCAGTTATTTAATTCAGTTTGAGTGGAGCATGATGCATAACATCAAAGCAAATTAAAGTGTTCTAATCCAAGAAGTTATAAACATTCTGCTAGGATTCCATAAAAAAACTTTTAAAATTAAAATTCATCAGAAACAGCTGATTTTGGATGCCAAGTTTCATTCTGAGAAAATGTGATTTTCCAAGAGAAACACTCTTGGCCAGCTCTAGAAAGGATGCCATGCAGCTATGCTGACAAAACACAATAAGGGTCTACCTAAAAAAATTTGTAAAGAATACAAAGAGTGTGTAATATCGGTACCCCAAGGATTTGCTCCAAAATCCAGAGGCTCACTTAGTTTTGCAATACAGAAAGTTGCAGACATTTGACATGGAAATGATGAGGACAGATTTTTCCCTCAGGATCATGAAGACATACTTGGTAAAAATGTGTGTCAGGGCCTAAACCAACAGGATCAGGTTTGAAATTGTTTAATAATTCAGAGAACCATGTTCATCTGCACCATTAAGTCAACTCATATGGTTTTGGGCAGGCACAGTCTTTCTGTACCTCAAGCTACCCACAGCTGTTCCTTCTATGGCTGCTCTAAGGCTAAGTTAGCTTTTCTAAAGGACTCCGAGTCTCCTGAAAAAAGATGCAAGCTATTGCATGCTGTCCAAATCGATCTTGGCTCAAGAGCTGTTTTTCTTGGAAACAGTGAAGTGTCCAGGCATGTTACTGCAAAAGCCCCATTCTTCACAAGTGATTTGAAACAAAGTACTGCAGTAATATGTGGGAAGCAGCTAGTTTCGCCCCTTGATTGTCTTGATAAGAGGAACTGTAATTATTCTGCCAATAACAGGGGCGGACAGAATAGAAGAAAAAATGTTTATCATCGATAAGAAAAATAAATCCCAATCTACCACCATAGGAGAGAGTAATGGAGAGACTACTGATGGATTAACTGATGCTTCTTTCCCCACACTGAACACATGCTGATGTGGGTTTATATATTTTTAAACAGAACTGTTATGGATCTTTTATGTAGCGGAAATGTTGTCTACACTAATTCAAAAGGGATTTAAGGAAACCAAATAAAATCAGGGAACTGGGGTGGGGAAGGAGGGGAAATAAACTTGAACAAGTACCTCTCTGTACATCAGATTCAGAGAAGCATAGCAAGTAGCTTTGTGCAGATATGAAATACAAGCATGTTTTATTTATAGATGAGTTCCTCATGTGCGTTCACCTGTGGAATTCATTCCAGTGTAGCAGAAAAAAATATCGTAGTGGCCTCATAAGCCACCATTTGCTGCACACTCCTGGCAGTTTCCAAAATGTCTTGGAAGAGAACGCATTCCAGCTGTGTCCTGCACTCATCCTCTGCCTGAGATGCACGTGTAACAGTGCAAAGAGAACAAAGCTACTCCCCTAACAAAGGCAGCACTGAATACTGGCAAGAAAATAAGAAACAAAATACTCCCTTCAAACAAAGGGAAGACACGCAAGTTCACATTTTTTCTTCTGCATGTTTTCTTAGTAAGGGTTTGTGTGTCTCAGAGATTAAAAATGTAACACATACTTGCTTCAGTTGCTATGGTAATTCTGTGGGGTTTTTTAAAATTTATTTTATTATTATTATTATTTAACTGAAGAGCACTGTAAATAGCTATATAAATGTCCAGAACAGAAAACACAGCTTTGCCCCAGGCATCCTTTATTTACACATCCTTCTTTTCCAGCAAAACTTTATTATTGTTGTTTTTAATGAATATGCACACTCTATGCATTGAAGCAAAACTGAAGCAGAGAGGTACAGGAAATTGAATCCCCACTAATGAATAGCATGGTATTTGAGGCTGTTTCAGAACCCAAATGTCACAGATGTTCAGGTGGAAATTATTTGTCATCTTACGAGTTAGAAATGGAGGCTTATGAACAGTAGTTTCAAAGTAATCGTCTTTGCAATATCACGAAGTCACCACTAGTGGAAAGGGACCCCTGCTGTAGGTGTCCTGGTAAAAGAGTTAGGACAGACTCAATGGCTTGAAATAAGCATTTGCTGCTGTGTCCGTCTGTGGGGAGGAAAGGAATATTGCCATGCATCAGAAAACTTCACAAATTAGAAGTAGAAAAAATCTTGAACATGCTTGCAGTTTTTGAGTCAATTTGCCTAATTTATTATAACAGAACACTGAGAATACCTGTCCGCTTTGACAGGTATTGGTCCTAGTCAAGCATCATTAATAGAGGAAGATGTGCTTTTCTGAAGCATTGGAGATAAGCCATTACAAGAGAGTCAAACAGGACATGAGAAAGGAACATCTCCCCAAAAGTGGTTTCGACAGAAAAAGGTGTTCAAGTACAACGACAGAAATGCCAAAGCACCACTGAAGGTCTAGTCAGATCCATGTTCAGTGTTGTACCAAAGTGTGGAAGTGTCTGCACTGGGTCTCTGTGTGCATTCAGCGCTTTTCAGAGAGCAGGGAGCAGTAGCATATAAACAGCAATCCATCAAAGTGTGGGTGGAGCAATGCTCAGGAGAGCAATTTTAGCATGCAGAAAGATGCAGAATAGTAAAGCCACAGGTTATGGAAGAAGAGCTGATTAAAATTAATGGTTGGGGCAATACAAGGAGAAAGGTAAAATGTGATACAGAAAACAGCAGACAAGAAAGGAGCCAATAAAGAGATGTAGCATTTTTCTTACAGGACGTGCATCATGGTTAGAGAGATATTGCATTTTTCTACTCTTTTCTGATGAGTGTTACCCTAGGCCTTGTACATCTGCCTTTTCTGGAGAAGCTTCAAATAAATTTGGTCTTCTCAGAACAGTCCCTAGACAGCAGTGCTTTAACTATGTTCTGAGTACCTCCTATGCAGCCTGGTTCTCTCCATCCCCCACAACTCTGCATCAAGTAGGATAAATAACAGTTCCCTCAGAAAAAACAAACAAACAACACACCAGAGTTACATTTAACAGAAGGAATCAAGGAATGATTCCTTTAAGGAAAATGCTTTTGTTTTTTAAATGTCAGTCTATCTGTACATATATTTATGTGCCTTATCTAAAGGCATACCATTTCCTGAAAGAATAGGTCGGTCCACTTTATCCAGCCACCTCATTGATCCTCCAAAAACTATCCCACCTCTCTCCTCAAGAAATTAAATCAACAGTTCATTCTGCTTTCTTAAATTTTCCCACCAAAGCAGCTCCTGAGGCTAAGCAAAACAAAAGTTAAAATTGACCAACCTGTATAACCAGAATTGTCTCTGAAGGCAAAATGTTTAGGAAGCAATTAAGGTGTGACTTAGCTTTTTCATTCTTCTCTCTTCTATCATAACTCTCACCCTACTATACTAAACATATACATCTGTATTATGAATCATCTATAGCTAAGACTCCATATACCTTAAATACATCAGTTCAGATTAGCTAGAGTGTGCTTTCTGAGTAAAAGCAACAGTGCAGGTATTTTCAGATAAGTTAATAGATACAAACAAAAGGCTGTTTACTTTCTCCTTCCTCATGAAGCTGCTGCACAGCTTCTCCATCTCTCATGATTTATCAAACTGTAAAAAGAATTAAAACACACTTTTTATGGCTTCCTCTTCAAATGTCAGTTATTCAGTTGCTAAGGGAACATGAAATGCAACTACTTAGTTCCAACATACCAAGGTTCAGCTCTGCCTGATATGAGTGATAGAGAAAATCAACATGCTGTACAATGGAAATACATTCCCAGAAAAATAAAAAGGGAAGAAGAGACTGTGTATGAGAGAATCACAAGACACAGATCTAAATGTTGTTTGAAGCCCGTTTGAGCAGTGCTGCTATCTCTATTTATCTATCACTATCTGTATCCTGGTTGGCTCTTTCTCTTGGCAACTCCTTTTCCTCTCTGCTCAGGACCACTTTGAAAGATCTGCACTGATTTTGCAAAGGTGCAAGGAACCAACCCAACTGCAGTCAGAACCAGCACACTCTGGTCCCAACTGCCTGTGATTACAGCTCGACTGATCACAGGCTACACCCTTGAGTGACAGCCTCTGTTCTGGTCCTCAAGATGCCTCCTCTAAGCCTGACTTCACCCAGACCAATAACTATAGTTGGAGCTTCCCTAGTCTGGTGCAGTTTTACCACTGACCAGCCCTGTGGAAAGTGAAGTATGCTGCGCGGTTGCAACTTACAATTTCTGGCCAAGCTTTAAATATGAACAACCATTTGTTTTTGAAAATTAAATTTACTGCCCTGTTGATTCATTTCAAATATCAGTCAGTCTTCAGGCCGAAAATACTGCTGCTTAAAAAGCAGCAGTCTCAGCAAGGATAAGTTTTTAGAGGCATAATGACAGACAAATTTGGAGGACTTGCAGCTGTGTGCTCCAAACCTGATTTTAGTATAAATAGGATTTATTATTTGGTAAGCATTGACAGTGTGGTCATCTAAGTAGAAGACACAAATAGACTGAAGTTAATAAGGTCTCAAAGAAATGAAATCCAGGAAGTCTATGCTTGCTTATGCTTCCTACAAAAAAAGTGATCCAGACTTGTGTGTATATGCACATATGCATATTAGAGGGATGCTGATGGCTTTTTATTTATGTTTATTGCTTTGGGTCTCTCAAAAGCAGCTCAATTTCAGGAGAGATTTGAATCTGTGTTGTTAGCCAGTGTCCCAAGAGCTAATAATGCCACTGGCAAGGGCAGGCTATGTCAAGAACAACTATTATCTTCAACATATTCGTTGGTGGTTGAGATTAAATGGAAGGAGCTTAATATACACCGATTTCTTTTATTTCTTAATGAGGAACTGGGCAAACAAGTGGAGACGTATAAATCTTACTGGTCCTTCACTGGCATTTAACATTTTTTGCACTATTTTATTTTACTTTACTTTTATGTAGTGCTAAGTCCTTTCAGATAATCTTGGACATTTTTTAATATACAAGAATTCAAACACTTGTTCCGAATTTTGAAAATACACCAGCTAGAGTTCGTATGGCACCATCAGAGTTACTTGCTCTTCCAAGATTTCCAGCCTGTTTTAGAAATTGTTCTATTCCTCAGTATAAACACATTCAGATCTTACTTTAAAAATCAAACATAAAATTCTTGATCATACGCTTAACAAGAATCTTTGATTTGTTCTTCATGAAAAAAAACATTCACGTCCTCTCAGTCAGAAAGAAAACAAGAGAAATGTTCATGCCTGTACATAAAGTAGGCAGTAGTTTAACAATCATTTAATCTATCCATAATATTTAGATGGAGTCAAACATATTAAGTAGTGCTGAGGAAATACATAATTCAGAAGACAAAAACACTGTTATGGCATCACATTTATAATTCTGTTCTACACCATTTATGCTCTTATAGCATTAGGTTCTAAATTAGTTCTGGTTTTAAACACAGGTATGACAGGAAAAATTTTATATTGATCATATCTCTTTAAAGGCAATATCTTCAATTAACCGCTTTTAAAAAAAATGTTGAACCCATAACCTTATTAGTAGGTTGTTGGGGTTTTTTGGTGTTTGTTGGGTTTTTTTTGGCTTTGAAATCATTACCAAGATAAAGTTTCCAGTACAATAACCCTAGTTAATGTCTGATGCTTTCACTTTTCTTTTACATCTATGTTGTTCAAATGTCAGTGATTTTAGCACTGAGTTTAACCTTTACACATTTTTCTCCTCTTGTTCCTGAAACCTTTCTAGTGTCTTTCCTCTGCTGGGTTTGGATGACAGTAAACTAGAATGCATCATGCACAAATACACATTGCTGTTCGAATTCCTCCAAGGCATTTCATGGCAAATCTACCGAATGACATTGTTCTTTCAGTGCAGACATATAGAATGTCAGCTTTAAAAGCCTGTTAGATCCCTCAGAGGAATGTTCCAAACAAGGCAAAAGCCCACCTTTGTGTGGACTGCAATGACCTGGGAGGTCTTCAAATATTTTACTATTTCTTCACAAGAGTTTCTGAAAGTGGAGAACTTGTAACCCTTTTGGTGAAAAAAAACCACATTGGCTAACAAAAAAATACTAAAATCTGGAAGCACAGTTAGGAGCCACCTCTTGTGAATTATTCCTCCATTGGATAACCTCAAGCAAATTCATTAAGATCAGATATAAACCAATATTCCCTGTACTAAAACAGAAAGTCTGCTTTCCTTAGTAAATGACTGTTCTTCAGTCTGGTATCTCTTTTTTAATACCCATCTTATCTCAGGTAAAACTGACCCTTTTTAGGGACTCAACCAAACATAGTCTGAAGTAGTCAAACAATTTTACACTCTCAGTAAAGGTCAAGTAGAGATAACACAAAGACACTTATGAATCATTTCTAGTTACCTATAACTATATAACAACTATTATTTGTAATGCCATTTTTATCCCTGTAGCCTAATGAATCTCACTTTAATATTCACCCTGTTCTGTGATAGGAGAAATAAGGCAAAGAGAAGGAAATGAAGTGACTTCCAAAATCAGAGACGTACTGCAGATCCATGCAGTAATGAAATGCAAAAGTGCTCATCTGCTGTTTTAGCCCTTGATTCATGTTGCTTCCTTCATGAATTGAAATATTAATTACTGACCATGCACACCAGGTGAATGCATTGTACATGGTCTCTACCTATATGGTTTAATTTGCTTTTCTTGAGTGCTGTTGCATATAGCTGCCTCTGTAATATAGAGCACACAGCTGGTTTCTCAGTTTCTTTGTTCATTCTAGTAAAGAATTCTGATTGAAACCTCAATAAAAATAGCAGTTTATCAGCTGATGCTTAGAGCATGCATTCCATGGGGCTGGCGAACATCATAGTTCTCAGTGGTAAATGGTTAGCATGGATGTTTATTTAAACCTGGCCAAGCCTCTCTGGTTCTGGAAGCTGTAAAACTCCTAAGGCCAGGCTTATGAAAATGTTGTGTGCTAAGAGGATGAACAAAAATTCCAGACAATACAAAGGAACTTTGCTTAGTGCAAAAGACAGGGACAAGTTACCAGCCTGGGACTAGTCTAACAATGAAATAATCTGGAAGGGGATTTTCTTACTGTGCTGCCATCTATGAGCTTGGCTACATCCCAGCAAAGCTGAAAAGAGTCTTGTGTACATTTTGATTATTCCTACTGCTAGTTTTTTTCCACTGTCAGAAACCAAGATCACAAAATTCCACATTTATAACTCCTAGAATATAGTATAAGCCCCTAAAATGAAAAAGAAAAATGCGGGTGACCAAGAGGATACTGTGAGCACAGCCCAAGTATCCCTGTTTTTCTGGCATCTTATTTGCTCATTATAGACATACGTTTTAAATGCTTTGGTAACTCATCCACCCAGGTGCTATCGGCAAGTCTATGAGAACTTCTTGGAATGTGTGTCACTGGGGAACGCTTTCTTTGGAGTTTCTGTTGCTAAATTTTGAAAAAGACATGCTGTTGGTGAAGTTTTAGCTCTCTCACACTTACTCAAACAGCAAGTTTTCAGTGATAATGCTTAACTGACAGAACTGTAATAACATTATATGTTTTGATATACATATGTATACATGGCCTACATTTAGAATTCGACTAAGCCTCCATTGTGATCAGGCCTTTCCCAAACTTATTCTGCAACTGACATTTGTATGCCTTGTCTTCACCCTGTTCCTGATACAAACCTAGTGTAATCAATAGAAAATGACATTACTTGACTTCGATGTAAGAACAGAACAGTTGGTCATTTAGTCAAAACTGGTAGCTTGAGATCATTTCAACAAATCATCAAAAACCAGGGTGGGAGAAGTGAGAAGTTATCTAGTCTAGTCTCTGCTTCAGCAGAGTATCAAATATAACTACCACATTCCTGACAGATGTTTGCCCAATCTGCTCTTGAAACCTTCAAGTGACACTATTTCCACAATACTGTTAGGCAATTTCTTCCTAAGCTAAATTATTCCTATAAGAAAAGAATGCTTAACATCTAAGCTGAATCTTTCTCTCTGCAGTTTATGAACAATATTTTCTCTATCCACAACAAGAAGAAGAGTTTTTCCAGTGGATCCACATCTTTCTCAAAGTGTTAGTCTCATAAATGGGCACAGTTCTCTAGCTGAAGCAACATCAGTTTCGGCTAGATCAAAAAGATGATCCAGCAATAACCATCTCCCCATCTCAGCCTAACAGCCGACCTTTCCCCAGCAGTCTGCCATTGCTGATTTGTGCTGTCCACTGGTAAAAGTTCAGCTTCCAATGCACGGTGCCTCCCAGACCTCCAAGACCAAATGTAAGTCCCTTGTTCCTTATCCTATCTTTGCGCAATTGTTCATAACTAACCCTGTACTTCTCTTCCTTGAACTGCATGCTTTTCTCAGATTATTTCTCAAGATCAGTTCGAATTGTATCTCTTCCTTACCAAAAATTTCTGCTTTCTCCCAGCTAGGCACTCTGAATTGAGTAAGTACGCTCTTGCTCTTACCATCCATTTCATCACTGAAATATGCAATTCAGCCACACCCAGGAAAGATTCTTGCAGAACTCTACTCCATATCTCCTGCTGGCTTAACACATAACTACTATACATACTGCTTTCCAACCAGTACTTTATTTAGATTATAGTGATTTAATCCAGTCTGTGCCATAGGCAGGGGCAAAAGCCTGAGTGCAGTCAAGACATGACACCTATTTCCTTCACATTTACAATGTTTGTTACCTTATTGAGCGAAGAAGTTTGACTATTTTTACACATTTAGTTAATAAATCCATGTGAGCCATTGTTCTTTTCTTTGTTATATGGTTGTTAATAAACCTTTACTATTTGTTCCAGTGCTTTTTCAGGAACTGGTGCTAAGCTGAGTTGTGTGTAACTCCCCAGCATTTCTGTCACTCCATTTCACAGGCAGGTGCCACGTTTTTGTTACCACCACGTCCATAAATGAACTGCTTGCTCAGGGCTGTGACACTGCAAACACCTATTCTTCAATACCCCATGGCAAACTTTACCATGTCCATCCCAATTTAAAATGAACCTACCTTCCTTTCAAATTCATTCATTAATTATTGTTCTGTCTTAATGTGTGTGGAGGGAGCTTTGGTTTTTGGGGCTTGTTAGTTATTGTTGTTTGGTTAGTTTGGTTTGGTGATGGTGGGTTTTGTTTTGTGGGGTTTTTTTGTTTGTTTTTGTTTAATTTTGTTTGGGGGACGTTGTTGTGGTTTTGTTTTGGTTTGGGTTTTTTGTTTGTTTGTTTGGTTGTCGGTGGGTTTTTTTAATACTAAACTAACCTTCAAAACATTTTATCTTGTCTTACCAGGATACCAAATACAATAACGCATGCTCTGATTATTCCCTGCAGCACTGTGAACGTTACGCTGACTGAGACAACAGCAATAAAACACTACACAGTAAAATCAGCCACTAAAAATCTAACATGTTAATTAAGGAGGCACTTATTTGCAATAAACTTGAATGAAAGACAGATTTTGGAAGAAGCCATTAAAACCAATGTAAAATTTAGAATACTTTGACTTTTTCTTTTAGTTGAAAAGTTGCTGTTTTTTTCAGTAAATATCTGTGATACATTAAATATACGTGATACATTAAATATCCTAGCTGTAGCAATTCTTATTTCTGTATTTTTCTGTTTTTCTACTAGTCATCTCAATTTCACAGACACAAATATCAAATTCTAAAAACATATCCGTGATAATGAAACTTAAAAATATTTTTCTGCCATGATATTAATTGTTTGGAGTGGTTACTTGATTCAAAACAATTTCAGTATACAATTATCTTTAGATATGGCATTCCAGAGATTGGTCTTTACTACAAATTTGACTTTCCTTTAATTATTCTTGAGATATGCCCTGATGATGTAAAATATATTCCAAAACCTACTTTTTTCTAATACCAAGGAGTGCAAGTAAATTGGTAGCCCACAGTAACAACATGTGTTTATAATTATGATTACCATCAGGGAATTCAACCTTACCGAAGGATAGAAAAGAGGCCCAAGAAGGGAAACCTCAAAAAGTGTGTGGAAAAAAAACAAGAGGAGGAGAAAGCTGAAATGAGAAAACCACTCTTGGATAATGGAAAAGACCGAGTTGTAAAAATAAGCTTTCAGTTGAGGCTGCTACAAAAATTTCAATAGTTTGGTGACTAAGAAATATTTAGTAACAAATTCTTCTTTTCACTGTTGAACTGATTTTGTGCAATTTTCACTTTCTAAGCCCTAAGCATTAATTTTCTGAATTTGTCGCAAAAAACTACTAAAAGATCAGCTACCTGACAGCAAGATTAAAATACTGCAAATACTGCTTTATGTTATTAATATAATATGCATACATTTTAAAGTGCCATAGTTAATGCTGAATGGAGGTTTCTATTACGAAACTCATTTTGAGTGTTCAATAGCTTAGCTGTTTGAAATCATACTGAGCTGAAGTTGGCAAGCTGCACTTTTGTGCGCACAGAAGATATGGATTTTACAGCACATAAGTAAAAATCACTAAGTTCTGAGTGAATCCTGACAGATTCACATTTAGAGTTTAGTTTGGCTGAGAAAAGCCCCCAATTGTCTGGGATCTAAAGAAACAAAGTGGAAATGTTCAAGAATTGTCACTGTTTATTCTATGAAAGTCAGTAGGTTCACAAATAAATGTTCCTCAGGGTAGCAGGTACCCAGTTATCAGGGGGGTTTTTTTAAATCTAAAAAAATGCCCTGCTTAAATTCAGTGTTTAGATGAACTGTACTTATATCACTTTGACTAACAGAAGACAAATAATGAAAATTGAATTCAAATTATTTCAAATAAATCTCATAAAGGCTGAGAATTTTTGTTTGTTTTTTTCTTAGACAAATGATTTTCTGGAGAACTTTCAGGCTAGGTTAGTTTTGCAATTTAAAAATTAGATAAAATTTAAATAATAGGTATCTTATGCTATCAGACCTTTTGTATTAAGTTCAAAATGGTGCTAGACACAATTCACAGCAACTTGTTTTATGTACTTATAACTGAAAAAAATCTCTTTAACATTGGAACAGGACTAAAGTTGCAGTATTTCTGCAGCTTTTTACACTGTTACAGTAAAACAGAACATGAAGGTCACGTAACATTGTGGGAAGCGGCTCTCTTACCTGGCTCGGGCCTCACTCAAAACGTGGTTCACCCCTGAAGAGGCCACACTGGCCTAATTCAGAGCTGATCAGAGCTAATGAAAGGAAGGCAATTTGACCATTTAATGCAAAACCAAACTGCAATTCATTATACCTGCAGGGCAGTACCAACTGGCAGGACTTTAAAGGTATATATCTTCTAGCCCCAGCTTTAGGGTTAATGTGATTATGACTGAATCTCAACTTTTATTTTTCTCTTTTATCATTGGTAAGAATTGCATTTCCACACTTACTGATTGTAGGAAAAAATGTCTGATAAAGAAATGGTTCAAAAGCAAGTGAACAGTAAAAATAGAGTTCAGAAACTGGAAAAAATTGAAAAAGGACAGATTTTCAATACATGCTGCACGTGTTCTCTGGAGTGTTAGGTAACAGAAGCTTTAAATTAAGTGAACTTCTAGTTGAACTAACTGTGATTTCTCATGCTTAATTGGAATGCAAAAAGATTAAACAATACTAAATAACAAACCTCATTGTAAACAGTGTCATGTGCTATTGATCAAACATGTTCAAGAATTCTCTTACTGTAGGGTTACTATACGGCAGAGAAAAAGCCATGGACTAAAGTTTTCATTTTTTAATAAGTGTTCAGGTTAGCTATGAAGTGGTTTTGAAATACAGTAACTTATATACAAATTTCTAACCTCATCTAGAAATACCATTGCTCCCTCCAGCTGAAATAGTCATTGCCCTTTTGAGTCATCTAAAGCTCGGAAAGCCTGTGGACATTGACTTTGCAGCAGGCAGTTATTTAACAGAACGATCCCTACAGGAAGAAGTCACATTGATCCAAAGACTGACTGCACTTAGACAGAGGTGTAAGACACAACTTTGTGACAGATCCAGGAACAGCACCTGTAAATAATTTTCTGTTAAAAAAGCCTTTGACCACATGAATTTCCTGGAATAGAGGAAACTGGGAGGGAAAAAAAAAATCGCCTCTTTGAATTCTTATTTCTTGATTTTGTTTAGTTCCAGAGTCCTCAAACTTATCACTGTGGTAATTACTGGCTACTTCTGGCAAGCGTGAAGCTTTCTTTAGATTTTATAACCTAGGTTTCAACTTTTCCCGTTAGTCTCACAGCAAAGGTAATGTTCCATTATACATAATAAATAGTAAAGCCAGTCTTAGGCCCTAACAATCTGTTCCCAGTAGAAATGACTGACTAGAGGGCCCCATGTATCTTTGAAATGGTTTTACGTAGTAGTTACATGGGAAAATCTTATTAATATCTTTCGTTCTTGCCTATGTAATACTGACTTTATCCCTGTATCTTGGATCTGAACTAGTGTTAAATGATCACTAGCAAGATAAAAGCAAATAGCCCTTCAGATTTTGAGAAGTGGGAACTGATCACAGTTCCAGTTGACTTCAGTGGTTCTTTTTGTACCTCACATCCCTGTGAGTCATGTCCTGAAATGCTGAGCAGGTGTGTCTTGCTGAAGATTTATAATCTTAGCAACAAAGTTTTATTTCTGAAATCAACTCTCAGAAGCTAAAATGCTTAACTTATATGAGAAAAATGATGTGCATATCTGAGGAATGTATCACTTACATCCTTTGTATCTAAGAATTGACTGGCCTGTTTCAAAAATATACGATGGATTGATTGATTTGAAAATAAATCTGAAAGATCTTTTTACAAAATGTTTTATAAACTTTAAGTATTTTATAATCATGCTAATGATTATAAAATAAATATATTGTTATGTTTATAAAATATCTTTACATTTTCAGCTTCAGAAACATTTGGGAATATCATGACTTGAAATTGTAGCCACAATCATAAACACTTTTTTAGCATTTAAATAAATATAATATATTGCTGCTAACTGATAAAACAATCAGTCTTGAAAACTGTCATAATCACATATCAAGGAAACAGTCTGGAATGAGAATACTGCAGGGAATAATATTGCAGCTGGGGGTAGAAATCATTATGCAAATTATAGGAAAACATAGACAAGGCCTCCAAGATTTTCAAAGTCCTCTAGATCCTAAAATTATTTCTGTATCGGAGGGGTGAATGAGCTCTAGTCACTGACTTTCACTGTCTGTTTGTAGTTTGATACTCATGATTTATAAGTAACCGAATCTTATTGCATTCTTTAGTATGTTGGTTCAAGCTGTTTATGACCTGCTGTTTCATAGAGTCAGATGAGTTGTTTTTTCCCATTTCTTCAGCCCATGGACCTCTAGAGACAGAGGATTTTGTTCTGATTCTTGACTGATGGGGACTCATGGGACACCTTTTCCCTGGTATGTGGAGAAAGATGTTTTGTATGTCCATTTCTTCCAACACATATACAATATATGCATGTTCAAACTATGCATTTTATATATATATATGTATATATAAATATATATAATTATTGCAGTGTTGCACTATCTGATTATACACAAGGTGCACAGGTGGCACTGGAGGGGGCAACTGAAACCACAGGGTGACACTCTCTGCTAAAGACTAAACCTACTTTAGAACTATTGCTCAGAGGCAAACTATCTTAAATGGAAGCAGACCAATGTGCTATGCAACAAAGCCCATACCAAGGATCCGATTTTAAAACAAAAAGCACACACACACAATAAAAACAATAAATTAAACCAAAACCAAGATAAAGTATTCCTTAACTTTGCAATGTGTGGAGGAGAAATGTACTATGGGGTACTCCCAATTGGAAGGCAGATGTGGAAAGTCAGCCCTAACAAATAATAACAAACTTGTGTCTTGCAGTTCAGCCAATAGTAACAGTGATACACCTCAAAATAAGTTGAACCCAACATAAGATAATTATTATTAATAAGAGTCTAAAATAGTTAAGTCCAACTATAAACTATAGATAGGATGTATAAGCATGACCTGTTGACATTTAATATAGGCAGAGCTTTGTAATATACCACAAATAACACAGATGCATTGAGGGTTTCCAAACAGCTAATTTCCCAAAGATGCAGAAAGTTCTAAGCACATTGACTAGGCAGAAAAAGTAAAGACAACAAATAAATAGAAATAAGAGCTTTTGTTTAAGAAGAGATTATTATCTACACACACAACCACGTGCACACACGGAGAAACCAAAACCAAACCCAAACACCAATAGACTAAAGGCCTTCAGAAAATCCAGAGGTAGCAGGGCTCCTGTTTTGGTTTGGTTTGGTTTTTGTTTGTTTAGTTGGTTTTGTAAGGGTATTATTAACAACAGGGATTTTTAGAGAAGTATTGAGAATTTCAAGGTGACAAATTACTAAGACACATGGAAAATCAGACATGTTCATTAGCTATGGACAAAAGGTAATGTACAGTAACACTGGGATGATATTTTTCAAATGCATTAATGTCATAGCTGGGTGTTAAAACAATAGATGCTTGGAATAAATATTCTAAAGTCAATAGATCTCAGTGATCTGCACCCAAGTATATTAAAGGAATGGCCAAGAAAATATTCATCATACTGATGTTAATCCATAATAAATCTTGTTGTATTAAAGAAGTTATAGATAATTTGCAGAGCACTACTGTGCAAATACTCAAAAAATACCAAGTGACAAAATCAGATAACTATTGGCATAGATTTAATCCAGTGATTAAACCAATGGGATATCACATGTGGTACTAACCTGAATAAAAATTAACACAAAGAAGCCTTAGTAATGCCAGTTAATCAGTTTTACTGATAATAAATGTAATCAAATCTGACTTATTTTTAATGATTACAAGTCTGACAAAAGCTGAAAAATTGATAAATATAATTGAATTGAATGCAATACACTTAACCTTTTAATAAGGCACTAACTTGTAATATGTAACAACCCAATTGAAACATGAGCACTCTACAATATCAATAAAGCCCATATTATACGAATGAAATTCTGACCAACTGATCAATTCCTAGCACAACGTTCTGCAGAGAATCCCTGAGTGGGGATATTTATAGTGGCAGTCCCACCGACTTCTGCCTGGCTTTGAAGTACCCTACCCTACCTGATTTGGAAATAGTAATAAGTTGGCTGCTTGTCAGATTTTAAGACTAAAACTCAAGGTGTAGTGAAGATATAGGAGAAAGCAGGATGATGCCCATTCATAATAAAATTGGGCCAATGCTACTGCTTTTATATAGCAAACATATCACTTTTAATTAGCGGGAGCCTCCACCTAGTATCTGCACTCCAGTATCTACTGACATGTTCCACGCATTTCAGTGTACAATGCAGTTTCAAGATATAAGAACATTGCCCAAAAAGTCTATAAAGGTCCTATACACTAAGTAGCTCTTGCCCAAAATTATGTACTCTGTGCAGTGAACAACGTAACTGCTAAGAGATCCTCAACTCTTTTTTGCTACATAATTCACCATTCTTTTCAATATATTGACTTCCCTTCTCAATTATTTTTCTAGCCCATGTTGAATTACTCATTTTGTTTCAAAGGAAGGACTTAACATTTGTAACTAATATTTTAGGGCTTGTTTTTGCAGGGACTTTTAAATGGAATAATCATGAACAGAAGATAATCTAATGTGTGAAAGTATGGTAAATTGATAGTTTAGTTAACAAAGTGAATAAAACTTAGAATAGGGAGTCAAAACACACAGTTGAGACAATAGTTTAATGATGAGCACAGTAAGAATCATTCAGCAACATGTGCAGTCGTGATGCTGAGTGGTTAGTGTATTTGGATCTTGGTAAATTCTTTTAGGAGGGGAAGTGAGTAGACAGCAGACACTCAATTACTAAATTATCCTATTACACTTTTATTTAGAAATGTACAATTCATGCAGACAGACTTTGAATAGACTGGATTTTAACAGCAAAGTAGTGCAGTTCAAGCTCAGACACCAGCTAGCAGTAAAGATATTTTTCACCATCTGCTCTTGGAAAATAAGATTCTTATTCCCAGTCTGCCCTCTATACATTTTCTCTTAAAGTGTTTGTCTTCCATCCTAAAAGATTTCTAACCTAGTAATACTGTTTAATCCAAAACCCTGTGTAAATTCATGATTCTCCTTGAAAACAATGGCAAAGCTCACTTAGACTTCAATAAACCCATTAAATTGCCCTTTAAATTGTAGAAGTCTGAAGTTGGCCATCTGGCTCCAGATGGTCTGAAATGAGTCTTTCAGGACTGATTCTCCAGAGCTATCTCAGAGAGTAGATTCCATTCCTGCTGGGACTGGAGCCATCAAGTCTAGGGGCACTTCGTCAACACAAATGGGAAGCCACTTCTACCAGCGCACAGCCCACCTGGTATTCAGTCAGTACGTCTTAGTC
The DNA here is from genome assembly GCF_963082525.1 of Nesoenas mayeri. Classification (NCBI taxonomy): domain Eukaryota; kingdom Metazoa; phylum Chordata; class Aves; order Columbiformes; family Columbidae; genus Nesoenas; species Nesoenas mayeri. Next base: position 61,193,473 of record NC_137540.1, on the reverse strand, counting down.
TACCTTTCATCAAATTGCTGACATTCCTTTTAACAACAATTACATAGACCCCCCTCACCTCAAAACAGTGGTGCCCTAATTTATATGCAGTAGTACATACACAAATAGCATTACTGGGGATCACTTAGAAAAATCATTCATACTAGTTTTATGTATCTCTGCATTATTATCATTATATGTTCTGAATTATATCCTGTTAGTACATTAACTACCACAATATCAAAACTTAACATGTTTTGATATTTTTCAAAACAGTTTACAATCAGGAGGGTCTGTCTTTAACCCAAATTAGGCTTGGTTCAGAAAAATCTTTTTTGTGTGTGATCATAAGTAGATGCAAACAAACCACACTTCCAGTCCTGTGTACCTCAGTCCCTTTCAGTACCTATACATTTCTTCACTGGGCAATTATGTACCAGAACTTCAAATGTGTTTTATCTACTATTTATAAACTATTTAGTTCTTCTATATAATATGATTTAGTAGTCATGATTTGTCAAAATGTCTATAAATTTTTTTTAATGCATTTATACAATGTATTTTTAATGCAAAACTGAATGAAGGCAGAAGTCCTCTGCTTTTGTCCAGAAAAAGTGCTGCCAGTATCCAGCCTCTAATTTTAACTGCGTAACTCCAACAGTTCTGCAAAGACCTCTTGGTATTCGTTCTATGAAATTAAAAAGACATGACATGTATAACACTGATGGTGCTTTAATGAAGGTGATAGAATTGTGGAGGTACTGGATTGAAAAAAAGCAAATCAAGTAACAAAATATTCATTAAAAAGAAAGAAGAAGAGTTATGAAATTTATTCTTGCATAAGTTTGACTTCTATTCCCCAGACATGACACAAAGTTAAAAAATTGCAAAACTATTTCAGGATAATAGTAGAGTTGACTGAATAACAGGAAAATTATTTCACAGAAAATAATTTCAACATTGTTTTTATTCCACAATGTCCTGAAACTCAGACCCATTTCCTCTTAAAAATAAAAATGAATTTTCAGGTTTTAAAATCAATACAAAAATTAACAATAAAACCTCAGCCGAAGCTAAGCAAATTCAAACTAGCTAAAAGGTACATATTCCTGTAGTGAACACAATTAACCCCAGAGCAATTTACCAAGGTTCATACTGGATTTTCTATTATTAGAAAGGTTTAAACCAAGACTAGAATGAAGTTTGGCCTTTTTTCTGTCTGTTCCCTCCCACCTCCGCACCCCTGCTGAAAGTTACTCTATCATTCAAGCAGAGCCACTGGACTCAAGGTAAGTTTTAAGCAGAGGTTCATACTAGACAATGACCATTTGAAGACCCATCAGCCTTTAAAATTCATTAGCTAAACTCTGCAGAGGAATAGTTAATGGCATTAAAAAGAAATACCAGGGCTTTCATTTCTGTTAATACAAAATGTGATCATGAAATACAGCTTAGAAAATTTTTCCGAAACTGATTTATGAATCACAGAATCACAGAATCGACTGGGTTGGAAAAGACCTCAGAAATCATCGAGTCCAACCCTTGGTCCAACTCTAGTCTGTTTACTAGATCATGGCACTAAGTGCCATGTCCAACCTCACTTTAAAAACCTCCAGGGACGGCGAGTCCACCACCTCCCTGGGCAGCCATTCCAATGCCTGACCACTCTCTCTGTAAAGAATTTCTTCCTAATATCCAGCCTAAATTTCCCCTGGCAGAGTTTAAGCCCATGCCCTCTTATCCTATTGCTGACTGCCTGGGAGAAGAGACCAGTCCCCACCTGGCTATAACTTCCCTTCAGATAGTTATAGAGAGTGATGAGGTCACCTCTAAGCCTCCTCTTCTCCAGACTAAACAACCCCAGCTCCCTCAGCCTCTCCCCATAGGTCTTGTGCTCAAGTCCCTTCACCAGTCTTGTTGCTCTTCTCTGGACCCGCTCCAGCACTTCAATGTCTTTCCTGAACTGAGGGGCCCAGAACTGAACACAATACTCCAAGTGTGGCCTCACCAATGCAGAGTACAGGGGAAGGATCACTTCCCTTGTCCTGCTGACCACACTATTTTTGATACAGGACAGGATACCGTTGGCCTTCTTGGCCACCTGGGCACACTGTTGGCTCATGTTGAGCTTCCTGTCAATTAGTACCCCCAGGTCCCTTTCTGCCTGACTGCTCTCCAGCCACTCTGTGCCCAGCAGAATACTTATATTTGGAGATGCACCTAAAGTCTAGTTAAGACAGCTGGATATCCCAAGGAATCAGTAAGAAGATAAAGAGTTTTCCTCTAAGTCAGTTTGAATATATTTTGCATATTCTGTAAATGGTACCTATAATGCTTTCAAAGCACTTCGGAAATGTAGAAAATCATTATTTTCCACTTTTAATAGTTGGATGAATTTAAGCCCAGATAAATAAAATAACTTCCCTAAGGTCATACAGCTTGTCAGAAATAAAATTTATAGTCCTCATACCAAAATTGCTTCTCCAGCCACTAAGCAATGCAAGCACTGCAGCTCTCGTGCTGTACAAGCGGCACAGAAATGAAGGAAAACTCAGTTTTTAGAACTGTACACCTAGGCTTCCCTTTTACTCACACATAGACAGCCTGTGTTTCCCAAGCCAAATCTTTCTTTCACAGCATTTACCAGCCTCGATAAAAGTGGTTTACCCATTTACCGTCTTTCATGTGAGCAACGAGGGAGTACAGATGAAGAGAAAATAATGACACCACTGCCAGTCAGAACATCTGAATCGTCCAGTATATTTATTCCTTTAAATATCTGCTGTCTTGTAATCTCCTTGGAGCCAAACTCGGTCTTATTCTGTTCTTCATGCTGCAGTAATGCACTTTTGGCACTTAATAAACGAGTAATGATTTTCAACAGTATTCAGGAAAAAGAAATCACATTTCAAGGCACTGTTTGACAAGTGTAACATTCACTACAATGACACATATCAGACAGTATTTAGAGTCACCATTCCAAACGAATAGAAAAGTTCCCTAATTGTAAAGGTTTAATGAACATTTATTGTCAAAATCATTATAAATTATTAAGCAAACATAAATACACTTTCCCCCGAAAAATCTCATTGTGGAAGATGTTTTATAGTCTTAAATACGTTAATTCAGTGGAGTAATGCTACAGTTTATACACAATCATCTCCCTTTGTGCACACATGAATCTCTTTCCATAAGCGTGAAGGTCAGGCTACAGTCAGGCAGACCACGCTCTCTGAGAGGCCAAACACCACTTGGCAGCCCAGATGCAAACCAAACCACCTAAGCTCAGGCAGTCCTCCCCAAAGCCTTCTCATAACCCTTCAATTGTACCACCCCTCCTTCCCCCCAAAAAAGAACCAAAACCAAAATGGATCGTATCTCCCACAAGTCTACAGGAAAGGATGATTGAGCATCTGAGTTGACCGCAGCCTTGGTAACCTGACAGTATGATCACAGACATCCTAGTGCCTCTATTAGGAGCAACTTTTATCACAGAAGCAGCAGACAGATATGCTCAAGTCCTGTCTTCCTGCAGAGCAACCATTCAGACCCAAGACCCAGTCTATATCCAAAGACAGCTCCATAGTAAAGAAAGAGTCCAACGCAAAAAGAAACTAGCACTAATATTCACTCTGGTGAAGGCTAAACTAGTTATAGTGTATAATAATTTATACAATTCAAGTGGATTAAAAAAAACTCTCAACACAAGGTAAGTGATATCCTAGTATAAAACTATTATAATAGAATTTCAAAAGTATTTTGAACAGGCATATGGAAAGTAACTGTACCAGCTAAAAAATACTGTGGATTATCAAAAAAACTGCAAGAGTTACTAAGTTGCACTCAACATTGAGTAGGTTGTGCATTCAGGGAGGACAATCCTATTTTAGATGGATTTCCAAAGAAAGATGCAACACACCAAGTGCACATTTCAAGCTCAGCTTGTTTTGTTAGACATGGGCCATAAGATTGTTTGGGAACATGGAAACAGAGATTTACCAGTTCACCTACTGTAACTATTTGGTGTCAAAGGGCAGCAGCACTGAAACTCTGGGTTCTATCACCTGCTTCATAAAAAGTCAGTGCTGTTGTCACATATAACAATGTTAACCTTAAGATATTCTGTCTTTTCTACTTGCAAGTCACTGGAGAGCTACACTTCTATAATGATTATTTATATTATGTTCCTTACATATTTAAAAAGGTGGTTCCTACTTGCATTTTAAGTCCTTGCCACAGCATCTCCAAGCCACCTCCAAAGGAAAAAACAAAACAAAAAACAAACACCAAAAAGCAAACAAACAAAACACAAACAACAAAACAAAAACTTTTCAGTGATTTAGACATCCAATCATCTGGAAAAAAGATTCAAGGTCCATGCAGTGCAAGCTATCCTGCCACTTCCACAAATGGTTTAAAGGATTATTTGAACTACACCTAAAAAACTATTATATTTTTTTCTGCTGCATAATAAATCTAGATTAAGATGAAAAAGAAATAAATGGTACTTTTAAAAAAGTAAAGCTCCATCGCACTGCAAAAAATATTTCAGAACTGAAAACATACCTCTCAGTAATTCCTAGGACTTCAATTCCATCTTAATTCTCTTTGACTTTTGTGTTCACTACTCCAACAAGTTCCTTTATTACTTAGCTTTGAGATTCCATATTTCATGGTCCTGTTTTTGTCCTTGAATGTGTCAGTGGGAACATGGTATGATCTGTCCTTGAGTTAAATGTAGCAAAGAACTCATTGGAAATGACTTTATGGTCATCTGATTGAATTTAGCCTCTAGATTAGCTGCTGCTATAGAGTTTGCCATTGGATTGTATCAGGGCAAACAGCACTCTTGGTAGTGGGTTTTTATTAATAACTTCTGCTTCAAAGCTATGCAAATCCACCAGAGTTTAGTCTAACAAAAGGTTGAGAGGCAAACAAAACTATCAGGATCCACACTACCTGCATAATCCACTGTGGGGGTGGCCTGGGGCATCTGAAATCCGACAACAGTAGCGAGTTGCTTGGTTGCTTTTTCTTGCATCTCTCCTCATCCCTACCCCCCATAAAATACTGCCTTACACTAATGTGCCTTTAATAATAGCTCCATTCTCCTTGGATGGAGTTATACTTCCAGAAGTCTGGAAGGAAAACAAATTTATGCTAACTTCTCTCATTTTCATGCATTTGTGAATACATAAACTCTGGAGATTAATAAACCAAACAATAAAAGTTACCTAACTTTTGGTAGGTTAAGTATCTAATCTAATACATTAATAGATTACATATATCTGTGTTGAGAAATATATGTAACTACAATACATATAATTTGCAGTTGTATTTGCTGACTCTCAGAGGATCACAAATTACTAGACTAGGCCACTTTTTGGTATATTGTAGCAAACTGCATGGGCCCTTAGCCTTGCTATTCGATGAATTCTGCATCAGTAAATGATACGTCTTGTCAGAATTTCCTAACAATCCATTATATAGATCTCTTACCTTATTGAGCCCCCATCTCCCATTTTATTCTGACAACAACATGAATATCAAATTCTTCCTGCTGCCCTGCAAACAGTGATGATTTCTCTCAGACTGTCTCGGTATGCAGAGAGAACAACTCCACCAAACTTTTAAAACACTATTACTTTATCCTTTAAACCCTTTCTTAACTTTACTTTTGCTATGGTATTTACAAATCTCTTCCATCTGGTATTGATTAGGAATTATAAGCTCTCCTTTATTATTCCGCTGTGTTCATTTAGCTTTTTTCCCTCGATAACCTCATTTTTCTGTTTATATCCTGGCACACATACTGGAGGCATCATGGAACCCCGAGGCAGAGGTTATGCCTGTACTAGTAACTTCAAAGTGCCTGAGAGAAAACTACGGCACTGAGGTCAGCTGGCATAGAATGGTGTGCAGCTATATTATAAACCAGCATCAAAAACAGGGAGGACACATGTAAACAGCCTCCTGGGAGCAGTTCCTCACCTGCACTGATTTCTGAGCTATGTGTAGGAATCATCTGTTCATCAACTGTTCACCCAGAGTGCCAGCAGAATGGCAGTGCCTGGGAACACTGCTGGACACTGATGAATCTACAAGTACAGCCACAGCAAACTCTTTCTAGTTGTCCATACAGGGCTTAGCACAAATCAGTACAGGTGTTTGATTATGTCCCAGGCATTTCCATAATACAGAACAAATGAAACTGTGTAGAAACTGCTTTTCTATAGGTAACAGTTGTTTTATACAACTTCTCAAACTGAAAACACTATACTCCCACAGAGTGTAATTTCTTATTCTAATGGCTATATGAAAAGTCTAGCAGGAACTGAGAAGAGGTCAGAGACTGAAACTGATTTCAAGTACTTGAAAAATAAAGGTATAAGAAGGTTAGATGCCACTATATCTCAGCTGGTACAATGGAATACAAATAATGAGAGGTACTATTTGATTACTATTTGATTTGATTTGAGTAACTGTTGCCAGAGGTCAAGGGAGGTGATCCTTCCCTTGCATTCTGCACTGGTGAGGCCACACCTGGAGTACTGTGTCCAGTTCTGGGCACCGCAGTACAAGAGAGACATGGGTGTACTAGGGCCATGAAGACTCAGGGATGGGAGTAACTCACATATGAGAGAGGTGGGGCTGTTCAGCCTAGAGAAGAGAAGGCTCAGCAGGATTTCATGTGTGTTTATTAATACCTGAATGCAGGGAGCATAGAGGACAGAACCAGGCTCTTTTCAGTGGTGTCCAGTGACAGGACAAGAGGCAGTGGGCAAGAACTGAAACACAGGAGGTTCTCTCTGAACATCAGGAAACACTTTTTTATTCTGAGGGCAACTGAGCACTGGAACAGGTTACTCAGAAAGGTTGCGGAAACTCCATCCTTTGAGATACCTAAAAGTCACCTGGACAAAGGTCCTGGGCAATCTGCTCTTGGTGGCTCTGCTTGAGCAGAAGGGTTGGACAAGATGACCTCCAGAGGTCCCTTCCAACCTCAGCCATTCTGTGATTATCAAATTTCTCATCCAAACCCATTTGAAACTTCAGTGGAAGTTAAGCAGAACGATATTTCTTTCATCTTTACATATTAATTTATATGCAAACAGAAACTCTGTTGGGGTGCTAAGGAGATCCACAGGGAAAATTATTTGCCAACAACTGCTGACACATGTAATCAAGTATTTATCTCTATATAGCACACATTGCCAGACTTTTTTTAAGCTGGTTGGTTGGGTTTTTTTGGTGTTTGTTTTTTGGTTTTGTTTGGTTGTGGGGTTTTTTTTTAGTGTTTTGGGTTTTGTTTTGTTTTTTATAAATACCATCACAATGGTAATGGAGGTAGATTCCAGATCTGTGTCCTGACATGCCAGTTACACATGAAGGATTTCTTCAGGCAGCTACAATGGGAAGCCCTGGTATAGTAGGCTATTAAGATAGCAAAATGCTTTTAGTTCTAAGGTCCATAGCCTCGATCTCCATTTAAATAACCTAGATAATGGAGAATATAAAAATTTCATTGGTAAGATATGAATATACATTCTAGCTTTTGACATACACTTTACAATTACAAGCAGCGATTAATAGAATGAAAAGAAAAAAAAAGGCATGGATTATGCAAGCTAACGTCTTAAATTCAGGTAGGCCTGAAGCAAAACAGAAACCAAACAGAATTTGCATTTAGAAAAAGATTTTTAAAAGTCTCTTTGTATTTCCAAAATATGTCATTCAAATTCCAGAAGGTGGTAAATCAAATTCATACAGGAAAAGTTTTCTTTGGTTTTCTGAACCCAGACCTGAAGTCATCACAGTATACTTCACACAAAGCATTTAAGACTAAAATATAGCCAAGTGTGAACTAGGGGAGTGAAGGCTGGGGTGTACTAAGACTTATTTGTCTGTCTGTACTTTGGTCAAGCGGTCAATTTTTTTTAGTTCCCTAAATTCGTCATGTATGATGTGCCGTGTTACATGTTTTACTGATGGCATCAATACAGGCAATATTATTCTTAAAATCATTTCATTGTTTCTTAATGCAGCTGACATATCTACAGTTCCTAGTGGATCAATTTGTTCTCTGTGGGTGCATGTATATTAAGGCACACTTCTCAACACTCACAAGCAAGCTGTCACACAAGAAGTTGATGTGATTTTACTGTTTTCTTGAGTAAAATTAGTATTCATCAAAAGGTTACAAGACTAGACATTTAACTCTGTCCATCATTGAAAAAGGAAGAAATGCAATCATCCAAGGTGCTTCACAAGTATGTCTCAATCCTAAATGTTAGGACTACACATGAGGTCTCTGTGTCTAATGATTTTCACCAGAAAGGATGTAAAAGAACATCATCACAGATTACACAATATGGATACACCTTTCATGAACCTGAGTAAGATCAATGTACCTTTTCAGAATGAATAACACCATCTTGCCTCAGAGTTCTCCACAGCAGCACAGTGTCTGCCTCTCGTTACTAAGCCCCTGACAACATGTCCCACAGCTTTTCAATACTTGAAGTCAATAGCTCTCCTGTTGGCAAATACAAATGCAATGTATCTGGAAGAGACAGTGTTATGTATTTGTCAACATTTTCTCTTCCTTTTCAGTTCAGCAGTGGAAATTCTGAGGATGAGTGAGTGAATGGGAAAAGAGCCCAAGTCACACAAGGGAACTGACATGTCAATGTCCATTGTTGACTAGAAGCTCCTTAACATGCTGCTATGAATCAACAGACATTTCTACTTTCACACTTACATAGATCTGTTATAAAAGACATCCCAGAGCTCTGTTTCATCTTGCTTGCCTTACAATGTTTATGTGCTGCCACTGGGACAGAGAGCAGATGTGATGGATTAACTAGCAATAAATCATATGGCAGAGAACACACAGCATTATCATTCTAAAGAGGTAGCATTAAGTATTCCACTAGAAAAAATCAAAACATTTTCCTTCTTCCCCAAACCAACTGTTTCTTTATTCCACAAGTGACCATCTCACGCCATGTCCCAAACTCCAAATCTATCTGGGCTACAGTAGCACTTCACTTTTAAAAAAGGTATTAAGTATTTACTCAGGTTCAATGAAAATGAAGATTAATCATACGCTCAAGCACCATATCCCACCATTTTCTCTTTCATTAAAACTAATGAAGAGAAAGTTTCTTACAACTTGTAGAACTCCCATCGACAAGCCAGCAACAAAAATGAAGCCCTCCCGGTCCAGTCACATCCTCCCCAGGGAGCACTTCTACTCCCTCAGCATCTATTTTCTGATGGCAGGATGCCGACTCCTACAACCTCCACAAGGAACCCAAGAGTCATAACATCCCCTCATTAGTATTTGCACACCATCTGGTGACTATTACTGAATTAACTTCTCACAGAAACTAAGTTTTTAGAATATAAGTATAAAATTAGCCTTTGATATGGAATCTTACTCTGTTCCTCCCTGCCCCTTCCCCATCCCCCCAAAAAGCAGAATTTTTAAAAAAGGAAAAAGAGGAATGTGGGACAGATATATATTAATCTTTCAAATGCCCTTATTGCCCTTCTTCCCTATTTATTGAGGTATGACTTAGTGCACTCTTGAGCTGTTTAGGTACACTTCTTACTCTCTTTTTCCTTTTGTTAAATAACATGCACATGTTGAACACTGGAAGATACTGAGTGATAACTTTATAGTAATTTTACTCCATTCTAACATTTTTCTTCTGTGAAGATACTCATAAGATTAAACCCCTGTGCATTTCATATGTCCCAGCAAGTCCCCAGGTGCTGCAAGGGCCTTCAGATTTTGAAGCTCATTTTCCTTATAATACCACCTTGGGAGAAGAGAATACAGTAAATCTTCAGTTTTGAGTCTTCAGAGACAGTTAAGGGAATTCTTTTCCTTTGGGAGAGGAAGGGAAAAAGAAAGATAGGAAGACTTTTTTTTTTTGGTTGGTTGGTTGGTTGATTTCTTTGCATTTAATTTAGTGCCATTTCTTTCAAGGGGAAAAAAGTCCTGGCGACTCCTAGTAACCAACTATTTAATTTCACTGACTGCTATTAGAAATTAATCACAAACTACAATTAAGGGCAGATCTGTGACAATGTAATACAACTGACATGGTATTTATTAGTTAAGAGAGAAACAATTTCTCCACAAACAAACCAGAGATAAAACTGTCTCTTCATATAAACCATTGAGTTTCAAAGAAGAAAACCTCTTGATGTTACGGCAAATTTAGGAAAAACATCTGTTCAGGTTACGTGCAGCATTATCTTTTAAATGAAATACATTGGTAATATTAAAGGAATTTTAATGTGACTGCAAAAAATTAAAAATAAAATACCAAGGACCATATGGTACTGCCATAAAACGTTTATGTCCAAATATTTTCTCTCATTCTCATCCAATGAAAACAAAGTCCTAACTAGGAAGCAGAACTCATTTATCTCCTAACAACCAGAAAAATATACCCCTGCCAAATTACAAACTATAGCAAAGCAAATGCCTCTGTGCTTGTCAGAACTGTAGTCAAAATTTGTCAAGAAGGCCGGAGGTATCTCTAAAGTTGGACCAAAATTCATGAAAAGACCTCAACCATACTGCACTCTCTGTGAAAAAAACTGCAGAGAGGAGACATGGTAATAGTAAAGGTGATTTTCTCTCCACTGAAACCTATGCCTTAGTAAAGTTAAGCATGTGTGCAGCTGTTTGCAAGATCGGAGTCTTAGCACAACTGATGACGATTAAAATTTGTTTCTTAATCAATACTTTAGCCAAGAGAAATCGAAGTTTTTTTAATTGCTGGTCTTGGAAATATTAGATGTCTGATTTCAAGTTTAACGGATCCAGATTCCACAGGTTAAACCTCTTTAGTTATAATGCTGAGCATGCTGGCCCAAATCCAACAAAACACTTAAACACATGCTTGCCCTAAAACACAAAGACAGCTGCAGAGAACTTAAAAGTTAAGAATTTACAGGACCAGGGAAAGAATACTAAGCGCTATTCAGGATCAAGCCTAAACAAAATCCATCTCTTTAAAGGACTTCAATTTCTGAAGCTTCTTCCATCTATCATTTAAGGTGGAGGTATATCGCAATATGATGACATTAAAACCTGACCATTTTCCTCTAGTCTTAAGATCATTTATATTAACCATTCATAAAGAAAAAAATAAAACCCCAATGACATTTCCATAATTTTAGAAGGGAGGTAGAGATGAGTAGTGTCCTAGCCTAAAGTAGAAGCCCTGAGTACAAAATGTGACAACAAAGTTTGCTGATTCTCTGATCTCAGTACAACTCAGCCCATAATTTGGGCAATGCCATAACAGACCAAGATGGCATTGTAATTAAAAGAAATTCACACAAACTCAGAGACATAAATAAATAGAAATATCAAATTGACTTTCTAGAAACAAGTAGTTTTCCACTTGTGGCTTTAAACAGACTTTTCCTTTTGTATAAAATGCTCAGGGAGAGGAAAAAAAACAAACCAAACCAACCAAACAAACAAAACCAGCCAAAACCAAACAACAACAAAACAAAATAAACAAGAGGAAAGATGTAGGCACTTCACATCTTCTTTACATTAGCCAGCTCTGTGAAGCATAATTTTAATAGTGTGGAGGTGTATCAGGAAATAATTGCCAAAGAAAAAGTACAAGAAACAAAACCTCTAAGAAACTAATTTCAGTATTACATGCAGTGGATTTAATGATATTATTGTAAAACCCAACAAAGTATCAGGGGATTGTGCCATTTATGGGGTCTGAAAAATGAGGCAAAGAACAAACACCATCCTGTAAATACTTATGCCCCTTATCACTGGATATCTCTCAAGTGTAGACTCAGCTGAGTCATAAATAACACTGCACATGCAATTACTCTTTGATCAGAGAATCTCTGTTATTCCTGCTCTCCCTGCACACAGCAGCCAGCTCAGGGCACACTTCACTTGCACCAAAGGCATGTTCACACCAGGCAGCAGAGCCCAGCACCCATGTCCTCAAAATACAATTCACTGAACCATAGCACAAATTCACAGAGATTTAAGATCCACATAGTTGTGCCTTCATTGTGCGGTTCCTAAAGCACTCAACCTTTCCAAAAGCTAGGACTTACTAGCAGCATTTACAGTGCACAGTGCTGGAGCCTTCCTGCTTTTGGGAGTGGAACCACTCTCTCCTTCCCGATCAGCATCACCAGCACAGTGCTGGGCAATGGGAGCAGCATCTGCAGGAGCACCTACCTCCCAGCGCATCAGTTCCAGGGAAGGGGCAGCTCTATCCACAGCCCTGGTCAGGGAAGATCACACCTGTGTCCTGCAGTACTTCAAATCACAGTATTTTCAGCTAACTCAGCCATTTATTTGGTTAATATGAGGTGGCGTTAGGCCTTCATTTCTTTGTGTGCCATTTTGACTCCTGAAGACAAAGTGTCCCTTCTTCCATAATTCCATCTTAGTATTTTTCCTCATGCATATAAAGGAAATAATAGTTTTATGAGTCACTTTAGTGTAAATGTAGCATAGACTTTGAGAGGGGAAGGTACCTACTGTTTTTATGGAGGCATTTCTCATTACCCCAAAGAGAAAGTTAGTATGATGTTTTTTCCTCTTAAAAGCAGGGACTGAACTGCTTTCTATAGATTCTTATCAGAAAAAGATAAGAATGAAATAGGCATTGCAGTCATGAAAACTGACCCCTCTGTATAACTCGGATCATGGATGTTTTTTTTAAAAAAATTTCTTTTTTGACCAGGAGCACAGATTTTTAACAAAAACACCCTTTTTAATGTTTTCTGCAATAGGAAATGCCAGGGTTAAAAATCTTAAGTTGTTCCACTGATTTTAAAAAGTGTATTACAATGGTTAACTTAAGAAAATGCCTTCAATTTCTATCCTCAAAGTGTTGCTTTTCATTTGTCTGTAACCTTCTAGAATATTCTTCTCTATTTTAGTACTTGTACACCAGGACTAAGTAACCTCCTCTGTTAAGAAAACAGATGGAGATCTCAGATTCTTTCATTGCAAAGCGTATTTTTTAAAAATATTTTAACTATTCTTCCATTTTTTCTCCCAACACTCTCCAAAGTATTATCATCTTTCTTGAAATGTGGGCACAAAAGCTGTACGCAAGGTCTCCTTAGATTTTCAACAGACCCCCCCAAAATAAAATCATTTTTCTATCCTTTAACTTGACATTTCCCCATTTGATACATCCAAACGTCACTTTAGTTTCCCTACTGTATTAGGTGGCAGCTCACCTTATTTACCAAAACTCATAAGCCTTTTAATGTCACAGCTTCCCACAATAGAGTCTGCATTCACCAAGCATTGGCTCTGTCCCTTGTTTATCTCCATTTGACCATACTATAACATGCATCATCTGCCTCTACTTATAATAAAAAGCAATCTGAGATCACTGTGTAGCAATGATCTGTCATGTTCATAATCAGACACTTTCTCCTACCTGTAATATTTATGAGTAATATAAATTTTCTTCCAAAACCAGTGTCATTAATAACTAGTTAATTTTCTGACCGTTTCAATGTCTGTCAGCTAGTTAGCTATAAAACTGATCCAGTAAAGCTCCTAAGCACATGCTTAAACCTTAAGCACTTTACTCACACTAATGTTAAACACCTTGCTGCTTGGAGACCCAGGACTTATTTATAGAAAGGAAATAAAATAGAGTAGCACAACTGATCCATATGCCCAGTATTCCAGGTTAGGCATCTCATTCAGAGATTTCAGGGTAGCCAGCAGTAACATTGTGTACAGACAGAAAAGGTTTAGCTCAGACTGAGAAACAACTAAAACAGTGAATCATTTGGACGGAAAGGGTTAGGATTTTTTTATCTCATTCTTGTATTTTGTGAGACACTTGCACACAGAAAATTTGGGGTTTAGGCAGTAAAATACTTCTCCCTTTGGAGATTTTTTTTTAAACTCACTCATGTGGGAAAGGTAACTGAACCACTGCACTTCCATTAATCTTCTGCCTGTATTTGAATTTTATGATTTGGTTTTGGATTAGAAGAGAACACCGTTTGGAAAATCTGGATCTCTACCCCTCCCCATAATAATAATAATAATAATAATAATAATAATAATAATAATAATAATAATGAGTATTAAAAGCAAAATCATTGTTATGAGTTTATGACACTCCCTGAAATGCTTTGAGAGAAAAGGAAGACAGAAGGAAGACAAAAATAAACAGACGTACCAATATAGTATATTTATTCTGCTTAAACAGTTAAAATGCTGGATGCTATCTTAAAAGATAATACTTAGTTTTTCCTTCAAACTTGTCTTTTCATAAACAAGTGGACAAATATATTTAAAATCTGTCATAATTTACACCATCAAATATTTTGCATACGCACATGAATAGAAATTTCTGTTGTCTATATCCGAGGCAATAGCATCGGTCAAGACATGGCTGAATTATGATCCTGCTGGTGTTGAGAGGGAAAACCAGTCCCTGAGTTCAGTGGAGAAGGATCAGACCTTTCTAATGAGAACTGGATTACTGTAGGGATATTGGTTAGCTCACACTGTGCTCTGAATTAAGAATTGCAGTTCACCGATAGAGATTCAACAGTTCGAACTCCCAAGGATTTAATTACAGAGGCTAGTAGTATAAATGTAACCAAGGAAAACATTTGAAGGTTTTCAGAAACTGTTTCGCGGAGGAAGGAAGGAAAATATTACTGGTACTTTTGGGAAGATAAAAAAAAAAAAAAAGGAGCTGATTCCTTAACCAAGCTTTGCAGATTATCTTTTAACATGCCACACTCAATAGGATCAAAAATAAACGTATAAATACATTATACATTTCTCTGGACCCCATAAAATGAAGTTAAAATTTCTCCTGGACAGAGGTTGCTACCACATCAAGATGAGCCTGGCCTGTAACTCTTACAGATTTGATCAGATAAGAGTACAGCCAGACAAGAATCTACAACAGAAGCAGACAAATCATGTTCATGGATCAGCTGCCTCTAGTAAAGCAAGTGCCTTCCATATAGTTTTAAGATATGGTAAAGGTTCTCCCAAAAATGAATAGTAAGAAAGGGGAAAGGTCCATTACCATAACAGGCTTTCAACTTCTCTATTCCAAGGAGAAACACCTAATTTTCTGCTCATGTCCTTCAGTTTCTTCTTAAATAGGTTCTTGCTTTTGAGAAACATTGCATCACCAGCTAATGCCAGTTGCAGTCTCCAATGAGAAAACCAGTAGGCAGTTCTTGGAGCTAATGCAGACACTTGCCATTCTGCTCTCAGAGACACAAAATGTAAACTTCTTGCTCCGACCAAGAAACAAAGTTCATGCATTTCTTTTCATGCTAGAACAAGTTATTTTTCCATTTAGAACAATGGAAATACATAGACATTGATAATCAGTCCTACATCCTCCTTTATTCCCAGATTCTCATGTTCAAAATTATCATGCTAAAAATCTTTACAGTAAATTCAATCACTAACCTAATGCTTTAGTTTTCCTTTTTATTTACTCGCTAGATGATTCCAAAGAGTGGAAAGATCTGCATGAGCTGATTTCACCAAGAAGGAAATGAAAACTTAAAAATAAGGATCAGAGAGAAAAGTTATCAGAAGACTACTTTAACATTCTCTCATTATCTTTAGTGTATATATTTTTTGGTGACACCAGTCAAGTTTAACATGCAAGTTGTCCATCCCATAACAGTTACAGTAATATATATGTTTTCTTAGCAAGGAATTCCAACGATATTCTAGTCCAACTGCCTGACCAATTCAGGGCTGAGTAAAAGTTAAGGGATGTTACTAAGGGCATTGTCCAAATCCTCTTATACACTGGCAGGCTTGGCGCATTGACCACCTCTCTAGGAGGCTTGTTCCAGTGTCTGACCACCCTCTCAGTAAAGAAATGCTTCCTAATGTCCAGTCTAAAGTAGTTTAAAGTTCAAGTAGTGTGTCGACTAGGATTATTCTTCTGCAGGGAAGAATGGCTGCATAGAGAACAAACAGAATTATGCCTTCTGTTTGCTTGTTTCTACAGAAGATTGAAATATTTAATTCTGCACTTTCCCCAAAGATTTTAAAGCTTGTTTCAAACTTTGACTATGTGTATCCAGACTAAATCTGAGGTATTTTTGTGTTTATCATCACATCCTCATGATATTTGTAGTCTGATTCAGGTTCCTCGGAAAGAAGGTACAATGTAGTGCTGCTTTCTATGGGCCACCTTTAAAGCAAGGGCAGAGGGTGTTACTTCATCTTCCATTATGTATACCACTTATTTCTAAATGTGATACCAGGGTAGTGTATGCAAGTACATCCTTATTTGCATATATGTAGAGTGAGATTTGCTGCTACATCCACAGCCAGCTAATCCAGCATCTTTGTGTTATTACACAAAAAAATGGGGTACCCCTGATCTATGTTATACAGCAGAAAAAGAACACTGAAAGAGAGAATAATATACCATTTACAATTACTTAGGGCTACAATCTGTAATAGGGGAATAATGGTAGAAAAAAAAATTGGCTGGATTCATTTTTTCAAAGGACTTGTGAGAGATAAAATAAAGTCCTATGTTAGTTTGTTTTATTTAGGGTATTACTTCTACACAGGTCACAGGCAAACAGCAACACTTTCATTAATGAAATACTCTTAAGCTGATTTCCATTTGTATGCAAGCAACATCATCAGGTTTAGTACATGCACACAGTCGTACATACTTATACCAATATCTGCATGAGAAGAAAGCGAACAGGCTGTCGATTTATTACACACAAATTGAATGAATAAGATAACATTTTATTAGCGAGATACCATTATAAAAATGACTATAAATGGATACAATACAAGTGGTATATGGCCTTATCAGTAAATCTACTGTATGTTAGGACCTGGTACATGTAATAAAAAGATAATTAAAAGTATTGAATCACAGAACCATACCAAGAAATAGCCCAGTAACAACAAGCTCCATTAGTGAGACAGTATGCACTGCCAACAAGGTTCAAAAAAGACTGAAAAGCAAAGTTGATTTTTTAGGAAGCATGAAAAAAGCCTAAAGTCCAAGCAGTAAAAGAATAAAGAACTGGAGTATTTTTCTGACTTTCCTTGAAAGAGACTAAAAAAAATTATTTGACACAAGGATTTCTTGTTTGAAGAGCCTTATCTCATACCTTTAACGAGCCTATTTCTGGTAAGGGGATATTCACACTCCTAAACTGCTGTAAGTAAAATAATACACTGTAAGCCTGCACAAATATTTCAGGAGGCTTTTCTTTGTGTTAGTTGTTGTTTTGTTGTTGGTTTAGGTTTGATTTTTTTTGTTTGCTTGTTTGTTTTAGTTTTATGAATAGCACAGTCTGGCTTTGGAAATAAACACTGTCTTCTTCTCCTCATCCCTCCTCCTTTCCTCTCAGGTCAACTGCTTCCCCTCCCTCCCTCTGGTCAGTTTAATATGGAGATGCTGCCTGAGCCTTGTTGTACAGAATAAGCACACAACATTTTCTCCTGGGAGTTGGTTCATGCAAAACACTGCCCTGCTGAGAGAGTGGAAATTTACCCATAAGACATTCTTCCAGCAGCAAGGCTCCTGAGGAAACCTGATCAGAATTTTTAAAGACATGCCTTGATTTTCTCTCTAATTCCCTCAAAGTTTCATGGGGAATAAATATAAACCAAATGTTTAAGGTTTGTTATGCTTGGTCTTGACCAGAAACAGACTGAGGTATAGTCTTATTTGGGGATAAAATCTGAGAAGAAGACAGCAGGGGATTATTTTCAATAGATTTTCTGCTGCTATGTCTTCTTCTGTGATTTCTTTTTGTTTTTCTTTCCTCCTTCTGACTATCAGTTTATAGTCTCTGCAGCACTTCAGCTGATCGATACATCAGCTCTCTCCCCTCGACACAGGCAGAATCTTGCTGGCTTTAAGGTGTGCAGGTGGTATTTGCAAAAATTAATAAATAAATAAATAGATAGATAGATAGATAAATTTCTGTCACTGATTTATCAAAAAAATATTCTTCCAAGTAACAGAGAACATAAGAAAAGTAGTAATTTTTAAGTTGTTATTTCTTAAAGACTCTTGGAAAAATGTGTAGCAGATCTATATAGTGACTTTAAAATTTCTTTTAAGAAAGAAACCTTTAATTTTGGGACTGATCCAAAGTCCAGTGAATGCACCCCCTTACTTCAGTGTGCCTTGAACTAGCGTTTTATTGTTTAATCTTACTCTGATCGATTTCAGCAGCACAGCTCCTACAATCTTTTATTATCATAATAAATTTAACCATAATAAATTTAACCTTTATATTTTCACAGTTGCAGCTAGGGTAGGACTTCCTGTGCCAGGTACTGTTTAAGAACTCCTTATCAAATGACAGTCCCTTCCTTCAGAGATTTCAGTTGTTAACATCAGTTTGCAGATCAGCGCATCCCACAGTTACATATCAGGTAACAATGGCATAGTCAGACCAAATGAATCAGTGTTAGCCAAGGCTTTGCAGAACTAAACTTTTACCTGGCGACGTCTTTAGGAGAGGGAGTACACTTCCTTCTTAACCTTAAGCAAACAAGCACCCCTAAATAAGATGTAATACTGGGAACTATTTTCTCCTTTTGCTTCCCACAGTAGTAGAGAGATTGTTCTACACTACTCTGCAGCAGCACTGGGACATTATGCACATTCTGGTGACCACATTTTTAAAATTATATTAAAAGTGGATCCAGAAGTGAGTTACAAAACTGATGTGAGAGATGGAGATCTTACAATGAGGGTTCAAATTTGGTGTGTATAGATTAGGTAAAGAAGATTGAGATGTGATTGCAACATTTAGACATCTTTAAAAAAAAAAAAAAAAAAGACATCACCAAGCAGTAAATGGCTCTTGAAATTCCACAGAAAGAGATGCAAGGAAATCCATATCCAGATAAAATAAATACTGGAACGTTCAATTGTAACAATTACAGCAATAGATTCCTGGAAGTACCAAGAGAAGTGGTGGATTCCCTGCATCCTGATAATTTTGAATCAAAACCAACTAGAAAATCAGTGCTAGCCAAACACAAGTACTAGGGTTATTGATGAGACAATCAGTGAAATTTTTTGGCCTACATATAAGTCAGACTACACTACTGATATGTTTAAAGATCAGAAAAACCACTTGCCTAGATAAAAAGTGGGGATTATTTATTCATTTTGGTACTAAGCAATTCATATTTCAGCTAAAATGATTCTATTTTAGAGAAATAAGTACTCGAGGTAGATGTGTGTTTCAGCTCTTCTAGGTAACTCAGCCCAAAACTTATTTTTTTAATGCATCATTATTATACCTTTTATAATTCAATTTCCTAAGGAGTTCCCATAGTTATAACACATTTCTGACTATTCATCAGCCGCCTATCACTTTGCTCCCCTGTCTGTTGTGAGACACTATCTAGCCCGGGGGAAGTGTTTTATCTTGCCCAAGTGTCCAGCTATATAGTAATACAAACATAAAAGCAAGCATCACAGTGAATGATGAATAAGAAGCACATTCATGACACTTCTCACTGTTGTAATGAACTAAAGGTACTTTATACGAACTATTGGTAGTTCAGGTACAACTTGGTCACTGCTGTTATTCTCGGATGCACAAAATCCCAGTTTGCTGTGGTCTGCTCTGCAAACCTGGGATGTTGATGATTCTCAGCAAACCCAGCACCAGACAGAATCATTGAGATGCTGAACCGCCCCAAATTTAATCACAGCTGGAGGATTAGCCTGAATCACAGGTGGAGACTCTTAACTGCAGATGGACAAATTCTGGTAAGCATTACATGATGCATTGTAATAAAACTTAATGAGGGATAGGGGAGAAATTAAGCATTCCTGGGACCTGGTTGTCTGATTTTTCTCTGCCTTGGGGCATGTAAACTGGCATTCACTTAATCACCAAAAAGTAAGTATAAACTCTCCATTCTTTCTTATGATAATATGGAAAGACAGACACTATACATATTTTCTTATGTCCATAAGCTTAGCATAGTACTTACTCACTTCTCTCTCTCTCTCTGCTCAGTATGTTCCACATTTACCACAAACTAGTAAGAAGACGAGGGTTAATAATCAAGGAGATTTATCTTTAAAAAGTATTTCTGCCATGGACAGTTTCCAGGAAGAGAAGGTCCTCTCTTATTCACACTGTTCCTCTGTGTTTGACGCAGAGGCACTCTACCTTTGCATGGTTTGAATTCCTCAGGACAGCAAGCTGTACATCTAGTTATGAAAAAGCTTTAACACAAAGGACAAGCCCCTCACAAGTGCCCGTTTTACCCGTGTCCTGGTTTTGTTAAAAAACCAAGTTTCTCTTTTAGTGAATTTTGCCTGTCAGCCAAAACCTTCATATTAGCTGCATTTTCCTGGAGAACCAGATACATGTTTTGGTAAACATAGCAATGGAATGCGAAGTTACTGATAAGCATGGATGGACATCTCGCAAGAGGGGCAACGAGAAACTGGTGACCAAGAAACTGACCAACTATGTATAACATTCCATTCACGTGAATACTTTATATAAAAGTGGGAGATCACGAGGATCTCGTTCCTTTTTTTTTCCCCCTTTTCCTATTGGCCGACATTAGGAGAGGACCTTGCTAGTCGTCCCTGCAAACTGAGGCCTAGCGACAGACTGAATCCAGCTCCAGTTGGCTGCAGAGTCCAATCCAGGACTTTGGGTGCCGGCTCTGCAGTTGCTGAGACTTTCAAGATTGGTTTTGTATATTTTGTATTATTTTCTCTATTCTGATTAGTAGCATTAGTAAAACATTTTTAATTTTTCCAAATCTCTTCTCTTTGTCCTTCTTTTCCTCCTGATCACCTCTCCTTAGTGGGAAGGGGGGAAAGGGAGGAGCAAAAGGGGGAAGGAGGGGAGGAGAGGAGATTAACAACACATATGCCAGGGTTTTATTGTTACCCCTTGACAACCTGATGTCCACGTATAATATTTCCATCATTCTGTGCCTGTGGTTGGAGGTCTTATTTTTTCAAAACTTCTGCTCTGGCCACTCAAAACATCACCTACTGATCCTCAGGACATTCTGAACAGAGATCTTTTCTTCTCATGAAGGCCATGCAAAATTAATTACAAAACTAGAACCTAGAGAAGGTGTAATGTATTTGTAGTTATGTTTGGTGTCAACATTTTTTTGCTTTCCAGTCTTGCAAAAAGCACACTCTATAGACATTCTACAGCTAATTACAATCGATTTAAAGAGTTCCATTCTTTTATCCACACATCCAAGTAAAAGGTTTCTCAAGTTAGCAAAGAGAGGTTAACCTGGAACGATAGTCTCACTACTAACATCTATGAAGAGATGTTCTGCCATCACATAAAATAGTCTGTATCTTCTAAACGTTCAGGTAGTATGCACCTTTCTAGACTATCTCACCTAGAAACCATGAACCTTCCACTTTTCATGACACCACTGGAAACTTCCATTTTTCTGTCAAAAGCCTGAATGCTAAGCACACAGGTCACATATACGGGACAAGATCCAGATCAATAACATTAACTACACCAGTGCTGCAACTCCTAAAAAAAAGGTGTCTGGATTGAATGAGGTAACTCAGATGCCTTGTTCTGTTAGAAGTATGTGTCTCATAGTGAGCAAGAAAAGCTGCCTCTTTTTTTTTTTCCTTAAGCAGTAATAGCGATTTTAAAATTATGTCTGATAGTGGAAACAGGTACAGTAATTTAGAAGGCAAATAAACAGCATCTTCTTGGCAACCAGTGTACACCATTGTCATTTCACTGTGTATATCCATGGTTTCTCTTTTCAATAACAACATGGTGGGTAAGAATATGTGACAGTAAACTTCTGAAGAGCAGCTGACCACAGACTTTCTATGGTGCTAAGACAGCTTGTACATAAAGAAGAAACAGAACTTACTTCACCTGACTCCAGATGTCACACTTCTAACAGCTTCAGGAATAGGTCCCAAAATAAGGAATACAGTAGCCCCAAATCCATAAAGCATTGTTATGGATGAAGCTACATAGAAATCTTGGACCAGAAGATATGCTGATTTCCAAACACTATCCATAGTGTACAAGCAAAAACATTTTTCATGAGGTACCATGCACACACAGTGTAGATAACTGAAGTGTAGTAATTTGAAAGTGTAAACCTGAATATAGAGCCTAAACTTTTCTTTAGATTGTTTACATTGGACAAGGGCCATGTCTTGGCAGTAAGGAGTGCACATTGCACATAGCAGAGTATAGCCTTTGGGCTCAAGTAACTATAGTCATACAGACAACCTTTGTTTTATTTGCATTACAAAAACGAGATTCACTATGAACCTACCAGCTTAAAAGATCTTTACAGACAGCGGAAGGCAAAGGAAATAAGAAAGTTGGTGAGCAATTCCTTCAAGATACATCTACTTCTGTAAAATTTTTAACAGATAAAAGTATGTTTCAAGCATGCATGTCTATACCTCTGTATAACATAAGACGCTAAAGTTCATCTAAAAATGTGAGTATTAATATCAGATAATTTTCCTTGAAAATGTCTTTACAAATTCTTGCTTACATTAAAATTTTACACCAAGCCATTCAGCACAATACAAATTGCATCAACTAATTATGATATTGGCATGCTACACTAATAGTTAGAATACAAAAATACCTGTAATAACTGAATCAGATGGATAAAACAGAAATCAATTTACACACAATTTTGCCCAAACTTTGCAAGTTAAAAAAAAAAAAAGTAAATTATTTAATTTTCATTAACGAGAATGAGGAAATACGCTGTTGAAATAAAACCTTCCTAAAAGGAAAGAGCAATCATGTTTCATTCTCAAAAGACCACAGATTCCACATAAAACTCACAATGCTGCACCAATTATTTGGAGTTCAAATTCCCTTATTGTAGCAATTGAAACAATCCCAAAGAGTGCAAAAATTACCGTGTTGAAAAATCTATTCTTTAAAGTATACCATGCATTCATTTTGCACATAAACGATCTTAAAGTATTTCAGAAGGTGCTGTACTTTTTGGTTTTAAAAGTAAAAATAACATCTATCACTTTAGTGACACTGTTAGACATCTTTTAAATAGATATTTAACAGAATTACAGACATGTTGGAGAAGATAGCTTATATTCACTGAAAAGGCTACTGTAGTGCACTAGTCTTTGGATAAAGTAATAGGATCTTTTCCATGTATTAACAATCCTCCACACAAAAGATTTCTTAAAACTTTTTAAACAGCTTTATCAAGTCAAGGCTACAAAGCACAAATGGGTAGCTAAATGATATGTGGTTACTTAAAAAGGTATTGCCTGAATCCATAAAGATTTTGATTGCTTTAGGAAAAAGGAATTTTCATGGTTTGCTTCTCTAAAACTAAAGTATATTTTAAAATTTACAATGGCATAACAAATTGAAAGATAGTCCTGCAGTGCAGATTTTTTTTGCTATCTCACTTGCTTCTAAAGAATCTTTATCATACCAATACGATTTAAGCTGAAATGCATTGGTTTGTCTCCTCTAACATGATCTGAAGTGAGCAAAACACTGAGTGCAATACCACACTGAAACCTCCAAAATTTGTGACTGACTTACCATTTGCAACTCTGTTAATTGTAAGTCTAACAAAGTTAAAGCTAATTTTATGTTACAAACAACAGTTTTAAAAGTAATATTTACTTAAATATGCAGAGATATATACTAGTCTAGTCAAATTCTTGTCAATAGTAATAACAGCCGTATATTCAAGAAGGTGGCTACACATATATAGCTTCTAGCATTTGCACATACATATGCACATTTATCTATCCAGCATCCATCACCCCACCAATTATTTAAGTACTTCTAAATGTGTATTGGTTTCTGGTTCGCACTTCAACTTTGCTGTTTTAATCAAGAGTGTCCAAAAAGACTCACCTATACCTACAATTTGACCATTTCTCTGGTTAAAATTTCAAGGCACTCAGGATCAGAAAACATAAACCCAGGCATTTGGCAAGGCACCCAAAAGTAATAGAAAAAAATATGTTGTGTGGAACAAATGACAAATCAGTCTTTTACTCATTTTTCTGCAAGGTTTGTAGCAAATAAATGAGCCTTTCTTTTTGGTGCTACCACAGCATAAAAAGAGAATCACTGGAACATGCTGGAATAGCCATAAAAAGTGAATAAAAAATAGCAAGAATGGCTCTCAAATGTCTACATAAAGCTAAGTCAGGGCTATAAAAACTGCTGCATCTAATTCCATTATTTCTTTCTGCATTTTCATGCAGTCAGCCATTCTGAATTGTCCTGGAGTTCAGTGTCCAAGAATATTGCAAAAAATAGTATCCATAATTCAAATGATTTTTTTAATTATCATTATTTCCAATTCATGTCATCATTTGCTAAGAAAGGTTGTTAACTTCAAACCAAATAATTACTAGAATAGGACATTCACCTTTTTTTTTTCCTTTCCCTCTCCTTTTCCCTTTCCCTTCCCCAAAGATTTTTTCTAGACATACATTTAATTTGATTTTCCGTACACCTCTTAACAGTTTGTGAATTTTCATTCCTCTCTAAGATATGAATATATTATACTAAGGGATATTATATAAATGAGACCATTAGTCAAAATGAGAACCTTCTCTACTAACAGCATCACTATTTGCATGGTATGAGACAAAATAAATGTCTCCCATGAGTGACTAAATGCAAAATAAAAAGTAACCACTCAACTTTAATAGTTTAAAAATGCTATTAAACATAATGGCTCCTCAACATTCAAGCAGCACTATGTTTTAAGTGATCTTCATTTTTAAAGAACTATTTTATTTACATTTGAAATATTGATGGTGCATAAAGTTCTGTTCATGTAGTAATGATAGTCAAAAGTATTTAAAATAATTGCCACAAGATCCCAGCCGTAAGTTTCCTCTGTCCCTAGGCCAGCAGAGACCCCAGT
Organism: Nesoenas mayeri; assembly: GCF_963082525.1. Classification (NCBI taxonomy): domain Eukaryota; kingdom Metazoa; phylum Chordata; class Aves; order Columbiformes; family Columbidae; genus Nesoenas; species Nesoenas mayeri. The sequence continues at coordinate 61,168,527 of NC_137540.1, read as the reverse complement.
GCTAAAAATGTAAACATCAGAAAAAAAAATAGGAAACACCTAGTCCACTCTCTAATTCTTGAAAAAGTATCTGTGACTTTCTTATTGGCTAAAGGAAGAAATATCAAAGCAAAACTTACTAGATTATTAAGCAATAAAGTAGTAACTCAATCTGGTTTTTTCTACTGGTTGAGAATTCTGGCTCTAGGTATATGTTCCCAGAAATTATCTTTTTAGGTAATAACCTGATAATCAAAATTTATGGATGTAAAGGAGATGTTGCAAAATACCACAAAGAGCGTGCTTGCATTTAAACAGGTAAAAATGGAGAGTTTCTTGTGATGCCATATTTAAAAATAAATTCACATTACTATTTCTTGTGTTTCTCGGGGCTGAAAAACAAAATCTTCAGGAGTCACTATAAAAATATTTTCCAGATTATTTTGCCACCTGATAGCCATGCCGGTACAGTATCTAATACTATATGTGCTCTGGGCAACAGCAGAATTTGTGGAAACCCAACAAATACATATGCCACTTTACAGGAAAACAACAAATATTACAGATCAGATTTATGAGTCCACAGTTACTTGTGTGCCAGTAGCATATAAAGCCATATGGGCCCAGCGTGGCCAAGCAAATAATGTGAAGTGGCCAGATCTGCAGTTTCCGTCTCTCCAGTGAAACAGTGAACCCCTGGAAGGGAAGCGGGACACACTCAGAGGCCACAGTTGGCACACAGTGGGAGCGCAAGCTATAAATTGTGTAGCCTGAATCTCTCTTTGAATCTCTCTTTGAATTTGTTGAATTTGTCCTGAATCTCTATGTAGTTCCATGTCTTCCTGAAGAGCACTCCAGCTTACTGCTTTTCAGGGAAATCCACTAAAAAGAAAGAGAAGGGTTACATCCATTTACCAAAAATGTAGCCAGCCATGAGCAACACTGGCTTAAAAACACACCAAGAACTAAATACGATCTTTAAGGTTGGATTAAAAAATCAGAGGATGTTTAACCTCGGAAAAAATCTCAAAGGCATACTAGCCTGAACTGGGAGAAGGGAGACCGAGTTGTCAGCCTCCCCAAAATTAGCAGAGATGCTGAAACAGATGAAGAGGTCACTGGTTAAGTAAACAACAGAACTATGATTTGTTTGTTTTGTTTGTTTTTTATTAGTAGCTTTACTTTCTAATTTGTAATCAGGAAAATCAAACTCTTAGATTGTCTAGAATAAAAGCATATTTATTCTACAACAAACAGATCAGAAGACTTTTCTTTTTCAAACAAAACCCATTTAATTGTTAAGTATAATGAATCTAGAATGAGCAAACAGACTTGGAGTCAAATGTTTTAGAAGCAGGCAACCTTAACTACGTTAGAGCTGCAAAAGCTAATGGGGGAACTGGTAATCCAGACACTGGGGCAGAAGTCTTCTCAATGTAATGACCATGAGCAGTGAGAGATACATGACAGTCAGTGACTGACTGTGACTTTGGGATGTTCTTTAGTGCTCCTCAGACTCTATTGCATCTTCTGATTTTTTATTTGTAAATTTATTAAGGTAGCATTTAAAAGAACTCACTGAAAGTGAGGCCAATTGGCATAAACTTTGTATATACAGATAGTTAAAACACAAACAAACTTACTTTTCACAGTATTTGTAAAATATAAAAAGTCACAGGACAGGATAAGAAACTTATCCGAGTATAAGTTTCCTTATCCTTATGATAATAAATTACTTGTCCAGTATCACATAGCAGGACAGGAACAGAGCTTAAAGAAAATCCAGAGACATATCTATGGAGCAAACTATTTACTTCTTTGCTTCCCCTTGCCTGCATCCCTTCCTAGGTAGGTGGTAGCCATTTACATGTTCCAGCTGCCAACATTTTGCTGACTAATTTCCATTCCCGGCTCTGTCCTTTCCTTCCTGCTGTGTTGGAGTCAATACCACAGTGTTCTGTGCAGACATCATAGATACCTGCCCTTCCACTGAAGCCTGATATACTTCTTCCTCCAATTTCTACAGTTGCTTTTCTCCCCCTTTTAGAGTTAACATCCTACTCTCACATCATAAAAGTCTCCATATACCATTCACAAGCACAGCACACTGTAAAACACATCTGTGCTTTTTCTGATCAAATTCCTTCCCTGTATTTCGAATCATCTACCAGCGACCAGCTCCACCTTTTTTCCTGATATCTGGCCTTTTCTTCAAGGCCCTGAACAGCTTTGCTTCTGAATGCATCTCCCCTGCTTTGGTTGCCATGGCTACAACACCAGCCTCACATCCAGGTTTCCTTTTCCCCATTGGCAATTCCAAGCATTCTTTCAAGATGCTCGTGATATTTGAAAATCCTTTAAATATTCAACCCTGACTAATGGCCAGCATCTATTGTGACTTCTATAAAAGCATGTCAGCTTTTCAGTTTTGTCAAACATCAGTGAGGATCTTCTTTACTTTCCGAAGGTTTTGAATGATGGGTCTTCGGTGAAGTCTCAACATTTCTTGCAGACCACCAAATACCCTATCACTAAACTCATAGCTCAGAACTTCAAAAAAGCAATATGGTGTTGTAGGCTGCCTGCATGTTTCTTACAGTAGCCTTGGAATGAAATTTGTAACATGAAGGGGAAAGGGGGTGTGTGTGCGTTTTATTTTCACAGAAATATTTTCAGATCAATGGGACTCAACAGGCAGGCTTCAGGCTAAGTTCAAACTACGTGTCCATTTAGGCCACAGCATTATATCTAGTGTAAAACAGCTACTTAGACAGCAATACAGCAACTACCTGCTTCAGAGCTCCTGAAAATGACACATTTCTGTGAAAGCAGAAGGTGGAAAAAGAGAAAAAACACCCCATTCCTTTGCACAGCCTGCAGACTGAAACATTCAGAGAAAGATCTGCAGCAGACCTTGAAGCTACTGCCATTTTCAAGGATGGAAGGAGGGCAGGAGCACTTTGACATGAGGTCTATTATCTTTTGTTGAGCAAGGATAAAGGAAAGAAGTATCTCCAGAAAGCCATAGTTGGTGTTGAATTGTGGATACTGGGAGAGTTGGTATGGCCAATATGTCCAAGAATGCATGGAAAGGTGAGGAAGGGAAGATACTTCATAAGCAAAAATAAGATGCAGCTCCTCCCTCCCAGAGCAACACAAGGACAGTAACGTCACAGAACTGAGGCTGAGGAGTTTGGTGCAGCTGTAAGCACATGATGTAATTAATCTTCTCTTAAGTATCTTCTATGTCTAGATTTTATCTCCAACTCTCTCTCAAATAACTTCATCGGAGCAGATACCATACTTTCGCTTGTATCTTGCCAGAAAAAATAAACCACATGTGTACACAACAGCTGCTAAGCTGTAGTCAGTACCTCTAGGGATCAGGTTGTTTTATGGCAAGAAAGTTTTAGAGTAACAAGAAAACAATCAACCTATATCTTTCTAACATCATTGAGGATTTGAAGTTTCATCACATGCATCATTTTTTATGCTGTTCTCCTAGATTTTTAATAATGTCTCTAGTTTGACTTATGGACCTGTTACCACAAAATATTAGTAATTTCTAAAAAGATAGGATGCAGGCAAACAAATCATAGGAAGTTTTGTAAGTTAGATAAAATTTTATTTACAGAGATATGCTCAATTTGTATCAGTCATTGATTGCGTAGAAAAAACACGAAACAATAATTCATGCTGAAAGTACTTGGTCCTCACCTTGTTATATCCAGTGCTGCCGTTAACATGGCATTAACTACCAGCCTTCATGTTTTAACAGCATTCAGTGGAGGGAGCAAGAAGAAAAGGGCACACATCCATTGTCATCAGTGGCATTTTTCAACATCATGACAGGTTCTCACTCACGTGATGGCAGCTGCATTGACAATAGGTTGTCTTACACCTGGTGTTTTCTTGAGGGAAAATAACCCAGTGACACCAGACAGTGCACAAGTCACTGCAGAAGTGGTGGCAGCCTGTCCCTCTTACATAGACATAGCTGATGAACTGGAAGATTTGCCTGTAAACCCCTTAAGGCTGTGACCCTTGAAAGTTGCAGTGGCCAATTAATTCTTGGGATTTTATAACTTTATTTTCCTCAAAATTTTTGCAAGGCTAAGCTTTGATGCTCAGAGGAATGGCAAAACAAGATTTGTCTTCTCTCATCTATCATATAAAGATATGGAACAATTGCCCTCTAACCACTTACTGGTTCAGCACATGGGCATGTAGTCACAGAACAAAGATTACTCCCCATCTCTGAGGAGGTTCAGATCCTGAGGTCTGTTACTGGGGCTCATCTCTACCTTGTTATGAAAGTAATGCAAAATGACAACACTTCCCAAGTAAACAGGGTCTCCTTTTCTTTCTTATCTTCAGTGTAGGAGACCAAAGGATGAGCCAGAGTCCCTGTACTTTATGATTACTTTTCTCTGTTTTAGTGAAAACCAAATAACCCTTCATGTTTTGTCAAGTCAGGTAGTAAAATACCTGTAGCACGGGTCTACTGTAGTTCACACGGTCAGATGTGCAGAGTGTTTGAGTTGCACCACTCCACACTCGTGGAAATTTAGCTTTCTCTCCTGGCTTCAATAATGTCTTTCTTTGACTTGCCTGCACATCTTGCATGTGCATTTTCTAGTTTAAGCAAAGTGTCATTCCTTTCATTTGTAGTTTTCATGTCCAGGGATATATATTAATCTAAATGTATAACTCCAGGATTACCTTCCATAGCATACCTCTTCTAAATTATGCAAATCTGCTTCGGTTCTGATCAGTCCATCCATGCTTATCTCTGCCCATCTCCATTGCTTGGTAAGATACTTTCTATTTCCTTTACAAGACTTGATCAGAAACAGTTGGTGTACCTCAGCAGATAGCTCATTTTTTTAAAAATAACAAGCTCATCAATTCTTTACATTTACAGGGTTGTTGCTATGTAAACTGTCACTGTTAGTCTTTGATTTCTGGCCCAAAGTAAAGGTGAAAAATTGAAGTAAATAGATGTGTGATCAAAACAGAAACTGATACTTAGGGAGATTGTAACACCAAGCAAAGTTCAAAAGTTGTTCATAGACAAGTTGGCGATTGTCACTGCATGCAGTATAGCTCTGCATTCTAGGCAGCTAAGCATGGTAACTAGATTTTAGAAAACACATTTATATTTCATATAATGTTATACTTGTAGGTGAGAATGAGACAGCAACAGAACTCTCCCCAAACAGTGTGCAATGGGATAATACAACAGTGTATCTTTACAGTAATGTTTTGCTTACATGAGGTGAGGAAACATATTGTGTGATTTGCTGTGATATTTACGACTAATATTACTCTTTTTCTCCTTGCATCTTCCTCTTTTCCAACTCCATTATGTCCCCATGTTCAGTTTTCCCTGGTAAAGAGGTCCTTTTGAACCTTTCTGCTTCTTCTGCTGGTGTCTCAGCTTCCCTGGTGGTTCCGCTTTCAGAGATGGGTCTCAGTTCTGTTCTCCCTCATGCAACAGAAGCCACCAATAAACACTTCTGGTCAGGACGGTTGTAGATGCATTTGGAAACAAACAAAAACAAGGAAGAAAACTGTCCCCAGATAAGCAGCCAGGCTTCCATAGGATATCAGGGCTCTCTTATGCTCTCTGAACTTCAAAATTCCTCAGCACCTTTTGATCCTCTTGCTCCTTTCTAATTAATTCTTTGAGTGAGCAACTGGAGTTTGATCAATATAAAATCTGTGATTTTTCTAATTGTGATTAGTTACAGCTTCTCTAAGTTTGTTACTCCAAGGATAAAGGCTAACCTTTTCAAACTTCTGATCCGGAAATGTTATTATAATGAGCAATGTCTGAGCTTCAGAAAAGATGCCTGCAGTATCACTATACTATTGAACAGACAGATCATTTGTAAAAGTAGAAGTCTGCTCCCAGAAAAGGCAACTTTATGGAAATGTCAACCCTCTTTAAATTAACAATTCAGGTTTATTTCTTATTTTATGAATTTACGAGAAGACCACCTAGATGATAACATTTGATTTAGAAATGATACACTGCTATTTTAACACCAAGAATAGATGCTTATCTTTACTCCAACCCATGTAACATTTTTGCAGAATAGTCTATAAAAAATTAAGTTTCTCAAAATGAAATATACTAATATACTTGTCTATGTATGAGGAGTGCAGGGAAACTGCAAACCAAAGCTTGTTTAATCTAGTGCAATGCATCTGAATGATCTCATGGCCACAAAATAAGTCCATGTCCAAACATTTTAGCATTAGGTATCCAACACGTATTCAAAATGGTGTTTGTGCAATGCACACAGATGTTGATGTTACTGACATTCTGCTTGACTTTTTTTGAGAAGAGAATTTATAAACATTTATTTTAGGAGGTCAGTACTGTATTCCCTCTCTTGGCCAAGCTCTTTGTGATGCTGTTATGTAGGGTTATTTACTTACATCTATGCTTATTAAAGATTTTAAAAAGCAAACTTTAGTTTTAATTTTACATGGACATGGAACATATTTTTTTTTTACTTTCAAAATGAAGCCTTCTAGTCAGCTATTCCATAATGTCTGTGCAGTGTCATTTTATGGCACTCATGCTCAAATACTCTAAAGCACTTAGACAGTATTGTTGACTCCAATGCAACAATTTGCGTACTTAAAGTATGTACTTATTGGGACCTAGGCCTCATACTTCCTTTCATTTTTTTATTGTACTTCAAATGGTTTCTGTTTCCTTCTGGATGTGGGATAGCTAATTATGTTTTAATCCCTGGGCGTCCAGCAAGCATAATACAAAAGCACTATCTTATGGCTTTTTCTGACTGCAGTTTTGTCTCAGTGCAAGCTAAAGGTGCGGTTACAGGCTTCCATTACCGAGTAGCTCCCTCACAATATCCAAAGAAAGTAATCTCCTGGCTATGCTAACAGTCATCCAAAAACCTACCATATAATCTAATTGAACTATCGATTCCCAAGCTAGGGCTTCTATTTAACATTCTAGGGAGAGAAAAGAGAGAGAAAAGGGTTTTACAGACACAGTAACACAATGCTGCACAAACCTTCCTTGGCTTCTGTTGCTTTATGTTCATTTCCCATAAAGAATATGCAAAAAATGTAGTTACACCCATAATGACAGTATCTTCCTCTTTCTCTGAAATGTATTCTCTTTTTTTTAATTTCAAGCTGCAAATTCTTAAACAGGGAATATACATTTTTCTTAACAAGAAAGAGTCTAACTGCAAGGAGGAATACAAGAATGGAAAGTGCTCCATCACAGCATCACCTCACATTAGTTATGCATCTAGAGAGCTGGTAGCACTATCAGTATGATAGAATCCTTTTGGTTTTTTCTTTTTTTTTTAGGGTTTTTTAGTTTTGATTTTTTTTGTTGGTTTGTGGGTTTTTTGTTTTAGTTTAAGAGGAGAAAAAACAAGAATGTAGTTTGCATTTTAAAAAATTCCATCAGAAACCTACTTTATCTTTCATTCAGATTGCAAGAACAACAAACTCCCTTGACAATTATTTCCTATGAATATTAATTAAGTTACTACTACAGTGTGTTTACTAATCTTTTAGAAATAATGTAAGCATTATGGGGACAAGATATTAGTGCCATGGAATTAGAACAATATTTTGAACATTTGATTCTGGTAATTCAGTAAATGCAAACCTTATAACTATTTTACAGAAATCTATATATGCTGATAACAACATGGGACATTACTCCATATTTTTGATAAAACAAATCAGGATTATACACACCAACAAAGGTACTTACTTAATAAGTAATAACTGCTATCTGATCCCAGAATATTTAGTTCATGTAACTGGAATAACTTAAATAAGAAAATGTCTTGATTTATCTAAATAGCATTTTGAGATTTGTTCTTGCTGGCCAAAATATTTTCTTATATCATAACACATTTAGACTAGGGTTAAAAGCACCTTTCAGTTGCTTCTTGAGTAGATTTATATATTTAGAGATCTTTTCAGTCATAAGTTAAAAATTCTAGGAAGGCAAGTTCTTCACAGAATAATTTAACATCGGCTCTGCAAGACTTTCTAGTCTGATTTTTAAAATGTAGCTATTGACAGAAAATAACATTTGGGGCTCTTCGCATCATGCCTCTTCATGGCTAGTTTGTAAACTATAACAAGCCATTTCCTATCTGCCAGCCCTTGACACGTCCCTAAATAGTTAAACAACATGTTGATAGTTAAGAGCTACAGTTTACTCTAATCTTGTACTTTTGGTTTTGAGCAATGAAGTTGAAAAACAGGACATCTGGCAACAACCTAAACTAATATGGTTCGTGTTTATTTTCCACTGGGATTATGAGAGTGGAAATTTTAATCTTATCTAGGGCAACAACAAATCTTCAAGGGAAAAATTTCTTTCTACTGGTAAGGTCCATGTACACATAAAGGGAACGGAGTGACATAAAAGCCCTAGAAAAGGTTTCCCCAGGGAAGGAATAATTTCCTTATGGTCTCTTTGCAAGCTATGATGAAGGAGTAGTTGCATGAAGACAGCCAAAGAGATCTGCAGGGAAAAGCATTGCTGCAGGCAGCATTTGCAGGCAGCACCACACTAGCAAGACAAGGCAAGGAAGTTGCTGTAATTGCAAGAGCGGTGATACCAACTTTTAAGGGAACCTCTTCCAGAGCAACCCAGTGTTAGGTGGACAAAAAGGAAGCAAACTGAATACCATAATGCCTTTTCTTCCAAACAGTCTTAAAAAATCTTAGCCCACATTTTCAGTGAGGACAGAGCATCAAATACTTTGTCCAGCTTAAAAGCAGCGATTGCTTGAGGAGATAAGCACTGGGTGAGGAGGAACCAAAGGGAAAGAACAGCTCCAATGCAGCTGGCCCAACAACAGCCTACATCAGCCAGAGGTTCATGATCCATCCAGGGCAGAGAACAGCTGAAGAAGGTGTGGGAGCACAGGAATATGGCATCAAGGAATCAAAGGACATGAGTACATATGTTGCTGGAAACACCACTAGCTCATTTGGTGCTATTAATATTTGAATATTTACTGCAGAACAAGAATTTTGCTGAAGACCGGGTCCTCACGTCTGTTCAGAAATGAGGGTAGAGATGTTACTGGCATCGTTGGTGCAAAAAGCGTCTTTTGCTGACAGATTTTCTTCAGCATTTTCTCATGAATAATCATCAGTCCTTGGCATATTGTGTAAGTTCTAAAACTGGTGTTACATAAGTAACATAAGTAACTGTTCAGGTCTGGATCTCATTCCATCACATTTTGTAGCTATTTGCTGGTAAACCATATTGAAATTACTCTTATTCTATTGGCAACAGTTTGGCCTAATGTGAATAATATGTCTTCTCTGTGAGAACTGTTCATAATATGCAAAGTGAAGAGGACCATATGCACTCCTTTTATCATTTGTTCACTGCTAGAACTGATGACCCAAGACTGCTGAAGCCAAGGAACATGTCTATTTTCTCCTGATTTACCCTTGTTGATCAAAGTTTGTGGGTATTAGAGGAGAATTCAGAAGTAAAGCCGAAGAAACTCCAGTAGAAGACTACTACCTTAGCTTTAATTCTCTGCAATAGCTAACAAAAATCATGAGATCATAATCTAAGTCCTCCTCCATTAATTGTGCATTTGCATTCTTTTCTATTATTATTATATTTCCTTTGTATTAAAGAATCATCAAGACAAATTCCTCAGCAGTGCCATAAAGCTGATAAAATATATGAATTTTACACAATCTCCCCTATACCTCAAATTTTGAGGACTTCACCATAACTGTCAATGCTGTTCCTATTGATACAAAAAGAATCAATAAAATACATAAATCATGAATGGCTAAAAACAGCTTTGCCCTATTCAGTAGAAAGATCAGGAACTTTCACTCAGGAATTCAGATGAAGTGAAACTGTGTCTTGTTCAGTGGAGTACAGAAACAATTGTCTGCAATGTGTCTCTCATGTTTCAACAATACAGAAATTTCTTGGCTCACTTGTGCTCCTTTACTACGTTGTTCTCCTGAAGTTTATTGAAATGGACTTTGGCATGAAATGCTTTTGCCCAGCTAGCCCATTTACTAGAAAGTGCAGCTTCACCCAGTGACTACTAATGAGCTATGGTTTTTGTTGGGCGTGTTGAAAAGCATCTTCAAAAGCACTTTGCAAAGAACTTAGCCTGCAAGCTCAGGCACTGAAAACAAATATTTTAGCCATACAATCCTGTGATTCACCCCTTAGTCCTTTACAAGGCATTATACTTCACTGACAACCCCAAGATGAAACATTAAAAACAAAACAAACAAACAAACAAAGAAATAAAAAACCAAACCAAACAAAAAAAAAACCCAATCAACCAACCAACAAAACACATTGGAATTTGAAGTGCACCTTTCTCACCAGCACAACCACAACAATTACACACACTTGACATCATTATGAATCCACTTACTGAGGACATTTGTGATGTCCATCATGTCAGAGGCTGTCAGGCTACTTTCTAGAATTTGGCTACATAAACAAGCTCCTCCTTCTAAGGCCATGTCACTCCTCTGTCTGATTTCTCTCTTGCAGGAGAAGGTGTAACTGAAGATATTCAGAGTTAATAAAATATTGGAGATTGTCATTGATAGAAAGGTTTAAGTATTAGTTCCAGTGGTGATAACACAGTTCAGTGAATTGTTTCCCCTTAAACAGCTCATAATTATGTTTCCATTTTATATTTTTCTCCACAGTTGCATAAATTCAGAGAACCTGTGCAAGTGTAGGTTGTTTTGAAAGGAACATTGCATTCAAGTGGTTAAAATAGCAATATTCTATTAAATCCTCTTTTCACAAGTTGACAAAGGTCATAGACTATGTGGTAACAATGCTTCCAATCGAAGTGGTGAATTCTTTTTAAGCAGTCATCTGAATAGGAAGTAGAGAAATTCTAGCTTCTAAAAAGTCTTATATTGTCATATTTATTTCTTCTGAAAATTGTTTCTTTTACAAAAGGGGAAAGTCGAGCTGCCTAACACAATCACATCCATCAACAAACACAGGATTTTGACTGTATCTCTTATTACAATGCTAGAGCCCAGTCCTTTCATGCTTATTTTCCTTTTCTCCTTCCAAAAGTGCTTTGTGACACCTTGAGTATGAAAGCAGTCAAATAAAAACCTGTCTATTCTTTCCAGTCTTCTGAAACTAGCTGAATTATAGGAAAAGAGGATAGTAAAACTTCAAAAGGTTTATTACATTGTACTTATTGTCTACAAGTGCTGTTTTACTTGCTTCTGTTAATTTGGCTTTGCAGTGTGCAGAGGCAGCCTTGCAGCAATAATCTGCCCACTGCAAAACTGTTGTTTCAGCACTGAAGCAACCCTTTCAGTCACCCATCCAGCAAGCACAAAAATTGTTAAATTCTCAGTCAGAAGAGATACCTGTGTATTTGGAGAGCTGGCAAAGAAGCAAGCACAGAGGAAGTTCTTGATAGCAAGAAGACTTTGTTCCTTTTTAAATTCAAATGTTGAAAACAAACTTTGTCTGCAAACAGCTCCAGAAGAACAAGGTACATTTTGCCCTACATGCAGGATTCTTGAGCAGTAAATGTTATTTCCCTCTCTAACACCATCTTTTTTTTCTCCTCTACAGCAGCATGCTTCCATTTATACATACACTCAAAAAGAATATTCACTAGCAATGTGCATATGCTCACAGATCTACAGTAATTTCTTCATCTGGTTTCTCTGAGAGTTCATCTCAGAGGGCAGCAAAGCAGCACTCAGGCTGTAAATAGAGAAGAATCAATGACAGCCAGAGAGCCATGAGGCTTTTCCATCTATCAGTCAGGTTGTCACTGCCCCTTCAACATAGGTGAAGAAATGACAAATAATATTTGCAGCAAGCTAAGCATTCCCATAAGTGTTAGTGGGAGTGTACTGGCTCCAGACACCTGTTTCTAAATTTTTTTCTGCAGCGAGAATTATTTTAGCAGGATCTAGGAAGGCACACAGCTTGTGTGCTTTTTTTCCTTTAGATAACTATTTTCTATCAGGATGTAAGGTGGAGTATGAAGTATTATGGGACACTTGAGAGACAACAGGTGTCTAACGCAAATAGGTAGTAAGTGCAGAGTTGTCAGTGAAGATACTAACACTGGCACATGAAATAATAGTAGTAAGTAATTGAAGCAAGGAAAAGGAGTGTCAGATGAGACAGCTGAATTGGCATGTGATTCTCTTATGAGACATTGAAAGGTGTTGGTTTGGAGAATCAGACTCTCTTCTGCCATCATTTACAGTCTCTTTGTCCTCCTCTTAAACTGAAAAGAATCAGATAAGCAATATCATGTCTAGCATCACTTAAATGTATCTTGGTGACCTGCAGATGCGTATGCCCACTAATACTAGGGCAGGGGCTGAGAGGGATTTTTAACCCTACTGCCTAGCTTGAGGTAAAGTTCTGACAGAAAGTTACCGTTTCATTCTGGTATTTCTTGTCCTCAGCTAACAGATAACATTTACATCACTACCTTGTTTACACTAGCAGCTCAACATATACCAGAAATATATTTTATAGGCAACCTCTGTTTTTCCGCACAGATAACCCTCCAGTATTCCCCAAGTGAGCCTGGCAGGAATGCATTCAGCAAGGAAAGCAGGGAAGAGCTCTCTTCTTCTCCACACCCTTTGGTGCCAGCCTGTGGTACCTCTGCAAAGCCAACCTGCCATCACAGCCAGACATCCTGCGTGGGAACAATCTCCACTGTTCTTTGTATAGGAGATCCCCATTCCTAAATCATTTCCTTTCCAGCAATGTGCTGTCATGCTGGACATAGAGACTTAAATTTCTACACTGGCACCTCAAAGCCAGCTCTCAGTCTAGGAAAAGAAATTACATAGGTTTTGTGGCACATGAGGAAAAGAAGTAAAAAGGGAAAAACTGCAAGGGAAGCAACCCAGGAGATTATTTGGGGTATGTAGTTATGAGGTAGTTGAAAAATAAATAAATATATAGATGGATCAGCTAGTATATAAACATGACTGAGGAAAAATAAATATTCAGACAGGTTTGGCTGCTTCATTATTTCCCCCGATGCCTCTCAGACGTCTTCACTCTCAGGCACTTAAAACACATACCAAAAATATTTGCTACTCCCTTAAGCCATTTTTAGCCTACCTGCCTAGTGCGCAAATACAGTTCACTTGCAATCGCAAGCTGTAGTATTGTGTTAATATTTTTTCCCCCAATTCCACTGAGATACCAGGAGAAACTTGAAAGGAAAAGCAAAAATTAAAAAGGCAAAGGGATCTTTTAATATATACTGTCAAACAGCTGTGAGGCCTTAATCTTAGATGCCTTTTTTCCTCCTTCCATAACACCTACTCAAGAATTTTCTGTTCAGCAAGAAAAAGACAATCAACCTGAAAAATGAATTTTTAAAATGTGCTTTTTAAAAACATGGTGATTTGAGCAAAAGTTCTCTCACTGACTGTACAACTGTGCCCAGAAATCATACTTCGCAAACTTGACGAGGAAGTGGCTTTTGGCCTGTTATCACTTAGCCCTGTCATCCACCACGTTTCCTTGCTGCAGGGCATCTCTGCCCAATGCACCAACTCCAAACTGTTGCCAACAGATGGTTCAAGCCACATTTTCACTTAATCCTCATGGACCCAAGCTGGAAGGACCTTCAAGTTACAAACACATCATTAATATTTGTAAAAGCTATATGTACTTATTGCACTATAGGTATAAGCTGAAAGGCAAAGACTCAATTTTTTTAGTATGTTCAATGCCCCATGTCCTCCTGATTCATGTGAAGACAGAAAACACTCCCCAGTTCATAGAACACACTTTAGAGGATGAAGACTGTGTGTGCCAGTTTTCAATTTCCTGCTCTTTTCAGTACAAACGCATGTCCCTCAGCATCTTGACAGAAAAAAAGCACAAGTGAGGCAAAATGGTAGAAAACAAGAAATGTCCACGACACTGATTTTTGTTTCATTTTTCACTGTTGAACTTAAGAGGTGGGTAGGAGTGTTTTTCACATGTGATTTCTTTTAACTCTTTCTGTTAATTTATCATTAACTCCTGTAAATACCGGTACTGTCCGTGTCTACATAAGGACAACTAAAAGAATTAAAACAAATTAATATCCAATAGGAGTAATTAAGTGTAATCAGTCTATGTGAAATAATATTTTTTAATAATTTTTAATGTTTTCATTTAAAAAATAAACCTTTTTCCAACTAAATTTCAAGCTATGACAATCTTTCTGAAAGGGCCCAGATCAGAGTTAAAGCATCTCATTAAAAGTTTGGTTTTTAATCAGAATATATTGCAGTAGTCTCTGAAGACCAGGGAGAGGGGATATTCTCTTCACTTCTACATCTGTTCAACTGGCAAACTCAGTCATTAGATAATGAAAAACAGAGCAACCACCTATAACCTGAAGAAAAACATAGCTTGTTTTGCCCCTCCAAGATTAGGGCTAGAACTAGGCATCAGTGAATGTGATCTAAATCCCAGCAGACTCAACCCCCCAGAAAGTATTCCCTCAGTTACTTCATTGCATAAAACCTTCAATTTGTTTAATAATTACATTTTTTATGTGAAACATACAGGATATTTCAAAAAGAGGGACCCAATTTGAAATTACTATATCTTTGAAATCTGTTCCATACTTTTGAAACACCAAGTATTTTGATAAACTTATTCACTCATATGTTCAACATGTTTAAATTAACAGATTTTTTAAAATGCACAGTACCATTTCATACCTATTAACTGAATTTGAATCACCTCCAATACGCATTCAAAGTACAAATCACTAAAATAGCAAAATATTCAATGCTTCAATCTGCTTCAGATAATAATCTGAATATATGCCTATTTCTTTATGAATACCTTAAATAACACATATGGGAGTAACCAACAAGTGTTTCTTTTATTGTAAAGGCAATATTCTGAGTCAAATCAACACTCAATGGCAACTTCAACTTCCAAAAACAAATTCACTGGCTGTCAACTCATACAAGCTAACTCTTTCTTCAGAAAGCAGCAGAGAAGTGGTGGGAAAAATGCCTCTTAAAAGTCTATCACTTAAAACAAGTTTTTCCTGCTTCAGGCTTTAAATCAGTAGTAAAAATGGCTATTTAAATTACTTTAGTGTCAATCCATCAACCATGATCTGCAGAGAGCTATTTAAGAAGACAGAGATAGACTAAAGAATATCTTCACTTGTGTTACTGTCAAACCTCGTATGGTTCCTATTTATCATGTTATAGTAATATTTCCTAAAATTCATATTTTTGCTGCATTGAGTATTTCAATGGAGAAAGATATATACATTATTATAAACATAGAGGATTGTTTATTGCCAGAACAAAGGGAAAAGCTTACATATTTGAAAAAAACACATTGAGGAGATGGCATATGAATAAGAATCTTCATTGTAATAAAAAGATATAACAGCAAAAATTGGCAATCAGCAGAAGCACAACAAATATATGATTACCCCAACTTCTCTAATACAAACAGCAATACAGAAAATAACATGAAAGAAAAAATACATTCTGTAAATCAATTAAAAAAAACTAACCCACCAGTACCATGTACATTGTACTGTATGAAAGTAAAATCTACTCAGGTAAAAAAAAAAAACCCAAAAAAGGAACTACTAAGATGTCTGTAGAAATAATTTCCAGGGAAATCACGAGTCTGAAGATCTTTCAGAAAAGATGTCAAGGCCCAGAATGAGATGTGTACTGCCACTGCCTTCCACCTTTCTCCTCTAGCCTTGCCCTGTCCTGCCTCATCCTGAGGGAGCTGGTGGAGGTGATCACTAAGCCAGCTTCCAGTCAATGGACACCTCCTCAATTAGCCACGATTGCTGATAGATAATGGAAGGTGACACCTATCTCCAAGAAGGGCTGGAAGGAGGATCCAGAGAACTACAGACCTGTCAGTCTAACCTCAGTGCTGGGGAAGGTCATGGAGCAAATCATCCTGAGCAACATCACACAGCACATACAAGAGAACCATGTGATCAGGCCCAGTCAACATGGGTTTATAATGTTTATAAATATATAAAGGGTGAGTGCCATGAGGATGGAGCCAGGCTCTTCTCGTTGACAAACAATGATAGGACAAGGGGTAATGGTATCAAGCTGGAACACAAGAGGTTCCACTTAAATTTGAGAAAAAACTTCTTCTCAGTAAGGGTGACAGACACTGGAACAGGCTGCCCAGGGGGGTTGTGGAGTCTCCTTCTCTGGAGACATTCAAGACCCACCTGGACATGTTCCTGTGCGATCTCACCTAGGCGTTCCTGCTCCAGCAGGGGGATTGGACTAGATGATCTTTTGAGGTCCCTTCCAATCCCAAACATACTGTGTGATACTGTGGTTTATGAAAGGCAAGTCCTGTTTGACCAACCTGATCCCCTTCTATGACAAGGTGACCCACCTAGCAGATGAGGAAAAGGCTGCGGATGTTGTGTACTTAGACCTCAGTAAAGCCTTTGACACCATATCCCACAGCATTCTCCTGGAGAAGCTGGCAGCTCATGGCCTGACTGGGTGCACTCTGTGATGGATAAAGAACTGGCCGGAGGGCTGGGCCCAAAGAGTTGTAGTGAATGGAGCCAGATCCAGCTGTCGGCTGGTCACAAGTGGTGTTCCCCAGGTCTCAGTATTGGGCCCTGTTCTGTTTAATCTCTTTATCAATTATCTGAATGAGAGGATTGAGTGCACCCTCAGTAAGCTTGCAGATGACACCAAATTAAGCGGAGTGTTGACCTGCTGGAGGGTAGGATGGCCATACAGAGGGATCTGGAGCAGCTGGATCGTTGGGCTGAGGCCAGTTGCATGAGGTTTAACAAGACCAAGTGCTGGGTCCTGCCCTTGGGTCACAACCACCCCAGGCAGCGCTCCAGGCTCAGAGAAGAATGGCTGGAAAGTGCCTGGCAGAGGGGGATTTGGGAATGTTGATTGACAAATGGCTGAACATGAGCCAGCAGTGTGCCCAGGTGGCCAAAAAGGCCAACAGCATCCTGGCTTGTGTCAGGAATAGTGTGGCCAGCAGGACTGGAGAAGTGATTGTGCCACTGTACTTGGCACTGGTGAGGCACTACCTTGAATCCTGTCTTCAGTTTTGGGCCCCTCATCATAAGAAGGACACTGAGGTACTAGAGAGAGTGCAGAGGAGATGACGAGCTGGTGAGGGGCTTGAGCACAAGTGTGATGAGGAGCAGCTGAGGGAGCTGGGGCTGTTTAGCCTGAAGAAAAGGAGGCTGAGAGGAGACCTTATCACTGTCTACAACTACCCGAAAGGAGGTTGTAGCATGGGGGTGCTGGTCTCTTCACCCAAGTAACAAGTGATAGGACAAGAGGAAATGGCCTCAAGTTGCACCAGGGAAGCTTTAGGTTGGATATTAGGAAAAAATTCTTCACGGAAAGGGCTGCCAGGCATTGGAACAGGCTGCCCAGGGAAGTCATGGAATCACCATCCCTGGAGGTGTTTAAAAGGCATTTAGATGAGGTTCCAGCTCTGGGCCCCTCAGTTCCAGAAGGACAGGGAACTGCTGGAGAGAGTCCAGCGCAGGGCAACAAAGGTGATGAATGGAGTGGAGCATCTCCCTTATGAGGAAAGGCTGAGGGAGCTGGGGCTCTTTAGTTTGGAGGAGACTGAGGGGTGACCTCATTAATGTTTATAAATATATAAAGGATGAGTGTCAGGAGTATGGAGCCAGACTCTTCTTGGTGACAACCAATGGTAGGACAAAGGGTAATGGGTTCAAACTGGAATGCAGGAGGTTCCACTTAAATATGAGAAGAAACTTCTTCACAGTGAGGTTAACAGAACACTGGAACAGGATGTCCAGGGAGGTTGTGGAATCTCCTTCTCTGGAGACATTCAAGACCCGCCTGGACACGTTCCTGTGTAACCTCATCTAGGTGTTCCTGCTCCGGCAGGGGGATTGGACTGGATGATCTTTTGAGGTCCCTTCCAATCCCTAACATTCTGTGATTCTTAGGGACATGGTTTAGTGCTAGAGTTAGGTTAGGTTATGGTTGGACTCAATAGTCTTGAGGGTCTCTTCCAACTGAAATGATTCTGCGATTCTATGCAAATTTCCTCTCAGTAAAGGGACATTTGAGGGGTTTGTAGAATGTTTTTGGGAACTACCTGGCAGGTACAATACACCCTGCAAAAAACTGGGAGCAAAGATTAAGAATGATGTTTATGACCACATTAGAACGAACCAGTTCATTGCATGCTGAAGCAATATTTTCGGTCAAGAAACCAGTTTCTCGCATAGTGCTATTTGTAGTTAGTTTTTCTTTCTCTGAGAGACTGCAAATAATAAGATTCAGACATTAAGCACTCGTGAATACATTTAAGTTGCCATTTAGCAATAGCTCTATTCAGCTTGGCTGTAGATAAGGGTAGCAGCAAACAATCATTGAAGCTCAAAGAACATTTTTAAAATAAATGCCAAGGCCTCCATATTTGTTCTGAAACCGTTTGTTTTCTTTTCAGGGAATACTGTTTAATTTAATTGCCTTGATATTTTGGGGTGCTTGATTTGGGTACTTACACTTGACCAAATTAACAAGAGGACACGTAACCTCTGCTTTCCTGTGGAGTACAAGTGGACATAAACAGAGACTTCCCAGTGACAGAGAAGACAAACTACTCTTGTACTCCTGGGTACCTATGATAGTGTTGCTACTGTTAAAAAAAACTAACAAATAAACAAACTAAACTTAGTTAACATAAATATGGGGTTGCCCCAGAACACTTCTTGGCAACATTATTACCAGTGAAAAACCAAGCAAAATCACTGTTCAGCTACTGCCAAAAACCACTCATGTAATATCCAGGCTTCAAAATCCCAGATATTCACCCAGGCTGGCTCTGTACTAGGACCTTCCTTATCCTTTCAAAATACACTTGCCAGCAGCACAGAATTCAGTCAGATTACAGAGTTGTAGCTCTGTTCTCCTCCTCCCAAAGGATGATACGGAACATCATTAATAACAGGCCAGGGCCATCAGAAATATGTGGATAGCACCTACTACATTGAACTGTTGAAAATAAGTATAATTACAAGAAATACCCATGAGGCAACACCTACAGATATATGAGATTAATCTTAAATTTGTGCATCCAAAACCCCATACATTTTAGGGCAGACACAAAAATCAGTTCACTCTTAAAAAAAAAAATAAAATAAAAGGAAGGGTAGTATATTCTGGTTTTATGATATCTGGGTGAAAGGTGACAACAGTGCAACAGTGTGAGATGTATTTGGTCCGAAATCTTAGCTGAGGGTAGTCTCTATTTTTAGCAACGGTAACAATAGCAAGTGGATGAAGAACTGCAGGTTTGCATTACACCATAGAACAAGTTTGCCACACCTTTCAATGAATTGCCTAGTCTTCCTTTCTTCTGCTTATGCTTTTCCACAAGTTAGCCCACCCAGATGTGTTAAGCCAATTCCAACTTAAATCTTTTATTTTAAAATAAAAATATATATTCCTAAGCACTAATATGTAGAGAATAGCATAAAAATACAATTTATCACATCGGAGTACCTAAATAGGTAGCTGAGTTGTACATTTGTAAATCTGGCTATATCTGGCAATTTATTTTGACATATCCATTTATTTATAACAAATTAAAGGAATAGTTCACACCTTACATGGCTTACATTTCAATATTTAGACATCTCCAAGACATAAAGAATCACAGATACACATACAAAGAACCCAGCTCAGAGAAAGCAGCTTTGGGGAAGGTACACGCTTCTGAAAAGCAGCAGACACGAAACAAAAAAAAAACCCCACCAGAAACAAAGGAATCTCAAAGGTACTGTTAAAACTCACATGCCTGAAAACAAAATAGCAAGGACTAATCTATGTGTGAAGCTTATAAATTAAATTCCGGGAACATGGATGAAAACTAGGGGATGGACAGAAGAACTCTTTCAGACCAAAGCAACAACTATGTTGCTTCTCTGGCCACTGCAGTTGAAGCAAGTCCCAGGGAGCAAGGCAGAGTGCTGCAGTCGATTACCCTACCCAAAAATCTTTGCACAGCTACTCATCATTTCCACATCACACTAGGACATGTGCGTGAAGAGGTTGGCAAGGAGACTATGTGTTGTACCCTCTGCTTTTTCACTGGAAATTAAGTTCCATTTCAGAGAATCAAGCTCTTCTCAACTGATGTATAAAATCTGCTGCTAAGATAGGGGACTCTGTCGATAATCAAATTAGACATGAAGGGGGGAGGGACATTTCCTTCTGCTATACTCAGATTTGCCATATTTAGGTATATTTGTGACATTTTCGACAGTTAGAGCCATCCATCAGCATCTCTGTCACTAGCTTTGGGTTTGCAAAAATGGAAACAAGATGTTGCCTTGGAATGCAGCGTTGCAAAATTCTGCAGATTAAAAAATATCTCACTATAAATCCAAGTTTCTGTATGCAACTAGGAGCTACCATTGTAACATGATAAGCAAGATAGGTGCTACATTAAATGACCACATGAATGGTCATTTAATAAAATATTAATAGTAGGATCCTGAACTTACTGACATTAACTTTCCTATTATTTACACAGAACATTGTTACACTATCAAAACATATCACACTATAGCCCAGAAAAACAGGCAGTGTGCTGGGAGGTGGAAGGAATCAGCATTCTGCTGTGGTAATAAAGGTTTCTTTCTCCAATGATAATCAACTCTGCATAATTAAAATAGCTCAGATTGCTGAACTAATTTTCAGACTGGAGGTTTCTTCCTGTAGCAACACTTACACACAAAGTTTCTACTGCGGCTGAATCTAATCGTGAGTCTAATTACAATTTTAATGAATGTCTTCCACACTGCATGTGAACTTGCACTTCACAGTCTTGCTACCAGAGCATTTTAGAAGCTCACTGCATTTATTATAAAGGATTGTTCTGACAGATGCTCATGGTAGAGCAGTATTTTTTTAAAAGAAAGCTTAAACCATCTTTGGCCAAATTGAAATAATGTTTAAAGTTTGTTTAAAATAACTTTAAGTTTTAATATGCATATTTAAGAATATTTTTACTATACACTTAAGGATGAGAATTTGGCCTATTTCTAATCAGGTTCTAACTTCAACATGGTGCAAACTTTATCTGATCCCTTCCCCACTTTCATTTCACTCTTTTTCGTAAGTACTTAAGGCTTACTTGTAGATTTTCTCACCAGAAGGTAAAAACCAAGACAGAAAATCCTGTTTGTTCACAGCAGAGAAGCCAGATTTAATACTCAAGGCCTAAACCGCACACCAATAAAATACTAATTCTATCTGAACCACCTGATTTTTTTTTTTAGTGTATTTCTAGTACAGTGAACTAAAAATTCTGTAGCAGCTGCACATAAATCAGAGGCTTTTTAATTAAACATGAAAACTGACTGTTTGCCATGAATTTTCTATATAGAGTTTATTTTATGGTCCCCTCAAATGTGCAATGGCCACACTGGTGTAGCATTTACATTACAGCAGCACAGGTTGCTGGTAAAATAAAGTGGCCTGGTAATTTGACAGTTTACTTTCATGAATGTATTTAGCTTGATGTTGAAACCAGTTAGGATTCCTGTCCTACTGGGAGGCTGTTCTAGGATCCCACTGATTTACTGGTTAGAATCCCCCTTCGAACGTCACCTGTTGAGTTTCTGTGCAGAAGGATTTCTCCTCCAGACCCTGTCTTGTTCCCTGCTACGATGCTGGCACAACTTCCACAATCACTGTTCAACACCAAGGCTTCTCTCTCCAGGTCCAAGAACCCCCTGCACCAGATACCACCACTTAGACCTTCAGCCAGCTGTGTCTCACATGTGGCCCTAGAAATAGTCTGTAACTTTATGAAGCAGACAGGGTGCTGTGTCCAAAGGAGTCTCAGGAGAAATGCTGCCTTCCCTAGCTGCAAGTGTGATTGCACATCACAGCTTCTACCACCATGCTCAGGATACCAACTAAGTTCAGAGACCTGCTATTTAAAGTTAAGGACAAAAGGATTCAGAACCCAAAAAAGGGGTGTATTTTGCACCAGATTTAAGAGTTCTTCAGAATACACACATTTTTTTATTGCTTTGCTTTTCCTTTCTTCAGTTCAAATGCTCATCTAAATACACCAGGTTTGCACTTGTTTTTTGTTTGGTTTGGGTTTAGTTTGTGACTTGCATTTACTTTCATGAAGATAATAGTAAAAAGCGGCTTTTTAAAATTTAGAAGTGTATTCAGAAGCAGTGGAACTCTTTAATCTGTGCATTTCAGGGATCAATTCAGCAATGTTTCAGTAGAAATTCGAATACTGTAAGAAAATATGTTTTTTCATGGTTTTTTCTTTACTCTGGAAAACATCACCTCAGTATTCAATCATGTATATCTTCAGCTGGGCTGTAGGGATGAGGGACAAGAAAATGAAAGATTCTGGGTTTATATGAACCTTTAACTTCTAAATATGCCCTATCAGATAAATATCTCTAGCCTAAAAGCTAACATGGGTAATAATAATTTGCCCTACTGTCAGTATGGAGGCCATTTTTCTACTTGATTAAGTATCAGTACAGAAATACAATCCAGAATTTAAAAACAAACTGCAGGAAAACAAACAAACAAACAAACAAAAGCTCAAAACCAAGAAAACTAAGGCTTCTTATGTGTTTTCCAGTGTCAACCACACTTACGCTTGTAACAATCCAGAGTTACTCCATGAAGAGATGATGCTGCAATGGAAGGCACAGCCAGACAGCCATCGGTGAGGAGGTACGTTGTACCTACAATCCTGTGCTGTGTAACACAGAAACAGCTAGAACTGGAACACTGGATGTTGCAGATCTGTAGGCGTGATTTCAAGTTTGGTCTGAACTGATCTAACTGCAAACCTGGGCAGAAAGGTGCAGTTGTATCCCTCCTTGATCCTCCCCAGGTGTGTGTTGCCAGCCTCTTCCTTCTGCCCATTCACATAGACACTCTCTCATCTAACAGGAAAATGTAAAATTAGTTATCTGTCAGTCAGACTGGCAAACAGGTCTGGTGATTGGGCAGCTGTGTACTGATAATACAGCAGGATGGCTGCAGGGCTGTCCAGCCCAGCATCAGGAATAAGGACAAAGACTTCTCTGAAGGTGACAACTTCTTGCAGTTACATCTGCTCAGGCTGCTGTGACACCCTGCACTATGTCCAGAAACATGACACTGATTTCAGGCTCTAAACTGAAGCAATAACGATTTATTTTTTTTTTTTAATTAGGCACACAGTGGAAGAATTAAGTAACTAAAAGCATAATGAGAGGTGGAAATAACTACAAAAAGGAAAAAACATAAGGAAATTCATATAGCACTTCAGAAATACTTGCAAAGAACAGGAGCCAACAACAAAGATACACAGGAGGTGGTCTGATTTTTCACACAGCACTGGCTGATTCAGAGCACAAATGTTTAATAGTTTTCAGCTATCTTAGACATACAAGTCTAACTATGAAATGGTACCAGAAACTCGAGGAGCACTGCATTCCTTGTAAAAATGAAACACATGAAGTATGTGCTTTTAATCAGGGCACAGAAGAATGTGAAATTACAGAGGGGGGTTGTGATCAATCTAAGCCAATTTTGTAAGTCTAACTAGAACCAGATATGAGATAAGATTGTAATTGAGATCTGGAATTAAAACTGAGTGTTCACTGGAAAACGCAGAATTAACCCTGAACTAAGCAATTAGAATTTACAACACTACCACAGTTATCCAATACCTAATGAAGATTGTGAGATTATGAAAGGTAAGCAATTCACTGACACTGAAGTCATGATTAAGGATACACAGCAGAAGAAAGATACGGGAAAGTTTAAGGGGAATTTCAAAGTTCATAGTTGTTATGGCAGTATAAGGTGCAACAACAAAAAGAGGTAAGAAACAGAATTAAATAAAAATATTTTATCACTTCACAGTAGTTTGCAAGCTCTAGCAACATGGGCTGCTGACCGAGAAAACATCACCTCTGCAACTTTGCTGCTCCAATACAGGTGAATAGTCTATCACTCAGTTTTAGTCAAGCAGGACATTCCTTTCTTGTATATCAGCCTGGCCCGTGCACCAGGGAGTGGTTAGTGACAGGTAATAGGATGCAAATGGATGAAAAATCCAACTAACAGGAAAAATTGTTCCCTCTGGGAAGAGAACTAAGCACATAGGTGAGAAAGTAACTGCGTATAACACGGACAAAAATGAAGCAATAGTTATCACGTTAAAAATTCATCTTATGTTCAGTCTTATTAACCAGACAGGCCGAAATGATTAAATAAATAAGTCTGAATCAGTCTTAAAATTTCACCCCAGAAAACAAAAGCTAGCTAATTTAATCACCTGTAGAAATGTTGCTCTTACCTTCTGACAGAAGCCAAAAGAGAAGCCCAAGAAACATACTGTTCTGGGCATAAAGAGAGAAACAGATAATGGAGCGAGTACACATACTGTGCATTGCTTTAAAGGTAAAAAAATATAAAAGACAGAGATCAAGATCATACTTTATTTACAGCTAAGTTACATGCCAAGGAGTAGTTATGTAAAAAGAGAGTGTTTTTACCACCTGCTGAACAATACTGGTAAAAGGGAAAAAATATAACATATTTTGAATAATTTTCATGTATGATGTGAAAGGTTGCCATATCCATGTATACCAACAAAAAATCCCAACCATTTTTTCATAAATTTCAGTAAATACCCAGTTATATTTGAAAACACAGAAGTTTGATCATAAAAAAAGATACTTAGGCTTATTTAGATTATGTCTTAAACTGGCAAAAAACAACGGAAGTGCATGACTGGAAACTCTAGGAGATTTTTGGCAAAGCTACAAATAAGGCAAAGCAAAATGACAGAAGTATGAATCCCAGATAATGCTTTTCTTATTTGTTATTTTTGTTATCTTAGCAAAGCACATTAGCAAATTGTGGTAATGTGAATAATCCATAGGGAAAAATGGTTTATGTGATACTTTTAAATGTTGGGATAAAAAATTTGACACTTTCTTTTGTTTCTTCCAAGTCCCCTTGCTAGGGGTAGCTGGAAGGCATTGCGGAATATGGCTGATCCTGGCTCAGGTTTTCGGGATAGATCACCAGAGGGTTTCTAAATTGGTCGGCAGTAGATTTTGCCAGCACTCATCTCAAACTTCCCTAGCTTTCTCCAGGGTGCCGAGTAAGCTGGATCAGGTTTCACATTTAAATTAATTTGGAATTGCTTTTTCCAAAAGTAAATGGAGGTTGCAAGTTTTTGTGCTTTGCTTTGCTGGAGATGAAATATTACTTTCTACCATTATACTTTTCAGAGAGTCTCCAGCATTTCAGCCTACCTACATGGCTGGATCCTTCTTGCCTTCTACAATTCATTCGTGTTCCGTTCTAAATTTTTCCTAACCGAGTACAGTTCTATTCCTGTCAGATTTACCCAGTTCTGAGATCCCATCTGCTTGGCTATATATTCTTCAACAGATTCTGTTTGCTATATGCTGACCTAGTTGAAAGTTACATTTGCTCATTGACTGTTCTGTACTCCACCTTCTCCCATGTTTATTTCACCAGAAAATTGTGTGGGTTTGCAGTTAGGTTTTTCACCGAGGGCATTTTTATAGATTAGAAACAGTACAAATTCAAGTATTGATCTCTGGGGACCTCATTTAATACTTTACCTAAATTGAAATAGCTCCACTTACAATCACTTTTTATTCCATATGTGTAACCACTGAGCTATTCATCCAATTTCATATTAGTGCATTTCTTGAATCCTTGAAGCTCTTTACTGTGGGCAATCTTGTGACAATGCTTGCTGCTTAAATATACCACATTATACACCCCTGAGGTGTACGTCTGAAGTACACTATGTATACAAGTCTAACATTACACATTTTTCTTTTCCCTGCTTTGTTTATCAGAAAAAAAATATATTCTGTTCTTGCAGTGGTAACTCTGTTCTTCCTACACAAAGGAAAAATGCAGTGAACAAGACTGCCATTTTTTTGGCTATTCTCTCTAACATGAGGGTTTGGTTGCTTTAGTTAGTCCACCCAAAAGTGTTATCATTGACAAAATACCTCAGAGACAGATCTTATACTTCTCCTGAGCTGCATCTTCTTTTTGAGAGTCCTACCATTCCCTGTGTAACAGAGAAAGTTTTACTGGGCATTAACACAGAGCCCACACTGAGTGAGCAGTTCTCTTACCATATACAGGTTCCAAAATTCCCTGATTCCTGTGCAAGCTCAGGTAGTGACAAGCCAATCTAGCAATGAGAAGAAAAGCTCCAAACCCAGCAAAAAATTCTGTGCTGATTAGAGGGGCAGAAGGGAATTTCTTTATGACAATTCAAGCAGAGAAGCAGGTCTGGTGCACAAGATTAGGGCAGTTGCCCTCTCCTCAGCAAACTCCTAGAAGCTAACACTTTTCTTATTGGAGGGTAGACCATACAAGACAGAAGCAGCAGCTCAGCATTTTAAGGTTCTCTTTCAACCTTTATCTGATTCTTGTTGAGGGAAAAAAAAAAAGGAGGAAAAAACAAAGTCCTTTCTCCTGCCTTCTCTAACACTGGGCTTTATGGAGAAGTTGGGGATTCTAAACAGTTCTTTAAGGATTTTCAAGGAACTGGAGAAACGCAAGGCCTGAAGGAAAAGCAATGATGAAACTGAAAGCAGCACTATTGAAACAAAGAAATGTATACACTGCAGAGGGGAATGTAAGAACCTCTAGATCTAGAGATGGAACTGATATGGGAACTACATCATTCATCCATAAGAGAAGGTTCAGTCCTCTCAGAATGGACATCAGGGTTGTGAACAAGCAGATGCCAATTCTGTTGCAATGATCTGCACATTGGGAGAGGCATAGAGTTAATTACAATTTTGGAAGCCTCACAACATCAGGCAGCCCAAAGCTGATTAACA
Source organism: Nesoenas mayeri (assembly GCF_963082525.1). NCBI lineage: Eukaryota > Metazoa > Chordata > Aves > Columbiformes > Columbidae > Nesoenas > Nesoenas mayeri. The sequence goes on along the minus strand of NC_137540.1, from coordinate 61,141,579 downwards.
CTGTCAGACCAACACTTTGGAGATAGACAGACATATTCAAAATCAAAAGGCACACAAAAATAAACCAATACATCTAAACATTTGAAGCACACGCACAGAAATTCATGTTCTTACACACAAACGCACATACACACACATACCAGCTAATCTCACGACTCTTTGAAGGTCTGCCTCAAGATTCTTACTTTTATTTGGCTATACTGCACTTCTGATTGGGTTATTTGCTAAATTAATATGGAGTCACTTGTTACCCTGCTAAAAGAATGGCTGTAGAGTTCAATAGAACTAGATAGGACCTTCTCTTCCTCCTAAACACAATTCTGTCAGAAGCTGGGTCAAGTTATTCTAAATGTGGTATTAGATCAGTATGTAATGTATTTTCTGCCTTTATCCAATACACCATCTGATGCACAATATCCATCACCATCTCCAAATTCTTCTGTTCACAGCTGAGAGGACAACTGGACTTGAACCATTAGATCAGCCTATTCTGCCCATTTGATATCTTTTCAAATAAATATATTTGAATTTTTTCCATGCCACTGCCCACACTTGGAGCAGTGTCTTTTAGCATCTGCAAAATTGCCTCATTATCCTCCTTTGAACTTTCTTTGCATCAGATCTTGTGCTGAGGTGGAGCAAGGAGGAGAGGACAACAGGAGCTAAGAGCACATCCAATGCATGTTACCTTCTGCAGAGCTGCAGTAGAGGCCTGAGGTTACAAATAAAGAATAATTTGCTGCTGCAAGTTGAAGGATTCTTTTTCCCAGCATCCACGAAATAATTCCACAGTAAGTTTAGCTATAAAGCTGTGACCCTGGAGAAAGGACTTGGCACTAAGCCATGTGTTTTTCATATTCAGTTTCACTTTCCTAGTATAAAATATTTAAGAAAACATAATTCTGCTTAAAATAATTCTATTAAAAAGTCATCATATTCTTGTCTTTTTTATATGTATCAGAGTCAGACATTTCAAAATCATTTCATCCAGCACAAGGCTTCAGCCTCTCTTGTGCTGTAAGTGATCAGTACTTGTGAAAGGCAAGCCAGTAAAAAAACACAAAACAAAACAAACAAAAAACCCAACCAAACAAAACAACACCACACAAACTTCTTAATGCATTAAAAAAAAAAATCCTCTTTCTCTGATCTGAGTGTTTGTACTGTCACCAGCCATTGGAGAATGTGAATGTTTCTACATAAAACAGATGAGTGCTAATGAAGTCTCTGGTAAACCATGTGGAATTTCTGGCCCTTCTGTCTGTTGAGGCTGTGGAACAGCTCTGCTCTTGTTGAGATTTTAGAAAATTATGATTATTTAAGTAGTGTGAGTGCTTGGTGTTTTGAGTGACATTCTAGTTTTGATGGAAAGACTTTATCAGATGGAGAGGTTTTAAGGCCTTTCTTAAAGCTGGTCAGAGTTTCAGTTCACCTAATCTCCTCTGGAAGTTCATTCCACAGCCAAGACCTTTTGTCCCCAGCCTTTACATGTGGTTCTACATCAGGTTTGTGATTCATTAAAGGACAAAAAAATTAGAAAAATATATATATAATTCTGAATCTCCATCAAGTAAAAAATGCTTTAGCTAAGAACAAAACATTAGAAGTTTTATAGTTCAGGCAGTTGTTTTTGTTAACCAGTAGAAGTTATTTCATTTACTGAACTATTTCATTTGACTTTTTAAATAAAGGTTTTATATAACCTAAGTTTTGGTCTAAGTAGGTTTCACAAAAAATGCACCCTGAAGTGTTAGGCCCATTAGATCCTTCTTTTCAATCTGGTATTTTTGAAATGCGTTAAGATATATATGGCAAGCAAACAAACTACTTCATGTTTAAAAAAATACCATTAATGCTGCTGTCCTGAATATGCAGCTGTGGAGGATGCCCCAACAAAGAAGTTTTTCCTTCAGTAGCAATCACAATGCTTGGGCCTTTCCCAAAACTGGTACTACAAATTTACCAGATGGCTGCCCAGCTGGGTAAAGTCTGTGAAACTCCAAGTAAGTCACAGGATGTTTTGGGGGCTGGTTTTATTTGTTTGGTTTTTTTCTTCTTTTTTCGCTGCATTGCCAAAGAGGCTCATTGATTTTCCACAGGCTGGCTGCAGCAGAGTCTTCTGCTGCTCCCTGTTTTAGGGAAGTCTGTTAAACCACCTGATGTCTGATTTAAACAGAGAAGGAGAAAAAGATTTGAAGAGGCTGATAGGCCAAATACTTTTTTAACAGCATGCACAGGAACCAAAAAGATCCAGAGATCACTCATCTCCTGATGTCACCAGACACCGATAATGTCTTTTTATGAAATGAATTAAGAAGTCAGTTTATGTAGCTGCTGAACTTTGTACAAAACTTTCCTGTTGGTTTCCATGAAGAAGACCAAACAAAGTCAGCTATCACTCCAAAAAAGATCAAAAGGAATTCCTTCATTCCAACATAGGTTCCTGAACAACAACAACAAAAAAATCAAGTACCCCATCATGTGAGACAAAGTCAAGGAAGCAGATTTCTGCAGGGAAGTTAATAATTTCCTGACAAAGAATGCTCTGCTGGTGCTCTTCCTTCTCCTCATTTGCCTCTTAGAATTTGCCAGTCTCTGGTCTGCCACAAAAAAAACCTGTCTTGCACAGCCCCCAGGTAAAGCCCTCTAATGCTCCAGGGCCAGAATGCCCACATCCATTCAGATACTTGTCTCGCAGCAGTCTTCTTTATTAAGGTTCTCAACTTTAGGACTGTTAAGAAAAAAATTAAAAAACACTTCATTCTTTGAAAGTAATTAGCCTGTTGGAGAATAATCATGCTGCATTTCAGAAGGTCAACAGTTAAAGGATGAGTGCTTTGGCTTCAGCTCACCAGGCAACACATACTCCCTTTGACACCACAGTATGTTGAGTCAAGACTTGGGTCAGTTTTAGTGGTTTTGAAGTGCAGTTCACTTTGCTGCAGTAAACTGAAGCTTTTTTTTATTATTATTATTTTAGTACAATACTTCAGACTACATTATAGGGTCAAGCACAAAACCAATTTGGTGTATGCCAAGTCATTTAATAAGGTTAACATTTGCTAAGACCATCTATCAGCATTTCTTATTTGGTCTACAACAGCAAACTGGCAGAGACACTATTGACCCCATGAATGTAAATGGATGTTCAAGCTACAGTTGGGAATGTGTAGCTCATAACATCACGTAAACAACAGTAGCTTTGACTTTAAGGTAAAAACTAAAGATTTATCTCTGTACTGGAATATATTTATATATATATATTTTTCTGCTTTGAGAGATTTAGCTCCTGTTCTTACAGGACAAATACACCCAGCATTACTAAATACTACAAACATACCAACTTTACTGTTAGTTCTGCCTTTTTATTTTAGTTTCTCTTTAGCTTTTCTTCTTTTTTTGAGACAAAAGTAAACTACAGACTGATACTTTAGTTTTTTTGGTTGTTTCTTTTGTTTGTTTGGGGGGTGGTTTGTTTGGGTTTTTTTGTTGGTTGTTTTTTGGGGGTTGTTTTTTTGTTGTTTGGTTTTGTTTTTGTTTTTTTTTTTTTACAGTGGCTTTCCTTGCTCTATTTTAAACATATTTGCAATCACAACAACTATTCACTGAAACTGATCCTTGCATTTTACAGCCAACAGCTGAACTGTTGACTGAGTACTGAGGTTTTTTTATTGAGGGCACTGAGGTTTCCTTAATAAATGAACCCTCCAGATCAATTACTTGGATATTTTTTTTCAACCTAGTTAAATGCTAGACCATCATTTCCAGTCAGTCTGCTCTGCTTGTGTTCCAAAAGGAGACAGCCCCTTTCTGATGTTAACCACCATAATGTCAATCCCTAGGTTTATTCATTTGAATCTTAGTTAAACTGAGGTTTCTCTCTTATTGGTCTTGATTTTGATTACTCCACCCTCGCCTTGACTCAGTCCCATTTATTTCAATGGCATTATCTTCACAGGAAGGCAAAACTTATGAAGTACAAATGATCTGCAAGCTGGTGAATTAGCAGTAAGGTTATGAGCATCCTTAGCACTGACAGTTCTGGTTTCTGCATTATTTTGGATTTCATTATTTTCTTTCTTCCATTCCACCATAGCCCTTTAATCAGTATGCAGCTGCAGAATGTTTCCTCCTTTTAAAATTTGCTCGATAGAGTCATTTTGGAAGAAAATATTTATTAGCATTTCATAGTATTTTTAAAAAAAATCTTTAGTTTATGTTTCAGTGTAACTTAATCATTGGTTAAGGCACTATGTGGCTCCATGGGACATGCCTTTAACCATGGCTCTAAATCACCAGTCACCTTCCTTCTCTCTCCCTTGATTTACATCTCCATGTCACATTTGAAATAAAAAAAGGCTCTTTCAGGACAAAGCCTATCTCTGTGCCAAGAAGAACAGGGTCCCAGCCATTTACAGATGCTGCACTATATTCCAGGCAGTTGTGTGGGAACCTTTTGAAATTAACAGGTTACATTTTATTAATGTCTGATGCATATTCTTGTCTTTTTGAAGAACATTATTTAGCAGAACTATTTTATTTACAACATTGGTTAATCAGCAGGACTTAGCAGCAAAAGCATAGTTCAAATCTTTTAAATTTAAAACTGCTTAATAGTCATTCAAGATGCAAATCATTGAGCAGTGACTAGTTTCTTTATTACTTACTCAAGTAAACTATATAAGTAACGAATTCTGTCTCCATAGTACCACATGCAGACTTCTCTCGATGATTAAGATTATTTTAGTAGTGGAAAAAATGAACATAGACTTAGATTCAGATTTCCATATTTCCTAAGTTTTCTTTTAGTTTTAGGGGGGAGCAGAAAGGAACTATATTTTCTCAGATTTTCTTCCCTAGTCCAAACAAGCAAACATCTTGAAATGCCAATATGTTGGAGAATTTTCTGTTTCTCCATTCAGAAGAAAAGAGTAGGTGTTCATTGAAACTACACTGGTTTTTACTTAATTTTCATCCACTGAGTTAGCAGGTTATATTTGGCCTTCAAAAATAATGGTGAAGAGCACTTACAGCAGAGGTCCATGTAGTCCTGTTGGTATTCTGACCATAGCCAACAGCTTGAAAACATCTAGTATTAGTTTCCCAGGATACCCTCAAGCCTCCATATATTTGTTACTGAGAGACAGAGGTATCTGAATTGATGGTAGATTTGGGTGGTATTTGCCACTGACTTTTCCAATCACTATTTAAATCCATTAACTACACATTTCTTTATATATGCATAACACATAATATGCTTAATACACAATATACACATACATATACACATACAGATATGAAAATTTGAGGCAAGGCATTCCACAGGTACTATACATCACTTTTACTTCCACTTTAATATGCTCCATAAAATGAAGAATCAAAGCCTCTTGGCTTATTCAGGATCACTCTGCATTCCTTAAAAACTAAATGTGAATTTGAGTTATTTGTAAGTTCCCTTTAAAAAAATAGTTTATAAGTGAAAAAAATAATATTCTAATAATATGGTAATCAACATAAATAGAGGCTATACAGAACAACTATTCAGTCATTATTTTGTAATAACACTAAAATTTCTTTTACCGAAAAGAAGTTACCCCACATTGAGTAAATATGCACCTTACCTCTACGTAACATTGAACTGATGGTTGAGATCTTAGCATCAAAAGTGTTACAAACAATGCCTGTGGGTAGTTTCATGTCATGTTAAAGATTTCTTTTTGTGAAAGTTCTAGCTATGAACCTGCAACAATAATTTGGCACTAAAAGCTGATGAAAGAATGCACAGGGTGCTTCACCAAGAAGTAGGTTTCATCCCCAAGCAGGAAAGTGATATCTGACAGCAACTTGACTACATACGAGAGGGCAGAAGAAGGGAAAAACATTGAAGATCTTGCCTTTGAGCTACACTGACCACGGGATCAATAACTATCTTCAGCAGAGGTCCCTTAAAGAAAGCTAGCTGCCACAGTTCTCACATTTAACCCTCGTCAGGTGGCACCATACGCACACTCAGAGAACTTCAGGTTTAGAGTTGGAAGAGACAGAAAATGAGAGATTCCTAAACTAAACAATAATTCTTCCCTGGAATTTTGAATAGTTGTTGAGTTTAAGACAAAAATAACCTCATATTAAAACAAACTGGTGAAGCTAGAGCGAATTGTGATACTAAGTTTCTGAAGTTTCAGCTGGTTATGTGTACTTGGGATCACGGGAATAATGGAAACAGTGCCCATCTGCACAAAACTCATTATCAGTTGAGGGCATGTCATACTCATTTGATAAATCTTAAATTGCCATTGAATCTCATTTCATTCCAAAGAGCTTGACATTTCACAGAATCACAGAATGTTAGGGATTGGAAGGGACCTCGAAAGCTCATCTAGCCCAATCCCCCTGCTGGAGCAAGAACACCTAGATGAGGTTACACAGGAATGTGTCCAGGTGGGTTTTGAATGTCTCCAGAGAAGGAGACTCCACAACATCCCTGGGCAGCCTGTTCCACTGTTCTGTTACCCTCACTGTGAAGAAGTTTCTTCTCAAATTTAAATGGAACCTCTTGTGTTCCAGTTTGTACCCATTACCCCTTGTCCTACCATTGGTTGTCACCAACCTGGATCCATCGCCTGGATCCATCCTCCTGACACTCATCCTTTATATATTTATAAACATTAATAAGGTGACCCCTCAGTCTCCTCTTCTCCAAACTAAAGAGCCCCAGCTCCCTCAGACTTTCCTCATAAGGGAGATGCTCTACTGCCTTAGTCATCTTTTTTGCCCTGCGCTGGACTCTCTCCAGCAGTTCCCTGTCCTTCTGGAACTGAGGGGCCCAGAACTGGACACAATATTCCAGGTGTGGTCTCACCAGGGCAGAGTAGAGAGGAAGGAGAACCTCTCTCAACCTACTAACCACCCCTCTTCTAATACAGCCCAAGATGCCATTGGCCTTCCTGGCCACAAGGGCACAGTGCTGGCTCATGGTCATCCTGCCGTCCACCAGGACCCCCAGGTCACTTTCCCCTACACTGCTCACTAACAGGTCATTCAGCTAATTTAACTAAAATCCCCTCAAATAATGAACTTACCAAACTTGGTAAATGCACCGCTTGTGTTGTTTTTATTGTCTGCCTCAACTGACAACCCTCTCTCCAACAATCTGTATTTTTAATATTGTAAACTGATCACAAAGCACTGAACATACAGATAGCATACACATGTCCACAGAATTAATAACGAGATCAAAAAAATTTTCAAAACTGTTATCTGCGTATAGATACAAAATGCTTTTGTCTCCAAAGGCACTGAAGAAGTAAAACCAGACTGTACCTGAATGCTAGATGACTTCACATATGACAGCACTGCAAAGAAAACCCTCTGGAGAAATGGATTTCTAATAGTTTCATCACTGTGCAATCATCACAATAAAAGATAATCCCCTTACCCCAAGAAAGTTATAGTCTGACTAGACAAGAGGAGAAGAACAGAGTGAGTCACAAAAGAAAAGTGAAATGTCCAGAATTAGATAGGCCAGGGTTGTCAAATTCTATTCTAATACTACAGTCATCAATACTCAGACAATACTACACACAGAAGTAGTGTGCTACCACATACTGTTACTGATTCTTGTTTAAGAACCATCTTCCCCCCATTGAAGCAACAACATTCGGGAATATCAGTTTTAAAAGTCTAATAAATACAAATACAGAAGACAATTTTTACTCTAAGGTCAGCCCTTTTGTACTAGAACGCTAAACAGAAAAAAATCTTGGCTTCCAAATTCTCTCTCAGAATCAGCCCGCTTTCAGACAGTAGTCCTTGTTAAGTGAAACAAAACAGAAAGTGCCTACTGTGACCAAAACAATTTAAAAAGCTAAGTTTCACTGAAGCTTAGACAGGTAACAGAAAACAGAATAATTTTAAGGAAATTACAGATCTGTGATATCTTCCAATAGGACTGAGGGAGAAAAAGCTTTGTATATATTTTGCAATTTATTTCTGATGAAAAACTAGTCAAGAAGTCTTTATATTGTGCTGTGTCTGGTGGGAATAGGATAATAAAGAGTTCTTAATCTCTCTTTAGAGACGAGATCCTGCATAGTTAGGTCCCTAATCTCTGTTTAGCTCCACCCACACTGGTAGCAACACCATGTCGCTTTTCACAGAATCACAGAATGTTAGGGATTGGAAGGGACCTCAAAAGATCATCCAGTCCAATACCCCTACCAACACAGGAACACCTAGATGAGGTTACATGGGAAGGTGTCCAGGCAGGTTTTGAATGCCTCCAGAGTAGGAGACTCCACAACTCCCCAGGGCAGCCTGTTCCAGTGTTCTGTCCACCAGGACCCCCAGATCCCTCTCCCCTACACTGCTCTCTAACAGGTCATTCCCCAACCTATACTGGAACCTGGGGTTGTTCCTGCCCAGATGCAAGACTCTACACTTGCCCTTTTTATATTTCATTAAATTTTTCCCCACCCAACTCTACAGCCTGTCCAGGTCTCGCTGGATGGCAGCACAGCCTTGTGGTGTGTCAGCCACTCCTTCCAGTTTGGTGTCATCAACAAACTTGCTGACAGTGCACTCTATTCCCTCATCCAAGTCATTGACAAATATATTGAATAATGCTGGTCCCAGTACTGACCCTCAAGGGACTCCACTAGATACAGGCCTCCAACAAGATGGTGCCCCATTGACCACGACTCTCTGGCTTCTTTCCTTCAGGCAGTTCACAATCCACCTCACTACCCAATTGTGCAGACCATACTTCCTCAGTTTAGCTGCGAGGATGCTGTGGGAGACTGTGACAAATGCTTTACTGAAGTCAAGGTAGACCACATCCACCACTCTGCCATCATCTGTCCACCTTGTTATGTCTTCATAAAAGGCTATGAGGTTGGTGAAGCAATGCTGACTGCCCCTAATGACCCTCTTACACTTGATATGCCTTGAGATGGCACCAAGGATAAGTCGCTCCATCATGGAGGTGAGGATGACCTGTCTATAGTTACCCGGGTCCTCCTTCTTGCCCTTTTTGAAGACTGGAATGACATTTGTTTTCCTCCAGTCCACAGGCACCTCTCCTGTTTCCCGAGACCTGGCAAAGACAGTGGAGAGTGGTCCAGCAATGACCTCAGCCAGCTCCCTCAGCACCCACAGGTGCATCCCATCCAGACCCATGGATTTATGGATGTCCAGATTGCTTAATTGCTCCCTAACCCAGTCCTCATCAACCAAGGCAGACTCCTCCATTGCCCTGACTGCCTCTGGAGCCTCAGGGGTACAGGGCTCCTCAGGACAGCCTCCGGCAGTGTAGACAGAGACAAAGAAGGTATTCAGTAACTCTGCCTTCTCTGTATCTTGTGCCTCTGTCACCAGGGCACCCATCCCATTCATCAGTGGGCCTACATTGCCTCTAGTGTTAGTTTTATCTGCCATGTATTTGAAAAAGCACTTTCTGTTGTCCTTGACCCGCCTTGCCAGGTTTAATTCTAAGGAGACCTTAGCTTTCCTAGTTGCCTCCCTACATCCTCTGACAACAGCCTTATATTCTTCCTAAGTGACCAGCCCCTCCCTCCATGATCTGTAAACTCTCCTCTTCCACTTGAGCTTACCCAGCAGTTCCCTGTGTAACCACGCAGGTCTCCTGGCTCGCTTCCTTGACTTCCTACATGTTGGGATGCTCAGATCTTGAGCTTGGTAGAAGCAATCCCTGAATACTAACCAACTATCTTGAGGCCCTTTACCTTCAAGCAGCCTTGCCCAAGGGATTTACCCTAGCAATTGTTTGAAAAGGCCAAAGTTTGTCCTGCTGAAGTCCAGGGTTGCAATTCTGCTCGCTATTCTATTCCTGCCACACAAGATCTTGAACTCCACCATTTCATGGTCACTGCAACTAAGGCAGCCCTCAACCTTTACTGCTTGAACCAGACCCTCCTTGTTAGTGAGGGTAAGATCCAGCAGCGCACCTCTCCTAGTCAGTTCCTCCACCATTTGCAAAAGAAAGTTATCATCAATGCACTGGAGGAACTTCCTAGACTGTGGCTGGCTGGCTGAGTAGTCCTTCCAGCAAACATCAGGGAAGTTAAAATCTCCCTTTTCACCTTCTCCTTGGTTTCCATTTTCCTCTTGCATCCACTGAACAATCACTCACAACCTTGTCTTCAGCTTTCAACTCCTTTCTCCTCAGTGCCTTAAAGCCTCACAGAAACAGGGCCAGAAGCTCTTCATAATCCTGGTGGATCAGTTAGCAAGCTACAAACCCACCTTTTTTTCCTAATACAAGTACGCGTTTGCTTTGATCTGTTCTGATGCACACTAAGATTTTTCTGAGAGCAACAGCAACAGAGCTGCCAGCAACATCATCTTGTTCATACAGTTCCCAAAATATTCCTTTTTTAAGCAGTAAATCATAAAAGAAACTGATTATGCACTTTTTTTAATGCTCTCACCCCAATCAGAAATTCTTCATGGTGTAACTTGGTGCTCCTGGTGACTGCTAATCAGTTAAGATAAAAGGTGATGTAACTTCTGAGAAATAACATCTTCATCCAGTGAGAGATTACTTTAACACAGTCCTTCCTCTCCCCATTTTCCCTTTCCTCCTTCAGACCCTACCCCTCCCACAGATGTTTCATGCTTGGCAACAGACACAAAAAATTCTCTCTTGTGCTCAGACTTAATAGGATGTCCACTTGAAAAGAAGGATTTAACCACTACTTCAAGGGGCTCTTTGGTGGAACTGCATTGACATCTCATACTTTCAAGGAAGTCTTCATGTTTCTCAGGCTACACTCTTCATGTACCCCAGCTCCCATGAGCCATGCTGAGCTATCGGTTACTGAGGAACCTGGGTTGAAGCAGCCAAGAGCTAACCTAGAACCGAAACCAGCAAAAGATGGGACTGATGGACAGTGTGTCAGATGTAAGGAAGCAATATCACTCTTTGAGAAGAATGCATACAATACAGACAAAATATATAAATATTTCTATAGATCAGAAGTATGTAATTTCCTAAGTTTTACAGTTTGGGTTTTAAGAAAAATAAGTTTAGGAAATTTTTATTTTGTTTTTTTCTTGTTTCTGAAACCTTTAGGTATGTTTGAGCCAAACTTTCTGATGCAATAATGGAATGTAATAACAGTAAGTCCCTTGACTCCAGGAATTTGAGATAAATATAGTGAGATTCATACGAAAGCTGCTGGAGGTGACAAAGCTGGAAGAGTAAACCCAGGAACTTGGAGAGAAGTCCACTCGTGAGTAGGTATAGTTGATATGAATTTAAAGTTCTGAGAATATCAGAAATAAATAAATTAGAAAAATATAAAGACAACAAATTTTTTCATTCTTTTCTATTAATAAATAATAGTAATTTCTGGTTGTAAGCTACAAGCAAGGAATGTATATCTTCAACAAGCCATTTGGAGGTAAGAATCAGCACCATCTTTCTTTCATACTCTTCTCCATCCCTTCTTTTTCTATTAAATACTTCCTTTTGGACACAGAGAAGAGATTTTCATTGTGTTAAGAAGAAAGCCTCAAAATATAAAAACTAATTTTACTAGAAAGTTAATGACTGCACCATAACCCAGATTTTCTATGGCTATTGCATTAGGGAGAAAGAGTTATGAAACTTCATGCTTTTACACATTTTGTTGAGCTTGCAATCCCTGCTGAAGGAGAGAGCAAGTTCTCAGGTGCTAAACATCAAATTGCTTATTGGAACAGCTGCTGCACTGAGCTGAGTAAGCAGGACACACAAGGAGGGGCCTTTTCTAGGCTAGTCTTTGACCAGCTTCAGTGCTAACACTTACAAATTAAAAGGAATATCTTACAATTAGAGTATTGTTATCGGTATTTCCCTTCCACTAAAGGTACAGACATTTTTACATCTCTCACTCTTGCTTCCATTGTTTCTGTCTCACACTGCTTAGGCTCTGCAATCTGTATTTTATGTGTCCTGTTCTCCAAGCTGTAAAATCTGGAGGGTTTTCTGTTGGGTTTGTGTTAGGTTTTGTTTTGAAGGGGTGGTGTGGTGTCATTGCTTCAAGTGAGGGAATGGAAATATAAATCTTTTCCCTTTTGAGGACCAGTGAAATGCACTGGGGCAGAGCTAACATTAGGAAACTGCATACTGTTTTTCTTCATCTTCCAAAGGAAAACAAAAATCTGATAATACCACTAGCACAGGAAATCCTCCAAAGTACAGATTTTTTTTCTTTGAATACATTACAAAAAAAGTTCAACGATTTTATGGAGGGTGGGCAGAGAATGTTAAATTTCATGAAGTAATACTGATTAGAATGCAGATTATTCAAGATTCAGACTCTTTAACTTCCAGAGATTAGGTTGGGTTCTTTTGTTGACTTAGATGATGAATTGAATCATTTACTTGGGAGCAGGTAAGGCTGAGTGACTATTAGTTGCTCTGTGATGGAAACAAGATTAATATTATGGCAAACAACCTATTTTGACTGTCAAGGTGGGAGCAGGGAAATGCTGGAGCACTTTTCACTGCAGACACTCTACGTTGACAAGCTCTGCAAGCAGGTAGGAGAGTCTGAAGTGAAAGGCAGGATTCTGCAGAGCAGGCTCCATCAGACCTGCATTATGCCCCTTCCCACCCCCCTTCTCACTTTCAGGCTTTATTTCCTAACCTTTGATTTCACTCTTAGCGTTTCTGCATTTTTTTTTCTCTCTAGTGAAGCTGGGGTTCAGCTCCCACTGGGGAATAAAAGGTGCCACTCCTGAAATCTCCCGCTCACTTTGAACACCAGCTTGCTGAAAAAGTCAGCTTCGGTTTCCAGCAGGGTCCAATTCATGTTAGAAGCCTGCAGGAAATGGGCATATTGCAGCATGTGATTAAAGTCTTTCATTGCTTAGATTAACGCAAGGTCAGCTGGTGAAAAATCTTTCTTTGATAGAAAGCAAGCTGAAACAAAACCAAAACTAAAAATCCTATTCACTTAAAACTCAAGCACAAAACCAAATATTCCAATCTTGAGAAAGAAATCCTAACAATTACATGGGTGCTTTTTAAGTCTCCTAAAATGTACTTTTTCTCCCTCAACAAAAAAAAGGTGTCAATATTCTAACCACAAACTTCCACATTTCAATAATTAGCAGGAGATAGTTATCTGGAGATCAAAAAACAGTTTCCATACTTTTTAATCCAAATTAGCAACAAGCACGTATAAAACCACTAGAAGTTTGATTTATGAAAGTCCAGAAGATACATTCTAGGGCATATCCAGGACACAGTCAGGCCTTCCCTCTTCACCAACAGAGCCAGAACTTTCACATTTTCTGAATCACTACTTTCCACTAATTTTCATCACAATCCTCTATTCAAGAAAGAAACCTGCCAATCACTATCTTGATTCATAATTCTGATGCTTCATGTGGTCTCAGTATACCAACAGCATCCTTCTAAGCTGTCAGATTCTCAGATTTCTTGCCCTTTTAACAACCCACCCTGAGATTTAATCTCCCAGGTGCTTCCTGCTTGCAGATTGTGGAGCAATAAACAGCAACATCAGTAAGTGTGCAAGTTTGCTCTTGCTAGTTGAAAATACAGAGGTAGAGCACAGATCTGAGAGAAGGAGGGTATTTATGTTCTGAAAATGATATTATTGTTCTGAAAACTTAGTGAAGAGCTATGATTATTTTGGGGTTCAGCAGAAAGTGTCAGAACCCAGAGCTTCGTAAATTCTCCTCACCTAATTCACCAAAAATATTCGGTCATTCTATTGATGACTGTGAAAGTTACCCTTGGGCCATTTAACTTCTAAATGAGCTACAGAGGAAATACAGGAGAGTCTGATTAAATGTTTTCTGAGTAGACAGTTTTTAAAATAGGTCCATGCCCAACACAGACATGCCTGTAAAATAGGTCTTTTGTCAAAACGAGTGTCTGCTTATTTTCCTGCGTAATTAATTTAGTAAACGAATTTTCTACATCAGACCTCGGTGTCTATTTTGCAGCTGAAAGATACCTGGTGTCTTATGCTTTAGGAAATTATAACTGAAGTGTTTGGAAAATTGAACTTTTTGGAAGTTCAGATTAGTCACTTGCTTTCTCAGAGTCATTGAAAAGCTTAAACCAAGTGTCTCCAAATGACTGTGTTTTCCTCCATGTGAATTCTATGGCATTTGCTATGGTTTTTAATTAAATAATCTTTCAAGTCTTGAAAACTCTGAGGGCCCTTAGAGCATCTGCTGCGGTGTTTCATTTTAGTGGCATGTCAATTAGAGGCCACTTCCCAGCACTGGTGTTGGCAAAACAGGAGGCTACCTCAAACTTCTTTTCTAGACTTATAAATAAGACTCATTCTTAGTTCCCATTTTCCTGGTTATTTACTTTCCAAAGTCAGATGACCCATCTTTGTCTGCAATGCTTTTAGTATAAGAAATGTGTAAAACTTAAGTACACAATGTTAAAATTTCTATGTAGCAAATTGGAGTCACATTGTAATTCTCTACACAATCTATGTTCTCTTTTTGAAGAATGCCATCTACCAGTGACTGTTCATACAGATATAAGGACCTAAAGCGTACCTTTTTCCTACACGTCTTGGTCTGAAAAATAAAAAGAATATTTTTTTGATCCCTTTTGGTCCCAAAATATTGAAAAGAAATATATGTAGATATGTGAAAAGAAAACAGGGCTGTCTTCCCAAATCTGCCTGCAGGCTGTTGTGACAATGATATGCTGCTATTACTCAGCATATTCCTCATGGAACAGAAGACCGAATTTCAAAACTGATTAAAGTCTCTGCTATGAAAAGGCCACAGACCCCAGCTGAGAACCCAGCCAGGAGTCTTCAAAAATTGTCCCTACAGCAGCTTCATGAAAAAACAGCAGAAGCAGATACTACAGTTATTTATAATGAAAAATGACACAAAAAGAAAGGCATTGACATAGCAGTCAAAAGGGCTGTGAGGGACCCTTCCAGTAGTTATTGGCATAGCATGAAAAAGATGGCACCTCTCTTTTGCTCCTTCAAAGTGTGTATGGGAAATGGGGGTGAGGGAATGAAGCAGACTATCCCCATGAAGAATTCGACACATGGTTAGGTATTCATTCTTTTTCTAATTTTTATGAGCATGACTTCATATGAACTACTATTATGGTATTGTTCAAACATACACAAGTCAGTACAGAAGCCGAAACTAAAGCTGATTTAGCTAAGATAAGGTTGCTGATAGAGCTTGACTATACAGGAAATTTACTACCAAGTGAGCTAGAACACAAATTTATAGTATGTTGTTCATTTCAAACAGCTTTCCTGGGATGGTGAAAGTATCTGTCTCCAAATGGAGTAGACCCTACACTCTACTAGAGGCTGAGAAGACTGTATTGCACTTGCTCTTCTCAATAAGTATCTGGATGATTTGGTAGTAGAGACCAGCTAAGATGCTATGAATCCACACCCTAGCTAACTTCAGAGTTATATTCTGTATAAGACATCCTCTGCTTAAACTGAAGGTGGAACAACTAGATCTAGAGTATCCAACTCTATCACACAAAAAAGGATAACATTTAGATTTGTTCAAGCATTATCAATTCACTTCAACTACTTCATTGCTACATGTCATTTCATTTTTCATTATCAAAGCCTGGGGCATAAATTTAAAAGGTCTGCAAGATCTCTCCTCTTGATTTGTTTGCTGCCATAGTTCAGCAATATTTAGCACTAACATGTGTTGGCCCTTTGGCACTTTTCTTCATCTTTAACATAATTTATCAAAGAAGGTAGCAAAATACAAGTTGATCAGTCTCTCTGAGTTTAATTTAACAAGATAGGTCATACAGGCTTTGTTTCTTGACCAGCCATGCCAAAGTGCTGCTTTCACATATTAATGTGACATGACTTGTACAGTCATAATTACTATGACAAGATAAAGGGAATTAGTTAAAACTTAATTAAAACCACATGCCTTACAACTGTGACATGGTAACATATTTAGTAACTTCGCTTCTTTGTTCCTGGTTTATCAAAAGGGGAAGGGGTCCACACAAATTTTCCTGGTATTACAAGTACATCAATTAAGAAAGAAAATTAAACACTCATCATAAATAACGAGATAAGAAACAAACCTAAAATAAAACAAGTACTCTGATTCATGGTTAGTAATGAATTTGCTCACCAATAGCTATGTATTAAAGCAGCAATAAAGGACAAACAGCAACTTTTTCCAAGGGTATGAGAAGAATTGATTAGTGCAGAAGTAGGATGGAAATCCACAGTAACTGTGTTGTATTATTGGTAGCCCTTTCAAAACGGGCATTACAGAACAGCACCATGAAGAATAGAAATAAGCCTTGTCTTTTCACGTTACAAATAAGGACAATCAAAAGGAAACAACAGCTTTCTCTGGTTTATCATTATAATGTACAGCTCTACAGAAAGTGTAGAGGGAAAACAGATATACTAGTCTAGCATGGTTTAAATGTTTAACCCCCTGCAGTATACTACAATAAGTCAGCAAAATATAGTCATGTGTGCTTTCCTATGTGCTTTTCCACATTCCTGTGAAGAATTCAACTATACCAATGCTTTGTTGTTTGTTCTCACCTTCTCTTTTCTGGTAGGCATTTCCCCAATGGCAAGACCATATTATTGAGGTACATCCCCTCAACAGCACCAGACCAAACCACTACCCTTTCCAGGTCTATTCTTCTTCTACTATTGTAGAAGTCACATGTTGCTTTTAGTGCAGACATTCTCTGTATGATCTTGGCTCCATGGTGATGGGTTCCCATCACTTGGATTTGATGGTTTCAATCAGCTTTATGGGTTTCTCATTTTCAGCATCTCAATAAACTTTGCATGTCTCAATGTTCTTCTTAACCCTTGTTCACCAAAAGAAAATAATGGTAATTATGGGGAAAGAGAAGAAAGAGTGGGAAAACTTATTTCCTAAATGGGACAATTGGCTCCTTCTTGATTAAGGTAAAGATGTGGCTTATCTCCCACACTGGTACTAGTGGTACCAAATAAGCTCTGCTCTTATTAGGTTTTGCAGCTGTTTCTAATCTTGCTCCAACACGCTTCTGATGAGCAGTGAAATAGTTAACAGCACTGATGCTTACACCATAACTAGGTATCAGCATTAATACTGTTGAGATGAATGGGTCACTCACATTTGCAGAGTTATTGTTTCAGGTCCCTGCACCTAGTGCCCATTTTCAAGGCTAAGAGCTAGGGGCTGAATTTTGTATTAAAATGGAAAACATAACCAGGACGGGGAAGAGGGTGTGTGTACCAAAGAAGCATCTCTGCTCTGATGCACCCCAGATCAGCACAATCAGAGCTTCACTACTATATCCTGAGGATGGAAGGGTGTGAATCAAGAACAGTGCCAAAACATCTAAAGATGTAGGAATATAAGAAAATTCACAGGCAACATTTATATGAACACCTTTCTCATTTCCTTTGTAAAGGAATGCTGCAGAAACAGTTCACCAGACTCCTAGACCTACAACTAAATGTAACTCAAGGTCTGACTGTTTTGTAGTGACTGTAACTCTAAAAAGCAGCCATAAGCTAGATGAAAACCAGCCAATTCAGGTCTCACTGGTAACACACCTGCAGCAACACAGAATGTGACACCACCTACATATTAATACTTATTTAGTCAGCATCTCAAGGGTGAGCCTTGGTGAGAGCTGCCATGGTCATGCTTTTCTACAGAAAGCTAATGCAGGCAGGTAACTTAACGTCACAACAGCAGTCTGGCTCTTCTGTTAGCATTACATGACATAAAAAGTTTTCACAAGGATCAGAAAAGGATGCAGTAAAGTTTTGCCTCTGCCCAATATTTTGACATTTTCTCCAAGACTTCTGGTGTATAAGAGCACTTTGTAAACACCTTTTTAAGGGGGTTCCACATTTTCTAGCTGCTGAAAGGGAATTATGTGAAATACAATTCTGAGATTTTAAGGTAGAATCAGCAGCTTGCAACTCATAAGAGTAAGAATAATTAAAGTGAGAAATAATCCAATCAGTAAAGTATAATCCCTGTTCTCCTATCCTGGGTGAGCCACACTGCAGCTATTTCAATCAGAGCATATCTACACATCAATTAGACCATATCTATATTAGTAACACACAGATGGGTTATATATGTCTGCATACTATAAAGTATAACACGCTTTATACCAGCGTAATGCTTCTAAAGGAGATGTTGCTATATTGACAGAGTAAATCTGGCAGAGCCTCATCCTCACAAGAATCAAACAAGCAGCACTAATAAAAATATCTTTTTTAGATGTAACAAACTGACCCTCTGGCAAAGAAAAATACTGCAATGACTTCAGACATTATTGCCTTCAGTTCTTTACCTCACCCACCTGGCAGAGGTAACTGCCCCCACCACAGAGACAATGGAAGCAATTCCAGTTTACAGTCTAGCAGAAGCCTGTCTTCACTAGTAATTCAAACAAATATATCAGAACGTGAACTGGAACAAACATATATGTTCCTTTCTGCTCCCCTGTAGCAATGGGATAATGTAAAAAATTAAGGCCAGTAGCACCTTGTCTCATTTTAGAGAAATCCAGACATGTGAGTCACCACCAGCGGAACACAATTTACCTGGCTAGCAGAGTTATGCCAGCAAAAGGCCAACATATAAGCAACACTCAACAAATTCACAGTATTTCTTAGATACAACTTAATACTGGAACTGATATGCTGCAAGTTGCACATAAAGTTAAAAAAACCCCGAAGAACTACCTATCTTTACCTTTTAAGGTAGATTTCCCTTAGTGACTAACAAAATCATCAACATCTTGAATTAAATGTTAATGTTAATAAGCTAAAATACATATTGTTATACAACCCTATGGCAACCACGGGCATCCGCATATTTGTAAAATACTAAAAAACTCTTTTGGCACCACATCACCAACAAATGTGGAAGATGGGAAAATTCCTTTTTTCACCCTAGCAGTAACACATCAATGGTAGCACTAAAGAGAACATTTCAGACAGCAAAAATACCAAGAACAGAAAGGAACGTTTAGGGCCATAACAAGGCATGGCTACTTTAAAAACTAGGATAAATAAAAATCCAAATTAAATTTTATGTTTTTCATTTATGGAACAGTCTCATTTTGAGCCAATTTATAAGGTGTGATTTACTTATTGACAGCAACACTAACAAAATAGATATTCACAACAACAAAATCCAGACATGAAAAAATTCGGGTGAGCAAGTACATCTAAGCAGCCAAAACCACAAAAAATACTAAATACTTTCTGAGTAAAAACATGACAGTGTCAATGGATACATGAGAAATATGTACATAAGCTGTGGAAACAAGGGAATTTTATTTTGCTTTGAACTTTAAAACCTACCAAGTTTAAAGCAGTCATTGGAACTACTTACCTGCCATTTTGCAACCCAAATCCCTAAGTCCTTGCACTACTGAAGGTTTCCCCTATTGCTCACAGTCTACTCAAATAAAGTTACTCTCTAACCTGTGAAGCAACACATCCACCGTGCTTTCATCTAGACAACTATGACAAGACCTTCATATACATTATTTAGATTGTAAATGGGGCAAAACTTCAAAGAATTGTCAGGGGAAATCAGCCTTACATCCAGACTAACATAAAAGCACAGGAAACATCCTACCAGGTCATCCTACCATTCAGCCTCTGTCTCCAGCCATATTGGAGACCCTGCTCCAAGCACAGGAGAGCACATCAGCCTGGCCACCAGCTGCAGCTCATTCCTCTTCTGCTCTTGCAGCAGCTGCTGTTATTGGATCAAGGATCTCAGAGATTCACCTCTATCTTTAATATCTGTCTTGGACTCGTTGGCCCAGAATTTATCTGAGCCTCTTTTCCACCTGATGATACCATCTGTCTCCTCTCCATAACTTCTTTTGGAAACGCTTTCACAAGTTCACTATTTACCATGTAAAAAATTGTTTGCTTTTTTCTCTGTTTTTATCTCTTACTAGTTTCACTGAATGTCCCTGGATCTACTGTTACCACTTTTGTTGAATAAAAAATGCATTTTTTCTCAAACATCAGGTGTGTCAGATTCAGCTTTACTTCTCACAGGTGAAAGCTCCCACCCTTTTTAGTCTGTCTTTGCAATGCAACAGCTGTCACACCCTCAATCATTTCAGTTGCTGTCTTCTGTAGCTTCCTCCTGCTGTGTCCTCCATAGAGACAAGACATGCTGTACTTCACATGTCGGTTCTTTAACATTTTACATAGCAGCAAAATGATACCCCTCGTTTCCATCTCAAAACACCTCTTGATGATGCCTGGCATCTCTTTTTCAAGCTGCAACTACAAGATCTGCAGTGTGTATATTTTAAGTCAGTTTTCTGCAGGTGCATTACTCTACATTTATCTATAATGAAGTTCATCTGACATACATTTGTCCCTTCACTCAATTTTGCAAGGTCCTTTCAGAGTTCTTCATCATCAATGTGGCATTTGAAAACCTGAAAGAGCATTGTATTGTCCATGAACTTGGAGATTTCACTGCACATTCCCTTCTCCAGGTCACTAATGAAGGTGTTGAATAAGAATGGTACTAGCACTGATCTCTGAAAGTCTTCACTACTGACTCTTTTCCTTCCTGAAGTGACCTTAAAACCCAGCCATGTGCTTCCTAACCTTCAATCAGATATGAGTCCTCAAAAGGGCCTTTCTTTGTGTTTCTTCAACAACCCCAATTCTCTTTTTCTCCAGGGCTCTTGTTTGTTCCAACAAAAAGTAATGTAGAAATAGTCTCAACCAAGCAGTAATACCCATAGTTTCCTTTCCCAAATCCTTATGTACTGGAAGAGGCTTTTATGGGTTTTCCTTAACTTTAAAAGTCTCTTGTTACAACCCTAATCATTTTCCTGGCCCGTCCTTTCATATCTATCTGTTACTTTTTCTCTTCTAAACATTTCCACTGCTACCTGTACCAACTTCCATCTTTCCAGCTCAGATAGTCTTTTGCCTTATTGCACCATACCAGTTGCTTTACTGACTTCCAGCAGATTAGAGGGAGTGCAATTCCTGTGTTTAAGATGTATAGTATTTTCTCAAAGAAAATGTTTGGTTAGCTTGCTCCAATCTTATTCTTTATGTTTTCCTTTAAGAATGTTTATATCAACATTTTAAAGAGTATTTAGCAGAAGGGAAAGTTGGGTAATAATTTCATAAGCAACACAAATGTCTAAGAAATTATCTGTCATTTTGTGACTTGGTTACACTTTCTTTACATAAATGATTTACAGATGAAGCACTAAACAGACCCCATTAAAGGATTTTTTTCATCTAGCTAGCGACTTGCTGCCAGCTAATCAGGTACAGCAGGAAGCATGTCAGAGGGGAATGATCAAAGTATTGAACTAAAAAATAAAGTAAAAAGGATTGGGTGACAACAGTTTGATGTCTCATTGAGGAGAGAGTAAGGCTTGGAAACAACTTTTAACATTTGGTTTTACATTCAAAACTCAGTTTCTGTGTAGCATACACCAATTAAGAAAGGAAGAGATATTTGCTAATACTTTTTAAACTATTGGTGTTTTTCTGGTACTTATTAGCACCTACTTGTCTACAATGACAAGTGAATGTTTTGAATAAATGAAGTCTTTGTTAAATATTCAATCCTTCACTTCTGGGTACATACCTCATGACAAACAGAGGCCAGTTAGGACAGCAAAGGCTCTCCCCAGACTCAGTCTACTCAACTGGGAAAGGGTATTTCATAGTTTGGGCTAGGAGTTGCTTTCTGATGGCTGATGTTGTTTGATAAGTCTGTTGTCATGTGCTGCTACCTACAGAAGCTTACATGACTTGATTGATTCACCTCACAGGTATTTCAAGATTCCCAGTCTATCTGGCCTTAGTATAGATATTTCCTATAAAACTGAGGAAGGCTAAACACATTTAACATTTGAAAGACCCTTTTCTCTCTTAAATGACCAAAGGATGGGGTCCAAGGCCTATTTTAAGTATGGGGGAAAACAAACAAACAAGCAAACAACAAACAACCAAACAAAACCACACACACCAGGAAGGAAAGAGAAAGCAAGCAGCAAAAAGATAAAAAACTCAAGAGATTTTAGGATCACCTTTATGGACTAGACCTATGCCATCAGGAGATAAAAGGGCATAAAAGAGATGAGACTGGCACAAAGTTATCAGACAGCTAATTCCCACTAGCAAAACATTCTGTATAGTTTATCAACTTCTTTCTAGTGCCTTCTTTGTTTTCCCAGTAATTTCATTCTGTATGCTGCTATACAGAGGCAGGATTACATCTCTGCTTATATTTTCTTGTAACAAAATCAAATATTGATAGCAAGGCAGTTTTATTTCTTTGCAATTCCACTGTTTAGGCTAATGCAAAGTGGTAACAATAAGCATTAACCACTCCCTTTTGTTTCATTTAGGTGGATTTTGTCTTCAAATTACTGTGTCAACATGACAAAAATCAGAACAGGGTTAACTAATGATGATGAACTAAAGTAAGTTAGTTACAGATACAAAACTAATCTCGAGACTAGTTACTTTTCTTTTCAGTTTTTCCTCTCTGCTTTTTCCCTGTTTCAAGGAGAGAAAATACAATTTCTGAGAGACATTTTGTTGTCCGGTGCAACACTGACAAAAATATTAAGAAGTTGCATCTTGGTTTATGCCTTTGGAAAGCATTAACTGAGGATTTATTACATAGACTGAACTGAGAAAAAAAAAAAAAAAAGAAGGCCAACCTGAAACCAGAACTCTAGGGAATTTTTTTACTTAAGACATTTGTTTCAGGTTAAATGAAGTGTTTTGTTTGATCTATGACAATTTGGAGGGCATTTTTAGTACATGGTGAGAACATGGAAATGTGATCCTGCTTATGCCCTGAAGTCCAGCATTTAGACATATTATTTGGGGGTAAATTTTCTTGGAAGAAATCAACCTGGTCACTGCATGTCTTGTCACTGTCTAACACTAAGCAAAAAAGATCCTGATCTTCAGCTTCTTAGTCCTCAGCAAAAGGAGCTATTAAGAATCACTTTAACCTTTTCTTAAAAATAAAATGGAAAAACAGTCAAAGAACAGAAATTGTAAAGTATTAACTCCCACTTTCATATTAACTACCCCTTATTCCTCTGCCCTTTACTTGTAGAGACATTTTAGAGGAAAATAGTCCTGGTGATCTTTCAGGTGAAATTAAAGATGGCAAGAACTGTCCTTTTAGCAACAGTTGGTGTGGGTGGGAAGTGCTGTTAAGGTTCAGTGTTGTTTCCTTGAAAACAAAACAAGACAAGCATACACCTAAAGGTGAGGCAAAAGAACAGCAAACAACAGTGGCAAGAAATGCAGGTTTTGTTGCCAGCCTCCCCGGTGACAAAGGCAGATGCTGCACAAGGTTTTATTCACTACTATGAGACTTGAGTGACCTGTACCAACATCAGCTTGCTTAAGACATTACTTTTAGTTGCTTAAGACATTACTTTTAGTTGTCTTCTAAATTATGACTTTATGGAAGTGTCACGAAAGAGGCTTTTTTTAACCATAAATTTCAAAACAGAAGGCAGAAAAGAAAAAGGACAGCAGGGACAGGGAAAGGTCAAACCAGACAGAGATAATAGGAGAACTAAATACCACAGACAAGGTGCTTCCACTGGTTAAGGTATTTTGTATAACCACAATAACTGCCCTTTGGAGTAAAGTATCTTAGTAATAAGTATTCTTACTAGCAAGGTGCACAGCTATGATGACAGAACCCCCTTAATTCAGTCTGGGTGTTGTAGCAGACCTGGCACTAGTTGGGACATTGCAGGGAGCATTTCATCTGCTTGCCTGCATCCAGTCCTGTCAACATGACAGGCAGAGAAGTACCAAGAGAATACACAGTTCTGTTTGCAGAAATTAATGTAATATAACTTGTAGGTCTGTCAGTAGGACTTTTGGTTTGGAAAAAATCATGCTGTGGTTATATGAGAAAACAAATGTAACTTAAGGATTTCTAAGTAAGCAGACCAAAAATGCTGTACCTACAGAACTTACATAAGAGCTTAAACTTATTCTGGAAGTTCATATTTGTTCAAAAATATTTGTATTATCAGGTTTTATTCTGGATCAGGTATCATCTGTCTTTCTATTATCAGCAGAAAATCAGTGTAAAAGTAAGAAAACTGGCACAAATTTCATGCCATGTTCTGACTATATAGACAGAAATGCAATTATGTGCTTGTGCCTGATTCAGATCTAATTTGTCTTGCTGGATGATTCTCCAGAACATAGATCTGGTATTAATAATGCAACCATAGCCACAGTCTCTTTTTGTTGTTTTGGCTTTTGCAAGCAATTTTATATAAAAACTGGATTGGACTTCTGTTACTTCTTACAATTTCAAGTCTAGGCCTCTGCTGAGCGATGACACAGATTCAAATTCTCCCTGATTTAGCATGAGGATTTCCATAAAAATCTCCAAGCAGGCTGCACAACACCTTTCTTCCATTTCTCTCAGATTGCATCATCTTTGCAAAGCCCCATTTTGTGGTATGTTGCAAAAGGCCACTCACATTTCAATGTCATGACCTACCTCATTACTCGTGCTTCTCTTGAAGATTGTTTTCTTTTAGTCCTGAGCAAAGTTTCTCTACTTGGCAACAGAGTTGGAGGCATGATCATCTTGTTTCTGTTGTCTGCCTTCAGCATTGCAACAGCATCTATGGCATCCTTAGGCCAAAGATTCAGGATTCAATGGGAACATCTGTCAAGTAACCTATCCAGTAAGGGTAAAATGCCCCTGATCTTTCATCATTTTATAGGCTACAAAGACTACTAAAACTCTGCCTCCAAGAATGAAGGCATTTTACTAAAGGCAGTGTATTGAGAAGGGAGTTACAACGTCCTTCTGGTCACATGATAAAAGTAGGCCACGTCAATGCTGCGTCTCTCTCAGGTTGCATGGCAAGATAAATATTAACAGACTGATGAGAACTCAGGTGTTTCAGCAGAGCGGTGCCAGTAAGAGATACATCAGTATATGCTGGGAGCCAACTGGCTGGATAGCAACTTTGCAGAAAGGGACCTGAGGGTCCTGATGGACACCAAGTTGAACATGAGCCAGCAATGTGTACTTGCAGCAAAAAAACTGTAACCATATCCTTGGCTGCATTAGGAGGAATGTTGCCACCAGGGTGAGGGAGGGAATTCTTCCCCTTGATTTTGCACTGGTGAGGCCACACCTGAGTGCTATGTCCAGTTCCGGGATCCTCAGTACAAGAAAGACAAGGAGCTACTGGAGAGAGTCAAGTGAAAGAACACAAAGGTGATGAAGGTACTGGAGCATCTGTCATGCAAGGAAAGGCTGAGAGAGCTGGAACCATTTAGTCTATGGAAGAGAAGGCTCAGGGGGGATTTCATCAACGTCTACAAATATCTACAGAGTAAGAGTGTAAAGAAGGAGTCAGTGGTGCCCAGTTACAGGACAAGAGGCAGTGGACACAAATTGAAACACAGGAAGCTCCCTCTGAACATCAGGAAACACTTTATTACTGTGGGGGTGACTGAGCACTGGAATCAGTTGCCCAGTTAGGTTGTGGAGTCTCCATTCTTGGAGGTATTCAAAAGCCACCTGGACATAGTCCTGGGTAGCCTGCTCTAGCTGACCCTACTTTAGCAGAAGGGATGTACAAGATGATATCCAGAGGTCCCTTCCAACCTCAAACGTTTTTTGATTCTGCACATCTGCACGCCATGCTTGCCCACCTTTAAAATGGTCCATCCTTTGGTTTGCAGTGGCCTCTTGGAACAGTCTTTGGCAAAAGAGATGTTGCAGCAGTTTTGTACTGCTATAACCTTTCCTCACAGCAGACTTCCTAATGCCAGGCATTTGTGCCAGGATTTATGCCAAAGGGAGCTGGCAGAGCCCCAAGCAGAACCTCACCGATGTTTTAAAGAGTCTCAGGGCCAGCTGAGGGAGTCTGTTTTTCACATGCCATTGTTTGTTATGGCAGCACAGCATTTCCAACCCTGGCCAGGCCCGAAAGTTAACAAGAAGTTAAGAACATAACAAGAAGGTAAGGTATATCATGCAAGTTTCTCCCCATCTGAAAAGGGCTTATAGTTAATGAAAATGAAATATACTCATTCCCTCCTTCATCCTGGCCTCTTCTTTGAATCATTGTTGTACATCCTAGTACATAATTTCTAAAGCTAACACCACACCTGCCTGTCTCACTCCATAGATGCTCCTGTTCCCATTCTGAGAAATACAGATTTTGCATTTGGAGGATGTTGTTCCTTCTGAGGACTGAAAAAAAAAAAAAACAAACCCAAATGATGATGTAAATCCTTGAGATTTTGCACCCATTATGATAATAAGATGTTACCTGCTTATTTATCTTTCTGTTCCAATTCCTTGAGAGCTGTTATTTTGAGAAAATTTGAACTTTCATTAAAAATTAAAAGGGAGAGGTTCTCTTTTTGGCAGAGAAAAGCTTGAAACGCATTCTGAGTATATTCTACTGGCTCAAAACCTAAAAGTTTACTACAAAGATCTCACCATTGTTAATTAAGTCTAACCTAACAGGTTTGGAGGGGAAAAGGCCAGTACTTTCTAAACAGGAAAGATAGGAATACCGCCTCTTCAGGCTTCTCACCACATGATCACTGTTCTCAGTTGAGCCCTAGGCAATCTGTGGCTTCCTCTCCAAGCAGAAACACTGAGCTTGGTGCCAGTCATACAAGAGTTTATTTCCTGTAAATCAAGTTCTGCCTATGGAGATCGCGTTCTACTCTGAGAAGCAGAAAAGGATCCAGTAGGAATAAGGAAAAGTTCAATTACCTTACCTCCGCACCACCTTGGTGAGGTAGATTTAGATCGTATTTATTACATGACAAAGAATTTTGACATATATCTGAGCATGAAATATGATCGCTTGGTGAACCACCATTGAAAAAGGAGTCTGGGCTCAAGACTTCTTCGGTCAGATTTTACCTGAAACAGATAATGTGGAGTTTCCCCAGGCTCAAGCCCACTGATTGGAAAGGGGGAAATATAACACCCATTTTTAAAAAGAGAAAAAAAAAAAGATCCAGAGAACTACAGGTCCATCAGTCTCACCTCTGTTCCCAGCAAGATCATAGAGCAGTTCCTTCTGGAACCTATGCTAAGGCATATGGAATATAAGTAGGTGACTGGTGATAGCCAACACAGCTTCACTAAGGACAAATCGTGCCTGAAAAATTTGGTGTCCTTCTACAATGGGGTTACAGAATTGGAGGATGAGGGAAGAACAACTGATGTCATCTACCTGGACTTGTGCAAAGCATTTCACACTGCCTCACAGGACATCCTTGTCTCTAAATTTGAGAGACATGGATTTGACAGATGTACCACTCAGTGGATAAGGAATTGGCTAGATAGTCACACTCAAAAAGTTGCTGTCAACATCTCAATATCCAAGTAGAGACCGGTGACAAGCAGCGTCCCTCAGGGGTCAGTATTGGGACCAGTGCTGTTTAAATCTTTGTCAGTGACACAGACAGTGGGATTGAGCACACCCCCAGCAAGCTTGCTGACAATGCTGAGCTGTGTGGTGCAGTCAACATGCTGCAGGGAAGGGATGCTGTCCAGAGGGACCTGGACAGGCTTAAGAGGTGGGCCCATGCAAACCTCATGAAGTTCAACAGGGCCAAGTGCAAGGTCCTGCAATCCAGCACAATCCCAAGCACAAATACAGGCTGGGCAGAGAATGGATTGAGAGCATCTCTGAGGAGAAGGACTTGAGGGTGTTCATTGATGAGCAGGTCAACATGACCTGGCAATGTGTACTTGCAACCCAGAAAGCAAGCCACATCCTGGGCTGCATCAAAAGCAGCATGACCAGCAGGTCAAGGAAGGTGATTCTCTCTCTCTAGTTCACTATCGTGAGACCCCGCCTGGAGTACTCCATTCAGCTCTGGGATCTCAACATAAGAAGGCCGTGGACCTTTGGGAGAGAGTCCAAAGCAGGGCCACAAAGAGGGTCAGAGGATTGGAGCACCTCCTGCATGAGAACAGGCTGAGAGAGCTGGGGTTGTCCAGCCTGGAGAAGAAAAGGCTTTAGGGAGACCTTATAGCAGCCTTCCAGTACCTAAAGGGGACCTACAAGAAAGCTGAAGAGGGACCTTTTACAAGGGCATGCAGTGATAGGACAAGGGGTAATGGCTTTAAACTGAAAAAGGGTCCATTTAGATTAGATATAGGGAAGAAATTATTCAACACGAAGGTGGTGAGGCCCTGGAACAGGCTGCCCAGGGAAGCTGTGGCTGTCCCATCCCTGGAAGTGTTGAAGACCAGGCTGGATGGGGCTTTGAGCAATTTGGTCTAGGGGAAGGTTGGAACTAGATGGTCTTTAAGGTCCTTTCCAACGTGAACCATTCTATGATTCTGTGATAATCAGCGAGTAAAACCTTCCTAACCTCTCAGGTAGAAAGTGACAGCAGGATGAAACAGTGCTTACTATGGAATTAATTGCTCTCCTATTCTGTGGAGACAGACTTGATAAGAAGCCTTTTAGAGGCTGAAAGATTAATAGCTGTCTAGGGAAATAGAGTGGCCAAAGTTTTGGAGTAGTTTGGCAGAAGAAGCCATTACAGAACAACGTGAACTGAAGGCTTTGTTGCTGCAAAGCTGCAGTCAGAGCTAAGGGCCTGAAGAAACGTTTAACAGTCCAAAGATCAAAGGTGAATACTTCCTGGTGCTGCCAATCTGAAAAAAAAAATGTAACACTCAGGCTTTGAAATATCTGGAATTATATATATGTATATATATATGTTTTATTAGAAATCTAGGTTACCTACATCACTGAATCCAGGTCTTCACAGACACAGGTAATCACATAATAAATGCTTATTTCAGAAGAATCCATGAACACATGCATCTTTTCCCTAACTGAGCTCAGCATGCCGCCCATTTTCCTGTCTGAAACTTAACAAAAATAACAAAAGACAAATACAGCAATGTTAAAAAGGAAAAGAGCAGGAGATTCAGTCTCATAGGCAGTTACAACAGCAGGGAATTTCCTCAGTGAAAATGTATAGTATCGTATGGTACTCTCTCCTCCATAGAGAAGGAAGGCGAAGCACAGTCCCAGCTAGTCTGGCATGGGGGGAAAATACTTGCTAACCCCAAATACAAGACTGATTAAGCAGTCTGCTGCTAAAGTTCCTACTAATTGATCCAAGTGAATCAAGTACTGAAGACACAGGAGATGCTCTCGCTCATGAAGAGCTTACAATCTAAAATAAAGTACGCTGGGCAGTCTGTTGAGTTGATCAGATTGACATTACCAGAAGTTACCATTCAACAGGAAGAAATATGAATCCTTACTAAACTAGACAGAATTGAAAAGAGTTTTCTACCTACTGTCTAAATAGCCTAGGAACTCAATGCAAGAAGAGGCTATGGATGCCAGAAATATGGATGCATTCAAATAGTTATCAGGCATATTAACAAAAGTAAATGTATTAAGGATATTCAACATAAACAAGTGGTTGTAACTTGAGGTGGAAAAGGTCCTAAGCTGCAGTACAATAGAATGGAGAAGGCATAGAGAAGAAATATTATAGTATAATGCTCTGGTTTTGTCTTCTTTTCTCAGTAATTTATTACTGTCTAATATGAGGGATGTCAGATGAGCAAAACTATAGATGGTCTCAGTAAGTAATTTTTTCTTATATTCTTGTCTTGTGTTATTAAACTAGGGGATAGAGAGGTGAAAGGCTCTACAGTTAGTGTTACAAGCACTAAGTTTAAGCTGAAAAAGACCTTACTTTCTGGGAAAAGATGACATTTAAATATTAAGTATTAAGCATTTTTGGTATTTAAAGAACTCAGAGAGGCAAGAGTGTCCATTCTCTGCTCACACTAACAAAACTATTTTCTATGCTGTTCCACTTGTTGAACCTACTAAACCTGCCACACCCAGACTGTGTACTTTTGAAATTATAAATAGTAAATAAAATTTAAATAGTTTTTAAAAACACACTGCAAAACAAAGTTTACAGCAAGGTCTAAATCATATTTTGAGTACAACATCCAACAAGAGAAAGCCATTCCAAAAATTATTCCAGTGATCCTTTCAATGACTATTCTGTAGCATGTTGTTGGTGTTTTCCATGTCTTCTGTGGCCATAACAAAAGCAAAAGATTTAGCTCAAAAAAAATCATGATCAAAATTAAAACCTCTTACATTACAGAAAAAACAGGAAGCATAGAGAGAAAGGCCTTATCACATTTCTGTGGACTAGCCCATACAGAGAACATCTGTCCCTACACACACAGGTTCACTTTGCAGGTGGATCATGCAGTAGTGCAGCAGCACTGACAGATTGCAGCTACTCAATATCTCTTCCTGGTTTTAGGAACAAATTGTGGTATTATGTTTACAGACATCAGAAGGAGATAAAAAAATATGTTTGGAACACAAAAGAAGACAGAACTTCCCAAAATAGAAAAATAATTACCATTTCCCACTTGGTTAAAGCAGAACATGTAAGTCTCTACACCTATGACCAAGCATAGCCAAGATCTCCCTTGCTTCTCAGAAACAGAATCAGAAACCTCAGTGCAGGTTTAGATGACGTCAAGTGATAGACCATAAAATAGAAAAGCAGACAACCATAGATCTGCTTCTGGGAAAGCAGGGTTCTGCCCTTGGATTGCCCAACATTTTTCAGATTCTCAGTTGAAACTAAGTAGTGCCACGGGTGTCCAGGTATGAAGCCTAGAGGCATACAGGGATGCTAAGGTTCAGGCATTTTAACACAGCTCCATGGGAGATCTAGGAAATAAGCACCCTAGTCCCTAATTTAACATATGTTCCACTTTATAAGGCACCAGAAAATAAAGATGCAGGGTAGAGTGAATTACTCTCACGTCACTGCTGGTTTTCACATCACACAAGACTGCCCACAAAGAGGAAACATGATCATGTCACTGTACTCAGCACTGGCGAGGCCCCACCTTGAATCCTGTGTTCAGTTTTGGGCCTCTCATCATAAGAAGGATACTGAGGTACTAGAGAGAGTGCAGAGGAGGCAACGAAGCTGGTGAAGGGCCTGGAGCACAAGTGTGATGAGGAGCGGCTGAGGGAGCTGGGGCTGTTTGGCCTGGAGAAAAGGAGGCTGAGGGGAGACCTTATTGCTGTCTGCAACTACCTGAGAGGAGGTTGTAGCATGGGGGTGTTTGTCTCTTCACTCAAGTAGCAAGTGATAGGACAAGAGGAAATGGCTGCAAGTTGCACCAGGGAAGCTTTAGGTTGGATATTAAGAAAAACTTCTTCACGGAAAGGGTTGTCAGGCATTGGAACAGGCTGCCCAGGGAAGTGGTGAGGTTATCAGGGACATGGCTTAGTGCCAGAGTTAGGTTATGGTTGGATCCTGTGGATCTCTTCCAACTGAAATGATTCTATGAAATAGCAAGATTTGTGAGAAATATTCTTGAAGATATTACCTAGTGGATATATTTGCTTAGTAGAACAAGAGTATCCCAGGGCAAATAAGAGGAAACTGAGGTGCAGTCACACACATCCACAGTTTTTCTTGACTGTATTACACCTCTCTCCATACAAATAGCAAGAACTCAGCCTGCAGGAAAAAATGGAAATTATCTCTGTGCCCAACTGAATAGTGGGAGTGCAGTGTGGAGTGAAATATCTAAGCAAAGGAAAGCATACACAGCCATTTAAACAACAAAGGAGTCTTCCATTGCTTTGATAACATTGCCCTTCCCCTCTCAAAAGCAATGTTTAATTATTTTCCCAGTAGTTGGACTTTTTTTAGGAAAATATTTGAAATAACTAATTTTAAAATACTGCAGCGTGCACTTTAATTACTATTATCCACTTCCTCCTATTTCATGCTCATGGACTGGTGACAATCAGAGAGCCCAGATGCCAGTCACTATATTATAGTCTCAGCCAGGGTATTTGGCTCCTTGGCGAGATCCACAGGCAGTTATTCTGGCAGCTCTCAAGTTGTCCCTGTCTAGCAAATGATTAAGGCTGTTGACTGACTGCTCAGACTACCCTGTTCTGGACATCTGGGCTTTTTTCTCTTCCCCTTACTTATAGCAGAACAGCTGTTCTGTGCATGTACTCCATTAGTGCAAATGTGCATCCACTCCTTTATTAACAAGGAATGAAGAAAAGTGTGTTTATATAGGTCCCTTTTAAGTCACAAAACACATGGTTATCTCCTGTGCTAGTATGGTTTTGCATAATTAGAGAAAAAGTTTCCAAACAAGTAGACACAGAAATGTGCATGAAAGGCCGTATCTGGGAAAAGGTCTCTACACACATGTAGGTCTGTGGCAGATGATGCATATTGCCTGTCACTTTCCCCTGGAATCTGAAGAACATTTGTTTTAACATGTGACTAAGAAAGTTGCCAGAGACTCTGTAAACCCCAACTCTGACCTTAGCCACCTCGTTGACTTCCTGCACAGAATTTCCTCTGCATCAAATGGGCTAGAAACACTCCATATGTGGCTGATCTCTCAACAGTATTGCCCTTAAATTATTTATTATTTTTTGAGTGCCATCAAGGTATCTGAGACCATGCAATACAGAGGGAAAGACGCAGTCTTTGTCTCTCGAGACTTAATCTAAATAAGGCAGAATGCTTAGTGCAGGCATTCAAAGTAATACCACACAGCATGAACAGATGAAGGGCCAGGCTCAACTCTGTTATTATCTAACATTATTGCAGAACATGTGTGCTTTCAGTAAGGCCAGGTGTGCCTGTAAAGATTTTCATAGATTACCTATATCAAGATGGAAAGTGATAAAAATCAGACCTGTTTGACATAATCATTCTGTCCAAAACCTTAACATAGATGAAGCAAAGTCACAAGCAAAAGAGCCTGTGATATAACTTGTTCTGTTTGATGAAAAGGTATAGGCCATTGTAGCCAAAGAACTGTTTTGTTGGTATGACCTGTCCCTATTAGAAGGTTTTGCTGCAACAGCAACATTGTAAAAGGGCTAAAACTGCTCTGAA
This sequence comes from Nesoenas mayeri, assembly GCF_963082525.1. NCBI lineage: Eukaryota > Metazoa > Chordata > Aves > Columbiformes > Columbidae > Nesoenas > Nesoenas mayeri. The sequence continues at coordinate 61,108,568 of NC_137540.1, read as the reverse complement.
TGCCAGGTAAAATACTGGAGGTTGTGGGTAAATTATTTAGAGAAAGCTTGGACAGAATATACAGGGAAGTTACTATAAGGTTACATATAATTAGACATCTACCACTCAGTAGCTATTCTATGCCTGGTCATACTCACTAATGTACATGCTTAGAAGGGTAAGAATTTGGAGGAAAATTATTTATACTTACAAACAAGAAGAGAATGCAGGTCGGGCTGCAGCTGGCACACCATGCATTTCCAACCAGACCTGCCTCGTGGCAATTTGTGTATCTACTCACACACTTTGAGAAGTAACTTTACCCCATCAAATGGGCAAGAAGACGACATGGAAAGAAGTGAGAAGAATTCCAGGCACAGCTGGAATCACTCACAGTTATGACTGCAAGGAAGCTGGAACTGAACGCAATAGATTTGTGAAAGTTGTTAAAAGGATTCAAAAGCAAAATAATATGATCTAAAGAGTCACAGGGAAAATGGATTGGATTGGTAGGACAGAATGAACTGAAACATCTGAATATGGAGATGGGTGAAGTATTTGAGCCAAAAACTATTCTGTCAAATGTCCTGTCCTAGACTAGATTACTACAAGGATGTCCCCTCTGCAACAGGGCAAATGCTAAAGATACCTAGTTCAGGTGTAAGCCTGAGGATAGCCTATCCAGGCATTTTGCTTTTTATGCTTCACGGTATTTCAAATCCTGGTCTAAATTCCCATAAATTAAGAACAAACATGACTACTGACTGCCTACACATGCCCATCTGTTCAGATGGCACAGCTCCCACTAACAATTTAGTTGGGCAGTTTCACTAAAGTCTAGGTGCCAAACCAGCATACGTTTCACAAAGATAGTCTGTATGACACTACAAGCACCGTTTTCTTTGCAAGATTCCCTTGTCTGGGACAGGTTTGAAGATTAGCCGTCTAATGCTTCCCTGTTAGCCGGTTTCATAGGAAACCAGATTATACAGTCACAGTGTGACTTCTCATGTGAGCCTGCCCTCTTCTTTCCTACAGAAGTCTGGCAAATCTCAACCAGATCTCACAGAAGAGCAATGGTTTCCAAGTTGGATTCCTATACATTTCATTAAAATAAATGGCCGGTTAGAGACTTCATCAGTGAATTTACTCAGAGAAGTTCAACTGTGTGAACTAAATCCTTATTAGAAAACAGAAAACAGGTGAATGCTGTCTTACAGCTACTGTCAGAACTTCGCTGATACTAGGCAGAAGGGAACCCAACCATTAGACACAAACCCATAATAAAGAAGGCAGCAGCTCACAGAACAACTTGGTTTTGATCACACTTCTCATCAAAGTATGCAACCAAACCAAATACCTGAAGGCAAATGCTGAAGAATCCCAAATAGTTTACAAACATTTCTGGCCACAGCTCAAACACTCCATGTGTATAGCAGAATAAATTGGCAGCACACTCTCAGCTTGCACAGGGCGAGCACGGTGCCATCCACCTACAGGTAGCAAGAGTGCATTGGAATATCTCTCAGGTTTTTCAGATTTCATTAGTTTCTTAGTAATTTCCTAATGAATACTATGGAACTTGAATAACTCACAGAAGCTCTCTCACACTTTCCTGGATGTTCATTGTTGTCCATCAAACACTTGGCTACAAGAGAGGACAAATTCAATGAGCAAGTCATCCATAGACTTGTAAAGCACAAAAGAAAAGCCTATGTGCCAGCTTCCCCTACCTGGTATAATCCGGTCTATGTACTTCAAGCCATTTCACTGGTGAGGCTACTTGCAAAGTCACACCATTAAAAACTCTCAGTCAAAGATATGTTGTACTCTGAAGACCAATGGCAGTAAACTGAGCTGTGTTTCTTCCTCAATGAATGGCAGTGCAGAATGGAATGATGAACTATAGGTTAGTTCCCAAACAGAGTGATAGTAAAAAGCGAGCAATGCATACTGGTCATGAGAGAGTTTATCTTTATTGTTTATCTTTTTAGCTTCAAAAGAAAACAAAATCTACAAAATTATCAGCATACACATGTAAGCTCTACAAAAGCAGCTAGCTGTAGTGAGGGATGGGGAGAGCTACCACATTTGTACTTACAGTGTTGATGCAGCCACACAAAAAGCAGTCCCAGCTGTCCTGGGTAAGAAAGAGGAGGCTAAGGACATGAAGAGAACTGGATTAACAATGTTGAGGGAGATGGCCAGTACCCATAGCAGGTAATCAATGTCGTCCTGGCAAGAAGAAGGAACATCATCCCGTTTCTTTTCAAATGCTTTGTGGCCTCAGATGATCCACCACTACCAAAACGTCTGTGGTGAAGAGCAGAATTTAATCTGGATGTGTGAAACAAATCAGTATCAACAGCGTCAGTGTTCCTGCCATGAGACCTGCCCTGGAACCCTCCAAAACTAGGATATTAGTATCAGAAAAGGCAGATCAACCTCACAGTTAACAGAAATAATTTTTACTGAAACCCTTAATTGAAATTGCTATTTTATACAATAGCATTTTCATGTCTTTTTGTTGTGTTTTGGTTTGTTTTGGGTTGAGGGGAGGTTAGTAATAATAAGATGGATTTTTTGCAAACCTGACTTTAGGATTAACATTACTGACACTGGTCTCCTATCCCAGAAGGAGCATTCCCATGAGAAATGGTGAATTTTGCAGGTATATTAATTGGGCCTCTTGACCTTTTTGGATCAAATACAGCACAGTTTCTATTTGTAGGTGGTTGGCATCCTACAGAATAACTTCACTGGAGTTCTGCATGTGGTACAGTGTTGGACCAACAAATTATAATTTTGATTTTTCTAACTGTAGTTTAGGACTAAACAGAAAAAAAACATTACTTGTGTTTTCTGAGGATCTTTTATTCTGTTAGATAAAATTGCTGAAAACTTTTGAAGTATCCAATTTTACTGGCAGTTACTCCACAAACTAAATCAATATCACTAACAATTTTTAATAGCAAAGCTCTTTCTATCTGAGTGGCTGCAGTGCATGTGCATAAGCTGCAGTGATGTTTATTGTATATCAAGACAGAAAAGCTAGACTTTAAACTGTGTAACTTTCCATAACACAGTTTTCCTGAGGCTGTTCAACTCAACAAGCAGCCAAGGAAAGGGGAGGGTGAATGCCGCAGATCTGTTCCTTGCCAGCTTGAGATGCAGATGAGGCCCCACCCAGCAACCCAAACCTTTGGCATTCATCCACATGATCCTCCTGGCTGAGGAAAGAGGAGCCGTGGAACAATATAGCAACACAAGCCCTCTTCAGCTTTCTAATTCTGGTGCTATCTTTCTCAAAGAAATAAACTGCCTTAATTGTTAAACCAGGCTGTCAGATCCATGGTCCTCCATAACTGTAAATTAGCCAAGTAGATCTTGCTTCTAATATGCTAGAATTAGCCCAGTTTCATTGTGGTAGAAGCTATGGATTTTTGTTCCCCATACCTTGCTGTGTCCTTTGAACACAAACAGGGTAGACGCTTCCTCATGGGCAGAAACATGTTTTCTTTCCAAACCTAATTATCAATGAAGCAAAAGCAAGATTCACTCATCTGAAATTTAAGAAGTAATTATAATTCCCTCAAACTACAAGATTTTTTACTGCAAGATCAACATGTAAATAATTTGGTAGAACATCACCATCTGGTGGATACACCCACTGACAATTTGGTTTTAATTTTTTCTTTATTTCCCGGATAGTTCTTCAGCTTGCTGAAGATTATTAGATCATAAGGTTATAATAAAAATACACTCAATCCATTCAATAGTAATCTATGCATTATCCTTGGGACAAGATACAAATCTGCAAAAAGAGGGGAGGAAATTCCTGTTTTCATATACCATCATGGGTGGCAGACCTGTTAAATAAATAGAGTCCAGCCTCACCTGGCAAGACTTTACTCAACAAATCTTCCATGCTGTCATGGAAAGATCCCATTGTTTGTGGAAAACAAACAGACATTTCCTCCAAACAAAGTCAGAGAGCAAATAGTCCTCTTCTACCCATTGGTTAAACAGCACATTCCACACCAAAGCTGAGATTTCCTTTTTTTCCTTTACTCCCAGAACTGAGCCATTATTCTAACTACTGATGGAAATCGTCCACTTTGCACAGTCCTTACTCCCCAGCACATCAGCAAAGTGTGAGATGCCACACCCTTCACAAGCTCTAACTGGATGGTGGAGGAAGTGGAGGGGAAACAGATAACTTCCATGACGTCCTAGGAAGGCAGTCTAAGATCAGGTAGTCTAAAAACACCATCCACCCCTAGACCTTTCATCTCATGTCCTTGAAACAAGATGTTGAATATGGTGATTTTTTTAATTTTTTCTTAAACCAAAAGCCCTATCAGAGAAACCATATATAGCACAGGTTTGATAATTTTCTCATAGCATTATAAAAAAACCAGCTTTTTCTCAGTCAGTTTGCTATTTGCAGGAACCCTCATCCTACAGTTTCATATAAGCCCCACAGCAAGAGGCTTTATGCGATCATTCTCTGTGTTTATGTTTTTGTCTGAATGTCCACCTGCTTCTTTCAGCCAAAAATCTGAGAAAAGGTAGTGGTCTCTAGATCCCTTATGTTGGTGCAAGTTCCATGCAACTGGGCTGATATATAAGAATGGGATGGAACTTGTACCGCTGGGGAGACTTCTGCAGCATAGAGACCACAAAGTGTGTGGAGCTCAGATGCCCAGAGACAAAAGTGCCCCAGTCACTGAAGAAAAACTGTGACAAGATCTTGTGAGACAATTCAGGTTTCAGTGCTCTCAAACTACATATTAAAGCCCATAGCCCACCACTATAGTCTACCCCACCTCCTTAATATTATTTGCAACTTACTCCCTAATTCCACAAATCCCTTAGCCAGGCATGATTAAACACTACTTTATATTGATAGCAGTAGATGCTTGGCAATTAAAAAGCACAAAAATCAAACTGATTTAAATAGAAATGTGTGTTTTGAGATTTATATCATAATGTTACACCAATATTAAAGTATAGGTAAAAGCTGAGAAAGAAGAAGAAAGTATTTTTTGCGAGATTTTACATAATAAAGTAAGAATATACACAATGCAGCTGCTTCCTTACTGTGCTTGTCAGGAGTTTCTACTATGAAGTTCCTATGAAAGCCTATGACAAGCAGTCATATGGTGAAGGCTCTGCAGCCAATTAAATTTATCCTGTCCAATACAATTCAAAACAACTACAAATAATGTGTTCAAAAATAATAATTTTTAGGTGCTACCAGGCAAAAAAAAAATACTTTGACATATATTTGAAAAAAAAAAAAAAAGTACTAAGAAATGGATACAAACTACAACTAGCATGGAAATTCAAGAGTTAACAGCAAGACACCGTCTGTTATTTGTGGGTGTGGGAGAGGTCCCAGGGCAGTATATGACCTGAGAGAGATCCCTGTGTTTCAAAAGATTGCGACGTGTCAAAGAAAATCAAAACACCTGAGCAGTGGTTGAATTACCTAAAGCTTTTGTAATATATTCAAAACAAAATATATTTTAAAGACAGCCGAAATACGCACTCAGAGGATGACAGGAAAGCAGGATCAATAGTAGATCAGAAATAAACACATCCTTAAGACACTGTCAATAAAAATATGTACAATTTGGATTCCTTCTTTTGGCAAAAGCCACTTTGAAAAAAAATTGTTTAAAAGCAATTAAGCAATTTTACAGATATAGTCTGGGATTTTGTGCAAAGGGAGAGAGACTCCAAGCTTGCCTCATCTCCTAGAAGCATCCCATATTCTTAGATGTGACGTTGCCATGACAACCACAACTTGGTGACCTCGTTATTTCAACCTAATCCTGCTTTGAAATTATAGTTGCTCCACCCTTTTGCCTGGCTAGCCTGATAACATAATCATTGTAAATGAGGATGGAAAAACACAGCAGGATACCATTCCCCCAGTGACATGGGACTAGTCTCACCTTATCAGGGAAACAGACCAACAATTAAACTGCACAAATCTAAAAGCCCGAAAGTAGATTTTTTTTTTTGGTTGTTTGCTATTCTGTTTTGCAAAAAAAAATCTAATAGCTTGTCAGTGCAGGGATTCAGTTTGGAATGGGAGCTTTTGGGGAAATTCCTTCTAATTTAATTTCATGTCTTTATCAGGAAATTAAACAGTAATAAGGGGTAGTTCTCCTTAATTATGCATTTGTTTGGACTAACAGCTGGAGGAAGATTTAGGATATACACAAAGAGTCAAGACAGAACTTGTTTAGCAAATCAGATTGGGGGGTTTAGGTTCAGGTTTGCCTTTCTTTATTTAAACTGGTTAAAGCAGTGAGCATTGCAAAATCCCAGCTGTAGCCATTGCGGAAGTGCTTGCTATATTTGCTCACGTTACAGGAACATTACTGTAATTCTGGTCCTATTTAACACATGGACAACAGTACTGTTGCTGTCGCAGACTTAAAGGAAACATTTTCTTGGTTCCTTGAGGAGAGAATTCAGAGTTTTGTATGTACAGAGCACATATGAATGCTACAGGAGGAAAAGGTGGAGCAAATACCTTTACAAGAACATAAATTTGGAACTATTTATGTATGATCCAACTGAAGCTCCGTAGACTGTAGTTTGCAAAATAATTTTGAGACTATTCTTGTATACCTCTATCTCCCTCCCTTTTCTTGCAAATCAGTGTAATTTCTCCCTTTCTGAGTATTTGCATGTTTTAGTACGTGGGGACAGATTTTACCTTGGAGGTTTTGATGTTGCCTGAGACTTGTAGTGGGAACAACATGCACACTGGGGAAACTAAATTTGTATATCACGGTCATTATAAGAAGAAGACAAAAAAATTTAAAAAGGGAGCAATTTTGACAGGGAAGTACTCATAATTATTAGCTTGCTCATTATGAACATAGGACTTCTGTTATTATGGTTGTTTTCAGAACACTAACACATTTTTTTCCTCAATTCTAAGCTTATATGCCTTGGCCAGCAAAGTAGCTGAGTCAGCCCTTGGTGATATGAACCTGTGATTCTGGAAAAAAACTCTACATTTTAATATTCAGAAAGGTGTAGTATTAAATCATTTTTTCCAGCCCCCATGTCACAATAGGGAAGTTGAGTGATGCCTTCTGAAATCAAGCAATGAGGACTCCGTGCATAAGCAAAGGTACCTATCAGGCATCCACAGATTTACCCAGTGACAAGCCAGGAAAACCTTTACCCAGAAACTGTTTTATTAACAGTATAATCACAAGTCTGTTAGCAGTCATCAGCTCTGAGCTAGCTGATGAAGTAGCAGGACAAATAAAGTCATCCTCTTCTGGTAAGGCTTTGTAGAAATAAAATATTTTGAATACTTCTTCAGCAGTGCTTGGGGATAATTTTCCTGAATAGCCAAAAAAAAAATCCCCTAAAGCACTGTAGCCGTACATTGCAGGTAGAACACAATGAGCTGAAAACTGAGCTCTTTCCTCTGTGCCATGAAAATATCTTTGTATTCTACAGCATCTTCAACAGTCAGGGCTAAACCACCATTGGCCTCTCTTTGAAAACTTGCCACTCCCAGGTCAAGAAAATGAAACCACTGATAGCTTACACGGCCACCTTCACCCAACATCAGCACAAGGTGTCTCAGGCACATACACAATTGCTTTCCTCAAAAAAAAAAAAAAAAATAGAGAGAGACTGACAAAACACATATTTAGTCTCCTCCATGAAGGGATCACTTACCCCCTCGGCCTTTCCCCTCAAGTGGAGCATTTTGCTGTCAATTGCTGATCATTAAATGATTAGAAGAGAAGAATTGTGAATGTAATCATTAGCCTTTTATTTCTCGAGGTGTTCAGCAGGGGTTAGAAATCAGTCTCCATTAAAATATTTTTCTTAAGCTCTGTTGAATCCCAAGAGCAGAGAATAGACATGAGTAGGAGATGTTTATACAGCACTGCAGCAGAGGAAGCAGGTTTTCCTTCACTAAAAGGCCAAAGTTCATTTTCTTGGAATAGTAGCATACATTCCAAAATGGTGCCTCACATTTACCAAGAGCTATCAGTGAACAAGTGAAGAAGATTTATGTCCAGATTCAAATATAGTTCTCCTGCATACAACAGTAAAAGGCCAGACCATTCAGTACTTAATCAGGTTTTGAGTCTGAATTTCCAGCCTTGCTTATGATCACCACATATCTTGTGTAGGCTGATTAATCCTTCTGACTACTGATTGTAACACATGAACAGGAATCCAGGAGCCCCACCCCACATGAAATTCCAAGAAGGAAGTGTACTTTGACAATTGATTTTTGCATGTATAGACTGACTTCTTAATCTGTTACAACCTAGGGGTTTTTTTATTCCTTTCAAAAAAAAAGTAAAATATTGTCCCTTTTACAGTTATGGTGCTGTATACAAACAGTAACTAAAATAATTCTGTATTCAAAACAGCTAACATACTGGGAAAAAAAAAGAAATACTAACTCTTCCTTGTATAGTTAAGAGGATTGCATAGCAGACTTTTTCCTGAAGTTGAGGAACACAATGACTCCTTACCGACTATGCTATGGAGTCCATAGGTATGAGTTTTTATAGACAATACAAAAGTTCTTACATACAAATGATTTTCTGCTTTGTACAAATTTAAAACAAAAATGGAAACAAAGCTTTGTGTTTCTCCTAGATCAGTAGTGACACCTAGTGACCAAGGCCTAAAGCAACAGCACTCGAAGAGGACCGATTTTCATAAAACTGCTGCATTACATTACAAAAAAATAATGTTGGCTGTGGACAAAACCACCTCCACAAAAACTCTAGGGTGTGGCAGGAGGACAAAAAAAATAAATAAATACTGGCCTTAGTTAGGGAGATATTTAAAATTACATAGAAATGCTACATCTGCTTTAAAGAACAACATGCTGCAATTCAAAGAGAAAGGAAGGGATGCTTTTCACAAGCAGGGCAGAAATCATTCGGACAGGTAGAGTGTAATTACCCATTGAAACCTGGAAAGGCTCTGGGGCAAAGCGTTCCTACACATGAACTATGTTCACAGGACAGGGAACACCCCCTGGTTGTAAGAACCCCAGTTTTCCATTTCATCTCATCCAAAGAGGATAACTACCAGAACAGAGTGCAATGGCTCCAGCGTTATGCTTATTCTGGTACATGTTCTTGCTGATATAGGTAAGACTCACTGACATAGCTACATTAAAATAAGTTTTTCCACCCAACATGCACCAGAGAGGTCTCTATCTGGACATACTACTCTAGAACAAAAATTATTTGGTTACTGATAATTACCTGGATCAATAACACAGGGTAACACTGACAAGACTACAGTCTTCTCATAGGCCTTTCTAGTATTGGTCATACATTCTGTTCTATATGACTAAGGAAAAGGTATGCGGGTACATGTGTTCCCCAAGTAGATGGCTAGCTCCAATCTGTAAGTCACCTTTACTTTGTGACATGCTGTGCACATTGTAATCTTTTCCCAAGTGGCAGTAACACAGAGGCTTGGCAAGCTGCAGTAATGCTGATCAATTTCATGGGAACAGTCATTGCTTCAGAAGAGAAGGATGCCACTTCTTTCCTGAGAATCACTTCTCCTTTGCAGCTTTTGACTGGGGTTTAAGATTCATAAAGTGCTCTGTGCTACAGTCGAAATTTAAAAAGTTAAAAAGATGGCCAGCAGTAAAGTTAGGAGAGTTCCCAGAGGAAGAGATTAGTCAAAATAGAAAAAAGTTTAAGGTAGAAAAATCTGGGCAGACTCCATAGTAGAAGAGATTAGCAGAACATGCACCCTCTAAATCAAAAGACAAATGTACAGTCCAAAAGCAGAGCCACCAATTCCTTCTGTGATATATCTCAGATTATACATATGGTGGAAGAAAATTATTTTTTTAGAATCATAGGAACATGTGGACAATGAAGTCTGCATCAGTCTCCCTTATCTTCACTTTATATTCACTTGACAGCAGAGAAAGTGACTTCAAGTCTCAACGCAGGAGAGATCCAGGCTTGTAATCTCCAAACTGGAGAAACCATGCTGATTTGTGCAAGGAAGCTTGCACAAAATGGTTAAAACTGCAGATGGCTAAAGTAGCTGAAAAAGAACTTGAGTGAAAAGAGAGACATCCATGACCAGCAGCAAAGAGATCATTAAGCATAGAGCCAGAAAAGCTGTATGTGTTCATTAGAGTTTTCAAGACAAGTGTACAAGAAAAAGTGTTCAGAAATACAAAAGAAAACTACTTTCTCTTTGAATTTCTGGGATAAGGAACACTGGGGACCAGTAACAGAGAAGGTTTAAGAATTTTGTCTTGCCAAAAGATGACAGCTGCACCTTTGATTGCTAAAAAAAATTCCAGCACAGTGACTGGCAGTCAGAAATGAGTGGCTTGTTACACCCAAAAATAAATCCAGCTGTGTTACTTTTGCCCGCTACAAGCAATTTGCTCCATAACTTCCCCATTAGATTTCGCTTGTGCCCCTATTTGTACCACAACCTAGTATGAGGTCCCCTCAAAGAAAGAGGAAAAAATTCCAGCAGAGACCAATCAGCTACCCCAGTCACATAGCCCTGGAAAGGTCCTCAAAAAAAGCTGCACTGCACCAAGATTACAGAAAGGAAAAGGTCCCATGTGCAGGTTTCACCTGTTCAGTATTTTCCTCAATGCCAGCAAGACAACTGATGAGACTGGCCAGTTATCTTGATCTGCTTTGTACAGAATGCAGGTAAGTTTCAAGAGGAACAAAAGGTTTTGTTGATCCAAGCTACCGACAAGACAGCAATTATTTTTCAATGAAGAAACAGCATAGATTCCTGAACTCAAGAAAACTCCTGTGTGCGTGACTGCTCTTTGATAAGCAGTGTTCCTCCTGGCCAAGTCTGTGCAGTACTGCTAAGGGATCCATAGGAAGAGAAATATAGCCATTATTTGATCTTTGTGAAATTTCTAAGAGTTAGAATCCCTGCTGGAAAAACTTCAAGGGTCCACAAAAATGGAAAACAATTAAAACCAGTGCCTTAAATTGGCAGGTCTTCAGTTTTGTTCCCATCTCCAATGTGGGCTAGCTATGACCTTGCAGGAAGTTCAGCAGGACATGTTTGACATTAAATAACCAGCTGTGTATTGTAACATCCCTCATTTATACCTTAAATTGAAGTGAACTTGATTTAACTTCTCTTAAGATTAATAGCCTTCTTCATGTGGTATCTTTCTTCGTAAATAGTGAAAGAAAGGTCAATGTCTATTCACAGCATAATTTATGTATTTGCTAATTACTGTCGATTACATCTGAAGTGAGGTGATCACACACTTGTTTTCTCTAATTACAACAGAAAAATCATTAAGCATAGGTTTATAATACAGTGTAGGTATTGCAGGTATTAAATAGATGTTTAGCTTATTGCTATACAACTCCTATGGTATCAGTGCAAATACCCTAAATATCCAGAGTTTGTAAAAGAATCTGGAATGCCTCTGCTATTTCATAGAGTTGTGATCTGGAATGCTGAATTGCCATAGAAACCAGGTGCACATGCAATAGAGTAAGGAGTGAGAGACACTCTCTTGATGGTTCATAAAATGAAATGTACATAATTTAACAAGGAAGTCCTCACCTCCATGTAAAAATTCAACTTTTTCCTGAAACTAAACTATAAGATTCAAGAACATAACCTTGTAAACAAATCTATTCTTTCTTTGCATCGACTGTTAGATATTTTCCTAGGTGGTTTTGCCTGATGGTTTTACTGCTAAGTTCAACAAATTTGAGTGGATTGTACTGAAAATGCACTCATTGATGTTGAACTTGTTGATGAGGAGTGTAGGCCTGTTAAAATTGACAAAACTGGCAAGTTCTTTGTTGCCTCTTATTTTATTGCTCTTTTGGTTCAACTCGTGGCTTTGCAAGCATAAAGCTTTTATTGCTTGATGGTTGAAAAGAAAGGTCATGCTCAGGAATACATTTTGTTAATCATAATTCAGGTTCTTTTATCAGTTTTCCTCTTTGGTGTAAATTCCAATTTGTTAATGTTACCTAGGTACAAAGGTAAAAATAAAAATATTTCATGCAGTTCTGGAGAATATCACTGGCCAGTTAAGGTCAGAACTCTATTTTTATATCAGGGTGTTTTTCTTAAAAATATTTTCTTCAAGATACAGAAACAGCAGAGAAACCAGTAAAAAAAAAAAAAAAAAAAAAGGCATACTTTGGTTTTAGTGGTGTAATCATTGCTATATCTAGTGCTAAATGTAGGATTGCTACCCAGAATTTTTTGCTGATACACCACTAGAAGATCTGGTTCACAACATGACCCCAAAGCAGTTGCATTGACAGCTGCAGTGATGTGGCAGAGGGCAGGCATGCAGAACCATGAACAAAAAGCCAAGAAAAAGGATGATAGATTACCTAAATCCAGAATTTCTAAACCATATTTCTAAGCAGCACAATTCTAATAAGCAACTCTGCCCTCGCTTTAATACCTATGACCAACATTTTATGGCACTAGACTGAGAATGACATCTATCAAAAAAAGGTATTTGGTGATCTGTTTCAACAAATAAGTTTATAAGTAGTCATATAAGCAGGACTGAGTGAGTTAAATGTGGGCAGAAATGAATGAATAGATCAAGGAAAGGAAATACTTAAACCCATTTAATAACTAAAAGAACTGCCAAAATTATTTTGCCTTCTTTGATGCTGTCTGTGTTTCCAGGGCCATATCAAGCTATCTCCAACAAATCTGTGCTGAAACCAACTCTCAGAAATAACTCAAAAGCACTTCATACATACATTAAAAAAAATGTTAAATGTTAATAATCCAATAAAATGTTTGAATGCAATATACTGCACATAACACAGCAATATAACTAATGCATAAATACCTATGCATTAATTTAGGCTCTAAGTGTAAAATATCCAAGGCTCTACAATTTATTAAAGATTACACAAGTCAAAGAGTATTTTACTGATTGCAAAACCAGGAACCCCCAAATTAGAAAATCCCCTTTGTACATTCCAATTATAATAAAGACACAAAATCCCTGTTTATGTACCCTTTTTCACACCTGATTCTCATCAGCCCATTTCCAGCCTGACCAGAATCAGCACTATACACTTTCTCTCCCAAGATTAATCCTTTAACTGTGCCCTAATAGTCAAAGATTGGTTCTTCACCCAAACTCATCAGCAATAGTGCACATGGAAAGCTTCAAAGGAGGAGTCCTTCAGTAGCCCAAACCTTTCTTTGGCAGCTCCTTTCCAGCCCTACTCCCACCGGGTCTGTGGGCATGATGAGTTGATTTGGTCCAGCTTCAAACAGCGATTTTCAAGGCAAACACTTGTGCCTCATATCTGGCAAAATCTAAATGTTCAAAATTTCCTTATAGAAAAGCAGGGTACCAAGATATCTCAGATAATTAAGCTTTGCTGACAGACCTTACCGCTTTCTCTTAGTATTGTCAGTCTCTTTAATTTTTACGGGGAAAAGAGGAATTGTTGGAAATTTTCAGACCTTCAGAATACCTTACCTTCTGCCTCAGGGACTCCTGGCTGGATGCTGTGGACTGCAGTGTCTCTACCACTTTTGACTGAACTATGCCTGCAAATCCATGAGAAAGGTTTTAGAATGAACTGCTACCAGCTTACTGGTAGATGTGCTTTCCCTAGATTTAAACTAAACCACCTGTGCCCAGTTATACAGTCCAAATCAACCCTTGAATGAGGCATAAGTTTCTGCTTCCCAGCTAATATAATTCATAAGTAATATTTTTGCCTTCAGCAAACATTATGAAGAAACCACAAGTTTGCCTTCAATTTCAAATTAAGAGATACTTCTGCATTTAGTTCAAATAAATTCACACGACTGAGATGTAGTCAGACATACGGCTGTCTACAGATATCTGAAGATGAGTGAACATTTTTCATCCAACGCTTGTTTTGCAAAGTCAAGACATCTCCTTTCAGCAGTAGTTGAGACTGCAGTAATCCATTTCTTCCTCGCTTCTGAAACAGATTACAACATGCTACTCTTGTCCACTTGAAACTGCAGCTTCTGCAGCTGCTCTCCTCACATGCAACAAAAGGTACTTGTGCTTCTCACGTCTGCCATGGCCTTGGATTTGTTCAAATTAAGAAAAATTCTGATCCTGTGGTTAACAGCTGGTTTTATCACTGTGATCCATTCAAGTAGCTGAAGAAAGAGAGAGCCCTCTAGCTTGCAACCCTCAAATTTAAATACTTTTAGACTGAGGATAAATTTGGCTCCTGATTCCACGCTATGTTCTGTATTTCTGAGAGGAAGAAAGCCTAATGAACTTTAAAATGTTGGCTTTTGCCTATCTGCTTCTAGTACTCTTTTTTCCTAAGTGATTTCCAGTTTATTTTACATAAATCCTAGCTCCTGTAATTTTTATAATTTATATCCACCTTAAATTCAACCAGGTACATTGAGAAAAGTATGTGATAAGAAAAATAAATACAGAAGACTGAAATAGAAAATATCATTAGAAAGCAAAGCCAGCTGAAAAACTGAAATTAACATAATATTTTTCAAAATAATGTAATATTTTACATTTAAATTATTGGTTTGAGTTCTTTTCTATTTTTCATTTCCCATTTCAAGAAAATGTATGATGCATATTGATTTGTCCCAGAGAAGTACACCCACAAGAACATTACGTTTCTATTTCATCCCTCTTGATGTTATAAAACTTGTAGTATTCTTTACTCTTTTCTTATTTTTGACAGCTGGGGAAGGGGGAGACACAACCTCAAATGAACCATGAAGTCCACTCTGTGCAGTAGCTATGGACCATAAGTGCCTCCTAATATTGCAGCTGTGTAGCAGATGAGCAATGCAATTGGTTAATGCAATTTAGTCAAGAACAGCTAAAGAACGAAAAATCTGACTTAGGAAAAATGTCAGACAGATTCCAGCTTTGCTCATTAAGGTTTAAAGAAAAGTATTTGTGTGCTCGAATGACTGCCTTAGCATGGTGTACTTCTTTCCAAGTCCTAAATTTCATGCCTCTTATTCTTTCGAAAGCTGACTTCAATTTTGTACAGCACCCATTTATAAGGACTTGTATGTTTTCAATTTCTCCTTTGAATACAGAATTAAAACAAACAGGTTTGCCTGGGTGAATTTAATCAGAAAGAGAAAAAAAGAGTTTTGAAATGAAAACTATGTATGTCTAGTGCAGCAAAACCAACTTTCATTCATTTACTCCTCCTATTTTTCTACAACAGAATAGTTTAGCGCTTAGCTTTCTCAAAGACCTGAAGGAAAACCAAATAATAAGAGCACCAAGGATGCTGAAATTACATATCAATTTTGTCCAGAAATCCTAAATGAGAAGGGAGTATCAAATGAAGTTTGTCTCTTGCAAAAGAACTAGATAAAGCTGAAAGTGAGTCCAAGGTAACTGGGAGATAAGTGAGGTATCAAGAACAGAAGTTTGGCTGATCTGGTATTATGAATACATCTAAGGTTTTTTTTCATGTCCTAGTTCTTTATTCTTCATTACTGCAAGGCAAGACTGACAGGCTACAACTGTGTTAATACCACTTTCGATTTTCAATTTATTGCAATAAACAAAGGTAAGTGTTTAAAAAATAGAACAATGTGGAGATAAAACTCTTGAGATCTCCAGATTTGATATTGATATCTCCCAGTTTCTAAAATCTTGATATCTTGTCTTACCATTGAAATAAAAGTCCTCAACCAGACTGAAATGACATTAAAAGTATTTTCTGCATGAAAATAACTTCTAAATTCAGTCCATCTCAGTGAAAAAAAAAAAAAGTCTTGTAAAGACATGGGAACATGGGATTGTATTATGCTTCTGTTCAAGTTCAGCTCAGAATATATGCATTAAGCAAGCATATAAAACTTTCTGTTTGGGGGGATTTCCATTTAAATATATCCGTGCCTAAATCCAATCATCGAGCACGTTAGAAACTGAAGCTCCATTCAATTCCTAGTTCTATCAATGTCACAGAATCACAGAATCACAGAACGTCAGGGATTGGAAGGGACCTCGAAAGATCATCCAGTCCAATCCACCTGCCGGAGCAGGAACACCCAGATGAGGTTACACAGGAAGGCATCTGGGTGGGTTTTGAATGTCTCCAGAGTAGGAGACTCTACAAGCCCCAACTGGCACTCTGCTGTTGACTTTTGTAGAATCAGGATTTCATCTAAGATACTACAACCTTAAACAAGTTCTGAGAAGTTTCAGCTGGATTTTATCTTCAAAATATAAAAAGTGAGGTTAAAAAAGTTACATTATTTTCACTGCTAGTAATTTTGATCATTGTGTTGATTGATAGCTGCTCAATCAAACACTAATTACAGCAGCAGAGACTCTGGGCTTGCAGATTGGCATCTTTGTTAGATAAGGGACTAGGAGATCACATTACATACACCAGAAGAGAGAGAGAAAAATACAAGGGGAAAACAAACAAACAAAACCCCATAAACCTCTGGTCCTGCCGGTGTGCTTAGAACAAGGAAACAATTTCCTCATCATCATCCAAGTAGCAACCACCCAATAAGACCAAATAGCCTCCAACAATTTCCCAGGAGTCAAAAGCATCAATTATTCCACACCCAGATGTCAAATCCTTCTTCTCAACTTGTAGCAACTTCTACAATACAGTTCTGTGTTAGTCAAACAAAACAGATACACCAATACAAAGCCTCAGGCATAGCACAGAGAAATGGAGAGGAAATATTATAGCATTATTATGTACATAATGTATATAATATATTACGTGTATATATGTATATATTTTATGTATTATATGTATATATGTATATAACATATGTATATTATATACATTATAGCAGAGCCTCTGCATCCAAAAACTTGCCTATATCTCAACTACATCTCTGCCACAGCATCAGTAGCTCCAGTAGAAGAGATTCTCCTCCCTTACAAACCTTTCCTATGTTAGTCAGTATTAAAGACAAATCATCTCTTTTTAAAATGTAGTGACAGTGGAAGGGCTACAGAAAACTGACTGAAATATCTGTATGATGTATGAACTGTTCCCTATACCAGAGAGAAGACAATGAAAGCAAAGCTGGAGAGTCCAATTTCATTTAAGAAGTCGTAGCTCAAATACAGAACACAACAGAAATTCTCGGGCATGACAACACAAATATCAGATAATGCAATTATTAGCTTGTTTCAGATAGTTGTATTGTAATTTTCATGCATCAGAGAAAGTAGAGGCAATGAAAACAGACAATCAGAAGGGAACAGACAGTGCCCTTGACTTCCTCTATGCCTTACCCTACAGGAACACTAACAGTAGAACGATTATAAAAGAAATCTTGTGAAAATGGAGATATTTACAGATGTTTCATACAGTATGGAGCCAAGCAAGTTACTGATGCCACAGAACAGGCAGTGATTTCTTGATTTCTTCTTTTTTTTTTTTTTTAGTTCTCAGCAAATTTCTACTGATTTATGTGTTAAATCAAAACTTTCCTAATCTTCCCCCAGAAACAGTTTATGGATGAATATTGATGTCCAGCTCTCCCTTTTTATTGGCACAGACTAACACATGGACACTATACAGTTCACATACAGATGTTTATTTTGGCCTGCCATCTGTTCCATCTGAAACACAAAAGAGATCACAGAAAATGAATTTTCACTTTGTTTCTGAACACATAGACAAACAACTGGGTTCCCAACAAAACAAGTCTGTTAGTTTTCATAGTGTGTTGGAAAAGATTGAACTTTACAGACAATTCAGAAAGTCTGATCCTCAATCTGAAGAGTGTGGAATCTTGATAAGATAATCATGAAGAAATAATGACTGATGGTGTCCTAAGGGACCATACAGGTCACTCCACAAGGATTTTTTATTTGCAGGATGGTCTTCTGAGTCTTAAATTGTACTTTTTTTCAAGTATAGGTGTTTCATTCTTTTGTTTTTAGACATATACACAGTTAAGGACTGGGTTGCACCAGAACAGATGCAGTGAAGGGTAGTAAACTGAGAGAAATGGATTTAATGAGAGACTTGAAGAGGGAGTGAGGTGAGCAGTGCCAAAATAATGGAGTCTGTTTTCAAGGGCAGGGAAAAGTTGGTTCATAAGAACTGAGTCACAAAAGAGCTGTCAGGTGAGAGGCACATGCAGAGGGGTCACAAAATGGGAATGATAAAGGCTGGAAGAGATATGCATATAGTATACAAAACAACAAGAAAGAAACCTCATTCGGGAACGCCATTAAGAAGTATTTATCTGAGTCAATGACAGAAAAGGGAGAGAACTCTAAGCGAATAAATTTTGTAGTGGAATCTGACAGCTAAGAAGAAAGTTCAGCTAATTGGTGCAACTGGAAGACAGTAGAGAAAGGTAACGGAATGGTACAGCTGCTATAGTACTGCCAGAGAACTGGTTCTCACAAGCACGAAAAGATTTTGGCTGCCTGAAAGTAGTACTTACCCATCCGTGTCCCCCAATCAAGTGTCTGCATGAAAAACTGTCCCTTTGTTTCCTGGTGCCTGCAGTTATCCAAGGACGTTCCAAACTATGGTCCTAAATACTAAGTGGTTTACAGTGCCTACAACCCAAAATCTGAGCAGCTATAAATATTTTAGCCAATGGATGATGTGACACCCAAATAAATGAACACAGGTAGATGTAAATATCATTGGGGAAGGCAACAGTAACATCTTGAGCCAAGAGGGTTCACTATAACTGCTCACATCAGCTATTTATATTGACATATAACCAGTGAAATTTCCACACATCAGGCCAGTTCCCACTCAAGGCTTCACTTGACCACCATTACAATAGATCATGTACTCCTGCATTGCAACGAATATAGGAATACCATAGTATTTTACCTCAGGATGAAAAATTTCCATTTTATACATTCTGAAATTAAGTGGACAAAGTATAAAGTTTCACATGATTGAGCTAATCAAATTCATGTCCCGATTCCTGCAGTCAGGTTTTAAACCAGAATCTTATCTGGGGACTAAAAGCCAGGCCCAGAGGAGACACAACATTGCTTCTTTTACGTATGAAAAAAAAAAAAAAACCCACCTTTAAAAATCTAAAATCTGGAGTTTCTGTTGAGGTTTTCCTACCTTCAGGTTCCAAATACGCATATCTACCCTGTACAACAGCCTACCTGATCTCCCTATGTATTAAGTGGTAAGAAGCCACTAAAAGAGGAAAATTCGTTGGCTTTTTTCTCTTTCTTTTTCTAAAGGGAAATTGTCTAATATTACTGCACTTTTTTTTTAAATGGTAACTTATGATTCTGAAAAATAAATGAATGAAATATTTGCACTATAAAACCAAGAGTACAAACTCACAGTTTGGCTGTAATTTTTAATATACTATTCATTCACCTATAGAAACAAGCCCTCAATATTACATTTGAAAAATGTTTTTGCCTATTTGATGCACATATAACTTTGGAAAATAAGAGTGAGAGTAAAAGCTGACACAAGTAATGTGATCTTTTATAAATCTGTTCAAACTTCCCATGTATACAATTGTCTAGAATTAAAAAAAAAAAAATGAACTAAATCTAGTGACACTCAAACTGGCACCAGCCAGACTTGATCAGACACTGGAAGCAGTTCAGTGATTTTGTTACGCTATAAATATACAACAGCTGATTTATCTCATACTGAGCACAGCGACTGCATCACAGGAAGAAAGCAAAGTTAGCCCAAGAGGTGCTTTACCACCTATGTTGCAGTAACAGTTTTACATTTGCAACAGCTCAGGAGTCCACGCACTGTCCTGCACTGTGCACTACAGAAACAGGCAAGAGAAAGGAATGAGCTTTTCAGTACTTTGAGATTTGTATTCAGTCCTATTGCTTGTGGGTGAGTTTTCTACCTGACCACCTGCACTATAAAAAATGTTCATCTGGTACGTGTGAAACTTTCAGTTTTTCTGTTGGAAGGGCTATGTTTTGTCACAGTGAACAGGGTTTTACGGAGCATGCCTAGTGAGGTAGGACACACAAGCCAGAGCAAGTTAGATTCATTAAAGATCGCACTGAAGGCAAATGGTAACACCTTTCCTATAGTCCTTTTACTAGGCCACATCACTGACAATGTGGTTTTTTTACTGATGTCTTAGGCATGAAATAATAACATTACATCATATATCCAAAGTAAAAATGATAGAAGATGTTTTGATAGAAGAAAAAGTACATCCACAGCTCTTCTTACTGGGCACTGGCCTTGATATAGTTTGTAACATCTGATTTCATGACATAAAAAGACCCCACTAGATTGTGCTGATCCTCTGACTCCTGTATCCATACCCCAACATACATATACACTCCTTATACATTTATCAGTGTGAGTTTACACACAGACAACTCAAAAGCACCCCAATTTTAGAAACACTAAAGTCACTGCCATTCTTCTTTCAGTTAACCTCATTCCAAATAATGTCTTTCTCCCTGCTAGCACTGATTTGATATATAACCCTTTCAGACTCATTTCTGTTGTTCCTGATGCATTCTGTTCCATTTTGTACCTGGATATAACCATATGGAATAATGCTGATGCTGTACTCAGTACGGTGACAGCATTATTAGAGCACTATTTTGTTGTCCACAATAAGCTCCCTCTTGTGCCTCTGTTGTTCTGTAATTAGGCCCCTTCAGACACACAGTTTGGTTATTATGGTTCATCAACTTATAATGCACTATTCTAAATGGCTGCGTTTTTATTTTTTTTAATTTTATTTTCTTTTTTTTTTTGCTGTTAAAAAAAAAAAAAAATCAGATAATGGAGGTAAAAAGAATTACTCACCCTTCATCTCGATCTAACATAATGTTTATGGGCAACAGGGATAGCAGGAAGATGTTCTTGCGAAGAGAGGAACTTGAACAGCTTTATAGGACAACAGACTAGGAAGAAATGACAAGCCAATGCCCACATTTACTGTTTATAAATCTGAGCATTGATTCTGCTTTCACAAGTGGCTTTCATCAAATGCAAATCAGAAGACCGGCATCTGCTTGAGTAACCAGGCAGCCCTGTCCCCCTTTCAGGGGAACAAAAGCCATACAATCAAAGGATTTTAAAAGGATGGCAAACTTATTGTAAGCTAGAAAAGGTTAAAAGTCTGCCAAGGCTTAAATATACCTCTTAGAACTCCCAAGTATGAAAGCACTTATGACCTTCATAATTTTTTTCTGTGAAATATTTCTGTATATTTGAACCCTGATAAAAAGTGACCAAACAGGAGAGAAACAAACCCATCACATGTCTTACTTCCCAACTGATTATGAAATCTCCAGAAAGCAAACGTAGATAATTTTATATATTTTCAGCTCCAACCACCAGCACTCTGGCTATCATTGCAGGGCCCACCTGCACTACTGAGCATCAGTGACGGATCTCCTCCTGCAAAGATGGGTAACAATTGGAATTCACCCCAAACACACTGTTTCCTCATCTCAGATATCTTCACTGAGATCAGCGCACCCTGGAAAATCCTTGAATCACATCTGAGAAGAGAAAAACATGTTTTTAAAATATACTGAAAATTTGTTACTTCTACTTACTGCAGTTAAAAGCACACACTCCCAACACTGAAAATCTTATGGGAAAACGTCTAATACTAATTTCACATGTGTATTTATTGCAAAAATAAAGCCCTTTACTGCCTGGTAAAACTACAAAATAGGAATTTAAATAAAAATATGTTAATGTTTAACAAGTTCATCAGAGTGTGTCATTCTAATAACCTTATTTCTCATTAGTTTGGGAATCATCATAAAACTTATCCCAGTGACTATGAAGCTAGAAACCAATGTTCAAAGATCTGAAATGAGTCTGAAGTGTCAGTTTGATCAGATTTTCAGTTTTTTGTTTAATGATTGATTCCAGATTCAAAAGTACGGAAAATAATATCATTTCACACACAAGTTTTAGCTTTGTAAGAACATCATTTGTCAATGCTATTAATAACTAGCTGGAAAATAAATCAGAGTAATGTCTGAAGAATCTTGCTGCTGTAAGGAAACCACTCTTTATAATTATAAACAATTTAATTTAAACCAGGTCTTGCTTCTAGTGTTTTGAATGCAGTGATTGTCTAACAGGGCAACCTATGATTTCTCCTGAAGGAATCATAACTCTCCCTGGTGTTTAGAGACAACTATAAAGCAAAAGCTGGCAATTCTTTAAAGCAAAATCAGAACAAAAGATTCCAAGCTATAAGAAGGACTTTTTTTTATGTAATATGAACTACATAAATCAAATTATGAAACTCCGTGTCACAAGAGGCCATGGAGCCCAAAAATACAAATAGATCCAAAATAAAATTACATAAAATAAAGGAGAAATCTATTGACAGCTATTAAATCTGATGATACATGGTGTATCCTCCAGGTCAGAAGGACAGACTGAAAAATACCAGGCTTACTCTATACTTTCTGTCTTTTTAATTCTATGTTTTCAGCACCTCATATTGGCAGATATATTTCTTGGATTATTCCCAGAACAATATAGCTTGAAACAAACAGACTTCTCTCTGAAGCACAGAATCTGGAGTCCAAATAATGCAGATGCAGCAGATTTAATAAATAAATAAATAAGATAAATTTAAAAATAAAGGATCCAAAGGAAAGGTACCAAGTAGGAAACAGATTATGTTATTATTATAAACATAGAAGGTAAAAGTCTACTTCAAGCAGGAGACATCATATAGATGCTTCCTACATTCTATCACAGCTCAAAGCCTACCCACTGTTTGCTGCCAATGACAATTTCTCCCAAATCAAACTCCTCTCAGGGAGCAAGAGGGATACAGAAAACACAATGGAGAAATCAAATCCCAGACTGCAACAAATGAAATAAAGGAAGAGGTCAAAGTATCCTAGAGTGGAAAATCCAGGGAATTGGAGAGGGATGTGAAACAGAGCACTCCTGACAGCAACCACCACTCCTGTCGGTGCCCCAGGAGCTGATGGATGCTGCCAAGAGGTGGTCTGCCCAGGAGCAGGCACATCACTATCAGAAACAGGATACCGAGCTGGACTCAACATCTGGTATTGAGCTGGCATTTCCATTTAACCCACTAAGAAATGTCTTAGGGCAACACAATCAGGCAAAGAAAAACAGAAGTTACACTCTGCTGATTTTCTGTACAGTATCTTCTGTTCAAAGTTGGTCTGAACTCACAGCAAGGCTTTCTCTACAAAGAACTTTGTTTTAAATAACATTGCAAGTCCCTTCTCTTCCTAAAAACAATGTCTGCATTTAGGGTATTTATACAAATACCTGTTTCAGACCAGAAACAGAAAAAATAAGAAATTCTGTGCTGAGTCATGCCCAGAATCATTCTTACCTTCTCCATGACTCTTTTCAGCTGCAGTTACTAGACAAGGTTTCCTGAGAAAGAAGACAAATAAACTACTTTCTTATTAGTCCTGTAAATAAGTCACTTTCACAATATCAGCCTTGCATAACTTGTTTTCATCTCATTTAGTCATCTGCATAATAATTGGTCCTCCCAGACCCTTCCACAGAACCACAAAATGTGTTATAAGAAAAAGTGTCAGCTACTGGAGCAGTATCTTTGCTTGGCAATCATCGTTCAGGCTGTGCGAAAACCACTAGCAAATACTGTTACTTCAGTTATTTAGCTAGTAAGACTTTACATTACTCTTTTCTGTATAGCAATTAGAAACAAGGTTTAGCTGAAGATACTGGGAAAAATTTCTATACTTCAGGCTATGAACTGTGTATCGGATTAAACTCCCAGCTTGGTGTATCTTATCTTGGCACTGTTGAAGATGAGTATTCTTAGAGATTAGAGTGGCATGCTATGTTTGCTTAAGATAACTATTCCAGACTATCTGCAATGATGCACATTGCACACTAAGGATGATAAATTTTACTAATGCTATCTAAAATGCTGATAGCTTAATGCTAAGTACAGTAGCCTTGTTTATTGTGTTTACACAAAATAGCCCCATGTAATATGACCATGACACATTGTGATAAAATTTAATATTCATTCAAACATTAAACTAGTATATTATTGTTTCATACATAATCCTCTGGGTTTAGATATATCTCACTTGAAGCTCTGAAATGTTATCAGATAATACATGCTGAATATCCCTTGAAGTATGAACCAGATTTTTTAAAGCGTTAGTTCCTAAGTCCATTAAAACAATGGGATATTTGTGTCTAAACAATGTAAGGTCCCTCTCCTAGGTCAGCACCCAGTATAACACAGATTAAAGATTAAAATCCTCCTAGTCTTTTTAGTACTTTTAAACTTATTTCAAATTTACTATCAGAGCAGCAGTAGCCCTAACCATGAGTGTTTCAAAGACTTTTCAAAACAAAAACAATGAATATTGAAATTGCATTAACTTCTCACCTTCTCTTCCACCCACACTTTTACCTTTTTCTCCTCCCATACACACAGACATAAGCAAGCACATGCACATATACACACATACACAAAGAAAGCACTGAAGATCAGAAAGAGTTGATGTTTTTAATGTGAAAGTATGGAAATATACTCTCATAAATGTGAAGCCACTATGGTTTCAAGTCTAAACATTCAACACATAATTTGTAACTTTAATCAACACATCTCATTTTGCTAATGCATACTGACTGGATGCCTGAGTGCTAATGAGCGTCCCTGAATGCTAATGGCTCTGTGAAACTAGATGGCCTCTGAGCATCACATGGATTATCTAAAACTTATTTGCATCTCAGATTCCCAGCGCCATTCAGTTTCACCTCTCTCTGACCTTGACATTTTATAAACCCGGGAGAACAGTTGTTTTATGAAATAAAAGCCAAAACTAAACCAAAAATGCAGACAAGGACATATCCATCTAGTATATATTTGAAACCATTTACTGAGATGAATATTTTTACACTAGAATGTGATGACTGTAAGATATTGTACATCTTATCTCCTCATTCTTTGAATTCTAATACTTACAGGACATATGCTTAGGAATAGAGCTGCTATAACCAAGAAATGTTAAGGATCTAAGTAAGATAAGGACCGTGAGAATAGATAACACCTTTTAGAAGTGATTGATTTGACAGCAATTAAAGGTATTAAGTATATTATACATTACTGCATATATTACTATGAGGTAATATAATAATACATCACCACTTCAGTGCAGTTGGAAAATCAGACAAGGTTTCAGGCACAGATGCCCTTCTTCAATTCCTATCCCATGTATCAAAGGAAAATAATCCCTTTTCCTCATCATATAACATTTATTTGATGATTGTCAGATGTGTTCTGTAACTTTGCAAAAGCCCCACCATCCTGCCTGAAACTGCCCCAGTGAGCAGACATTGAATCAGTGCCCTGCTTTAAAGGGAAATCTATACTCAGGGTATTGTTTCAGTGCCCTGCATGTCATAGCTCTCTGCAGAAAGTTAGAAATACTTTCTCTGAAAGCCTTTTTTCTTTTTAAATTTTCTGTGCTCGGTTTTTAATTTGAAGAAATGCATATATACATATACATAGAAGCACATATATGTGTACATATTTTCAGGAAAATAAACTTTCTTCTCTGCCAAGAAACATTAGAAAAATTATAATTGAAGAACATGATGCAAAAGTAATTTTAAAATAAAATGTCTTTCCACCCTTTATTACACTCAGAATAAACAGACATTTAATGTTTACATAACGTTCAGCCCAGCTTAAAATATAGCGGAAGTACTTGATGTATTGTTAAATTTGAAACCCAAGAGAGAGCCTTTAGATCAACCGGTTTGCTCTCTGCAATGTACACTACATTTAACCTACCAGCTTTAATATGGAACCTCTAACCTGTGGTTGACTCAAACGTACCTCCTAAAAAGGTGTATGATTTTGATTTGAGGACTTCAAGTCATGGAATATCCACACCTTCTCTTCATGTTTGGTTGTTTGGTTTTTTTTGCAATGGCTTAATCACTTCTTCTATTAAAAATAATTTCTAATATTAATTTTCCAATTTCTGCTTACAGAAAATAGAACCTTTTGATACATGGAGAAAAATAAAAGACTTGTACACTTCTGTATCTGCTTTTCCATCCACCTAAACACACTACTATTGGCTGCCCCATCTAATTTGTCACTTTTCTTTTTAATATTTACATTTTCTCTCTTCTGCTCTTCTGAATTTTATCTACTACCTCAAGATTTATTAAAAATTACCAGCATACCAGATGTCTTTCTAGTTCTTTAAAGACTGTTTGGTACAAATTATCTGCAAGTCTCAAGTGTTTATCCTTTAGTGACTATCTATGTCCTGAAAAGTACTTTCTTATCCTTGTGGAATGCAAACACACAGCTTTCCAAGTACAGAACAGAAACTCTCATTGAATATTTCTACATCTCCTGTATCAATACTAATGATTTAATTATCTCTGGTTAGTAATGGATCTACAGTGTGACCAGGATTTCTCTGACTCCCTATTATCATTAGCTCTGGGTTTCCCCCCTATTGATCTTGGCTTCTTCAGGAATTTCCTAGATTCCCTATCTTCCAAATGACATATACTGCTATTCGTTCACCAAAAATACTTTTCTGTAACTATATAAAATTACATGTCCTACAAGAAGAGAGATGACTTTATGAAACTGTCTCCAGAGACACTTATATAAAAATAAGGTTCGGATAAGGCTGAAGACAGGTTTCTCAAAGGGGGATCATGGACTCTTCTCGGACAAATCAAACTGAAACAAATTATGTCACTGTATAATCAGGAAGCCTAAGACCCCTGGATTAAAAAGGTTAGGATTTAACATTTATAAAACACAGGTTAGCAATGAAAATTTGGTGAAACAATTAGATTTGACATTGTAAGGAACACCTTCATCACATCCTAAATAAAGATCACAGAGTGTAATGTTTGTTACAGATGGATTTTGCCATACATGGCAGGTTCTAGCAGCCGCTACAATCACAGCAAGAATATATAAAGAAAAAACTATAATCTAAGAAAAAAGGTCACATTTTAGCATAGTTAAAGCTATGTGGGTGCACTCCTGATACTTTGCGTAACTAAGTTTCTAATACAAAACTGTACATCACATGGCTAGACTATAAATTAATAAAAAGAAGAGCATCATAATCTACAAACCCTTCATATCAGTAATAATCAAACAAACACAACAGCATCTTAGGCTGATACACATGATATTTCTGCAGAAGATTCTCATTGCTCCTGGAAATTCACTACAGTAAAGCTTTTAGGCAATAATAGTGGAATAATATTCTATGATAAACTACATCAGCTGATCTAATTTAATTTCGGCATCTAAAATAGATGCATTTCCATTCGTTGCTTTCTGATATTAACAAGAATAGTTTAAGGAACTGAAAAGAATTTACGCTAAAAATATTAACTTTGATTAATGTTATGACTTTCAAAAAATTTGTTACTGTCTTACCATGACAAAAAATTACCATGATCAGATATTTAAAGAATTTTGCAAAGTTTTAATTAGCTTTATGATTTGCATCAGCTTCTCAGCTAATATCCTAGCATATACCTCACTATCTCCCACTTCCCTGTAAGTGGCCTGGCTTTACTGATGTCAAACTAGAGCTCAAACTGTGGGGTGGTTTATGCAACCAGCTATGAATAGCTGTGGTGGGTCATGTAATCTAAACAAGGGACTTTGTCAGCTACTTAATTCTCCCTTATTTCTCATAACACACTTGAGGCAGGCAAAAACCAATTCCTCGGTGCCACGTCACCTGTGCTGTTTTACTCCAGTGCACACCTGGCACAATCCCAGTAGGTCAGTGAAGCTGTTCCAGGCAGAGCCCATGGGAACATGGGGCAATTCACAATTCTCAGACCTACCATTCCAGGCTTTCTTCTGACTTGCCTATTTTACTTCAGCTCAATTCATGCCCAAGTTTGGAAGTTTTTCCTCCACAGTACAGCAGCTAACTATTTTACATGTTAAAAGAGGAAAGGAAGAATTAGGTATATCATAAGATATCAATGGTATATCATAAGATTATTCAGCTGCTGCAGGAATGTGGAAGAAGAGTGGAGAGGATTGATAGGTTGTTTCTAAAAAAAGCCCAGCTTTTCTGTGCCTTCATCAACCTTTGCATTTGCCACTAATATTTCTGTCTTCTCCTGGTTCAAGTGGCCAACTTCAGACACCACCTATTCGAGGTATTTGAAGCAAGTAGCACAAGGCAATTCCGGTCTGAACCTAAACTGCAAAGAAATTTTCAGTTTTAGAGACAGATCCTGTATTGATTATCATGTTCTTTGTTTCCTGAGCAGCAGCTGAATCACACCTCCACCACTGCTGCAAAAGAAGCATGTAGAGCAGGAGCCGGTACACAAAATTACTCTGTGAAAATGATTAAGGATTCACTGAGTATCCCTCCTCTAGTATATCGTAGAAAGCAGTTCTTCTTACAACTATTGTGTTATTTGCAAAAAAGGGCAGCAACAATGATTTAAAATACTCTTGTCCTGCACTCTGGCACGTGAACCACCTCAATGTGACAAGCACCACCTTCTGTGGGCCACGTTCGTATCTCGATCGGGAAACTGATGCAACCTGAATGAAACGGTAGAAACACATGAGAAGTTAAAGCTGGATCAGGCCCACAAATTCTCTTTTTGCCGTATCTATAGCAAAGCTACATGTTGCACAGATGGAATTCATAAGGAAGGAAAATACCTCCTGTTGGAACTGGTGCCAAATTTTTTAACTTGAAATCATGGTCTCTATGATGTGTACAAATGAGGTAATTTCAGATCTTGTTGATGTATCACTATGCAGAACACAACCTAAATATAAGCTTGTACTCATTCAAATGTGATAGAGTGTAATTCAGTAGTTTAAGCATCTGCTTGAATATGTATTTTATTTGAAAGCCTGACAACGCAGCTGTAAATAACTACAGTATGTGAAAATTTCTGTAAGAAAAGTTTCATAATATCAGAGTTAACTTTCAAAACTCCTCAAAAAGCATACTTTTCTCAGTTTTCCCATGTTTCTTTAAATATGTCTATATATTCT
The DNA here is from genome assembly GCF_963082525.1 of Nesoenas mayeri. Taxonomy (NCBI): domain Eukaryota; kingdom Metazoa; phylum Chordata; class Aves; order Columbiformes; family Columbidae; genus Nesoenas; species Nesoenas mayeri. Next base: position 61,079,549 of record NC_137540.1, on the reverse strand, counting down.
ATGTATTTTATATGTAAGAAAGGTATTTTGAAAGTTTGCTGTTCTTTAAGTATTTTTTCATTTTTTTTCCAAAAACATTATTCCAGCGTCGACCACCCCCAGAGATGAGCAAATTCACGCAGTTTCTGACCTAACTTCTGCCCAGGTCAGATGACTCTTGAGGTTTGCTGTTATATAGTAACTGCTCATTATGGTAGTCACCTAAATGTTTTTTAATAGGCCCTCAAAACCTTTGTCTAGTTCTCATGAAAACACACAAGACTGAGCTTCACCTTGTGTGGCTGACAAAACAAAGCTTATCCTTTTATTATTAATGTTATTATCTCTAATAAAGGCTTTAGAAGCTACTGTGCAAATATCTTGAAATAATTTCATATAGCACATTTTAATCCTGGTTTAACACACCCTTTTACCAAGGAAAATAAATCCTCTTAATGATTCTGATAACTTTGTGATATACAGAAATAGGTGGTGTCTTCAGTCAAATCCTTCTCCTTTTCGACTTAAGACCTAAACCAGAATTAAGACTGTGAAAGAAATCTCTGATACAGTAATCCACTGACACACCAAACGCTTCTGTGAAATGTGTTACCCCACAACATTAATTTGCTGTGTTAAGCTATCACAGCCTTTTCGAGCATTGATGCCATGTTTGCACCCCAAGTGTCAGTGCATTACGGGTACACCAAAGTTTAAACAATTTATTTGGCTGTTTAGTCTGTAAAATATAAAAGCTTTATGGCTACCAACTGTGCATATTTATTCTACAGAATAACTTCGGGATTTAAATAACTCTTTGTGATGTTTTGCCTGATTTTGACGTAACGTTTTAATTTTAATTCGGGTCTTATTAAAAACCAGGTAAAAATATTGACAAATGTCTATATTTTTGCACTTTCATTAAGTTCTATCATTTCTAGAAATCATTATAATTTCACATACATTTAGAAACAGAAAAAATATAATCTCTTTTTCACATTATTTAAAAAAAAAGTTTTAAGATCACATTTCCATTTCTCAAAATGTTTTGCTCATGTTCTTAGTTTGTAACATAAATTACCTAGAAATTAATACATAGTTACTTCTTAGCAGGAATAAAAGAGGTCAAGTAAATCTCTTTAACATACAAAGAGAAAAACAACAATAAATCCAGAGCACAGTAAAACTCTCTCAGCTGCAGTTCTTATAGACAACGAGTAATTTTGTTGTTGTTTTTCACCAGGTGCTCTTCCCCTGCCTCCCTCCCCTGAAACAGGGAGATCATTAATTCTACAGTCAGCAGCTGAAACCAGGTATTCTGACCTCAGACATCACTGACCACATCCCTGGCTGCCAACTAAACCCCAGACTACAAAAGATATATATTGCTTTTTCTTTCTTACTAGAAATTAAGAAAGCAGCTGGGCCAGAACATTATTCCTAATACAAACATGCATTATTAGTTACAAATACACCTCTGTGAGTATTATGATCCAAAGTCCTTGGCCCTACAAGACAGAGAAGACAGAATACAGAAGTAGTAATGAATCCTATGTACTACTTTAACCTATATGACTTTGCACATTCAAATTACAGTACCATGGATTTAATCAGCCATCTCTCACAGCACCACACAATTACAAAACAAGACCAATCCTCACTGTAGTTTAAGAGAAGCATGAAAAAGGTGCTTAGGAAATGTCTGCTCTCCTGATCAAGAACGAGACTACAAATCAGAAAAAGCAGTCTTACTTCTCTGAAATGGTTAAATACTAAACAACTGCCAATCTATATGCTGTACAGTGCACTAATTCACCAGAGTCAGGTGTAAGTCCGATGTAAAGACAAGCATTCAAACTGTAGGACCTGGGATCATTCTGGGCTGACTGTGTAAAGAGAGGACAATAAGCAAGAAAGAGAAGAAAGTGAGAATATCTCTAATAAATAGTTTTCTGAAGGGACTGACTATGCAGTGCATTGTAACCGTGAAGCAAAACCATCTATCATATGGTCACCGTGTAGCTTTCTGTAAAGCTGCGGGATTGCATCTTTTGACTTCCAGTTTATTTAAGGCTGCATGTTTCCGTGTATCCAAGCTTGACATTGATTTCTCAGCTGCTTGTGTGGTCTGGAAAACCACTTCAGCTACAATGTTGTAAAATGATTTTTTTTACAAAATTCTCACAGAAGAATGTGTGAGAGCTCTTTAAAATGCAAGATTCACCAAAGTGGAGAAAGTGGTGAGCTCTGCAAAGGAAAAAAATGTCACATGGCTGAACACATTTTCTCTTTGTTCCCAGAAGCTGAAGTAGCTACAGAAAGAAAACTGACAATAATTATATTGCTTAGAAACTGACAGCATACATAAATCTACTGTATTAAGCTTTTCTTCACTGATTTACTTTCCAAAGCTCATTTCAGCACTAGCCCAGAAGTAACACTGTATAAGACACCGCTCTTCAGTTTAGGGAAAATTCAGGTAAATTTTTTCTTCCACGTACTGTGATAATTAATGTTTTGTATGGTTGTATGCTCTGTGCTGTGGCAACCTGAATTGCCATGATTTTTTACTGTAATTTTCTTCCTTAGCAGATTGTCAGTAATACATGAAACAGAAGGCAGGCGTGCTTAAAGGAACAGTAATTCAGCCTTTGTTGAAATTGTTGTATGTGCAGCATAAGCCTGCAGTGATGGCAAGACAGCTATTCAGTCCTGAACGTCTGTTTATGTCAAATTAAAAGAGCAGAGTGCAAGCAATCTAGACCCAGCAGGAATCTTTTACTGAACTAATTTTGACATAATAGTGAAAAAACATGAATAAGAAGTATATCTAAGAGGGAAAACCAAAAATTGGTGATACTATAGGAAAAGTGCCAGCACAGTACTGACAGACTGGCAGACATGTTTTCCTCTAATTATCTCATTGACTAGCAAATTTTAAAATTAACTTACCTTTCTTTAGGTATGAGATCCTGCCTGCTACTGTTCCTTCAGAGACTTCTTGTAGCACATTGGCGTCCCGGACTTGAGAGGAGGGGCAGACTAACCCAAGGGCCACCAAAAGAAAAAACAAGTTTGAAACTTCATACATCTATGAAATCAACATTGTTATGTTGCTGCCATTTATTGCTTAGAAGTGCCTGGCAGTCTTAGTCACTTGAGTAAACACTATCGTTTCAGAATAAATAGAATACAAATGCAACCAAAAGTCTGGAAAGATGTTCTATCAAGTTAACTTGTTACCTATGTTGATCCTTTATTTTTCAGATTTTTATTCATGTTTTTACACATTTACTTTATTTTGACGTCTATTTTTTCATACAGTACTGTATCATTTAATTACATTTCAAAGACAAGAAGTGTATTAAGAATTGTAACATTTCTATAGCTACATCTGCATCTACTGGATATTGTGGATTAACAAGTAAAATGTGTCACTATTAGAATCGCGAGATGAAGGTTTATCAATCGTTTTTCTCCTACAAGTTTCAGGATATACAGTCTCCTTGAACTGATGTTAACAGGTTTGTGTATTGCTCATTGCACAGGTTTTTAGTGTTATTTGGCCTCATACTCAGGTTGAAGAAAAAAGAAAAAAAAAGAAGACTAGCTTTAGTATCAGATATTTTCCTAATTTCTACAATGTAACATAGAAGAAGGTATACTGAGTTTCCTTTATGGAGAAAGTAAAAAAAACAGACCTTGGGAATCACAGGGAAGAACTGTGTCCAGAATCTCTCAGAATCTCTATTCACCATGGTTCTTGAACTTCAGGCTCCAGACCTCGTGTATCTACTCTCCCAGCTCAGAGAGACAACCTGCTTGCTTTTTGCTTTCAGACAAGTTACCTCAGGGTGTACGTGGTAAACGCCTCTGCCCAGTAAAGCAGCCGTTTTGCTTTTTTTAAGGGATAGAACAGATATAAATCACACATTTGTTCAGCTAATGTGTAGGAAATCCAGAGACCTGAAGTACAGGTGAAAGGAAAGAGACTTGATTGACTCATAAATACAAGAAGGGAGATGCTGCTGATGCCATCTTCAGGTCATTACATCCCTCCTGCAGCCTGTGCCCAAGCTGTCCCCTACACCAGGGCCAGAAGGTGAGCTCTGTCCCAATGGAGACAACACAGGTTGAGAGCAATGTCACTTATAATTGATCGCCTGACCAGCCCGAGCACTACACCACAGGCACTGTCACTCCCTCCTGGCTTTGGGGCAATAAAATATGTGGAGTTCTTGTCCTACATGAAAGGCTTTGGTTTGTATGTATTACCAGTGTAATTGTTCTGCTGCTCAAACCTTTCTGGGTGACTTTGGATAACTCCAGTTAAAGGGACAAAGGATTATTTGTGCAGGATACAAAAGTCTACAGCAAGGACATGGTCATCAAGCCCCTTACAAGTTCCCATTTCAAGTACTGCATAACCCTGATTAAAGAAACTTTTTAAAGTTTGAGACTTTGAATAAATAACGAACAAGCAAAGCTTTGCATTCAAGATTTTTTTACCTAAAATTAGCATCTGCATTGCCCACAAAGCAAGCCTAGGTGCAGAAAATAAATGTGTAATAGTTCTTTGAGAAATATGCCACATCTACAGCTTACATTTTTATATCTTTAGGGAAAGCTCTGAAAAAGAGAACTTCAGCACTGAAGACCTTCTGCCTTTGACTCCATGAGAGAAGTATTGCATTCATTTTTCTCCTCCCTATACCTGCCATTTGTACTAAACAAGAAAAAATAGATATTTCTACAGATACCAAGTTTTTCCTTTTCCCAGAAAAGAAGGGAGGATAAAACCAAACAGAATGCAAACAAACAAATGAACAAACTGAGAAATAATAGAGCAAACCAGCTTGGGCATTACCTACACTATTTGATTTTTTTAAAAGTTATCATTATTATTATTTTAAATTCACAGAGGAACTAGTATGACCAATACACCTAAACATCCAAATATGATACATCTCAAATTATGATCCAAGAACTCACTGGGAAGCAAGAACAACACCGCTGCTTAATAGCAAGGAAGAGAGGGTCATAATAATGTCGTCTCTCTATTAAACTTCAATCTACCCTATTAAACAGATAAAAAAAATCCTTTCTCTGTCCCCAGTAAAACTAACTTGTATAGGGCATTCACCGTTAAGCTCTACTGTTTCTATGTTTTCTACTATGCCAGTAATTAAATATTCGGTTGAATATTACTTGCACAATGCCCGTAGGTTGTGAGGAATAAGAAAATACAAATATTTTGGTTTACTTTTATTAAAATATGTTATCCTAATTAAATATTTCTAGGAAACTCTTTTATTCTTATCATACATGGAAGACTTTTTAAATTAAGTTTTTAGGGTACAAGATTATTTTGGGTTGTGTGTGCCCAGCCTACCAGCAAAGCCAGTTAAAATTCCAGCTTTCTAATCTCATAAAATAGAGTGTCTCTATGTGCTCCTTAGCAGCTTCCACCTCTGGCTCTGTAAGTACAGAAATATTGCTTATGTCTAAATGAAAAGTAAAGAAGAATCCTGACTAGGTGAAGAAGCAGGACCCCCTCATGCCCCTCACTTGTTCTATGATGGTGTGACAGACGGGCACTGCTTTGTTAAGGTTCCAAACAATCTCCTGTTGTTAGCTGAATGGTACCTATGAAGCCTGGCTAAAATCCCTCCTTTCCTATTGCGATGTTTCTTGAAATGTAGTATAAAATGATGCTGTTCATACAGAAGCTTCCATGTATCTACAACAAGAATGGCAAAAAACTTTTCTTTCTTAGCAAACTGAAGGAACATTCATAAGCCTAGAGGGGGGAATTTCTTGTGGCATTAAGTGGATAAATCCTTTTTGTCTGGGGAGCATCTACAAGGTGTTTTACTCCGTTAATCCCTCTTACTAGAAAAAGCAACCCCCCCATATCCATTCTTATCCATTCTTTCCTCCTTTTTCCTTTCCAGAGTTCTTTAGTCCTGACTCTTTGCATAGCTGAAGAGAAAACATAAGCCCATGAGAAGACAAGTGATTTTGGAATCAGCTAAATAAAAGCCCTGCCTCTCGAAGCCCTACAGCACTGATCTGCAATCTTTGCTGGATTGTGGATAACACCACCAAACAGCAAAGACAAGAATGTAAATTCAGTGAATATAAGGAACCTGCTACTGACCTTACTGATCTTTCTACCACTTGAACAATGTCAATAACGTCGGTAATAGTGGAGAAGGTTCATGGAAACACTGTCAGGAGGATAAAGTAATGAAGAGCAATATAGAGAGTTGGAACACAAGATGACAGATCTTCAAGACAGAGATTGTATAGCATTTTGCTGCTGGGTGAATATAAGAAAACTAATACTATTATCTGCTGTGACTAAATGACTTTCTTAAGTTGGCTGCAATTTGGCACAGTATTTTTACTATGTAAACAAAAGTGTTTATTCAGTATTTTTATTCTTGTGTTTCATATTTAGCAGATTGTAAATGCACATTATCTTAATATTTCACGCAATCTTTGGATTGTCAACATTCAGATAAAGTGTATTTTTAAAGAAAATGTAGACTGAAAGAGCATTTGGATCCTTTGTCAATATATTAATCACTATTACTGTCTTCCTCCTATGCCATGAAAGGAGGAAATCGCATCCTAAAGATGATTAATCTTACGAAATAAAGAAGAAAAGCATTTTATATTTTTTTCTCAACTATTTCAGTAATTAGCTCAAAAGACAAGTTTCAGCAGTTCTTGTTAAAATGGGAATTTTAGCATCTATTTTTCTTACAGAAAAACAAATTCATTCTAGTCACAATTAAATTCCTCATTAATATTTGAAGGTTTTATTGCAATTTCCATATTTCCTCATTTTTTTAAGAAGGGAAGAAAATGGTGTGCAGCAAACTTTCCTCAGACTTACTTTATTATATTTATATTTATATTTATATTTATATTTATATTTATATTTATATTTATATTTATATTTATATTTATATTTATATTTATATTTATATTTATATTTATATTTATATTTATACACTGAAAGAATTAGGTAGAAGTAAAGGGAGAGGATAGGCTTTTTCCTATCTTTTGAAAGCTGTTTGCTTCAGTTTAATGCAATTTACATAAAAATCATTTCTATTTTCACTAATTTCACAAAATGCACTTCTATTTACTTCTTCAAGTTGACTTGAATCTCCTCGTTACAGACTTAGCTATAAGAAAACAAAACGAAAATTTCATTACATTAGTGCAAAAAATAATGTGAACTAGCTTTTAAAAAACATCTCATCTGACTCATGTATTTTCTTTTTCACTTTCTTGAAGTAGGTTATGTTGTAATTCCTTCAGAAAGAGAACTTGCTTTGGTAGATCAGGTTAATTGAAGAAAGGAGGTGTCCAAATCAGAACATCCACCGCTGCTCCATCATGCATTTGAGACAAATAATTAAATCTCTGAAATAAAACTTGAAGCTTTCAGTATCAATTTGTGTGCATGAATCCATCTCCTTTTTAAAATCTTTCAGTACTCCAGAAAATGGGACTCTGCCATTATGTTTAAATTATTCAGAGAATGACTTTTCACATGAGAATGGGTGATTTTATTTCGTACCAATAGCAGAACCATCCCGCTAAAGATCTGATGAACCCTAGTCAAAGACTTGTGTCTCAAGCTCGGACTTCTAAGATACCTTTGAAGAAAGCTTCTTGCTTTGGTTCTCTCTAGCTCCCAAATAATCAGTGAACCTTCAGTCATGAATTATTGCTTTGAAATATAGTATATTTATCGTAGGTTATATAAATTAAGTTCCCATTTAACACCTAACTCAGCACTTCCGATCCCTCTTTGCTTGCCTCCCTCCATACTTTTACTGCCACATGACACATAAATTAATGTCTTGGGGTTTTTTAATTGATAAACACATGCCTATAGGTTAACATTTAGGTGGTTCTGATCATTATTAGATTAGATCCAAGGTTTCTTTATGCTGCATGATAGCATACTAGAACACACACCAAATGAAAGCTCATTTGAGTCATCAGTAAATGAACAAATAAAAAGGCAATGAAATTTTTGAGTTTCCCATAAAGTGATAATATCCAAGTAGGATTTAACTCCTCTGAATCATTTCAAGAAGGTCTAGAATCAAAACTTTGTCTGTGCAAATATTAGTACACCTATAAGAAAAAATAAGTGGTGGATGGAGTAGTGAAGCCCTGTAAGTCTCTAAGAAACAAAGTCCAAGAAGAATGTCTATCCATCACCAGTCCCATCCTTTCCCACCAAGCAGGTTTAGAAAAGAATAGTTTGTAGCAAGGTAGGGAGTTACTGTTATACACTACAAAAAGAAATCAGGGCTACTTGATCATTAAACTGAAGAGCTATTGGTGGTGCCTCCTGTACTCCCCTAATTCATTGCATCCTCGGACTCATCCATCCTGTCTTCACACCAGCACTTGTTCTATTCACCTGCAGAGACGATGAGCACAACTTTCAGATTAAGTAAATATAAAGGCCATTTGGAACTGTGGTTTTGTCACTTCAGCAATTTCATTTCCATTCATGCACTGTAGGGATCTTCCATTTGAGGGGGAACGAAGGCTCAGAGGGCTGTGCTAGAGGGCAATTTTAGCCTCATAGAACAGGCTATAATTTACATGTAGCTGTGTCTGACAAGGCTGTGTATGGCAGGGGCAAGGAAATGTTGCTGCCTGTCTTTCAGGCTATTGCTAATGGGAGTGATGGTTAAAGAATTACTAACGAAGTACCAGAGTTCCTAGCCTTGAGGACTGGGTGCAGAGAACTTGGACACACTTTACCTGTGATTGAATCATCTGAAGTGAAATGGTTTGTGATTGTGAGCCATCATTCATAACACCAGCAACAGCAGATCTGTTTCATCAAGAAATGCAAGAACTGCTAAATAATGGATTTTGCTAACTACTGCAGCTCTTCTGTTTGTTTTTGGTTTTGTTTTGTTTTCTTCTGAATTCCACCCCCTGCCCTAAGAAAAACAACTAGTTCAACCACCAATACAAAGGACAAGACATGCTACCCAAATACAACACAGCTGTTTACTCCATGGGCACAGGAGACATGCTACTGGAATCAGTGCATGACTACCAATAACATACCAAAATAACATAGAAATGTCTCATCTAAACTGATCAGTTTGACTGATTATTCAGCAAGTCTCAGTGGTCCACAAGTTTGGTCTTCAGTACAACAGCTGTCTGTGCTCCCAGGTCCTCAGTGTCAGCCCACACACCAATGGCTACTCCCCACCATTCTTGAACAAAGAGCAGATTTTCTTTGAAAAGAGAGAAACAGTACTGATTTCACATCAGACATGGTGTAACATCACATTAGCATTGCAGTTTCTCTCTCTCCTCAGCAGGCAGAGCCAGAAACATATTTGGTTGCTGTCGATTCCCCTCCCTTCGCAGCTCTGCCTGGCACCCCATGACATGAGAACAGAACCAGGAGGAGGAAGCAACTGCAGGAAACAGCATTGAAGAGGAGCTCCTGAAAGCCACTGTTCATAGAGTTCATGCTGTGCTTGAGTAGAGTCAGCAGGAAGCACCTCAAATAGTTCAAAGACAAAAAAAGAGCCAGATTTGAAAAAACAAAATAAAATAAAAATTAAAAATCCTGTTTTCCAAGGGCCAGAGCTTATTCATGAGCAATGACTCCCACCTTAGGTCAGTCTCTGCCTGTCTGAGTTGCCAGTGTACCTGCAATGGAGATATTGTGCTTTTCTTTATGTACTTTGAACCTGTGTTTCGTATCTGCAGGATTTGTTTCCTCAAGAGGAAGGGAAACGAAAGAGACCCATTCCTAACAGTTTACAATTAGAGAAATGGGTGTGTGAGTGGGAATTCCCCATATTCAAGTTACAATTTGAATAAAAACTTCAGTGCTGCATATTTATTTTGCTTTTTTTTTTTCTTTCCCCTCCTATATATGTGTGTCTAACATACTACATATTAATGGAAATACCGGCTTTTTAATCCTTACTCCAGCCAGCTACAAATCATGTGGCTGACAGTTAAATGGCCAGTCTGAAGATCCTGTCTGACGTGGCTGTGCCTTTCGTATGCCCCGGGATGTAGGTCACTGTCAGTGCACAGCCTTTCTTATATCCTTTGCTCCCATGATGCATTTAGATGATGGTGCATTAATGTGACACTCTTTCAAAATAGAAGTCAAGAGATGTAAAGTCTGTTTCCCACATAAATGATTTTTAATCTGTAATTTCCATGACTCTTGACATCTGCCATCAAATGAATATATCTTCTTGTTTTATCCTCAAGAGAAAGGCAGATTGCTGCTATCTCCACTGCCAGCACTCATTTCATCATATTTAAACAGTCTTATTCCTGGTTTCCAGAGGTGCAAAAGAGGGTCCTGAGGAGCAGACCATTGTGGGTTTTTTTCATAAGGAACGCTGCAATGAAGACATCTCCTAGGATTAGCAAGCCTTGTCCCTCATGTCACACATGCTTGCATCACGCAGTACAAATTTACTGAGCTCCATCTCAAAAACAGGGCAGTATTTTGCCCTTCTCCATTTCCATTGAGAAGGCTGTTCCAAAACCTCATAGAACTAATTCTAATTCTTATTCTAATTTCTAGGTTGAATCTATGTCAGTTTAGGAGCAAGATGTAAAAACGGAAAAAATGTAAGAATCAGTGTATTGCACCAAAGCTGAAGTCCATCTGTCTTGGCACCCTGACACCAACAGCAGGCAGAATGGGACATTTTGGGAAAGGCTTTAAGAATCAAGTACTAAAAGAACAAGGAAGAGCTATGCTGATTGTGACAGAAACAGGCACACTAAATTGAAACACTCATTGTCAACTGTAAATGAAATGAAAATTAACTGAATAAGTATATTTTCTTTGGTCCTATTCCTTTCTAAACAGCCTAAGCTTCTGAGAGGCATTTAGTGATGAAGATTACAAGTGCATTATTCTTCTTTTTTAAACTGTTTCTAAGTAGAGTGAATAGCTCAGGCTGAAGCTTGACCTGTGATGCCTGTACTCTTGCCACACCTGGGTTAATTTAAAACTAGTCTGTATTGCAGTCTGAAATATCTGGCTGGACTGTGTGACAGTGGAGGCCACTAAACTAGATTCAGGATTAGAACCTATACGGACTTCAGGGATTTGTATAGGTAGAACTATACCTTTTAAAAGACATTTCATTTCGGCATGCCTGAAGTTAGTATCACTGCGTTAAAAGAATCGCAGGTGTGAGACCAGCACTGCTAGAATCTGTTTTGAAACTTGTAGGATCAACTTTATCTTACACTAGTTCATTTGAGAAAAAACATCTGAATAGCCAAAAATTTTGAAGTTAAATGTTTAGTTTTCTAATGTTAATTTTTCAATGAATGGAATACAACTTGGGTTTCAAATAATGATTCCGAACAGCTATATCGACAGGGCTCTGGATATATTAAGATCTATTGTGGTGAGTAGCAACAAACAGGACATTTCATAGTTTCATTTTCACTGCACTTGCCATGAAACATTTCACAGCTTCAGGTTATTAAGCTAGTAGCAGTGGAGAATATTCTTCTCAGGGCACTATCAACTCAAAATGCCAGTTTTGTCACCAATGCAAGCACTGAAGTATTGATAGCTACATTCAGAGTCTTTCCCCATGTGATACTTCAGACTGGCTATGAGAAGTTATCTGAGTGTTTTCTGAAAAGTGGGAAGAGCTGAGGAGAGGCTGAACTTCATCTCTTACACTCCTTAGAATAAAAGAGGGATGCAGAGAAGCAGAGGTAACTGGGCAACAGTAAAAGAAAGAATAGGGAGGCTGCCTGGATATAACCAGGAACATAGAGGATGGAAGAAGGCTATGCTGAAAAATCCTAGAGGTGGATTTGTCTTCCAACTCCAGAATAATCCTAGATTTATCTTCCGTTTTCCACATTCCCTCTCCATTAGCCAAATAACTTTTTACGTCACAGTGTCCCAATCTTGGTCATTATCTTCTTTTTCTCACCCACTGCTTCCACTAAGTCCTCTTTATACCTCTAGTTTCGCCACAGAAATTGTAACAGAAGATCCTGACAGTGAAAAGAACCACATTTCTGTTTCTGCGGTGACCTTACAGGTGTTCCACCTCCTGGTACAAGCACAAGGATGTAGAATTCAAAGCCATTTGTTTCCCTAGTGTTGGATGAGACCATATTATATGTTTTAATCCAAATCGCAATTTCTGCTGCCAATAAGCACCTGATCGTCTTTTAATATTCATTTTGTACGGCTGGAGAAGCTTCCCATCAAAATGGTGAACTGTTCTGCTCACATATGAAACACAGATAGTCTAATTCATCAGACACTTTTAGGAGGTCTGCTTTACTACAAGGAGGGCTGGTTTCTGAAGCTGGCAAGACAAGATAGCCTTGTTTGTTCAGGAAATACTAATTAGGGCTAAAATGTTCTCTTTTCTGATGGGAACAGGTACATTGTTTCTATCACCTGGCTGATAATTTCCACTGTACTGGAGGCTGACCCTGTTGGTTGATATTTTCATGACTGCATAAAGAACATATGGAGTCTTAGTTTCCTTAGCCCAGAAAGAAGCAAGCAAGAGAAGAAAATTACCTGTTGATATTAATGCCTGCTTTGGTTATTCTTAACTCGAAAATCACCTCTCTCAAGCCGTTTTTCCTCTCTTGTTCATAAATCCACCATTTCCATCTTTACTTGGAATGCTGATCTTTGTGTACGATGTTGATACCCTCACACCATACCCTGCCAATTAGTACCAGTACAACCGTATGTTTGCTCTGCTACTCAACAAGGAAACAGGGGTGCTGCACAGCTCCCCTTCTTGCCATACACTAGCAGTCTGGGCTCATATTTTTACCTTCAATATTTAAAGAGTAATGCCCCTCTTCATCATGTCCATGTTTGCTCGTTTCACTTCCCTGGTTTATCCCAGTCTTAAGTATCACCATCATTCCCCAGTACTGCTCCCACTTATTCTCCATTTGCATAAACTATTGCTCTAAAGCTCTCGTATTAGTTCACCCACACCAGAGACCCTCTCTTGTTAACAGTTTCCCTTTGCTCAGCAATACAAAGCAACCTATAATCACAGTGGCTGGAATCACACCTCACATAAAGCATTTTTGATTGAGATCTCAAAAAAAAAAATTAATAGGACAAAGAATAAGAAGTTTAACAATGAGTAAGTGGAATAGAATCAATCCCCCTTTTTTCCCACTGAACTTCAAAATTACCCCATAAATGCCACCCTCAGTGAAAAATCATTATAGGAAAAAAACCCCTAAACATTAAGAATTTTCCTAATCATGACACATTTAGCTGTATTCAGAGTCCCTGCATGACATCCACAAAATACAGCTACACACAAAGCAATTGCTCTGTTTTTGTCTGTTCCCTGTTGACTGTAGTTCAGGTGAAATTAATGCATTAAATGATGGAATGTAACTCAAATTTGCTACAGCTTTTAGAAAGCCTTAATCCTGAGGGTGCTTAACCAAGTAATTCTATTGTAGCAGATGTACCTGGTATCTCTTTCTGAATAGAAAATATTGACTTCCACCACTTAACAACTGCCAAGACCAGAAGTTAGAAAAACAGGTGTGCCCCTGCATCTGAAGTCCAGTGCTTTTGTCAAGTTAATAACTAAAAGCACAAGGGTTAAGGAGGTGTTAATTTAAACATTCAGCCCCTCCCTAGAAATGAATAGTGAGCACTTCATGAGACACAATTCCTGGTTTATTCCAATTTTTAACTGTATTTCAACAGGTATGAGACCCTCATGAAATAATTAACAACTACCTTGTCTGAAAATTCAACTCTTACTCTCTTAAAGATAATTTTATCCACCTCTGTGGCTTTCAAGTTACATATTTATTTAAGCCTGCTGCCCAGCTGCTTCAGAAGCCGTGTACCTGGGCAGCTGCCGCGCTGCTCGTCCTGCCCACCGCCCTGTGCTGGGAACCCGCTGCCTGACAGCAGCCTGGGGCAACAGCCAGTAAACCCTCCCTTCCAGTGGCATTTTATACCATCTGATGGCTGTTCGGGCACACACGGCTTGGCCCTTCCTAATAAACACCAACAAAAAAATGTTTTCAGTGAATACATGACTTCATGCTGGCTAAATGGTTCTTACATCATTAATAGCATGTCTTTCCCTTCATATATCTTCCAGATGACCTTCATGGGGTTTTTTTCCACGTTCAAGATATTTGTATGCTAAGCATGACTTACGCTCTTTTTCTCTACCAGCACGATGAAGACAAAACCCCTCCACAGCAGGAGAACGGTGCGTGCCTGCAGTCACATCAGACAAGCCCCCGCCCCGTGGCAAGGTGGCAAAAGCTCAACTCAAATTTACCTGTTTTGTTCCCTTTTCTTTCCAAGCTGATGCTTTTCTGACCCTTGCCCACAGTATTTTTCCCTGCTTACCAGACACCTCACAGCAGGGCAGCAACATCCCTCAGGAGAACACAGCTGTGGTCCCCTGAGGGAAGCCACTGCGGGGTGTCCATGGCTCCCTCAGGGATGTCCCACACCAGGGCAGGGCCACCAAGGAACAGAACAGTAGGAAAACCAGTAGGCGAAGTGGAGCAGAAAACCATCAGGCACACAGCACCTCAACCTCCTACACTACCTGACACCTCCCTGAGGAAATTCAGGCTGAGAGACTGTAATCCACAGAGAAAACAAGGGAAGCTGTGACTGGGGAAGGGGGAGGATACAAGACTTTTTGCATCTGTGTAGCCTTATATTGCTAATAGTATGGTTTCCCCACATGGTAGCTATGTATGATTCTAGAGATGGTGTAAAAGTTTGCAGGGTAACACTTTGGTTGAAGATAGACCTACATTTGCAAACAGGGAGTGTAGCAGGGCAGGGGGAGGTTGTAAGGAGAAAGAAAATCTGTTATTCAAAAAAATTAGTGAAGTTAAAGCTATTTATGAGGTAATGTGGATAAAGTAGGTCATTAACATCTGCTAGATGGACTGCTTCATTTGATTAGTGAAAAACTGTATGCATGAGGCGCTTACTTTGGAAATACATAGCAATGCCCTGCTGTCCAGGGCAGTATGTACTGATTTTGATAACTACCAGCTGGGCATCCTAAGAGTCTTTTCATTCTTCACATGGAAGACAGAGGAAAATCTGGTAGTCTGAGCATGCGAGAAGGATCTTGATAATTCAGAAAAAATACCTTCTCGGGGGTCAAAGACACTCTTTTCTTCCAGGCAATGTTTGTGTTTGGACTTACATAGAAAAGCTAACCACAGAATCATAGAATACCGTGTTGGAAGGGACCACAAGGATCACCTGGTCCAACCTTTCTTGACAAAAGCACAATCTAGACAGGACATCCAAGCACCCTCAACCACCATGCTAACTTGTGAGGATCAAGAATCTAATATGGATCCCACTTGCATTATTTCCTCAGTCCTTTCTCAGTAAGGCTCATGGTCACAATTTTACATTAATTTCAATGAGACCAATAACAAAAGAGGTATTTTGAGCTTCTCTTATTGCACTCACAGAGAGATAATTGTATTTCATTCATATGTTCTGATTTTCATCAGTAGATCTCAAATGGTCTCATATGTGCTTGGGATATGAGGCAAGGATGCAGAGACATATTCAAAGTCTTCCAGCACACCAGTAGCCAAAGCACGAACAGAAACCAGGAGCTCCAATCTTAAGTTTTTTCTATACTTTCCATTTGTAAGAATGGCCTAATACATACCTAATAACAGTATTTAAGAGGAAGTTCATACAAGGAAAATACTGTGATTAGTGGTGTAGTTCGCATCTACAGTAGGCACTGGATGGTTAATATTAAGCTATATTAACTATAGTCGTGTGGCTTGCTATTCCTTGTTTCCTCCTAAATAACACTTCTAAGATATTATATGTTCCTTCATTTCACAAGCAAAGGAGTTAAATCTTTCACATTCAAAACCTCACAGTCATTAATTTTTATGTTTCCAAATTCCATCTAGTCATTAATTCTAGTCTGGTCTGAATAGATGCTGGTTCTTTTGATGTGTTAGGAAATTCTTATAATCCTTACGTGCAGTACAGAAGCTAAATAATGTGTTTCCCTTCCTGTTGTGTCCAAACCCTTAAAGCTGTGTGACAGGGTATTGATTGACAACCCATTTGCTGATAACCTGCCAAGAGTAATGCTACACCCTGCTGTGGGACTCCCTTCACAGCCTGGCCTTCTTTTTGAGAGGGGTTTTTTTGGTGTTGTTTTGTTTGTCGGAGTTTTTTTTTGTTTGAAACAGATGGAACAGTTTCTTGAAGCAGTGTGTATAATAGGCTGCATGTGCTTGGTGTGGGAAATGGCAGAAAGCTTGGACTGTGGGCAATAAAGCAAGCAAGGAGAACAAGCCTCTCAGAGGAGGCTGTGGCACAATTCAAATCCTTGCTGCCCAAAAGAATGCAGTTGCCGTTACATACTTGTAGCAGGATAGAAATCTCCCCAGTGTGTTGGAAGTCTCTGCCATCTACTGGCATTCCTGAAGATCAGCCTCAGCTCGGCAGTGTGACTTGTGATCCGACCCCCGAAGAGCCCTCACAGGCAGTGTTGAGACTGGCTGTATTTGTAAAACAAACCCTTTAGAACACGTTGTTTCAGGAAGTGCAGGAATGACAGTGTGACAGCAATCTAAAGAACAAGTGACATTTGCTATCGACTTCCGCAGTGCTTCTCAGATGTCTGCCTCCTTCTCACCTTGTTCAACACTACAAGGGTCAGTCTGAGCATCTCTGTGTGCTATTACAGTCCCCGTCTGTTTTCTTCCAGTGAGCCAATATGAGGAAGACAATACAAGATAATAAATGTTATTTTTCATTGTGGTGGTGGTTTTCATTCCATGATTAAAAAAACTGTGCTTGTTGAGCATAATGAACTATTTCAACAAAGGTTTCAAAGTGCAATTTTGGGTTACTGCTGAACTGCAACAGCTGAATGACTCATCTACCATCGTCCTTGGAAACTATTCCATGGTACTTACAGTGCATCTGCTTTCCTTGGATACAGTGTCATTTTAAACCTCTACTTTGTGGAAATTGTTATTACCTATTGGTAGAAAACAGATTTTCTCACAAAAATATAACTTTGAAAAACTAATTAAGCCTGTTGATAAAATATGTGAATTTCACTTCACAGTGAAATCTAAAAACAGTTGCAGACTCAGTCCTGGAATGAATCAAAGGTTCTGCAAAGCAGCAGGACCGTGCGTAGGTCAGGCTTTGGAGGAGGGCGGCCTCAGTCTGAAGAGTAGCTCTGTTTCTCACCCACTTGCGCTTAAATTGTTGAAAAGAGCTTCTTGCCCAGTGTTCAAGAGTTTTTGGATTTGTAATGATATTACTGATATTATTCTGTACAAGTGTCTTTCATATTTACTCATGCTTTATTAAAATCTACTTTCTCTAAATCCGTAGGAGAAAAAAAAAATTCATACAGAACAGACCTGTCCTTGCTGCCATGGCATTCTGACAGAGCCACAGCTCATCTCCGCACGTTTATATCTGATGCAATGCAGAACAGCCACTCCTGTTTGGGTTTGGGGTAACCGTACCTATGCCTGTACGGATTCACCATGTAATTGCATCATGTTTTCAAAGGCACATCACCTCTGGTCTGGAAACATCACTTTTCTAACAAAAGGTAGGCTGTTACTCCCTTCAAAAACAGAATGCCAAGCACAAATGGTTAGAGTGCAAGAGCACAACTGATCTGTGTGACACAATTTGTGTGTTATTTTTCCCCAGACCTCACCAAACTCTAATAAACAGTAGCTTGCATCTTCGAAAGGAGGTCATATAGAAAAGCGTTTTACTAAACTGGCTCCATGCACATGAATTTTTAATCTGACACCAGTTGTTCAGTCCTAAAGAAAAGATTGTTAACTTCATCTGCTTAATATAGATAATAAATAAATAAATATAGCATTCCTTAAAGGAGGATAAACTTGTTACTTGTATAGTATTACATCGTTGTTGTTGGTTCTCAACAAATTCATCAGGTCTTTTATTTCTCTAAGAGGCAGTATGTTGTCCCTGCCCATGGCAGTGTGGTTGGACTAAGTGACCTTCAAAGGTCCCTTCCAACCCAAACCATTCTATGAAAATCTTCACAACAGACCTTCAGTCTCCAGTTGTGTGTGTGTCTGTATGGAGTGTGTGTTTAGTATGGATTAACTCCCTGCAGCTCGCACAGGCCACACCTCTACTCCTCGTTGCAACACCAACAGACCTCTAGGCACACTGAAGCAGCCAGGCAGCCCACGTTTGCAGTGTCAGGGTGGCCTTTTCTCCTAGACAGTTACTTAACTGGAATAAATTTTGTAGAGACACAGAATAAAACTGTCACACAAAACCTCTTTTCCAAACTCCACAGGTTAAATCTCTCACCTCTAGCAGCAAGCTTGACATATGCTTGCCAACACCTTCATTCTCATTCTCAAGCTTCAATAATGCCATTTTCATAACTTTCTACCCATACCTGTAATTGAAAAAGTTAATAATCCAGTTAACAGTCTTCCATTCACAATTATGTTTTAACACTATTCACTGTTTGACAGCATGTTTCACAAATCTTACATTACTACAGTCAACACATTGTTTTTTCCAATAGCTATATTACCACTTCATACCCAGTGGGCACAAGTTGAATGAGGACACTGGGATAGACATCTTTTTTGGAACAGAGGAATTGGTCATGTTTTCTACCATTCTTCCCCCTTCAAGCACGAGTGGAAGAAGGAAAGCTCAGTTGAGGACAATGTTCCTGTCACTACGTTCACATTCCACTCAACATGAATTTTTTCCATCTCATGGGTTTATACAGCTACTCTGTCTTAAAATAACTGTAGCCTTCCATTGAATTAGCTGGTGAGAGCAGCCAGGACCTGCAGAGCTGACCCCTGTGAGGCGCTGAAGCAGCACTGGACCTGCAGCTGCACATGTATAGCGGCACTGCTTCATGTTCAACACTGTCCTAACACATCTGTCCTGCTGCAAGACTGGCACTGGTGCATTCACTCAACATGACATGGAAGGAGATAACTAACCAGGTCAGGTCTGCACAAGCTTAGTGACCCTCTCGCCAGCTCCCCCGCTTTGAAGGCTCTCTCTCTAGTTGACACAGGCAGGGCGCACCTGAAGCTTCTAGGTCAGAACCAAAGATTTGCCTCAGGTTTTCCTACCAGGACCACCAGGTCTTTCTAGTGAAGAAGACTGAATCCATCGAGCTACTGAAATGCACGAATTGCACCTGTCTTTTTTTGAACTTCTGCTCTCTACCAAAATTTAAACCTGGTTCCATTTCCTTCTGTATAATCTCAGAGTTAGCTAGTCACAACATTCAATTTGTTATGACCAAGCACCAGCCATTTATCTTTTCCACTAGGTTATTAATAGTAACATTGGGGTCCACATACACTCACATGATCTATCAAAAATGCCTGAAAAGCCCCTGAAGCCACTAGTAAATAAAAGATTCTCTGCTCATCTCAGTCCCAATTGCTCTGGTATCTTCTGCCAGAGCAAGTTCTGCAAAAATATCCATAAGCCATAGTCTGCTAGGTCCTTAGCCCTGTGCTCTTATACTGCTGTAGAAATGCACATCTGGAATCCCAGCTGTGCTCCCTTGACAATTCAAGAGTTTTATCTGCTCTTTAGGGAGTTTCTGAGGCACAATTCAATAATGTTTGTAAAAAGACACATCACAACTTGAAAGCAACTTGGAAATTCAGCTAGCTTGGCAAAGGGAAACCTTCAAATCATATAAGATGTTAGCTCTTCCCTTTTCCAGATAAATTGAGCAACACCTTTGTGTTTCATTCCTTATCAGCACCTTGCAGTTTTTGTCTGTACTCTGAGCCTGTAGAAATTGCTAGTCAAACACTATGGTTGCAAGTCTTCCATTTAAAATCAAAAGCAGCTTCATGAATCAACAGCTCTCGACTGGTTTCACAGGACATAAAAATTCCTCTCTACACCTTCGCATCCAGCAAAAAAAAACAAGCAAACTGATAGTCATACCAAAAAAAGGCAATCATGCAACCATATGACCATGTTAAAATTGACACAGGCGTATGTGAAGAAAATTGACGCAGGCATAGTGGGAAGAGGGGAAAGATTATCTGACTGATGGTGGTAAATCCTTCCCCAACACTGCCCTGAAATTAATAAAAAAAGTCAAAGAGAGGACATACATACAACTTTGCGTGTTCAATTGTTTTCAAGATGTTCCAAAAAACCTGACAAGACTGGTTCCATGTCCGCCTATGCTCAGAATAGGCAATACTTTCAGTCTACAACCAAACTGTACTTCCACATAACATAGCTGGATTAAAGTGAACCCCAGCTCCAGCTGCAGGGCTGCCTCTAGGCAGGGCTAGTAGCTCTTCTGCACCCCCACCACAGAAATGTATTTTACACAGCACAGTCAGAAAGAAATAAATAAAAAATGAAGTCCTTTGCCATAACTGAACAGCAAGTTCAGTTAAATTGATTTAAATGTTATCCAGATATTTGGATTACAGTGACAGAGACAACCCGGTACATAAAACAATATACATTTATTTAGCACAAAAAGTTCCATATTCAAATATAAATGTGTGTATGCTTTTTCTAGTACTTTTTTGCAGCACTTTGCTTTTTGGAAAAGCAAAGAACCATCACAACTAATGCAAAGATATACTAATCATTTGACAGAACGACTGTTTTATCCTACAATTGCAGGCTTGATAGCAGCTTATAAACTGTAAGGCAAATTAGGAACTTCTTCTCAAGTGAGTAATCTCTGTAAAGATCCACAAACTCAAGTGGAACATTCACAAGAAAAATGTTACGAGACTAGGACATGATACAGGACTGCAATGTTTCCTGTAATTACAGCCAACATAAGATGCAGAGGCAGCGTTATATTCTCAAAGACAGACTACTGCAAGATTCACAGTAAGTTGCCAGAAACACTTAACTGACCAAGAATAAAAAAAATCCAACCATTATATATGCAATTACATGACATAATTCAACACAATTACCATTTCAGAGAAAACAGGTAAGTTGACATGAAATGCTCAGAATTAGGATATCTACAGACTTTAAAGCCTGTGACTTTCATTTAGAGACAATTACTTGATACTTGTTAGTAAACAAATGCTGATAGCTCACAAATGACAGCACAGAAATATTACTTGAAATCTGGTTACTTGAAATGTGGTTCCATTAATGACATAAGTACAATCCCTGGATACAGAAGACCATCCAAGTTATATTGGCAAACAAGATTTTCCACAGCTTCTCCTTTGCTGAAGTTCCACTGTCTTAAGTGACTGACATCAAAGATGTGCTGCAACTAGTTCAGTCTTCCCTCCTCTAGTTATCACCTGGATTAGACTCCCTGAGTTTGGTCGATTCGTTCCTGTTATCCAGTCATAAAAGGTTCTGTTTTAAAATAAACAGATAAAAGAGAGTGAGGAGGAGGAGAAAACTAAATGCTACTACCAGGTATATTGACCGGAAGCATAAAATAAAAGCCTATTACTTTCCTTCTTTTCCTACTGTCCTCCCTAGAGATTTCTCTGTATATTGAAAACTAGCAATGCAATCACTGAATTCAGATCCTCAGAGCCGGACAGAGGCCCAGAGAAATCTGTAGGGCTTTATAGCACACACAAAGAAAAAGCCAGGGACCTAAAACATCAAAGTGGCAAGGTTTTTTTTCAAGTTAAAAAAAAAAAAACATTGAAAAGAGAAAGGAGAGGTTACTTAAGTTGCCTTCATAGTATATATCAGAAACATGGATTTATGGCTAAAAGTGAGTTGCTAAACCCCTTACTCTGCCAACAAGCCACTGTAACACTTAAGTATTTAACTGTGAAAGTGGTCTTCGCAGAAGCACAGGAAGCCTTAAGACATGCAAACTAATGTGGAGTAAGATGGACTCATTCTAGGTAGCACACCAGAACACTCCTTATCAAAACGTAATACAAAATCCTTACTTAAAATACATTACAGAAAGTGCAGCATGTTCTTCAGGTCCATCAACCCTTCCTATACTGCAGACATAGCAACTGCCACACTGCAACGTGCTGCAATCTGACACAATGACTTCTAGGGCAAAAAATTCAAGTGCCATATGGGAAAAAGTTTCCAGCATACTTCCCAAGACGCAATGTTACCAACACTTAACACCACTGGCTGCTTTTATTCCACAGCCAGTGAGATTTTCCGTTTTCAAAGCTGGATTTAAAGTTTACGGAATTAGAACCCAAGAAACAAAACAAACCAATCAATCAAATTCTCCCATAAGGAAAAATGCTTAAAAATTAAAAAACAGATTTATAAAACCACAACATCTGGGTAAGCAGTCTCTGGAGTATAACAAAGATTTTTTTAACATTTTAGGTCAACTAAATTCAATTGATGGGGCCCTTTTAAAGATCCACATCAAACAGCTGCACAGGCTTCTTGCAACAAAAACCATTTCCAACTCTGACAGCCAACTTAAAAAAAAAATAAATAAAATAAAAAGGAAACTAAAGTACTCTGAACAATCAGCCAATTCAGTGTCAGTTCCAAAAGACTTTAAACGTGTAAGAGCAAAGCCCTTTGCAATGTATGAACGCAGATTCATCTTCGTTTTTCCTCAGAGAGACAACAGTTGTGTCCTTATTTGCTTTCTTTTGACAGCTCACACTCTGTAATCTCTGCTACCCCTCATCATATCACAGAAAGCAGCACTTACGCTTCACCTTCTCTAAGCAGAACTAGAAGCCTGCTGTTAAATAAGCCATAGTTAAAAATTCAGCATTTTGCAGTTTCATTCTGGACAAGCCTTTGTGAATGATGGGAAAAAACAACAAACTGTACTAATTTTTTCTAAGAAAGAGCAGGAAATTTGCTAGCTGAGAGAACTGAACTAACATACCATACACTAGGCAGTAAAAAGTTTAAAAGAAAAGAATCCCAAAGTTTACATGCCTATTTGCAGTTTACCTTTAAACCAGACTACTGTCTCCTGCATCTGCTGTCTGCAATTTAATTTATCTATAAGCTTTATGAGATTCTGTGGCCTCCAACTGCTTAAGGCTATCTCCCTTGTTAGAATAACTGGTATAGAGATGCTGAAGTTGATGGAGCTGGGCCAATTTTCTCCAGTTAAGAAGCCTGTGCAATAAACCCAACGTGATTTAGAAATAGAGACAACAGCGGGGTGATGGAGGAAAAAAACATCCAATCCAAGACAGCTATTTAGAACGAACATGCAATGAAATGCAGCAGAGCAAGAAGGACAGTGAGGAACTGCTTAGCTATCACACTGATACTCACTCAACAATGAATTCTAAGGGAGTCCAGGAGCTGAAATCTGCATCAGGCATTGATTTCCTGTTTGCTGGTGTATCTAAGGTAACCCTGTGATTAAAAAAGATAAGCCTTTTATTTACATATCATGTTTCTGATAGCACCACCTGCTTCTATTCTTTGCTGTAACATATGCTCAACTTTTATACCATCTGATATGGATTTCCCTTGCATCCTCAACATTTGTTAACAACACACAGCCATCAGTTTCAGTGTATATCAAAGGCTCCAACCTGTAACCCCTCACCTTCCTGACTTGCTGATGACATCCAGCCTATTAGAACCATCACTCAGCCCACAGCTCCCTTCCCATCTCTCTCATGCAGACAGGGAATGGCAGTAAAATGTTTGTTCACACGTACTGCATGGCACAAGTGCACCAAATCCATGCTTTCAAATAGCCTCATGCCAGCTGCAAATGCAAAGGTTAAATGCACAAGCAAAGTTTTGACTTTGATGATATATATTTACACTTGTACTGGGGTTGCACGGCAAGGTTTTGGTAGCAGGGGGGCTGCAGGGGTGGCTTCTGTGAGAAGCTGCTAGAAGCTTCCCCCATGTCCAACAGAACCAGTGCCAGCCAGCTCCAAGACAGGGCCACTGCTGGCCAAGGCTGAGCCCACCAGTGATGGTGGTAGCACCTATGGGATAACACAGTTAAGAAGCAGGGGAAGAAAACCTGCACAAAAACCTGCAGCAATTGGAAGACAGGAGTGAGAATATGTGAGAGAAACAACTCTGCAGACAGCAAAGTCAGTGGAAGAGGAGGGGCAGGAGGTGCTCCAGGTGCCAGAGCAGAGGTTCCCCTCCAGCCTGTGGTGAGGCAGGTTGTCCCCCTGCAGTCCATGGAGGAGAGGTCCACCTGCAGCCCCGGAAAGGCCCCACACTGGAGCAGGTGGATGTTCCCAAAGGAAGCTGTGACCCTGTGGAGAACTCACGCTGGCAAAGCTTGTGAAGAACTGCAGCCTGCGGAAAGGACCCATGTTGGAGAAGTTTGTGGAGAACTGTCTCCTCTGGGAGGGACCTCAAGGTGGAGCAAGAGAAGAGCGTGATGACTCCTCCCCGTGAAGGGGAATCACAGAATCACAGAATGTTATGGATTGGAAGGGACCTCAAAAGATCAAAGCGGTACAGATGATGTGAGATGAACAGACCACAACCTCCACGTCCTGTCCCCCTGCACTGCTTGGGAGAAGGAGGTGGAAAAATCAGGAGTGAAGATGAGCATAGGAAAAAGGGAGGGGTGGAGGTGGGGAGAAGGTGTTTTAAGACTTGGTTTTATTTCTTCTTATCTTATTCTGATTTGATTGGTAAGAAATTAAATTAGTTTCCCCAAGCCAGGTCTGTTTTGTCCATGATGGTAACTGCCAAGTGATCTCTCCCTGTCCTTATCCTTACCCATGAGCTTTTCATTATATTTTCTCTCCCCTGTCCAGCTGGGGAGGAGAGTGACAGAGCAGCTTTGGTGGGCACCTGGCAATCAGCCAGGGTCAACCCACCACATCGCTATATACACAGATATTAAGGTGTGAACTTTCCACAACCCCCTTACTGAGAAACAGCTGACAATACAAGGTACAACTACCCTCTCAAAAATTAACTGAGCTTTGCTTGAGAACTATCCAAGTGCAGAATGCCCAAAAGTCCAGTGATCTCGGTATCTGTCTGTAAAGCTCTGTAGAAGGTGGTGTTAAGTTTCCAAACACTTTTAATGCCACTGCTCTCCGACCTGCAGAAGTGTGCATGAGAGGGTGTATATGAGAAAAACAAAGCAGGAAGAATTCAGGTGGTGTTCCAAATCCCTTTACAGAATTCTTTAGTCTTAAGTTTTGGGTCCTGAACTAGATACAGATGTGGCAAGGAAAATAATTCTAAATTTTAGCAGCAGAACTGATAAATTTAGACGTAGTAAAGACCTACTACACCATCCACTTTTTACTAGTTTTCTTCATAAAAAAGAAAGCTGTGACAAGCAAATACAAGCTAAACTTTTTCTCACAGATCCTCACTGACCTAATTTTACTGATCATAGATATGCAGCACTTTATGAAGAAGCATCTTTAACCAAGTCAAAACTTATCAAGTAACCCATCGTTCTATTATTATCACACAGTCTAACACTGTGCTGAATAGCTCACCTCATTTTCAATGTTCTGTCTATACCAAAAAAAAAAATATAAAAAATCACATGTTAATGCATAGTTATGGTTAAGCTGATTAAAAGTGAATAAAATTTTAATCTTAACATCCACTACTGTTCAGTAAGGGAAAGGAAAATAATAATTTTTAAGGTGACTTGTATATCATTGTGTTTATATGTTCAAGGTGCCTCCTTTCCCTGTGAAACTGTAAGTAACGCTGAGAAGCTGTTTGTGTACTGTGAACAGGACATTGCAAGCATATACGTGTAACTCTAGGTTAGAGTAGTAATTAAATAAAACAATAAAGGCAGAGGCAACTACGCAACCACTTACGGTAAAACAGCAACAGCAGCAGAACCAGATGGCAAGCCACTATTGGCACCAGCTAAACTCTGACAAAGCTGATGCACTGCTCCTTTGGCCATGCCATAGCAAATCATCCCTAATAATTAAAAACAGGCAAATCAGAGCACAATCAAAACAGCTTTCAATATCATCATCAATATAACAGAACCTCAGATTATTTGATTAATATTACTTTAAGACCACTTACCACAGCCAGGACATAATCAGACTTTTAAAACCTATCAAAACATACATACTAGAAAAAAAAAGAAAAAACAAAAAGCTCTTACTAGACATCCAGGAACTATCACAGAACTCTGTTTACTTAGCACGATAGAATTAAGCAGCTTATCCAGTATATGTAGTTAATGTACCTAAATGTATCCTGAAGGATGGGTGGCTAACGCCACAAATCTAATAGAGCAAGCGTGAGGATGCTCACAGATTTGAATAAGGCAATCATCCACTAATTTTAATATGCCTGAGGTATTTGCAGGTTTGGACCCACTTCTCTCCAGAACTGTAATTCACTTGGTCAGCATCCCAAGTCTGACAGGCCATTTGGAGAAAACTACAAAAAAAAAGCCTTATGGTAGAAAATTACTAAATGAACTGCAGGTAAAACTTCTTCATAAACGCTGTTGCTTTCTAGGCAGGCAGTATTTAGCAGTGTAAGACCAACAGGAATGAGAGCAGAAGGCATACTGGTCAGGTACAAGATGAAGACAATCAGGGTGCTACAGGTCTGAGATGTCTCATGGTATGCATCTGCCAAGCAGTGTAGACACAGGTTACACACATAAGAAAAAAATAAATGTATTTTGTCTACTACAACTGGAAGCCTTTCTACCCATCTATATAACTACACAACTCCTTTTCAATGTTTCTGAGGAAGTATATTCTACCAAAGTTACAAAGGTAATTTTGCATTGCAGAAGTGCTTCCATTATGTTAAATAACATCTGTTTTTATGTGGAGGAATCTCATGCAGCAGTAGCTAACATATTTCATTCTTACAATAAAAATATTTGCATCTCTATCATATTCCCCTCCTGAAACCAAACATTCCAAGTCTTCTTAAACCTTCTCATGCTTCTACTTTTCTTAGCCACTGTCAGACTACTTCTGTAATTTTTTTATTAAATTTTCGGTATTATTCAATTTCCATTATGTGAGTCAACATTTTTGCACAGGCAAAGAAAAAACCACACTAAGAGCAAACAAGAAAAAGATGGTTCCTTCCATAATGGCTGGTACTAACAAGCGTAACAAGTTATATTTGCTAAAGTTGAGTAACAACTCTTTCCCAATTCTTCCTGATGTTAATAAGTTGCATGTGTTTGCCCAAAGCACTGCTGTATTTTTCAGAAAAATCCAGAGTCTTTGAAACCAGCTAGTCCAAAACATGAAAGCAAACCGCTTCAATTCCTGTGTGGTGGTCCCTACCTCCCAAAAACATTCAAACAAAAACCATCAAAGTTTGCCAGAGTTCACATTTTTTCATTTGTATATGGTCAGTCAGTAGTACACAGTAAATTATTTATCTGCTTATTCTCATGAAATAAGCCTTTTATCTTCAGACTATGCTAGATGCAGCTGTGGTCACAGAAGATAAATCATTAACTAGAAAATATAGCATACTTTTCCTGAACAGTTTTAGACACAGCTTTCAGGAACACTCATAAATTTTATAACATTTTAAAATTTTAGTATCTGTGTCTCATCAAAATACTGTTGAAGTCACACTAATACAAGAATGTGAAATAAAGAGCATTTGTCTCAAAACCTTTCCTCTCCCTGCCTGTGGACATGTGTGTTGGTGCCTTTTTTTTTTGTTGTTAATTTTAAATTGCTCCCAGATTTCTTCTTCCATGCAGACCAATATGGTAAGGAGCAAGATGAAAAAACTCAACAAAGTTTGTATTAAATAGCTAGTTGAAGGCAAAGCCAAGGTCAACAAACTTATCTATGCCTGAAGCAAAGGTAGACTGGAATCAGAACATGAAGAGGACAGGCACATTCATCAGAATTAGCTGATTCATCAACAGTGGAAAAAATAGGCAATTAAGGAGTCTGCCTTTTTAGAACACAAATAGATTTAACTTCCTTAAGCACTGTGCTTATAGCTTGCTGTGTGCTTCTTTCTTTGTTATTTTGTGAACACTTTTTACTGTATAATATATTAGCGAAGTCCCTTCCACCAATGCATGTCAAATATTATTTAAATACTGAATGTATCTGTTTGGACTGCAGTTTTAAGAGATGCAGTGTTGCTACCCATAAAATTACACTTTCTGTAAGTGTTTCAGCAGCAATTTTCCATTTGTACTAGATGTCAATAAACTGGGGAATTAAACTGTTGCTTCACAAACAAGAACTCTCAGACTAAAAGATGTTATCATGTGTTGCATTTTACCTGGGGTTCCAGATAAAGCAGCTTGAGCTCCTGTCAAAGTCAAGAGGCCACCTTCTTTCAGATGTTTCGTGGCTAAGTGACTGGAGATAGTCGATGTCCAAACGCTCTGCTTCCACATCAGATCACAGTTTCTGTATAAAGCTGAATAGGAAAAGAATTAGTGAAATTAACTAAAAGATAGAAGACTTCTAATTTCCTTACTGTCACACAGAGTGCAACAGGACTATGAAAACATGCATTTTACCATTTTCTATCTCCACATTGGATAAAGTATCAATTTATGTCTTTTGTATCTCCCTTCTCTTTGAGCTCTGCACCCCCAGCTCTACTGCATATATTCTTGGCCACAGTCTGCTTTCTCACTACTCAAAATAAAAAATAGTGCCATTATCTCTCCATTAACAGTTCAAAGATTTCCAAATACTTTAAACTCCTGTAGGGTTGCTTCGATCTACATCAAGGATCCCAAAACTCTCACCTTAGCCTCATCTCACCTTGTAGTAGCATGATCTGTCTTTTTTCAGAACTTTCTCACTGGCTGCAAAAGAGCTACGCTCCTTTAGTATGCGGACAGAAGACTCCAAGAGATAAAGGAGTGGAACAAAAAATATCTTATCACCAGATTACTTCATAAATAAAGAAACACTCTGTCTGACAGTGTCATGCTGATACGAAATATCAAGGATGCATGCACCTGCACTGTACTAAGCACGCACTCCAGTGTCCCTGCGTACTGGAGTGCAAAGTCTGGTAAGGCAGCCTACCAGGGGCAAAATCTGAATTCTCATCAGTGTTTTATATCATCAATATTTGCATGGGAAAAGAAGAAAAACAATAACTAGCCATGTCAAAGATTTTAGTATTCAGAAAGAACTGTTTCCATGACACAATACAGAATAAGCATAAGTAACATTGTGACATAAGCCAACCACCTATCCCAAGATATCCTGCCACCTTACCAATGACATTACTACAAATCATGCTTATGATAAACCACCTTATTTAAAATATGGTGCATGTTTACAACAATCTAATGTAATGCAACTGTGGTGTGTGTATGCCTTTTCATATTATCTCTCTTTAAAAGTAAATCTTTGCCTGTAATATTCAAACTTGAGGGGGGGAAGAAAAGGACACATTTGCCATACTTACTTCAGCTTTTATTTTCCTTGGATCTCTACAGTAGTAGGTAAAGTATAAAATTTCATTCTGAATATTATATGTTTAAAAGCTTTTTTTTTAAACTGAAGGCTTTTGCTGAAGCATGATCTCAGATCATTAAACAGCTCCTTCCAATACTGTATTGCACAGTAACAGCTCAGAGAACTGCAAGAGGCAATCAAGCTTTTATAACACAATGAATTAGAAAACAGCATCAAAGTTTCTACCCAGCCACAGTCTTACATAACTTGCCTAACACAGGTAACCTTGGCAAAAGTTAGTTCATGGATAATACTGCTGTACTCCTTCAAAATGCACAGTGACATTTTTCTGATGATAACTGGTGCACCAAAAAGTATTACTGAGAATACTAAGCGCTGTGCAAATTTAAGACAGCAAAAACTCAGAGAAGCACTAAGAAGCACTGTGACTCAGCTATTTTGTACTTTTATGCTCACATCCTCTTCTGGACTCAGGATGAACATCGATGTCAAGTATCATTATTACCATGATATCTAAGGATTCGTCTCAGATTTCTTTCATATGTTCAGTGGCATGCATGTACCAAAGGCTTACATTTAGCTTTGGCGCTGCCTCCAGCCCATCCTCCGGCTACACACAAGATTGCATCCACCTTTTCTTCACCAAGAAGTTTTCCAACCTCTGTTGTCACCTTCAACACATAGAACAAAAACATACTGAAAACACCGGACTGATAAGGTAAAGGAGTAAATATCAAGACTGCCTTAAAGTTACTTTTTTTCCAGTTATGTAGCCGAGTAACACAACACACAGCAATGTGAACAGTTGCAGAAAATTAACATTTATGATCTATGAACTCAAACCAAAATTGTGTTGAAAGATAACTACAAAAGAAAGTCAGACTGATTCAAGTCAGATCTTACAGTGTGTGACCTCACTGGAAATAACTGATTTGTGCAGGACTGAAAGATCTGACCCTTACATAATTAACAAAAATTTTTATTATTTATTACTTACTTTTTGACAGGTTCTTCTCTGGGTATGGTGCTGTTTAATATGGGAAATGAAATTCTGGGTTTGACCATGACTAATGGTGCCACTTTTGATGATAGCACAAGAAATTAAAAACTAAAGATTAGCCTTCTTATTGCTTCTATCTAGACCACAACCATCAGTTCAAGTCTGGACCCTAGATTTGAGTTGGTATACTTTTAGGTATCCAGTTTCTTTTTCTCTTTCAAATATAAATCTTCAGAGCTGGTAATGAATTTGTTGGGTACGAATTTTCTCTGCCAAAGTGAAAAGCAAGCAATCCAACAAAAGAAAAAAAAAATCCACTGGTTTTCACAAAGGTTCAGCATTGAAAAATACATTGTAAACATTCTACATTACTCTTTAAGAGCCTTAAGAGTTGCGTAGATATAAAGAAAACATGTTGGCTGAGGATTCAGTTTATCAATAACAGAAATAGGTTCAAAAGTTATAATTAATAAAATAAAGCAAACCAGTTTTTGGCTAGCTTGGATTCTCCCATGTGCACCTTTGCAGAAACCAGTGCATTCTCCAGGGACCCCACCGGGGTTTAGGGCTGGCATGCTTTGAGTATACCAGCTACGCACACACATTTAACAGCTAAGACACTAGAAACCGGTGTTGCATTTTAAGGTGCTCTAATTCATCTTCATTACACTCATCTGATTCAGTCTGCGACTCTTCACACCACCAAGAAAAAAATGATGCAAAACTGCTTTATTTGCTGAACTTCCAAAAGCCCAGCTCAAGCTCCTTCTACATACTCATGACCGCACGCAGTTAAAAGGAAACGATAAAAACAAGCAATGAGCAGGAGCTGGGATCTCCGGGGCCGCAGTTCTGGCAGCAGGGCCGACCCGGCCAGGCTCCCCATCCCCACACCAGCGGCTTCTCGCCGGCTGACGGCCCCATTCCCCACAGCGGCGGCCGTCCGGCGGCACACACGGAGGAGCGAGGCGGAACGCACCGCTGCCGCAGCACCAACGCGCAGGGCCGGCCCAGGAGAGCCCGGCGCGGACCCACCTGCTCGGCCTGCTCGGGGAAGGAGTCGGTCGCCCCCACCACCACGCTGGCATTGGCGTCCTCGTTCTCCGCCAGGTCGATGCTGGCCACCCACTGCCGGGGCGAGAGGAACGGCGCGTTACCGGCCCGCTCTCCCGCCCGGCGGGGCTCCCCGCCTCGCCCCCCCCCGGCCCAGCGCTTACCCAGTTCTTGGCCTTGAAGTACCGCACGCAATGAGAACCCAGCGCCCCCCTGCCCCCGTACACCAGCACCCTGCCTGCCGCCGCCATGCCCGCCGCCTGCCCCACTCCGGTTCTACCGCCGTCTGCCTTCGCCGCCCGGCCTGCGCATGCGGGCTGCCCGCCGGGAGGGGCGGCCGAGGGGCGGGCGCGCCCGGCCGGAGGTGGCGGGGGGCGGGGGAAAGGCAGGTCCTGCCGCTGCCCACCCGGGAGGAACAGTCCCGGTGCCTCTGCCCAGTCCCGGCCTGGCCCCGAGGGCTCAGGTGGTGCCGCCGCGAGACTTTACCTCAGGAAATCCCCCTCCCGCAGCTCCCCCGGGCCCCCAGCGCCTGGGCTGGCTCGGGGCGAAAGCCGGCGGCGATGTGCCGGTGCTGGGCGGGCGGGCCCGCTGTGCCTGCTGCGGGCAAAAGCGGCTGCACGGCGCCCTGCCACCCGGGAACGCTGCCGGGGTTAATTAATCAGTGGTTATACAGATGTCTGCAGGTCTTGAGTAACAGTAACCATAGAACCGCAAGCAATTACGTGAGGTTTTCTTTAGCGCTGCCGGATCGCGCCTGTAGATTGGATTACGTCCCTGAGCGCTTGGGCTGCCAGGGGCTGCGTGCGGCCCGGAGTACCTGCAAGATTCGTGACATCTCGGCACCGTGACGCATCTTTTTTGTCCCTTAGTCCCCAGGCTCAGAGAAGGAAGGGCCCCGAGGCGCAGGGCCGGTGCTGGCAGCGGTGACATTCGGAGGCCGGTGGGAGCAGGCGCCGATAGAAAGCGGCTCAGACGCCGGCAGAATCCTGATGCAAATTCCGTGTATTTAATGCTTTGTACCTTGCACACAGCTATTTACCCACGTTTTCAATAGTCTGAAAAAAAAAAAAAGTATTCTGCTCCAAATTTTCTTCCCATGCTGTTCCAGTAAGGAACTTGATGTCATTTGAGCAGGACAATTAAACCTCCGATGAAACATTAGTCAGGCAATAGATATAGGATTACTTTCTGCAGAAACAAGCATCACCACACTACAGTGTAATGAAGCTGCTACTTGCAACCATTTCAGGATGCTGTCGCAGCAAAACATATTTTTGGACTTGATTCTTCACCGTGCAGATTAATTTCTGGAGCTTCAAAATACAATATGTATTTCAAAATGCTTGCTGTTCATTTGTGGATACTGGAACATGCAAAAAAATGGGAGCCATGCCTGATTGCTGCGGAGAGGCCTTGGAGATGATTCCTTGAAACCAGTAAGATGCCTGGCTGTTTTAAAAAGACCTTATTTGCCTTGGCTTCTCTAATAAGTTTTGCATCTTTTATCTTGATTGTTGTTGCAATGGGGACCCCGAGGTGGATGACTGGAAAGATCCTTTGCAAAACAGGAGCTGATTTGGTCAATGCCACAGATCCAGAACTGGTCAAGTTTATCGGAGAAATTCACTACGGACTCTTTCGGGGTGGCAAAATCCGTCAGTGTGGGTTGGGCGGGAGGCGTTCCAAATTCACAAGTAAGTGAAATTTTGCTTGGATCTTTAGTCTTATGTCTAGTTCAACTTTAAAAGCACTATATTCTTTTTGTTTACAGAACTTATAGAATGCAAATGATTATTATTAAATTTATATTTGTGGCTGACTTGTGATCTTTATGGTTTGGGATCAGAGTGTGAATGTAAAATCTCTATCATTTCAGTCTAGCTTTTTTCTTCCAGTTATGTTCTATGATCCTGGAATCAAGAGGTGACAAAAATCCGTCGGGCTAGATTGAGGCTTTCCTTTGAGTCTTGTGAAGGGAGTGAAAGTCACTTGGAGATGACCCTGTAAATCGCACTTTCCCCTGAACTGACTCTTTCCCGTGCCAAGTGTTGCTCTGCCATCTCTGTCCTTGCCTTCTCTGTCAAACTCCTCACTTTTTTTTTCCTTTAGGCAGTAGAGATTTATTTAGCTGGCCACATTTCTGTATTTCTCTAGCCATCCTAATGCAGATGTCTGCCATAGCAGATGCTTCTAGCTTTATTAACATGTTGAAGAATTTTTTACCTTCCTTTCTGGTAACTTTGGAGAGGCAAAAAATGCGGAACTCTTAAAAGATGTAGAAACACTTATAAATGTATTCCTTTTAACTTAAAATATTTTTCCCGAGGTCTCAAAAGCACTCAGATGTTGATCTATACTTTGGATGATTTCAAGTTTTCACATATCCTGTGCTGTAGTGGGAATTATATTTTGCATTGAAGATATTTAGTTCAGTGTGCAGATCCACTGCACTTAAACCAATATGAGTTGAAGCTGCCACAGTCTCACCCTCTCCCTCGCCCACAGCAATGCTGTCCTGCCCCATCCTTTGCAATAGCTCTGGTTGTTGTGATGAGGTAGTTCAGGAAGTTAGGCTGGCCAAAAAATTCACCTAAAATATAAAGGTTGTTTCCCATAGGATTGTAGCTGACTACACAACTGTGTAAGGACCACTATAAAAACTCTAAGGAGGGTAGGACTGTGTGACTTCATAGGGAATGGAGAACCAGAGCAACCTTAACTCAGATCAGCATGACCAGTTCTTAAGCTGTGATGAATTCAGATTAGTTGCTTTCACAATAACCAAGTGTTGCTCAAGCTCTGTTTGCAGCTGCAACTTTATGACACAGACACAGTTGTCATCCTCAAATCCTTTGTCTAGTGAGTGCAAATGGCTGGCAGACAAGCCATCGAGTCAAAGCTCTCCCAGATCTGCTCTGCTTCTCTTCGGGACATTCAGAAATACAGTCCCAGTACTTTCACTCTATCCTGTCAGAGAGAATGAGGAAAAAAGTAGACAATAATCTTTAAATCTCTTCACAGCTTTCCAGACTTTTTAATAAACTTTCTGATTAATTGCTGTGTAACCTGAGAGGAAGGCCTAATATTCCACCATCACTCCAGACTGCATCAATAAATATTTGCAGGACATGATCCTATACTCCTTAGATAAACTGTCAAGGTTTCAGGCAAGGCGGCAATAAAAGGCTCTTGCTGAAGCTATTAAGAATTCTCCCTGTTAGAACGGCAAAATCGGGTCATTAAGTGCAGTGGGCACAACCATGCATTTAGGTAAACAAGTGTCCCAGAGATTTTCCCTTTTAAATATTTTAATAGCTCTGTCAGGTTTGATAGTTTCACAATATTAGTTTCAAATGGTATAATGATAGTATACAAAGCTGTTAAGTACTTTTGCACAACAGTCAGTAACACTTCTGGGGGTTCTGGGTCGGACTTTTTTTGCTTTGAATGTCCTCCTTAATCGCCAAGCACTCTGAACTTACTGAGGATCAAGACATGGGAGACTTTTCTTGGGGAATGTGTTAGCACAAATGGACTACACAGGCAGCACAGAGCAAGACAGAAAAGCTAGCACCTCATATGCTGCAGTGCTGCAGTAGCTCTGATGCTCTGGAATTCCAAATTGCAATAATATATAGTTACTAGTGCATGGCCTTTCAGTGCGTTAACATTCACTAGAGTAGGCTTCCAGCTGGCACACTCCTTTTTAACTGGGACAGTGGCAGCATGATTCAATTGCCATAATGATTGTCCAGTGCCACTTTAGGCTCCTCAGGGTGCACCATCTGGCCTCTGGATGTGTCCCATACATAGTGTCGCATGTATGTTATACCCATGTGGTTGTTATGGTAGTCTTAGGGCATCTAAATTGCCATAAGATGCTTATGTTTTGACAACTGCATCAAGCCCTAAGAACCAGCTGGGGAAGCCAGGCATTTTGCCTGTGCATAGCAAACACAGCTGGAATGTGTCACGAACCTCCCTGGCAATATCCTTCCTGAGTTCTGTGTACTAAGCCAGGCTCACTGGTCATGTCTCTGGGGCTTGGCTGACAGCCTCAGCAAAGAGGCAAGAGAATGTTTACAACCATCCTATAAACTCTGCTCATTTGTAAGCAAATTAAATTTCATGTGCCTTGTTGTTACACTACCACTTATTTCAGAATAGAATATGCTGTTTTAGTTGGAAGGGACCTACAACAATATTCTAGTCCAACTGCCTGACCAACTGAGGGCTGAGCAAAAGTTAAATGTGATTAAGGGCATTGCCCAAATCCTCTTAAACACGGACAGGCTTGGGGCTGTGAACACCTCTGTAGGAAGCCTATACCAGTGTTTGACCACCCTCTCAGCAAAGAAATGCTTCCTAATGTCCAGTCTAAACCTCCTCTGGTCCAGCTGCGCCACACGTTCTATCACTGGATACCAGTGAGATCAGCACCACTCTCTCCACGTCCCCTCCTCAGGAAGTTGTAGAGAGCAATGAGGTCACCACTCAGTCTCATTTTCTCCAAATAGACAAGCCCCAGTCCTCAGCTGCTCCTCACAGGAGCTTCATCAGCTTTGTTGCCCTCCTTTGGACACATTTGACTACCTGAACATCCTTCTTCAATTGTTGGATGGGGTTTGCCCTGTTGGCTGCCAGAGCACACACTGCTGGCTCCTATGGAGTTGCTGCCCACCAGCACCCCAGATCCCTTTCCGCAGGGCTGCTCTCCAGCCACTCCTCTCCCAGTCTGTATTTGCGCCCAGCAGTGCTCTGTCCTAAGTGCAGAATCCAGCATTTGGACTTGTTACATTTCATCCCATTAATCATTGCCCAGTGCTCCAATCTATCTAGGTCCCTCTGCAAGGCCTCTGGTCCCTCAAGAGCGTCAACAGCACCTCCCAGTTTGGTATCATCAGGAGACTTGCTAATGGTGCATTTGACGCTTGCATCCAGATCATTGATAAATACATTGAACAGGACTGGCCCTAGAACGGAACCGCAAGGAACATTGCTGGTGACTGCATGCCAGCCAGATACAGCCCCATTCATTACAACCCCCTGAGTTCTGCCCTTCAGCCAGTTAAGAAAGCAAGCTAGTTTCTGGCTTTCCATGGCTTGTATGTACTGCTGATTCTCATTTACTTCCCTCCTTTCTTCTTGTTGGAGTCTCTTCTCCCATGTATACCACACCCAACTACAGTCCCAGAACAAGCTACTGAAAAGGTAGAACTGTCAAATCATTAATTTTTGTATAGAATTTGTACAGTATGAAGTTTTCTCCTTAATCTACTAGAATTCTGTCATGTCATGATGACTGAATTGTACACCTGATATTCACTGTGACATGTACCAATTATTGCTGCCTATTTTTTATGTGGCTTGTTTGGATTTTTTTCAGTTATACAACATAGGAAGCAATCCATTTATTTGTTTATAATATAACATAGCATACCTTCTTTCAGTAACTTTTTATTAATTAGCGAGTTAGTTCTTCAAAACATGTATGAGTGTGCAGTGCTGTTACCTGAAGGGCTCTTCTTGATCAGCTTGTATTTTCGGGTTCTTCTCGATCAGCTTCTCTCTTTCATGTCAGCCAGCATTTCACCTACAATTCCCTGCTTAGATTTCTCTGATTGTTACTAAAGGGCTGCAGGATAAACTGAATACTCAGGTGCTCCACACTTCCCTGCTCCTTGCCAGTCTGGCCCTCCAACGGAGTACCTCTGTCTGTGAGGACAAAAGCAAGACAGGTCCCATTCTTTAGAGACAGGTGAGCAACAGGCTGCTGAGTGAGCTCATGCCTACAGCAAAACCTGTGAGCACTTCACCTAAAGCCCACCAACTGCAATACTTCACAAGCTTCCTACAGAGGTAAGAAAACGCTGCCAGATACACAGAAGAGCATAAAGGGGCATAAACACTAGATGAGACACCAAGAAGGGAATCTGAAAGTGGAAACCTGTGGGATTAGGAAGCATGAAATCAGAGATCTTGCTGGAGCCAGTATTAAAGAGAGGAAGAGAGAGAAAGAAGAATAACAAGAGAAAATAAACACAGAAAAGAGTGGTAACTATTTTAGGCAGCAAGGGACTATCAGACTTCAAAGAGATGAGATTAAGGGTATGGGACAGGAATGGGAAGCACAAGAAAAGGAGTTTGGGATGGAGAGCAGAGGTGAAAAAAAGATAGAAAAGAATGCAGCAGATGATGCAACAGCAGAGATAAAGACATTAACACAACCTGATGAATAAAACAGGATTTAAGTCTGAATCCTTATTTACAGACCCTGTGTAAAGGACTATTCCTCTAGTAGAAAATACCTGTTTTGTCTGATGTAGTAACAAATCATGAACTAAGATGTAACTACCTGAACTGATGACCTCTGTAAAGAACAGTCTTGTTTAAGTGTAATTGAGGTTTATAGCACCAGCACAGCATGATGTTTACTGTTGTCAAGAAAAAATACACACTGAATAGATGATTTTTTTTCTTGCCAGTTTTCCCACACATGGTGAAAAAGCTGAATACAGGCCTGCATGTGACGATTATAATGTTCCTCTGTGTGGCCGTTTGCTTTTCTCTGGTCAGTTTTGGATTCTGCATACTTAACGCAATAAAAGTTCCTTACCGGGCTATTAAAGGTCCAGCAGGAGTATGCCTTTGGAACTTCCTTGCAGGTAAAACCATTTACACATATTTTACACCAGTCCCATGCATACAAAATGTTCAAAGTTCCTTCTCTTGACTTACTAAATATCTCAACTTAAATACTTGTGAATAAAATGAAGTTAGTGGTAAATTCTCATCTATCAAACCAGAACTATCAGGTGGCATCTCAGCTTATTGTGTCTAGTCTCAACTTTTCACAGGAGCTGTGAAAGCCAGCCTATAGGCTCTATATCACTGATAAAATTACTTTATTACAAGCACTGGTATGATGTTTGGCCATACAATAAAGACTAAGCATTTTTAAGGTGTTTAAGCCTAAGTCTGTATAATGCTCACTGTTGTATTTAATAAGCCTTCTGAAGCACAACCAAAAAATGTCTTGTTTTGATAACAATGGTGAATACTTCTTTCATTGTGTTGCAGGTGGATTTATAGCACTTGCAGTCACAAGCTTTATGGCTGCTGTGAAACTTCATCACCTCACAGAAAGAATTGCCAATTTTCGGGAAAATGTCTTTCAATTTGTTATCCTAGAAGAACGGTTTGAAGACTGTTTTTGGCTTTGTGTGGCAAGTGCCACAACACATGCAGTAAATTTGCTGCTAATAGCCATTAGTGGGATTAATTTCCCTAAAATTAAGACTAAAACAGAGGAAGCAAATGTTACAGCAGAAGATATCATGTACTAACAATCTACACAAAATCACTTTGGCCAGTGAACTGTCATGATAGAAGCAGCTTCTTGGCTCTTCAGCTTTTGATTTGGATGGATGATTTTGATATAAACATGAGTAAAGATGTCAGTCTACAATACCAGCAATTAACATATGTGGGAAAGTGGGAAAAAACAATGCTACAAATATCATTATTCTCAAAAGTGACCAATATCTGCAGTGAATAGACACTGTTGGCAGTGTTTAGAAAATTTGTATTTTGAGATAATTTAGAAAACAAAGTTGAAACACGATTTCATCAACACCAAGTGTCTTCTTTGCTTAGAAATAAAATATGTACATCACAAATCTTTGATATCATAAGGTTATTTCAAAACAGAAATAATGGTTTACCCATTACCTTCACAGAATTATCTGGAAAATGTTGAGAGGGCCATATAAGATATGTTTGATGATGTTACACTGCATTGAGAAAGAAAACATAATCTGTGAGTCTAAAGTTAAGGGAAAGCACAGGCTAAGTAAGTGTAGAATGTATTTAAAACAGAAATTATTAAACCCCACAAAGTAAAGAATTGAGAAAAGTAAAGTTTGTGGGATGCTAGTAGACTATGAAAAAAAAAATTATTAGCTGCAATGTGAAGGTTTCATTGCAGTTTCTGGAAGTAAAGGAAACAGAATCTAAGTAATAGTGCTTTTAGATAACCTGGAAAATAATAATGACAGATTAATTGTCTTCAGAACCCTGTCAATTCTTATGTCTATCTGAAATAAAGTAAATCAAGTAAAATCAAGTGATGTATGATGAAACTATTAAAATGAATAAAAATGGTTAAAAGGATGGTGCAATACCCAGTACATGGACAGGCAGCAAACCAGCCCAGCCTGTGAAAGTGCCTCAGATGGTAACTGCACAGAACTGCCCAGAAAACCATCCACAGAGGCCTCTGTGGTACCACCACCTGCACCTCCCAGAAAATTCTGAGTGTCTCTGAAGCAGAAGACCTTGAACTGCAGTATAATTACACAAGTAGAAAATGAAATATTTGCCATTTGTATTTGTTCTATGAACATATAATTTAGAAGTAGATCTTATACAGAAAGAATTATACTGTAACACGTAACTTAGCTTTTACTAAATATAATTCTCTTTAGGAAGGGAAAAGGAAGCAGATTTTTAAATCCTCTATATAGACCAATTGCTTCAGAAATGCTTTTCAGTAGTACTAGTAGGCATGTATCACAGCAGATTTTTCATACTGCTTATGAACTTCTCAGTGCCCCCCAAATTTCACCCAAAAATTGTTATTGAGCAAGAGTGATGGGACTACTTAGGTAAGGAGAAAATTAAAGACTTGTTGGACTGGAATCCTGGATAGATCACAGTAGCCCTGAAAAAACCATTAGAGTACACTGTACAAATAAAGAGGGATAGCTGGGCTGATCAGCTTTTGAATTTCTTGTTTGAATCTATTCAACAATGATGCACACTCTGCAGTATTAGGCCCCAAAGATTTCTCACAGCAGATGTATGAGGTATTATGGTGGGATACTGTAGTTACATGGGTTGAATAATCAAACAACATTATCACCCAATGACTGTTTCGTGAATTGTGAGAAAATAGTATTTTCAGTTCCCTTTAGAGTGAACAGAAGTATTATCATGCATGAATTAAAATGAACAAAACAGATATTAGGCTAAACTAAGTTTTCAGTTGCACAGGTTGTCTCAGTTTAAGCACTGCTAAGACACATCTATTTGACAATGCATTTGCCCTGGGAAATTCTGTCTAGAAGGAAAAGGTTAAATGCAATCACACATAGTTAAGATGTACAATTACACAGCACACCTTAAGGTTAACCACAGGTAAGTCTATCCCTTAGACCATTTCAGCATTCCCTTGCACATCATAAAATAAGTCAAAAAAATGTGGAACTTGATATAAGTGTGATCATTGTAGTTATACTTTACCTTGTGTATCCAATCACATGCATGCTCAACATGTGGAAATGAAGACTTATTTGGGGGTACTTTTTCTTTGGAAGCTTTGAAATCCCAAATGAGAACATTTATGAGCAACATCTATGCAGAACTTTCAAGAGGTTATGGGTCAAATCCTATCTTTCCATAAAATTGAAGACAACTTCATATATCCTGAAAATACCCACTTAATTTGTACATGCAGAGTATATAAAAGCTCCATGCAGGATGCAGAGAAGCTAATGCAGCCATTCTTCAAAGATCTAGGAAATTATTCATTGTATCTAAGAGCCTTTCAAAAATAAATTAAGCTAAAAACTAATTACTACTTTGATTCTTTATTATGATTTAATGTTAAAAATGTAATTTTACAGAATAAATCAAAATGGATTCATTTTCCCTCAGTGATTGTTTCTGAGTGCTGCTGTCCTTAATAAGACGTTATTTCTTTCTGTACCACTTAATGGAAAAAGCGGTGAGGTGGGAACTGCAATATACAGTTACAGAGAACAGGCCCAGCTTTCCTTCATCATGTTCTGCTGATGTAACAGTGTAAGTCCAGTTACAGATGTATGGAAAAACAAACTAATTGTTATACACAGTGTTGTAAGATGTCAGATTATGACACATAAAGAAAGTTACTTACCGTTCATGTTTTATAATTCGGGAGCGGGAGGCGGGGGGCGGGAGGGAGGAGAAAAGGAACAACAAAATAATCTGGGTCACTTGACATTAAAATCCAGTACATGATCAATGCCACTGAAACTCTGGCTCTTCATACTGATGATAATACATGTCAGAAAACTCCAAACAGTTCTTTTCCATACAGCGATTTTGCTAAAGCAGCATAGATCTACTTCTGACATTACACTGATGACCCGGTACTCTGGTGTGAATTTTCCTGATAAAATATAACCACAGTCACTCTCATTGGTCTTTTATTTTCTTTTACCACCTTTTTTTTTTTTATTTTTTTTTAAATTTTTTTTTATTATTATTATTATTTCACTCTGGGATTGTTACTGCTCTTTCTTAGAACCTAATCAAGTCTTCCTAGACAGACATGGTGATATTGTACAAGAAACCCATCATGCTACATGGAAAATAATGTAAATATGTTGTATGTTGCATTTGTATTTGCAATAAATTGTTTATTTTTCCATAAATCATTTACATTTTAATCTTCAAAATGCACATTAAATGTACTGTATACATACCAGGACTGTTTTAAAGTCTGTGCTAAGCCCTCAAGAGAAGTTGTTTCATCCTCAGCAGCACAAACGAGTCCTTTACTGAGAGCACAGAATCATTTGAGTTGGAAGAGACCCTCAGGATCACTGAGTCCAACCATAACCTAACCTAACTCTAGCACTAAACTATGTCCCTAAGAACCTCGTCTAAACACCTTTTAAACACCTCCAGGGATGGTGACTCCGCCACTTCCCTGGGCAGCCTGTTCCAACACCTGGCAACCCTTTCAGTGAAGAATTTTTTCCTAATATCCAATCTAAACCTTCCCTGGTGCAACTTGACACCATTTCCCCATGTCCTATCACTTGCTACTTGGGAGAAGAGACCAACACCCCCCATGCTACAACCTCCTCTCAGGTAGTTGCAGACAGCGATAAGGTCTCCCCTCAGCCTCCTTTTCTCCAGGCCAAACAGCCCCCGTTCTCTCAGCCGCTCCTCATCACACTTGTGCTCCAGGCCCCTCACCAGCTTCGTCGCCTCCTCTGCACTCTCTCTAGTACCTCAGTGTCCTTCTTATGATGAGGGGCCCAAATCTGAACACAGGATTCAGGGTGGGGCCTCACCATTGTCTAGTACAGTAGCACAATCACTTCTCCAGTCCTGCTGGCCACACTATTCCTGATACAAGCCAGGATGCTGTTGGCCTTTTTGGCCACCTGGGCACACTGCTGGCTCCTGTTCAACTGGCTGTCAAACAACACGCCCAGAACCCCTCTGCCAGGCACTTTCCAGCACACCGCGAGAGGGCAAAACTGCTGTGAAACCGCCTCGTCCCCAGTTCCTCGCGATACAAAGTCTCACACACGCGTCAATAACCAAACGGCCCCCCCGGTCCCCAACACAGCGGCTCTGAGCGGACCCCGCGCTCCGCCCCCCCCGCTCCGCGGGCACCGCCCCGCGCGGCGCCGGCTGATGAGGCCACAGCGCGCCGGGGTCAGTGACGGCACACGACGGTTTGCCCGCCTCCCGTCCCGCCTCCACTGCTCCTGCCATGCTGCTGGCCTGGGTGCGGGGGGTGGCTGCGCGCCGCCTCTGCCGGGATGTCCCGCTGGCCTGCAGCTTCTCGGCGCAGCGGCCCTCGCCGCGGGGCTACAG
Source organism: Nesoenas mayeri (assembly GCF_963082525.1). Lineage (NCBI taxonomy): Eukaryota > Metazoa > Chordata > Aves > Columbiformes > Columbidae > Nesoenas > Nesoenas mayeri. The sequence goes on along the minus strand of NC_137540.1, from coordinate 61,036,402 downwards.
CCGCGGGGCGGGCGGGAAGGTGAGGCGGCGGCGCGACGCGGCCGGCGGGGCCGCAGGGAGCCCCAGGGAGCCCCTTCTTCAGGCTCGGCCTCACGGCTGAGCGTGCCCGGCGACAGCCCAGGGGTGCCCGTGTGCCCCCCGGCTCCAGCCTGGCTTCACCTCGCAGCCCTGCGGCCGCGGGGTGGGCGCCGTGCCCGCGGCGGGGCCGCCGGGAGGCTGCGCCCGGGAGACATTCCCTGTCAGGGCACTGCCCGGGTCCGCAGCTCCCTGTGCTCCGCCTGGGCGTACATCTGTACATCTGCATTTGGGGGGCGGGGGGGGAAGAAAAAAGCTCTTTTGTACTTAAAATAATAGATTGACAGGCTTTATCTCTACATATTAGGCAAAATGGTTATAACTTAATGTCTTTTTCACCATTTTAAGTAGTTGTAGTAGTTTATCCTGGTTTACCAAAGTGTTGCTTTGTGCGTCACATTAGATAAATACATAAAGGGAGATGAATGCGTGCAGCAGTAGCTATGGTTTGAGCTTGTTGTCTTTCACATGAGTCTCTACTTTTTGCGGTGTTTACATTAATGCACATCCTTTTTTAGGGCCTTGTTCTGGGAATCTACTCAAGTGAAAAAGATGAAGGTGCTGCCCAGTTCACTAGTGCAGGAGATGCTTTTGATAGACTCGTGTCTGGAAGGCTGAGAGAACTTCTGTCTCTGTAAGTGTTTGATAAGGTTGTGAAATGGATTAAAATACCTACAAACACCAACAAGAATGATCTTTTTATCATTATTAGTATTTGTATCCGTATAACTTCTCAGGCTGCACTTTGGAGGGGAACTCCTGTGGAAGGACTGAGCACTGAGGAAACACGCAAAATGTTCATGGGAACTGCCCTTTTCTGTGAATCAGCTCTGAGCCAGGTGTCCCCATGCAGTGTTGAGGAGCACTGTGTGGCTGTGGAGTGGGTTTAGTACTGTAAGATTTATCACCAATAAGGAATTCTTTATTGAAAGAATCTTTTTGTGTCCTAGATGTGGGCCACCTTTGAAGAAAGGCAAAACACGTGTATTCCATGGTTTGCATCAGGTATGAACTGTGGATTTTCATGTGCGTATTGATTAACGTGAGGTTTGCCCTTGCATCTTTTTGAGCTGAGGTCACTGCTGTGCTTGTATAAATGCTCTTTTCTTTTTCCCCACCCCTCAGCCCTCTCAACAAAAATGTGGTTCTTATTGAAACCTCCCTTTCTGTACTTCCCATGTTTCATGGCCTTTTGCACAATCCTGTACTCCCTCCACTGTGCTGCAAATTGAGAATATGTAAAGAAGTCTGCTCCAGAGGTGGTGTGCTCTGAATGACTGCTTATTGAACGAGCTGAGGCACAGCATTTCTGGATCAGACTTCTACTGTGCCTCTCTGTTCAGGAGTGAGTGCATGAGCGTATACCGATACGTGCAAAGACCTTCCAGACATCGCAGTTCTAACACAAGGTAGTCTCATCATAGGCTTTATTCAGAGGTTTTAAAGTCATGTGCTTGAAGCTTCTGAAAACAAAATGTAGGACTGTTCTTCAAGCAGGACTTTTGTTTGCACAGACATGATATACCGCGAGGGTATGAGATGGGGATTCATCTGCTTGAAGTTAGGCTTTTGATGCCATTTGAGAAGTCCTAATACATCCAATGCACATACAAGGAACACCTCTCCTATGAGCACAGGCTGTGAGAGTTGGGGTTATTCAGCCTGGAGAAGAGAAGGTTCCAGGGAGACCTTATTGTAGCCTTTTGGTACTTAAAAGGGGCCTATAAGAAAGATGGGGACAGACTTTTTAGCAGGGCCCATTGCAAAAGGACAAGAGGTAATGGCTTTAAACTAAAAGAGGGGAGATGCTAATTATAAGGAAAACATTGTTTTATTGCAAGGGTGGTGAAACACTTGGCACAGGTTGCTCAGAGATGTGGTAGATGCCCCCTCCGTGGAGACATTCAAGGCCAGGCTGGATGGTGCTCTGAGCAACCTGATCTAGTTGCAGATGTCCCTGCTCATTGCAGGGCGCGTTGGACTAGATGAGCCAAACTCCTTTATGCTTCTGTGGAGCTGGTACAATAGCTAGAGGTTAGACAGACATGTAACATGGCACTAGGTGTCCCTGTATATGTAACTGAATCTTACATTAGGGCTAGTGAATATTGCCTAACACATATAAATTCCTGTGTGGGGACTCCAGTCGGGTGACACTGGGCTCAGCAGAAGGGTTCTCAGAAGCTTCACGGAACTTGAGTCCACTGAAGTTCCCATTATCCCAGTTCTGCATACAGGATGAAGTGAGTAGCAAATCTCTGCAAGAGAAAACAGTAAAATTTGGCCTTACGCTTCTTCTAAGTAAATAACTAAATAAAGTTAACTTTGATCACTGGTCTGCTGAAAAGATAAAACTAGTTTCAGCATCTTGTGGACTGGAAGGCTTTGTTGTCTAGCAGTTTTAAAGCTGGTTGCTAGAATCTGACAGAGCATCTATTCGTGATGGAAGGGAAAGCCTGACATTAACTTTTTTTCAGAACAGTAGGAAATTTGTTCACATATATAACTTTGAGTTTTATACAAAATTGACTTAAGACTTAAAATGCTCCTTTAATCTTTGTTATTCTCTCTTTTTGCCTTCTGCTTGCAGCTTTCAAGGCAAGCGTTTAGTCTGCTGTGCTACATTGCTTTCCTGAGTTCTGGAGCTGTGTGCCTCCGTGCAGCTTTGGTTTCTTACCTGGCAAATGATGCCAGCTCAACTCCTCAGCTGAGCTAATGACTCAGCCTTTGAAGTGAATTTACTTCCTTGAATGTAGTACTGTGCCAAAAAAGGTTATACTTCTACAGCTCAGTTCTGGCCTTTTTTGCAACTGGAAAGCTGGATCTACTTTCAAAGAACTCTTAGCCTTGCCCTTAGAAGTACCGAGTTTGCTGTGTGTTGAGCATAATGCCCTATCTGCTGCACTGCATATAATTAACTGGACCAGAGAGCAACTGGTTGCATGCCTGTGGCAAATGATTAGGAGTGCAAGATAGCAGCACCGTACTGGCACTCTGAACGTAGAAATGTGCTTAAGGTAGAGGAAGTAATGAATGTATTTTTATGCTGTGCTTGGTTTGATTTGGAAAGTAAGGGCTTCTTTGCAACTGTTTGCTGTGGCTGTAACAATGAGGAAAGTGAATCCATTTTTGTGTTGGCTTCATCTAGGACTTTCCGAGTGTGGTTGTAGTTGGGTTGGGTAAGAAGGATGCTGGAGTAAATGACCACGAAAACTGGAATGAAGACAAAGAAAATATTCGTGCAGCTGTAGCAGGTTAACTATTTTTACATTTTCTTACACATTTTGCTATAAAACTATTGCAATGGTGTGGCATGTTCCACACTTTGGAAGACCAAGTCTAGATATAATTTGGTTTTGAAAAGCAAAACCTACTGTTTGGTTTAGTAAATGCATTTATGTGTCACTAATATTCATGAAGTTTTTCCTTAGCAAGGAAGGAGTTACAGGGCATGCAAATCAATCTATAGACAGGTAACTCCAGTTTTTTGTAGCAAACAATTTTCCTAAACAGTCTGATACTGAGAAGGCAGTTGTTTAATTACTACTGTTTCAAAGCCTGAGAGCATCACTGATTCACTTAATGCTCACACTGTCCTTAAGTAATGCACATATATTTACTTTTGCTACTTAGTTTGTAACTGATATATTTGTCTTATAAACTGGTATCTTTCGCAACATCAGTAGTATGATTCAGTATGTTATCTGTCATAGGCAGAGGAGGCCTCTCTATCTTCATTAAAGATAACTGTGGCATCCAAATGTGTATAAAACAAGAATAAAAAGAGGTTTCACCAGAGTTTCTAATCTGAGACTAGAGGTCAGTCATACATAAATGACAGCTGTACGTCCAAAGTGCTTGTCTGTGTTGTCTCAACAGCTACCAAAACATTGTTAAATTATTTGGGTACAAAGCAGAATTTATGGAATGTATACATTTGTTTGTTTATAAAACTGTGTGTAAACTGATTTGGAAGAAAAGAGCAGCCATATATTCTTAGCAAAAAACTAAATTACAGCAAGTTTCTGATACCTGTAGATAGTCATAATCCATAGCACTCCAGAATGATAGAGCTTTTTCTTTGATACAGAATGAGCTTAAAGGAATCATAATAACTGTGGGCTTTCCTTTATATTCTTGTGAAATGTCATAATCATTACAATTTATCAAGTGATATTCTTAGTAAAAATTTGTCAGTATATGTTTATTAGCATTTTAAATTATTCTACTGCATGATGTTTTTAATTGATTTACCTGTAAACTCTCAGATATTTTGCATTAAAATTATTTTTTCCTTGAAATGATCATCTCGGATATCGGTTTTGCTGTTCTGTGCAATACTTGGCCTACTAGTTCTGTACTGTATTTTTCAGTTGGTTGTAGACAAATCCAAGACCTGGAGATCCCTTGTGTTGAAGTAGACCCCTGTGGAGATGCTCAAGCAGCTGCGGAAGGTGCTGTCCTCGGACTGCATGAATATAATGAGTTGAAGCAAAAAAAGAAACCTGTAATTACTCCTCAGCTTCATGGAAGGTGATGTTAAAAGGAAAGCTTGCCTATTTATATATCTGTTTGTTTATTTATGTATAAAACTGTGCATGCTTGTACACGAGAAAAACATAAAACTGAAAGAATAGGGCTAGCAGCAATATCCCTGTTAACTACTCCTTTGAATTTCCTGAAGTATTTTATGTTTTGAGTATATTTCAGTGTTTGCTCATATGTTTCGTTAGTATGCCGTGTTCTGAGGTTAAGGGTCAATAAGTGCTGCTTCATAGAAAAGAAGGCCCAGGATAAAACTAAAAAATTACTTGAAGCATAGTTGTGACATTAAAAGGTGTTTTTTGGTCTTGCATGCCAAAACTGTGGAGGTATTTCAAACTCCACAAATGGATAAATCCTTTTGAGAATCAGGAGATGCTAACTGACACCAGACCGTGCTGTGATGGATATGTTTTACGTAGTTCATTTGTTACATTTTCGTTCACAGAATATGATGCAAGAAGAGAAGCTTGTGTGCTTCTGGCCTCTAAACAGACATCACTGTCACTTGAGAGCAGAAAGTAATATCAGAGCTCTTGGTTCCAGAACAAAGTTTTATTAATCCCCTTTTACTCTATTAGAAGGGACTTTGGACCTTCCATATAGGACATTCTGTCACACAGAGGAGAGGTATTTTCTTTATGTACTTTGTACAGGAACAAGTCTTTCCTTATGAGGAAATTAGTGAAATAAATAAAAACATCTGAATTTAAGCATGTCTTGATAAGCTACTTGCCACACTCTTCCCATTTGCTAGAACAGTGAATAGTCTGGGAGCTGATTATATTAAATAAAAATTTCCTGAAAACATAGATGGTCCTATGACCACTTATGGCACTGGAAGTAATTTTTGTATATAATAATTTAGGTTGGAAAGGACCTCTGGAAGTCATCTGGTCTCTGTTAAACTTCACGGTGTTCCCTTTGGTGCATTCCTCCAGCTTGTCAAGGTCTCGTCAATGGTGGCCCTGCCCTCCCCATTTCAGCTGCTCCCCACAATGCTTTTGCTGTCCATGATCTTCTGAGGGTACATTTCATAGTCCAAGTTGTTGATAAAGGTATCGGCCTCAGTATCAACCCTTGAGGAACACCACAAGTAACTAACTGCCAGCTAGACCATTCAACTGAGCCCAACAGTTCTTCCAGTTTTTCACCCATTTTATTGTCTACCCTTCCAGTTAATGTTTTTTCAATCTGTCTGCAAGGATTCTGTGTGACAACCTTGCTAAAGGAAAGATAAATGACATCCACTGTGCCAGCCTTCTTGTAATAAAATTCAGTCAAGTTGGTCAGGCATGATTTGCCCCAAATAAATCTATGATGACATTTCCCAGTGACATCTTGTCCAGCTACCTGGAGATGGCTTCCAAGGTGACTTTTAGAGGATTAGTCTAGGCTAACTGTTTTGAAGTTCCCTATATCCTTGCCATTCTTAAAGGTGAGGACTCTCCAGTCATCAGGAACCACATTCAGTTACCATGACGTTTAAAACTGAAAGAAACCAGCCTTGCAATGATACCGGCCACCTTCCTCAGCACCCTCAGATATATCTTGCCTGCTACCAAGGACTTGTATATGTCCAGCTTCTTTAAGCAGCCCTAAGTCTATCTTCCTCTGCCATGGGTAGTACTTTCTTCCCCAAACTCTGATACTAAGCACAAAGAACTGGGGAATCTGGAAGAAAAGCTTAATAATAATTAAGACTGGTGCAAAGGAGGCATTGAGAACTTCAGTATTCCCAGTGTTCCCTAGATTGCCTGCCCTATTTAGCAATGGAACAGCATTATTCCTGTCCTTTCTTTTGCTGATGACGTACCTGCTGAAGTCATCTTGTTGCCTTTTCCACTTCTTGCCAGTTTCATTGTGAGCTGAGATTCAGCTTCTTAATTCCATCCCTTCATATCCAGGCAATGTTTCTATATTCCTCCTGGATTCCTTCTTTACCATGTTGCTCTTTTAAGAGGCAAAATCCAGCTTAATGCCCTGCTTTGTGATATCTTTTAAGGCAAATAAGTCTTTTCATTCCGTCTCAGTAAAATGAAAGGTTTTATACTGGTAGTGCTGCAAAGTAACCAGAGAGACGCCCCCATTTCCTATGCAGGCAGCTCTTCAAACATTTACTCTGTTGTTCATTAGTGAAATGCCTTGAGTGCACTGTGAAATGAGGTCCAGATTCTACTCTTACCGCATAATCTTATTTCAGTAAAGTGAGAAACAGAATTGGAGCCTTTATATGGTAAATAAAAACTTTCGGGGCTGTTATAATTAATGAGATTACAAATTTGGGAAGGGATATCAAACCTTATGATTAAGGATTTAAGCCAGTCTCTGACTAGTAAGGATTAGGACAAGACCTAATGCATTAGACAGATAATTTTATATCTCTCTGCTCTAGGATTCATCTAGCTTTCTGTGCAACATTCGGTGCTGACCAGTACCAGCGATGAGCTACTGGACTAGATGAACTTTGGATGTCATCCTAAATTCCTTGTAATAAGATTACTGTGGCATTCTTAATGGCCCCAAATTAATGATACTGCATTTTCAAACAGGAGAGAACAGATAGGTGCTGACAACCTATTTCCTTTGCAAATATTTATGATCCTGATTATTGTGTGGTGTTGTTTAGTGCTGAAAGAGAAGCCTGGCAAAAAGGTGTTACCTACGCTGAGGGTCAGAACCTCGCTCGGTACCTTATGGAGGCTCCAGCTAATTATATAACTCCAATCAAATTTGCTGAACATATCGAACAGAAGCTCAGGAATTTCAGCACTGTGAAGGTCCATATAAGGTAAATTCCCTTGAATCAATCAAATAAGCAATGTGCTCTCCTTTTCATTCTGCCACTTCAAATGACAAAAGCAGGGGAAGCGTTTGACAAAAGGGTGTGGGAAGTGCCCAGACTGCAAGCTACTCTCTGTATTAGAAGGTGAGCTTCTAGTTAGCAGAGTAAGCAAGATACTATTAGTCATGCAGTCAATTAGTGCTTCATTGACATGTGCTGTCAAAGAGGAAGCCTGGTGAAGACTCAGTGAATGGAGGGCAAATATGAAGAACCTTTTTTCTAATACTTTTTGGTTTTTTCCCGAGTGGATTAATTTATATATACCTTTGGTTTTTTGTTCAGATGTAGTAATTAAACATCCTGTATTTATTGCTGGGGCTTTTTTAAAACTCTTTAAAATGTTGAAATGGAGTTGTAAAAGCCCTTGCAGTTGAATTTGCAGAGCTAAAGCTTCTTGCCTCAGCTTTTCTAGTTACTGCACTTCAGTGGAAACGGGCTAACCAGTTGTGTAAGTGTTGGAAGCTGTTTTCTTGAAAAGCAAAAATTGAGGGAGATCATGTTTGCCTTTGGTTAACCATCTTGATAGCAGAAAGCTAAACTGTAACCTGCCACAGTGTTGTTATTCCATGTGCCTTCAGAGACTACAGCCTGATGAGCAAGTGAAGGTTTAATGCTTCTGATGTAGAAAGGATAGACTGATTGTTGTTTGTTTTGTTGCTGTTGTTTAAACAAGACAACACAAAAAACAAGCAGCAGTTTTGAAGCATTATTTTTCTGTTTCTCAAAAAAAAGTAATAGTGGCTGGATCTAGATGACGATTTCCAAAATAACTAACTAATATGGAATTAATAGTTTGTGTACAAACATTCAAGAATTGTGATCTAGAAACAAACAAAATCACCCTAGTCAAAGTGTCCAATTACCAAAATAAAAAGTTATTTCTATTACAGACCGGAGTCTTGGATAGCGACCCAACAGATGGGAGCATTCCTGAGTGTAGCGAAGGGTTCGGCTGAACCTCCCGTCTTTTTGGAGATTAACTATTCAGGTGGTGCTAATACAAATGACTCCCCACTGGTATTTGTAGGAAAAGGAGTGACATTTGACAGGTATGTATGCTAATATTTTAATGACTAAGGGGGAAAATGCCTATCTGCTATGCATGTGCAATGGGAAGATGCTTTTTCTTTGCTCAGCAAAGACAAGCTTGAGTGGTTGGACAAAGTAGGAATTGATAAGCACTTGTCTTGTAAGGGGAAAATGGAAATTTGGGGCGAGGGGAAGAAAACAAGGAACTAGCTTTTTTTTTCTGGTTTTGGCCTGGATGAAGAATTGACACGTTTGGAATTGCAGTCTGTCACAGCATATCTAGATCATGCTTAAAGAGAAAACAGTTCATTCTTTGCAGTAGTTCCTTATAACTGCTTTTCATAGCACGTAACTACTGAAGAATTTATCAGTCTTTTCCTCTTCCATATGCTGATTTTACCAGGTGTACTATCTTGTTCTTGTTTTGTGCTCTTTTGCCATTACGAAGACCATTGAGTTAGTCTGCTTCAGGTTGCCTGGATTTTTATGGCATCCTAATTATGATGAAATAATTTTATATTTTATTTGAAATGAAAACACAGATATCTTGCTTTCAGTATGCTTGTTAGGCTGTTGCAGGAATATTTGAAAACACATTTACTGATACTTGGTGCTGAAGCATTCTGATGGAGAGAACATTTTCAGTGTATTCGACTTTGAGCTCCTACATGTTGGGTGATATTTGTTCTGTTTATTCCAGTGGGGGCATTTCACTGAAGCCATCGTCTGGTATGGATGCGATGAGAGCAGATATGGGAGGGGCAGCAACTGTCTGTTCAGCCATTGTGACAGCAGCAGCTTTAAATCTACCTCTTAACATAATTGGTAAGTCTGTTTGTATAAGAATACAAAAATCCGTACAAGGTTTCTTTCTGACAGAGTTGTTTTCTAGTATCAGCACTGGTAATGGCCTTACAGAAATGCCATGGACTCTTGCAGACTTATGTGTCTCAAGTTCTCTTCCATTTTTACTTGCTTATCAAAAATTGCTAGCTTTGCTTGAACAAAATATTTCAATACTGAATTAAAATTTTGAGGGCATGATTTTTAGATCTCAGGTCAGAAGTGATTGTTAGTAAAGTTATTTTCAACATATTTTTCAGAAGTTCTGATCCTTCATTACAAGAAGGAATGTGTTTATCTGTAAAAGCAAGTAAAAATGAAAAGGAGTTAGCTGAGCTACCTCCAGGAGTGTTTGCCACAGCTGGACAGGCAGAGGGATCAGCTTTTGTTTCCTTCGCTGAATATCTCAGAAAACACCTAAAATAAACAAAAAACCACCCCAATCTGCTGATACTATTTTTAAGTACGAACAATGCTTATATTTTTTTCTGCAAAAATGTTGCACAGCTAAAATTTAAATGAGCTGATTCAGGAACTGTGGCAAAATGAGTTGCTGATGACATGTAATCCATTCTAGGATCAGTTTTATGTTTGAGAACCTTGACTTTCAGGAATCTAATATTTTAGACACTTTTATGCTTCAACCAGTAGAGGGCAGCGAAACCCACATCCTCACCACATTCCTTGCTTCAAAGTGCAATGGGAGGGACTCACCAGTGGCGCAAAGTCCCTGTAGTTAATTCGGCTGAAAAGTGGTGGTCCAGAGTTCACTTATTCCTTGTGCCAGGAGCAGTTTTTCCCTAGGAATAGTGGAGTGCCTTTCATCCCATTATCGCATTTATAGTTGGAGTTTTGATGCTGAACTGATCTCTATTTGCCCTTCTTGTGGCTGGAGGTCTGTGGTGAGTCCTTGGACCCCTCTTGACATTACACAATGTTTATTTGCAATTAGCAGAGCTTGGCTGGCTCAGAGTGTTAATTTGAGAAGCTTTTAATTTCAGATAGAAATAAATCCCTTTACATGTGACTAATTATTCATATATGGAAGACATAAGATTATATTTATTGCTCCTCTGATCCTGTCTGGGCATAAAGCAGGAATAAGTCCCAGTGGTAAAATGGTGTAGGTGAGAGAAGGTGGTGGTGGTAAAACATGCAGAGAAATTTCCCCAGGAAAATTTGATTTTGAACATAAATTCAAGATGAGACTAGTACTGTTTTCTTAAGAAGGTGCTTGGGTTTTTTCTAATTGTTTTGCCTGCATCTTTTCTGAGAAAAAAACTAGTAATGCACTTTTCTTTTTCTCTCTGAGGTTTGGCTCCCCTCTGTGAAAATATGCCCAGTGGGAAAGCAAACAAGCCTGGGGATGTAGTTAGAGCCAAGAATGGAAAAACAATACAGGTTGGCATGTGGAACTTGGATTTTGAGTACATTCCGTGAACTGGTTTAATCAATCAAGTTATATGACCGCAGTCAGAGTGTGTGTATAATTTTAAATTTAAAACAAAAAAAAAAGGCCTTTACAAAGATAGGCAATGTAAATGTATTGTTTTTAAAAATTTTAAGCAGCATGTTGTTAATTAGAATTTGCCATCATAGGGTTCTTTCAAATATAAATATAGATTGAAGGGATTAGACATGTTTTATAAATTGCTAGCAAAACTGAGAAGTATGGTCATTTACTGAACTAATAGAAATTCTTGGGTTTAGCACAGTGCTCATAAATATAGGTTCTCAGTCAGGACGAATAACATATGAGTTGCTTCCAGCAGACCCTTCAGGACACTTCCAGGCTCTCTAGAGTAACACATGAGAGTACGAGCTTCCTGCTGACATAACCAAGATCTTTACCCTGCCAAGCTGCTCTGAGCAATCAGAACTGAGTCATAGGGGCTGCCAGTTCAAAGGAGCTTGCCAAACATGTATCCAAAATACATATTTCCTATTAAATCCAAACTGTTCCATACTCATCTAATAGATTAAATGGTACTTAGAGTCATTGTGCTGTAGACCAGCAATTTCATGCAGAAGTAGATGGCTTAATCGATATTTATTTCTGTCTGCATTTCTGTTATTCTTCTGCCTTTCACTTGCTGAGTCTTCCAGGTCCTTGAGGTTCTCCTCCCAAAACTGAGTCGCCTTCTGCTTTGAGGGAACAGACTGGGCACATATTCCCCCACCAAGAAGTTTGCAAGAAAGTGCTAATAGCTCAGAGCACATCATTCAGTTAATCATGCAGAATTTATCATTAATTTTCCTTGAAAGGGGAAGGGACCAAAAGGGCTATTAATTTCTGTTAGAGGAAAATTTTCAAGATCCAAAGAGAAAGCAGTATAACCAGGAACTGTTTCTTGGCATGCACCTGTGCTTCTTTGTGGTGCTCTCTCCTCCATGGCAGTTTCCATGGGCCAGATCGCTGTGCTTGCTCAGAAACAGCCTCTGGGATTCCTGGGCTTTGCTGGGGGTGCTCACCAGTCCCCTGCGCTCCACTGGCCACCTCTCCAGCCTCCAGGCTCTCCAGAGGAGCCAGCGGCACAGAGGCCCAGCATGCACAAGAGTTCACTTCAGTTCAGCTACAGACATCCTTTCATTTCATGAATGTAACTGTATATCAATACTATCTTTTTTTGAGTAAATTTGGATTACCTGAAGTTCCTAGGGCCTGTGACAGTGCATTCACAATCTGACAGCTAAGATAATATGTAGGAAATAAGTCTGTGAAAGGGATATTCTCAGTAGTTAATCTGTTTTTACTAATTTTGCACCTGAAGGTAGATAACACAGATGCAGAAGGAAGACTGCTGTTAGCTGATGCTCTCTGTTATGCCCACAATTTTAATCCAAGGGCTATTGTGAATGCTGCAACATTAACAGGTAAGCAATCTCCCTTCCCAGCTCATTTTACAAGTCAGTTCTTTGTTGCTCTCATTAATTGGGCTGCGGATTAGTTGCACTGTGTATATCAAGCCAAACTGAATTCTAAAGCAGCTGAGATGATTTTAGATATTGTAGGACAAGAGCTAGCACAGTTTATGCTGTAACAACTTGTATAGCCACCGTATCTCTAGGGCTGGGGAGGGTGTTGGGATGCAGGATGCATGCTCAGCCGTGGAGATGGAGCTGAGCCGGCCCAGTTGAGCTGGAACTAAGGGTGGGAAAATCTACACAGACTTGGATGTTTCTGCACAATGTTTCCTGGCATCTCCATTTCTGAGCTAAGCGCTCCCTGCTCTCAGGGCTGTGTGATGCAGAGATACTGGTGTGGCTGTGGAAGAATCTCGCCAGGTGTGTATGGCACCAGCCATGCTGGAGCCAAAATGTCTTCTTTGTGAACGGCTTCCTGAGTGCCCAAGCTCTGGCCGAGCCAGCACCAGTTCTTCCAGTACGTGAAGTAGCTTAGGTCTGTGATTCTAGATAACAGGAGAGTCATTATCATCTTCCCAATAATTCATTTGACTGAAGTATCTCCTATGTGCAGTTTGCATACTTTCAAGCATAATAAAATGTGCTTTAATTGTTTAATCTCTACAGTTGTATATGAATGAGGTTATAATTTTAAATTTAAAACCAGCATTGTGTCTGTATCTCATGAACTGCAGTAACAAGCTGTCATGGGTGAAGTGGCTGTAGCTGACATGAGCAAAACACAGAATAATAGTTCTGTCAGGAGTCCACTGTGTAGCTTAACGAATATGCTAAGCAAAATAATTACATTTCCAAATATTCTCTACTAGTGCTTTAAATTATGTTCCATCATTTTTTGTCAGTTTAAATGCTGTGGAACATTTCAATAGGCAGAAGGGAAGCTGATTGTATGATCATTGTCTTGTATAAAGCATTCCCATATAAAGGGCATGATAGAAGGAGTTTACTCCCACTATACAGGGTGTTCCAAGAAGATGGATCCAATTTCAAAGCAGTATATGTATTTCACAATGGCAACATGTTACAGTTACACACAAATTTACAAATGGTTTAATGAGTTATCAAGTTTTAGTAACATTTTTTTATAAATGCTCTATATTCACTCCACCTGCTGTATGGACAACATTGAGACAACATTTTGAGTTGGGTCCATCTTTTTGAAACGCCTTGTAGATTATTCTGTGTTTGGGATCCTTGGGCACCAAGCAGGAAGGAGGAAAGCTCCTGTAAAAATGTCTTTGACATATCATTTTGTTAAACTACTTTTTTAAAAAAGAATCTCGCTGAGAATAGCGCTTTGGCATTAAAGAAGCAGTTTTGTGGCATCAAATAAATAAGTATGTATGAAATCCCTCTGGTTTAGGCATGGCTTAGTATTTTGATAAGGATTATTTCACTACAAGTTAATTCACATATGCTGTGCAAAAAGTCTATGCAAGTGAAATTCCCAAAAGGGAAAGTATCATCTCAGAAATTGTAGAAGTCTATAAATTGGAAAAAGTCCACTCATGTTTTCTATAAGTAAACAATAGATTTTAGATTTTTTAATTTTTCTTTTGATAAGACACTTATTGCTGAATACATTACATTAGAAATATTGCTAAGAAACATCATGCTGAAAACCCAAAATATAGTTTCATGAGATACAGAGTATAGTTGTTATGAATTATTGTCCTATTAGATTATATAAATGTTTTCATAAGTTGAAACTTTTACAAATGTAAGTGCACTAAAATATTTACGTTTTGCAGACTTTAGAAATTACTGATAATGGGAATTAAAGAAGGAAAGTTCTGTGAGGATTCAGGATGCAGAGGAACAGCTCGGGTCCCCCTTTGCCGTTGTTGTATAACCCTGTGTTTCTGTAGGTGCCATGGATGTGGCATTGGGCTCCGCTGCGACTGGAGTGTTCACAAACTCCTCTTGGCTTTGGAGTCACCTTTATGAGGTAGAACATCTGCCTTATCATTGAATCAATCATTCAGTAATAGCTGTTCTTATTGAAAAGTTAATGCATTACAGGAAGTCTTTATGCCAATCTAAAAGGTATATTATTACATTTTGAAACCTTGTAGGAATGGCTTTAGTCCTCTACTTGAAATTAAATGATTTTGACTATTAATGACTAGCTCTTTAATGAGGTTTAATATACAGCAAACAGCATGCACGTCATCTTAGGGATCTGCATCTTCTGAGGACTTAGTGCATATGCATAAGCTCTGGACTACTGACAGTAATTAATTCATGTTAAAGAGATAATTGAACTTGCTTAAAAACATTAAGAAATTCAGAGACCTTGTGAGTGTCTGAAGTGTGATGGTTAAAGGAGGTCTCTGAATGGAAGGATTTGTGGTGTTAGGAAAAATTGGGGAGCAAAAAAAAACCCCTTTTGACTAACACTAAAGTACCTAAAAAGCAGGATTCACTATTTTGTTTTGCGGTGTATTTCCAAATACCTGATACACTGAGCTGAAGATTTTTTTTTAGATTGAGCAAAGCTAAGCAAAAATAAGCATGCATGATACTAGGGCTTATAAATGCAGTTTAAAAAGAAAAATGACTGTTTCTTTTGCAGGCCAGCATTGTGACAGGAGACAGAGTTTGGCGAATGCCTCTTTTTGAACATTACACAAAACAAGTAACAGACTGTCCACTTGCAGATCTGAGCAACATTGGCAAGTACAGCAGGTAAGATGCACCAATACCCTTCATGTGGCCCTTTCTGACAGTGTATTTGCTTAATGTTTGCGCTGTTGGTGTTGCTTTAGAAACAGTACAACTTTTCTGCTTCCCGCAGAGCTGGAGGAGCGTGCACAGCTGCTGCATTCCTGAAGGAGTTTGTGACTGCCCCGCACTGGGCTCATTTGGATATAGCCGGTGTGATGTCGAATAAAGATGAGGTGCCGTATCTTCGCAAAGGCATGGCAGGGCGGCCTACAAGAACACTAGTAGAGTTTGCGGCTCGGTTAAGTCAAGACAGTCGTAATACCAAATAAAATACTTAATCTAAAATCATGCACTCTGCCTTAAGAAAAGCGTTCGTATATGAATGTCCCCAGTGGATCTTCACTATGGCAATGAACTACAGATGCATTTTATAAATAATTACTTGGGTAAGAATATCTCACTTTTGAGACTTGTCATCCCAGATTATACAGTTTGAAATAATATTCCCTTTGACCTATTGATATATTTGTACCAAAACATGATGATGGAAAGCATCTCATTGCAATAATTCCGCTTACTTTATATATAAAAACAATAAATCTCTTCTTTGTGCCTGTGTTTTGATTGGAAAAGAATTAGCAATAGATGGAGGTCATGGCTGTGCCTCTGTTTTGGGTGACTTGTAGGTGGTGTGAAAGGCAACTGCGAAGTTGTTTATAAAAACGATACTCTGACTTTTTTCCTTAGAAAAAGGAAAACTGCTGTTGTTGTGTATTGAGGTAGAAATGAAGCACTGTCAGTGGTGAGGCTGTTGCAGTTGGTATGATTAACATGGCTTCAGCACTAAATCATGTACTGAACAACTGCAGACAAGAACGTATGTTGTAACTGTTCTACAAAAACCAGTGCCTGTAGGTTAGTGCTTGGTGGGTTGTTCTGGGGCAGCCTGCCCTTTCTGTCACCCTGCTCTCCTCCCTTTGCTGCTGTGAGCCTGTCGGGCTCCAAGCCGGGACACCAGCCCCCGTTCAAACGTCAAACAGGCCCAAGGTGGGGCCAAGTTTTCTTGAGGCCCAGGGGGCGGTTTTTTCCTGTTGATCGCCGGTGCGTAACCAGCGGCTCTGACCTGGTGCTTCCCCGTGCTGGGAGGCGCGGGAGGGCGCCGGCCGGCGGGGGTCCCGCTGGGAAGGATGGTTTTGCTTTCTCTGCTTCGCCTCGTCGCCGTTTGACTCGGGGGGCGACAGCCGGCGGCGCGGGCTGCCCTGCGTGGGACGGGCCCGGCGCTGCCGGCCGCGCTGCGCAGGTCGGGCGGCTGCGGCTGCGGCTGCGGCGCCGAGGGGCGGGGCGGGACGGGGCGGGGCAGTGCGTGGGCCCGCCCGCGGCTGCCGCTTCTGGCCGCATGCGCGGCCATGGCGGGGGCGCTGAGCGGAATGTTCGGCAGCCAGCCGCCCGGGCCGCCGCCGCCGGGGCCTCCTGGCGGGCCCGGCCCGGCCGGCCTTATCCCGCCTCCGACGGGGCCGCGCAATCCCAACAACACGCTGGTGGACGAGCTGGAGGCGTCCTTCGAGGTGCGTGGGCGGGGTGGGGGAGGGCGCCGCCCCCGCTTGGGCCGCTCACCTCCGCACTTCTCTGTCCCGCAGGCCTGCTTCGCCTCGCTGGTGAGCCAGGACTACGTGAACGGCACGGACCAGGAGGAGATCCGCACCGGTGAGGCCCGGGCCGGGCTGGGCTGACCCGCGGCGGCTCTCGGGCGCTGCTGAGGTGCTGCGGGTGGTTCGCAGGGGCCCCGGATACACCCGGCTTTATTCTGCAGGCCCGAAGTGCTGGGGGGCACGGCCGGCGTTGCAAATCTATGGCTGACTTGTAAAACGTTGTGAAGTCGTGCAGGTGCATTTGGACTTTGCCGGGGGTCTTGGCATTTGCTGCCAAGAGGTTTAAAAACTATTTAACGGTTTTGGAAAGGCGACTTGGGTGTAAGTCGGGGCTGTTGGCTCCTTCCCAGGTGGGACGCTGTTGACAGCAGTGGGAGGCTCACGGGGAAAGAAACCCACCCGGGAATGGTCGGGGTTTGTGGAAAGGCCCAGGTGCCAGCTGGCTTCCGGGGTCTGGGGGGGTTGTATTCATGTGCAGTGACATACACGGTTCAAAAACTAAAAAGCTAATGCGATGCGTTGTGAAGCTGTGTGAAACAACAATAACGGGCTGGAAAGCAAAGCCTAGATTGCTCACTAGCCATGCTTTCGGACTTGAGTGACAGGCACCTCTGGGAGAAGTGTGATTAATACTGAACTGCTATAAACAGGAAGTTAAAAAATGGCCCTGGACAGAAATGTACTTTTCCCTGAAAAATACTCAAAGCCTGACTCTCAAGCTCAGTGTTGAAACAGCAGAAGTGCTCTTGAAAACTTCTTTCTGGATATTGGGTTATAGTCATGTGCTGGAAAGGGACAGCAGTAGGGCATAATATACAAAGGCAAAGCATTCTCCTAAATATGCCCATATTTTAGAAGCTTAAGTAAAGCTTGTTGCTTGGGCATGCAGTGAGATGTTTTCTTTATTCAGTCAAGTTCCACAGATTATTTTATCACTCCTTGTCATTGCCAAAAATGTAATAAAAGTTGTGAAAAAAGACTTGTTGTCCCGCACCTTTAAAAGAAGTTCTGAAAGTTTGCAAAGCCATGTTTTATAGAGAGTCTTAATGCACATCCTGGTTTTATAAATATGTCATTTTAGTAAATGTGAAGATTTTCTTTCTAGAAAGTACCATGAAAAGTATTTTTAAGAGCATGTAGAAAACTACCAGTATCAGTCTGATAACTTCTTTTTTTGGAATCTGTTCTTGCTGTTTTGTTGTTCTGTGTTTAGGTGTTGATCAGTGCATCCAGAAGTTTCTGGATGTTGCGAGACAAACTGAATGCTTTTTTCTTCAAAAAAGACTGCAGTTATCAGTCCAGAAACCAGAGCAAGTAATTAAAGAGGTATGTTTAATTAATTTACCTGTATTGTGCCAGATGAGATGAGCTCTGTACCAGTACAGTTAATCACCTCATTGGCATTAATTTTGGGTTTCTCAACATGGTGCTGTATCTTAAGTTGGTAGAACGTGACTGTTGACAGAACAGTTCTCACCATGAAGCTGGAGAGGCTGGATGCTGCTGCTCTGTGCAGTGTTGGAACACAGATGATGGTTTCATTGGAAGAAACAAAGCAGTTAGTCAGATTTTGCTGGGAGTAATGATCTCTGAAATGCGTGACTGAGAGGAACAGAACTGGTGCATGCACAGTGCTTTCCCTCTGTTTCATTAGACACATTTCCATTATTAGAATCCATATAGGATCAGCTTGAAAACTCAAGCTAAAAGTATTACATGTTCTGTATGTGAGGTGGTTATTCTTATGAATACTGTCTGTTTACTAATACACATCTTTTCATCCTTAGGATGTTTCAGAATTAAGAAATGAATTGCAGAGAAAAGAAGCATTAATTCAGAAGCATTTGGCTAAACTGCGACACTGGCAACAGGTCCTGGAAGATATCAGTGTACAGCACAAAAAGCCTGCAGAAATGCCTCAAGGTCCATTAGTTTATCTAGAACAAGCATCTGCCACTATTCCTGCTCCAATGAAGCAAACATGATCTTTGATTTTACATATCTGAATATTTTCAGCAATGCAAAGCAGTGTTCTTTTTACTTTGTATGCTTTTTGTATAATGTAATTTGTACTGCAAATATAGTTAAGACAAATAAGTGAAATAAATTATCTTTCTTTTTTTTTTTTCCCCAAAAAGTATGAATTTGTTTTGTATTTCAATGGAAAAGACACAGAGTTGCTATTCAGGATGTTTTCTGGTAGAAGTGTGTTTCTTAGAATGCATCCTGTTCCTTCTAGGAAGAGTAGCCCTAGCTTTCCCCTAACTGTATCTTTGCTGTATGAGGAAAATACTTGCAAAGATATTTTTTATTTTAAAGTGAACTGATCATCTCCACTGGATTTTTGCTCACCTCATGCAGCGGTCTCGGGAGATACAAATTTGGTTCTTATAGGATAAAATGAAACTGCAAAATACGTACCCTGGCTGGGGGGGCGGTATGTAATGCAGGCCTAGTGTTACTGGTATTCTATCTGTCAGGCTAGTGTAGAGAAGGTCCAAAATACCTGCCTCCAAAATAAAGACCATTCCTCGTGGATGCTGGGTTATCAGCACTGTCTAGTCTACAGAATTAGCTTCTACTGGGGTGCACTATCTAGTAATCTAAATGTAACCAAAAAAAGGTTTTGGAGGTAGCAATAGGAAAGGTGTCCTGTCTCTGTTACTAGGCAATAAGCTTAATTTGTCCACATAGCCAGGAAAGTTACTTTCTAGGGACACCATTCTGGGGACAGAGTTAATTAATGAGAATATTGAAACCCTGAAAATTAGAATAAGTAGTTGTGTATTGAACTTCCTAATGCACTTTAAAAGTTTTTGGGGCAGAGTGGATGAAAATTTTTACTGAAAAATGTAGCCCTATATATTTACGATCTTCTCGCAGATACCAAGGCACTGCTCAGTGTTACTTACTGTACACCCTTCTTGACTGTATTTATAAAAACTGTCTTCCTACCAAATCTGATGCCAAAGTCTCCTTCCAAACCAAGCAGTTCATCTTGTAAAATGTACTAAATGACTGGAAGTATTGGCCTGTAGAAGCATTCTGCCCCTATTGCCACCTTTTTGCCACAGGTGAGGTGCAGTGGGGGTTCTGCAGTAAGTGTTTGCCTCTGTTAGTACAGTTCTTGCTGGCTGTTTTACAGAAGGGAAGGTTAGGCTGGAGGTACGTCTCTTTGCACATATAGAATGTGTTACGTAGCTGGGCCTGGCTGGTTGCCATTAAATGGGGATTCAATCGTACAGCAGTTGAAGATGAGAACGATCTTGAACACTAGGCTGCTTTCACATTTATTGATTAATTACCTGAGGGTTAATTTCTTGAGCATTTTTCTTCCCAGTAATGAGTTAGCTACCGCAATCTGATAAATGTAGTCATTCGCTCACTTTGCATTTTGGGGGCCATAAGAACACAATGTACATGTACAGAGTTCCTGTAAATCTGGAACTTGGTGTATCAGTCTGACTCACTCTTTAGCATAACATAGCACAATTTTGCAAAACATGGAAAAGGATGAATTACAAGCAAGTTTTAATGTTCTTTCTTACATATTACCCTAATTTATCAGGCTGATTGTTACATATATTGAAGTGCAACAGGAATATTATATTGCAATGCTGACTATACAAAACAGTTTATTAAGCAAACCAGAAAGTATTTTTAAACCAGCCTGCTATAAACATGCTATTCTTGGAGGCATACCCATGCTGAACAGCTTAAAATGAGTTTAACAAAAAGCTACTATTAAAAATTTTCAAAATTAAATTACTATATGCAGAAATCATTAAAACAGCTAATGAAACAAATGTATAAACCTACAGAAATCACCTAAATAAGATCTTTTTTCAGCTGGAGCCAGCTTGACAGGATGTATCTGAGACCAAATTGCATATTTAATGTAATTGTGGAGTGGTACAGTCTCTTGATGAAAAAGTCTCTTCGCATAACAGTATCCAGAATTTTGCTTTTTCTTAATTTTTTTATATGGGTTGTTAAAAATAATGCATTTTTTTCCTCAAATCCATGCCTATAATGCCATAGTAATTAGATGTAAGAGAGTACCATTGTTCCTCATTATTTACATGGAAGTTTCTTTTTTTTTGTTTAAATCATATATTGGATTATCTTTCCTTAAAAGAAAACAGGATCAGCTTTTCTAGTAATTGTGAGAAGTATGGAAATAGTTTGCTTTAAAACGAAAAATATTTAGTAAACCATTCTTGATGCTGAGGGTCTTGGTTTTGGTCATCTTTAGTTTGTGGTGGGTCATTGCCATGTGTCCTGTGCAAACAAATAAGCATCAGCATCATTACTTGCAATTTTATCGATATTTAATACTTTTTTCCTGGAAAAACACATGAATCTATGAATGGATCTGTGCTTACATGAAGTGAGTAAGGCCAGAAAGTGCCAGCTACAGTTTCTAGTGAGATCTGTGCTAGCCAGATAACTGGGCTTACGGCACTGGTAGTAACACGAAGGGAAGCATGCAGGAGAACTGAACAGCTGTAGAGAAATGTTTGAACATAGTTCTTCACTCGACATCTCAAAAAATAAATTAAAAAAAAGGATGCTTCGAGAATATGAAGTCTTGAAAAGCAGCAAATGGCAGCTGCAATTCACTCTTAAAAATATGAAATACAATTTATGCATTAAAAATGCTGAGTAAAAGTTTTATTTGGAAATGAAAGATTTAGCTGAGTAGTAACTGGCTTTTACAATCAATCCTATTACATAGTCCCTAATTTTTCAGCACTTGGGATGCTTTTGTAATATTTATATTAATTTTGGTTAGTTTATAATAGCAAATATGACTTCACTTAGAATTGATTGATTTAAAAGAGTAAGTAGCAGCCAAGCTGCCCTCAGTCTGCCTGTACGTTTCCCTTTAAAAAGAGAAATCTGCTTTGCCCTGGCAATCATCTGGCATGACACAGAATGCTTTTGTCTTTGAGATGTAGGAAACTGCCAAACTGGACGCAAGCCCATGTCCCACGTTACTGTCTTTGGCAGCAGTCAGCACCATCTGCCTTCGAGGAAAGAACTCTAGCACACAATTTCCAAGATAACTAATCTCCAGCAGGAGATAGGTAAGAAGGCTGGCTTTTGTCCTGAAGAATAGTGGTAGGATTGGGTGTGGGTTTTTTTAAATATTTATCATTATAACTGTATAATGTTAACTACATAAATTTTAAACTATTTGTTGAAGAGATAGTTCAGTCATTTATAAAACTAAATATTGTTTAAATAACTCATAAATTTGAAAAAAAATCAAGCTTTTCAGAGAAAAAAACATCAAACTAAGAAGTTTTTAGTTAAGTATTTACTAATAAATAATTTTTTAAGTCTCTCAACCCTTTTCCAAATTGTTAGCCTAGATACATTCAAATATGTCCTAAACCAAAATATGCTATCTACATCTACCAGGTGCAAAGTGAGGAAACAAAGTAAGAAGGAAAACACATGCCTGAAGTTTTAAACAGCCATATTCACTATCAACTACATTCTTAGTTAAATACTTGCAACTCCTCTAATTTTTTTATACCAGGAGATGTTGCAATCACAAGCTCAGCTGGGCTCACAGCCTACTTCAGCAGTAAAGTTCTGGGCCTATCTGCAGAGAACTGAACACATGGAGTTCACTGTACAACAGGAACCTTATGTCATTGATTATTTCCAAATGCCTAAGGTGTTTAAATGCCTGCGAGATTCTGAACAATCCATTTATCATCTTACAAGTCACTGCAAAATGGACAAATACCTTGTGGCAGCATTGGTGTGTGAGGACTGTGCTGATGGAGAGCCCACCGTGAGGCAGCCAGGACTCCGGTCTAAGCTGGTAGATTTTGTTATTTGAGGAGCACTTCTTCTTGATCGCAAGTCACAGCTCAAAAAGCTCTTCGCGTAGGAAGCTAAATTCGGGACACTGACAACACGACTGGGCGCCTCAACCGTCTTCTTCTTCTGCTTTTTATTGTAACAGAAAACTTCATTACACGCACATTTTGCACTTGATACTATAAAACCTCAACAACACCTCATTCCTAGGTATCTTATGAGGAGCACCCAAAGATGAAGATTGCCATCTTTTCCTATAGGCATTTAAAGTAAATTCTGAGGGTATGCTGTGAGGATTCATGGATTAGATAGCCCGATTAAAACAACTCAGGTATTTGACATTCAGGTTTTAGATACATCAGATCTGTTAGCTTTGCAGAGCTCAGGTAGGTGCTTTGCACCAAGCTGACCTCCTTTCTTTCTGTGACTATTTATAGGCAGCATCCTACAGAGGGGCTGGAATGACAAAGGGCAAATCTTGAGCAGCTCAAACACAATTCATTTTCCTTGACGCATGCAATATCCCAAACAGCACCTCCCAAATCTGCCAGCAATAGTTGTGCTTACCCCAGTGGAAGACTGAGGTCTTCGGAGTTTAGTGTTTTGTATTTGCTTAAGCACGAATA
This sequence comes from Nesoenas mayeri, assembly GCF_963082525.1. NCBI lineage: Eukaryota > Metazoa > Chordata > Aves > Columbiformes > Columbidae > Nesoenas > Nesoenas mayeri. The sequence continues at coordinate 61,013,363 of NC_137540.1, read as the reverse complement.
TCTATGCGCGTCTACTGAATTTATGTTATACTTAGCACCTGACTGTAGGTTGGCCTACTGGAAAGAATTCTACTGAATAACGTCATCATAAAAATTAACAGGACCTTTATTGTCCTGATCATCTGTATGATTCAAATAGGAATAAACCGTCATAATTTGCAATTTTAATTGCATTGCCCATTTTACCTTCATGGAAGGAGTCAGGCATCTTGTACCAGGGTTGAAAGAAAATGATCGATTCCTGTAAGATTCAGTGTTGGCTACAAGTGAATGCTGAAATTTTCTTCCTTCCTGAGGGGAAATAAAGTTACGTGTATGAACACCTATTTGTTTGTAGTTGGTCAAAGTATTCCAGAACAGAAAGTACCAGACTAAAACAATGTGTGAAACACTGAATAGAGCCTTCCAATAGATCCCAATATATATATATGTACACATAAAAGGAAATCTTACTGCCAGCTGCTTGATAATCTCTTCTCTCTCACTTAATTTGTCTTGCAAAGAGCTTATAAGGTGTGTATCTTCTGATCTGGACTCCCACTTTCTTGACTTTTCTTCTGATTCTTTAAGTCTGTACCAAAAAAAAACCAGACCGAAAAAAACTTCCTCAGGGCGGGTCCAAGAGATACCTGGGCTGTGCTCTGCCCTAAATTCCAAGCCTAAAATGCAGGGACATACTCAGGCCTTTCTGATAAAGGAGCATTTTTTAAAAATGGGTATCTGCACATGGATTATATGTAAGTATAGAATGCTTCGGAGTTCCAAAATAAATTGCCACCAGGGTTAACGCACAACACCTGTCCAGTGTAAAATCCAGTCCCTGGTGTAAAATACCAGCAAGCTTGCAAACCACATTGCTAGTCTAGTTTCCTAAAGGAAAAAAAACCTCTGTGTCACAGTACCTATGCATGCCTGTATTCATCTATTTGTTCTCTTTTCTGACCCAATAGCCTTAGAATCCACAGGCTAATTCCAACCATATTTGACAGAGGCCTCAGAAATACTAAATTCCTGTAACTTTCATTAAAAGAGAGGCATCTTAACATCTGCATGGTTTGAGCCCTGCTTGCATGCACATAGGTGTCTCTTCTGGACCTATGCTGCACAGTTGGGATAAGATAAATGGACAGGGGATATATATAATCACAAGGATTATTCCTGGGGGCCCTCTCCTGTACAGTCTGAAGCACCGCAGAACTTCTTAATGCTACAGGGGGCTGTGAAGTACATTTATTCACATGAGTTAGTGAGGCTTGTCCTCAGGAATTTGCAAAAGAGTGAGAAGGAACACGACCAAACCTCAAAAACGCTGCTCTGCTGACCAAAATTAAGTACAAGATCGTGGATCTAGGTCTCTGGTACAATCTATGAAAAATATGATTTTACACTTCATAAAACTGCAAGATGCTAAGTGAAGGTTTTAGTTTAGAACTGTAAAACTTCTGTGTATAGAGCTTTACATTAAACAATGTTCAGAGATCATTACAATGTGTCTGTGTTTGCGAAGGAAATACCTATATGCTTCAATTTCTGTGCTTATAATATTCTACCTATGAGTAATAAAAAAATTAGGCATAGTAAGAATAATAGTTTCAAACAGAACTCATTGCCAGTATGACCTGGAGTTTATTTAAATGACTTACTCAGTTTCTAAGGTGAAAATCTTTGCTTGGAGATGTGACCAAGTGCTGCTGAAATCAGATAATATGTTTTCCATTTCCTTCCGTTGATCTTGTTTCAGTATATCCAGTTCTTTTTTATGCTTGATATTGTGCTCTTCTACCAGTAACCTTCCACTGGTATTAAAATATGTCTGAATTCTCACATTTCAATACTAGTTTACTATCATTGATCAAAATATGCAGTTTTGAGGTCTTTTATTGACTCCAAAGGCAGTTAACCAGGTGCAGCTCTGGGCTTCTGCTTACTGATGCGACTTTGACACTTCAGTTACAGTCTGAAGCAGAACCACACTAACACTGAGAAAGAGGAAAATTATTTGGAGAAGTGCTTGACCTTCAGCCTTCAGGAAACAGAGGGTCTATTCTATATAATGATGCTACTGATATTCTCGTTGTGGTTAGTTTTTACATCAATCTTAATGGTCAAATATGACAACAGAGTACCATAGGAACTCACTTATATGAAGCAAAATTATTTTGAAATGTATTGAATTTTAATGTGAGGTTCTGATGCTTTATTTCATCACATCATGGCACCAGAAACATTTCATACTGCCTACCACCATCTTAAAACTAATTTTTTTAAAAATAGTTAAGGTAAGAAAGGTAACTATGCCTTTAGCTACAACAGTTATCTCTAACATACAACATATTTTGAAAGATTAAGCTACTTGATTAACACCAGCAACTGAAAACTAAAAAGTGCCTCACATTTTTTCAAGCCTAGCCACAACACCGCTCTTCTGATACCGATCCCAAAATCAATAGATACCTGTTGAAGAATTATTGTTGGCTTGTTGTCTTTTGTTTGCTAACATTTTGTTAAAACTTGAAGTAACTTTTTCATTAACTCAATGCATAGCCCATGTTCTCTTCTTTACTGATTAAAACAGAGACATCACACTCAGCAGATTAACAGTTGTAATTTGCACAAAAGATAATCAGTTTACTTTTTTTTTTTTCCTTTTTACTGTATTTCTAAGCCCCTTTCACTTTTTTTTTTTTTTTCTCTGAGCTGCTTCAGGAAAGGCCAAAAGGACCATGAAAGGTTTCTGCTCTTGAAATTAGAGCACAACTATGAGAATGATTGATTTGGCACTTGGCACAAAATAAGAAGCAGAAGAATAAGAGTAAAAATGGAAGCAGAATCCCTGAAATGGATCTTCAAGGGTAGAATAAAAGCTTTCCTTCAGAATAAACATTTTGGGACTTGTCCTCTCTTCCCATAAAAAAACCTTTGTCTGCTCTCATCCTAATCCTTGCAAAAGGTTTCAGTTCCTGGAGGTGGAATTCACACAATTCAAGAGAATGGAAATGGGAATGATGGACTTCAGGCAGATTACTGGTTTCACCTACTTGGCAACAGCAGGAATAGTAATTTTAAATAATTGGTTAAAAGAAATTGGCACATGCAAGTAATAAGCCACTATCAGCTTTCAAATCAGAAACAACTACCTAGCATAAGACAAGGTCACTGTTGTTAAAGTAATAAAGCTGTTACTTAGATGCACAAATTATTGGTCCTGCAAAGCAAAACAAGAGCTGCGAGTTAATGTTCTAGACCTTCCATGGGTTAATTTCAGAGCAGCCTTTACCAGGTGCCTAAGGACCATTTCAGCTCTTTGGTTCTACCTCTTGTTATTTGAAGGATTTCTCCTTATATAATTTCCATTAATGCTTCCTTCTCAAATGCTTACTGTAGTAGAGCTACACCATTTATCCCCCGTAAAGATTATCCTCCAGCCCAGCAGCTTTAGCATCTGAGGCCTTTTAGACTTCGTCACTGACATGTGAATAATTCTCTTCATGAACAGAAGCTCTAAATTCCTTCAAGGTAGCTGGAGGGCACTGATGAAACTCTCTGGTTTGCAATTCTTTCTGTTGATCTTGCTTCAAACGCATGAAAGTCACTTTCAAATAACTCTCCAAAGGGTGCAAAGGAAAAAAAAAAAGTTTCTTTCTCATTCTTTAAATATCTTCTGACTGGTAGACAGAAACAGAATTACTCTGGCCACTCTGACAGTCTGCCAAGAGACCCTGTATCCCTTGGGTGCTTTTCTCTAGACTGTATAGGACATAATTTTAAAGATTCCTTTCAGGGTACACTCTTCAGAAATCCTTTTATATATACAGCATGAGTAATTAGGGCATACATTCTACATTACTGCTGAAATTAACTGAAAGGTACCCATGCACCAGATCCCTCAATTGCTCCGCAAAGAGGATGTGTTAAGTACGATCACCCAGAAACTTGAAAGGATTCAACATACAAATGCACTGGACAGTGAACCCCAGTCCTGTCTCCCATGTAAAAGGTAAGTCCTGCACTTTCTCCGCATGCAAATGGGAAGATGCTATTACTGCAGTGCAGCACATGCTCCAAGCCTGTGTCTACACTAAGAGGATGCAGTCTACCTTCTACAAAGGCAGCCAAGACTACAGGTCAGCTTGTCCTTCCTGTGCCCTGGCAGCATTTCAGCTCCAGACTTCCATCAGCCCAGAGGCCCTGTCAGTGTCCCCAGTGCAAAACTGGCTGCTACAGCCAAAGCAAAGTCTTACAGAGTACATGTGACATTCTTAGGTATCGTCTTTAGAGTTCACAACCCATTGGTTTCGGCTACAGAGAGTATGTATTAAAAAAAAAAATCTCAAGGACTTCTACATTTTTTTCGTACCTCTTGAGTTTGGGATTTGTTTATGTCTTTCACTGCCTTTCAATCCGCATGACACAGATTTTCTCGGTTACCCCTGTGGGGCTACAGTGGACATATTTGTCTGTGACATATAATGAACAATTAGTTCAAATCCTTTTATTATGGCTGGAGAGAAATGTGAAATGAACGACTGCATATACAAAACACCTAACCTCTTTAGAAAAGAGAGATTCTGACGCTCATCACATTAAGAACACCTCACCTGCTGGCTTTATTACTGAATCTCTAGATTGCACTGTGAAGCGAGAATTTAAGGCAAACCTTCTGTGCTGTTTCTCCCTGTCCTGAAGCTGTGCAGCTTCTTGCTTCTGCGACTCCAACTCAGCACTGAGCAGCTCCATTGTGTCCTTCAAAAGTAAATTCTCTTTCTTGAGTTCAGAAATTTCACTCTGACATTTTTCCAGCTCATCATGAAGAGATCTGATCTGGCTCTGGCTACTTCCTTCCTAAGAAAAAGGCCAAATTTAGTTATTCACAGCCTCTTATTATTTAACGTGAAGAACTCACTGGAAATACATCCACTGAATTTCTGTGAACAGATTTTCTTTATTATTTATGTAATTCTATGTGCAAGACAAAATCTGTGATCAAAAGTTCCTGAACATATTTTATAGTCTCCATAAAATTTATTTTTTTGCAACATTCATTCATTTACTTGTGTAGTAGCTTCTGATCTGTAAAGGAAAAGAAAAGCCTGTCCCCAGGGAAAAGATGCTAAACAGTGCTAACATTTAGAAGTGGCACATAAGGGAAGAAAACCTGTTCCGTTTCTGTAAGAGACTCTGTACACTTTCATTATCTCTGAAGAGAGAAATATGATACTACTGCTCTTGCAAAATACAATATGGCAATGAAGTAGGAACTGGATTCTTGCCTGTTGCTTCTTCAGTGTCCTCACACTCCTTAGCTCTGTTTGGAGTTCTTCTATTTGTTTCTTGAGATTAGTACATGATGTCTGTTGCTCAGAGAGTTCCATCCTTAGAGATCCTAGTAACAATCAGACAATCACTAAGGCAGTCAGAGGCCCACTGGGCAGGGAAGGCAGATACAGACAATGTAGATGACAACACTAATACATTACATTTTGCTTTGTTCCTCAGTTCCTTAGCCGTTAAGTGTAATGGCCTCCTATTACTAGAGAAGTAACTCAGTTGAACAACAGTAAGAAGATATGGATTGATAATAGCAATGATTCAACAATGGAATTAGAGAGGTAATTCTGTGCCAGTTGTTTTGCAGGCCAAATCACTACAGCTTCTAACCTGGGACTTCACTGGACCACCCCTGAGCCTCCCTGTTAAGTCCACTGGTGTTTTATAGAGGGCCATAAGGCAGATTGAGGAGAGCTCTCGTTGTGTTAGAGAAGTACAACACTTACATAAGCAGAACTGTCATACACTGCAACTTTTGAGTATATTGGGTACAAGTTTCAGCATGCATCAAACACAAGGAAAAGGAAATTTTTCTGTCTATTGTCTCCCTACAATTCTTCTTGTAGAAGAACAACAGAATCTATCTATTGAACATATAAACTTTAGAGAGCAACAAACCTTTCTACTAAATTTCAATTACTGAAAAAAAACCAAACCTAAGGAGATAATCCAGTTTGTACTTAAAAGTACTTTCAAAGTATTCTTTAATTAAAAAAGCCTTTTATAAATGAGCTTTAATAACCTGAGTTCAAACCCGGGGATATTACAGGTCCTCCTAAGGCAGCGTTCTTTTTAGTTCTGAACAGTTTAGGAAACTTCCTAAACTGACTTTATAATATGTATGGAGCAATCGGTCTCCACTGCTGAACTCAACAGAGTAGACTTGAGCCACATATAATAATTCTTCATATTACAGGGGAAAAAAAGGAAAGTCATATACACTAACTACCATATTCCAATTTAATATACCTGATAATGCATACTCGAACATTGTATACCAGACTACCCTCCCAGCAATATTCTGCTGCTGACAGTTGAGAACTAGGTTAACAAAGAATATTAAGTCTACATAGCTGAACTTGCAGGGTACGGAAAAGAAGATTCACAAAGCCCTAAGTTCCCAGAAGACAGGAAAGAAAATGAATGGGAGGAAAGTCAGTGCTTCTCAGCATATAATCAAGCAGTAGGAGCTGTGCATGACATGAGACATACCTAGCAACAAGGTCTGCTGCTTCTGTATCTGCTTCAGTTCATCATGTAATTCTTTCTTTGCTTTCTCTTCCAAGGTTTGTATTTCCAGCCTATGAGACTGATGTTGGATCTTGAAAGTCTCATTAAATTCTTTTTTCAAACGTTCTTCTGCTTCCTGTAGCAAAAGACCCCCCCAAAAACAAAGCAGCTGGAGCCCATTTATCACCTTGCTGTTTTACTTGTAATGCCAGGATGAATCTGGTCTTTTATTGCACAACTTTTATTTTCATCACCACTTTACGTAACACTCCATCAACACAAGAATAAAAATGAGCTTTATTTTATTTATTTAAAAAAAAAAAACAACTTAATAGGAACAAGAGAAATTATCAAGATATCATCTGTTAGATTTGTCATACATGATGAAATAATAACATTGACATCTTTGCACTATTTGGCATTAGAAAGATGTTTTATTATTCAACATACAAAGTCCTTAGATTTGACCTATATGTCATTACTTATCGCAGTGTCTCAAAGAAAGGCTTCCATCTTTCCTTTTATCTTTCTTAGCTAAAACTTGCACTGTTGTTAGAAATGCTGCTGATACACTGTAAATGATGGAGCAGTTGCTCTGCAGTGGCTCTGAGAGCAAACTCCTCATTTTTACCAGCTTACTGCCTTCAGCTTGTTTTTGTTAAAGCTGGAATTTTATTCTGAATGTATAAACATGATACTAAATTCTACCTAGGATGGTTTTACTACATATGTTTCATAAGGAGGTTTTCCCTAAGGTGTGCGATATCAACAGGGACATGTGAACTCCAGGTGACAATCACACGTAGATTTTTCAATTTGATTTTTTTTCTCAAACAGCAACATTCTTTAAAACCTCAATATATTCCATCAGCATTTTGTCACTGAAATAAATCTACTTGAACCTTTAAAAGCTTTAGTTATCTGCTTACAGGATTGATTTCTTGAAGGTATCTAAGGCAATACACATCAGTATACATGCCTATCGTACTACTTTTAAACTATTTATGTATAAATTAACAATGGATGAAAAGGAATAAAACTGACTCCTGTTAATAATATACTTAGGAATTCCCTTGCATTTCTGAAGAAAGAACACAGAAAGAGGAGCTTGTATTCATTGCACTCTAACTGTAGAGAATAGGTTATATTATTTTATGATACTATTTCATTCACACTGTGGTCTAAGTTTGCATGTTAAAATAAACAAACAAACAAAAATGAAGATGAAGGTGTTTCAAAAATCACAAAATAATTCATTATGCGCACCAATGGCGACACACTATTAAGATAACTGGAGACAACTGAGTTTTGATAATTGGCTCTGGCTAATATGGTTTATCCCACAAATATGATTTTTTTTTTTTTAAACTAGTATGTCATAAACTGACCTTGAGTTCCTGATTTTTGCTTTTCTCCAACATCTTTAAGACTTTTTGATGTGATACCTCCAGCTGCAGTTTAACATTCTGGTTTTCTTTAATGGTGTTTTGAAGATCCTGCAAAAGCTTCTCTTTTTCTTTGTTGGACTGTAGATTGTGTTTCTGCAGTGATTCCTTGAAATTATTTGCTTGTTGGTCTAATATTTGCTTCAGCTGAGCCACCTTTCAGAAAAGTAAGTCAGCAGGATAGGATTAATGGCTGCATTCACAATGGAGAGGAATTATGTAAATTTGAGTACATTTTTTTAAACTTGTATTGCTCTATGAAAAATAGCAAGATGCTTGTTTCATGCAATGAGACCCTTTTTCAGTGAAGAATGGCATCTCTTTTGTATATACTATCTCTTGCCCATCAAGTACTTGTCTTAAATAATTTATTTTCAAGTTGCTCCATCTCATACATATAAACCATAGTTCAACTTGCACAATAATTACAGCACAAACCAGGGGGGAGGCCTAAGGCTGTGCATATTGTCATCCCGCAGATGTAACACTGCAGAGTCCATTTATACAAAGCATTAGATTAGAACCAAGGGAAACAAGAATTCTGCACACCACACTTCAGATTTTATTTATTTTCTCCCCTTGCTTAGCTTAATTAGTAAATATAGTAGACATGTCTACAATGGCTGATGCAAAAGTAACAAAAAATACCTGTTTATAAGAATAACCTGGTGGGTTTGTGTGGGTTTTTTTTTTGTTTTGTCATTGTTATTGGTTTGTTGGTTTTGTTTTGTTTGTTTGTTTGTTTTGGTGGGGAAGGAAGGAAGAATCCATTCTCTTTTCTATTTGCTAAGTTTTCTAAACTTGCAGCAAAAATTTGTATTTGCCCTTCTTAAATTTGCCATTCCAAATAGCATAGCTGTGAAATTCTGAAAAACTGCCCTCTGCCTAGCTGGAGCATGCATAATTAGTAAGGCAAGTTAGCATTTTTGGCTGCTGTATCTGACTTCCAAGTCTGCTTTTTTTGCAGTGCCAGGCCTCCTGCAAAACCTTTATGTCTCTCGCCTTTTCTTTTTGGGAGCATGTGAAAGAAGATGGTAAGAAGATGGTCGGTTTTCCATTTTTTGTATACTTGTACTTTTCCAGCCTTAGAGAAACAGAATTCCAACTATGAAAGGAAGAAATTGGATTCCTTAGAATTTGACTTTAAATTATTCAAATGATGTTACACACACCTGCAAATCGGATATGATACAGATTATAACCCGTGACTCCATCCCACTCTTTCCTCTACACTAATATTTGTTCTTTTTCTCTTCTTCAGTGTTGCCTTCCTTTTCTTATGCATACTGCAGCCAGTTTTCTAGCTGAGGACACACTGTAGCTTTAGCTAGCTAAATAGTTGCTTTTCACCAAGCAATCAATAAACTTCTACTCAAACTGTCCAAAGGAAAGATTTTTGAATGTACACATCAAAATGAAAAATTCAAATATATCTCCAGACTGAATTAAATGTTTTTAAAACTTGAATTATATCATAATTTGCAAGGAGACAAATGGCTTCATTCACAGAACACAGAGGAAGAAGAGATGGAAGTGGTGGTTCGGCTTTGTGTGTGTCAGAGGGAGAAAGAAGAAAGGATGCATGGAAAAACCAAGAGAACAAGACAGTACGTGCATGTGCATATGAAGGTAACTGGGACACTTACCCAAGTGATGAAGGCCTAGGTTGTCCAATGACAACTCTACAACACTGTAGCTCACCCAGTGTTATCCTATAACCCATTGACAAGGGACTCTTTAAATGGTGAGAAAATTGACAGAAGAAAACAAACAAAACCAAACAAAACAAGCTCAGGTCTCCCACACCTCATGGAAATGCTAGGTTGGTAGATAAGAGGAAAACAAACATTCTTTCACCCAGTGTTTTGCAAATCAAGTTTTTGTTTGTTTGTTTGTTTGTTAATTCTCTTTTAAGTGCCAGAAAATGAAAGACTAGTTTTATCACTTCCTAAACAATTTCAAACCAATGTGGTGCATTTGAATTTTGCTGAAGCTATTTCCACTTAAATTTATTTGAATGACAAAATTTGAAAGAACACTTAGCTTCAGCTGCCTCAAACTGAGTTTAGGTTAACTATTAATAATCATCTAGTCATTTTTTGGCATCTTCTGCTGTGCCATCCAATTAAACACAAAGAGAACTATCTGTCTGAACAAACTAGTGAAGAATAATTGCTAAATGTTATTCTTAATGAAAAACATTAATTGTCTCTAATGTCTGTGTGATGGGATCTATCTGTGGCCTGGATACACTCCAAAACCAAGCAGATGCCAGAGCCACTTGCCAACCATAACTTTGTTTCCAGAGCTGCCACAATTTTTATTTATTTTTTTTTTAATACGTGGTAAATTATATGATTTAACCGAAGGGGCACCTTGGCTTCTAGTTACAGGTAAAACATTTACATTGCCTTAATACTTACTGAACTCAAGCCAAAGTTTTCCTATAGAAAGGAAACACTGAAGTTTTTAGGTACTGCAGTTCCATATAAAACCAACTTCTGATGTGAAATACTTAATGCTGTATAGTCTCCTGGATCACCTGACCTAATATTCATTAGCATCATTACACTCAAGCATGTTTTTTTTTTCTGGGCTTCCTGAAAGTAAGCCAGTGAGTAAAAAGGATGTGCCAGAAGGGCAGGCTGTATATTTTCTACTAGAAAAACTGGAAACAGGACAAATGTCGCTTGGAATATTTCTTTTGCAAATTAAATATTCATCTATGTGGGAAAGATGAAAAGAGGCATATAAAAACTTCAACTGTGGTCAAAACATTATTAACCTTCCAGACTCTCTTCTTAGACAATTAATGGTTCAAAGCACTACTAACATGAAACATAAGATCATACTAACTAGAAACAGGCTAAGCAGTAAAATGGTAGCAACACAGAACATAATGTAGTAAGAAATCAGATGGAAAAGTTTTTAAAAAAACATTATTTTTCAGTGATTCATGGAAAAAGACCTACACAAATACATCAGGCATACAAACACACTCTTTCTCATGAATCCTGCTACTTCTAACATATTAGAAGTTAAGAAACAAACTTTTCCATTCCTTCAGGTTTACTTCTCCTGTCTTTCAGTTAAAAGGGCTTTCAAATCCACCAGTCCAAAACCTTCTCTGGAATATTTTGCAGTGCCCAGGCATTTTATTTTGTTTCATTACTTCAAAACAGATAGGCAGACACTCAATTTGTTTAAATTGATAAAGCAACATTTAAATCAATCAAACAATGCTGACTCACATCAGTCCAGAATCTATTTGGGTCCTTTTACTATTAACAAACGAGCAACATTGTGTGATCTTCTGCTTTATAACATCTTCCTGCTGCAACTCAAAACCTCTTGAAAAAACTGTACCTCTAATACCATTACTCATTCCCTTTTATCCACCAGCATGGCATTAAGTGGTCTTAAAGATGCAACTAATCTCTACCCACAGTATAAACTAGGCAACAGTATTTTTCTAGGCTCTGCTGAATTATTTTCCAATTGGAGGGTTATGTCTGCACTTGCCCTTTCTTATGCCAGGTGATTTTGCCTCTCACTCTCTTCCAAGAAAAAATTAACAACTATTACTAAAAGATGACACATACGTTTTGAAATATTTCAAAAGTCTTTCAAGTTTCATTCTCTTCTAACCATAATTACTGTCCTCCTCCTGGGAAGGATGGCTTGATTCTTTTGAAGAAGTACCCTCAGACTTTGAAAGCCCAGGGGTAAAAAACACTGGGCAAGTTTAAGGCTGTGCATGCCACCACAGTTGGCTCCCCTGTTTGACTTCTGCTTTGATTATTTTAACTCACTGTGCTTGCAAGCACTATGAATACTTGAAGTCTATCTTATATACAGTAAGTAAAAGAAGGGGAGAGCAGACATAAGGAATGTGAAATCATAAAGGCAAGATCTAAAGTTGGAATCAGAGAGAATCCTTTGACTTCCTGTATCTTTTAAGGAGAAAGATCCAAGTTTCTCAATGCATTGCTAGGGGATGAATTTATATAAAAGACTTAAAACTGCCTTTTAATGTATTATAGAAGAGTCACCATAATTGAGAATTTGTTCAGAGTCAAAATAAAGCACCCAAATGCTACAGGGTTTTACTTGTACTATGATGCTATTACATCAAAATGGTAACCTGTTATAAGAAGTAATAAAATAATGAAATTATGTTTTACCATTGCCTTTGGGCTTATTTCACAGTTAGGTCAATTAAGTTCATAGTTAACTGCCTTCCTAAACTTATACCAGTTCCTGACCAGAGGGACAGGTGTGAACACACTAGGCACACTTCTACTGCTGCTCTTTGGTGGTACTTCCAAGATACACCAGGGCTGTGCACATTGTTGTGCTCACAGTGCTCACAGACATACCATGACAAGGTAATGTCTGCACTTCCATTTTATTCACCCTTTAATTCCAGAATAGCCCCTTTAATACATGTTGAAGAGATCCTGTAGTGCAAAAGCAAGGAACTGGAGGACTTTAATTAATTAGCATTTGACCCACATGGGATCACAGATCCTTCCTTCCAAAGGACCAGATAGGTGTGAAACTGATTTCTTTATCCAGAAAAATCTCAGTAATACAGAAATACTGCCACTTTGAAGTGCATCCCCAGAGAGATTAAATTATCATGTTTCTGTCTACTCTGCATAATGCTCTAGCTATGTCAGCCCAACCAAAAACGTGCCTTATGCAGCCAAGGAAGCTATTTTTAGATCTGAAACTGTATCCAGGTTAGAACTGGATTAGTAACAGCCCATTGCGCAGCCTCTGAGGCGAAAGCTCTGGGCTGAGCCATTGCAAAGGTTCCCAGCTGGGAATCATGCCCTCAGTGAAACAGAATGTTGTGTAGTAAAGGGTGGGTCCTTGGCTGTGAATATTCACATATTTATAGATGGAAAGCATTAGAAGTTGAAACTATTTACCTCCTTGGCAATACTGCCAAGTAATTGGTTCAGAAAGTAACTTACAGAGTGCCAAGAAAAATGCAAAATTTCTCTTTAGAGTGAGCATTTCCTCCCTTTGGGGAGCATTGCTAAGATTCTAAGATACAATAAAACATTTCTTAGTTTATCTGTTCATGCTTACCATGTTGTTGTGAGCATAACAAATGGCACGATATATACTATTATATACTATTTATATTTATAGTAGCAATAATTTCCCACCATCCCTTGCATTTACCACAATCTTGTGATATGAGAAGACTAGCAGTTAAGAAATACAGGCTTCCTTCCTATTTTTCTGTCTTGAATGTATCTCTTCAAGAAATGTAATTTGATGAATCACTGCCTTTTTCATCTGCAAAACCTGAAGAGTAATTGCTTCGTGTCATAAGCCTTCTGACTTTGAGACCTTTGAGTGAAATGTACCACCTGCATACATACTAGGAGATCAGGCAGTGTGCCACTACTCTTCCCCTCACACCTCAAACTGGTGTAACTTTCAGGCTTTACCCAGGGATACCAGAATATCATGGTAAATTTTCAGCTTTGTATAGAGTAAGTTATTTTTGTAGAAAAACGTACATTTAGGGGAATTTGGAAAAGAATAAAGACAACTAATTTCTGAGAACCCATGTTTTGGATTAGGTGCAAAGAGGTCACTCTGGGTAGGTCAGCACAGGTTGGATTGACCTGAAATTCTCTCAGAGAAGAACCTGTAGAAAACAGTGGCATGCTCAAATGTGTAATGAAACCTAAAAATGGCATTTAGCCTCTCCAGGTAAAAGAACATGCTGCACTCAGAACTAGTCCAGCTAGTACAGCATGAATAGGAGAAAAAGCAGGTATTACACAGTAAATGACGACAACACATGCTCCCATTGCTGGAACGCACCACACCAACCAGTAGTAACGGCACGTGGGAAAATGGAAGCAGGTAAGAAAAGGGGGCCAACGTTAGCTTTTCTGTCCTTTTCCTGTCTTTGAACACTCAAAAAGAGCTTATTATGGACACTTAGAGTCTACAAATGCCAGCTGAGAAAGATCTAAGTCTTCAACATTTGCAGAAGTGTTGCCATGCAAGCTGCCCTGAACCTGGTAGAAGTGAAACTGGCTAGAATCAGTGAAGATATAAAGCAATCAAAATTACAGACAGCCACTTAGAACAACAGTGGCTATCTGTAATTCAGTAGTTCCACAGTGTAAGCTACCTAATTCCTGTTATTCATTACTTTTTCTTAAACCAGACTGAAGGAATTTTACATATTTGGAAATATCCTAATTTTGCTTAGTAAAATCTTGGAGCCTCAAAACTCAGCATGGCAGGAAAGAAAGAACAAAACAAACAAAAAACCAACAGGTGACAAATTCTCATAGTGAAAACATAGCCCTTCACCCATAATATCCCAGAACAAACAATCACAAGTCATTTCATTGCTCTTCTGAAAAAGGTACCAAATGCAATTACATACTTGGGGTAGAAAAATGGATGCAGCACTGAATATCATCAGAACTTTTCATTAAGGCACTGATTTCAGTTCTGTTAAAGAAGTTATTTTATAGCTTATCCATGAGATAAAAGAATCAAAATGTACACAGTCAAAAACTTCATATGAACACACTGAAGAAAAGGAGATATCCCATACATAGCATTTTAAAGCAGATAGCATTTGCCAAAAAGAAATAAACAACACAAAAGCAGAACACCTGAGAGAGAGAAAATGTATATTCAAAGTTGTCAGAAATTTTAAAGGTGCACTCTTTGCCTGGGTAAATAATTGTCTTGTACAGGTTTTTGCTTTTGCTTCTGGAGAAAATTACTTAACCAAGCTGTTATGGCTTTTAAAATGACACTTTCCTGTATAAATATTGTAGTAGATGTACTAATTTGGAAAATTTGCTTCACTTGTCCTGTAGCTGACTATATATTGCAGCTTTTACAGGTGGATAATCTAATACTAACACAACTCAGGTATTTATTTCCAGATTAATCCATGCCTGCAGATTTGCATTTGACTTAGGTTTAACCAGAGTGGGGAACTGTACATAAGCTATGACATCCTCCAAGCTACTTTGGGGTCACAATGCTTTCTCTAGTTCATTCTTGATCTTCTGAACATAGAGAGAGGCATACCTAACTACTAATATATAATAAATTATCGCACATTCCAATCTGCTTCAGTTATCACCCTTACCATCAAGCAGACAGAATAGAAATGATGATCTAATCGACCCTTTTTCCATTCAAATCTCTTGCTCAAGGGAGCAAACAAGCAGGCCCTTTTACACATTTACAGCCACAAAAAAATGAGAACATCAAGAAGAGCTGTAAGGAAGATTCCAATCTCACCAGCCCTGTGTACAGTCAGAGCCACCATCCAGCCCTGATATGGTCAAACTCCTCACCAAAAAGCCTTAGTATATCTCCAAAGAGTGATATATGAAATTTATAGAAATAAAGAGGCTTGTCAGAATATTCATAGATGTTCAGGTACAGTAATTTCTGTTATTTCTATCTAGAGTCCTTGCATGTGTTCTTGAATGACTGTAACAGCAAATACAATTAAAATCTAATCAAGAATCTCAGATGAGAGGAAAAAAGAAGAGCCCTTATATTACTGGGTTACATTTATGCCCAGTTTACCTCAAGTGAAGAGTTTTGAAGTTTTTCAGTTAGGACTTCTTTCTCTTTCTCTAGTTGCTTTAGTTCACACTCAGATTTTCTTTTAAACTCCTCTAGCTGTGTTTGGAGCTCCTAAAGTAAAAAAAAAAAAAAAAAAATAATAGCATGCAAAGGTTGAAACAAAACGTGCAGTGTGAAAAAGAAAGAACATTTCTTCTACGTTAGCCTAGATAATAGAGCAGTTTACACAGTAATACATGCTACTGTCTTTTAATGTCACTCATGTATTATTCATTCAAGGAAAGATTAATAGTTTGGTTCTTTCTAATACTAATGCTAGACAATCCGGCTCACCTAATCCTAATGTTCCACTGAAACCTTCCGTGAGGTGGAAAACTATACAGTATGAAGAATCAGACTGTTTTGCCTTGAGTGATGTTAGTGTTCAAAAATAATATAGTATGCAAGAGTCACTCACAAGATCTGAAAAAAAAACATTGAAAAACATCTGAAAAAATATACATTGACCATACAAATAACCAGATGACTAACTAATGGACAGTTAGTGGCAAAGGGAATCAAAATAAGTGCTAAATTATAGCATCCATAAAGAAAATCCCAGTGAGGAAGTAAAAATAACATAAAACTGAAGGCCATACAATCATCTTATTGCTAGAAATAGCTTTTGAAAAATCAATGATAATATCCCTTTCAAGACAGTGACCAAGAGCTTGTAGCAATTGTTTGTAGCATATGTGAGCAATTGGTTATTGTAAAAAGACTGAATGTGCAACTTATAGAAAAGTCATGAAGTTATATATATATATATATGTATACTACAGGCTTCTTAGTGTGCTTGCTCTTCCTATCTATGCCAATTTGCTGACTCAAAAAATATTCTGTCACATTTTCAGACACCACAAATGGAGCAAACAGAATAAAAATAGCAATGTAACACCTTCCTCATCCTGTACAGCCTCTTTTCACAGCCCCCCACCCCTATTTGTATAGCACAATGACTGAAGAATTCAAGATAACAGAAACAATACCTAAAAACTAAGAAAGTGATAACCGTTAGGAGGATAGAATAATATTAGGAAACAGAAGCACAGGCAATACTGCTGTCACTATTCCTTACAACTCATAATTAAATAAAGCAGAATATATTAGCATTTCACAGTTTAAGAACAGGATGACTCTTAGGTAGCAATTAAAGGATGAAATCAAACATAGAGACATGAATATTGCAAGGGAGAAATTAGCTTTAGTTTTGCCCGTAAGAAAAGGAGAAGATATAATGGTCTTTTTTATTAAAACCTGAAGATCGGGTATTTGCTGCATTCCCACTTCAACTCTGCCAATTTACTTCCTTTTCTACATCTTAATTTTTCTATCTGAAAAACAGACATAATACTGTTTCAGGCCTTAATTGCGTCAGAGGATATAAATAGCATTAGTAATGAAAAACTCTGTAATTTTAAGTTCTCCTACCTCAAGATTTTTCTGATTTAATTGATGTGAATCTCTAAGAAGAAATGGTTATAAACAATAATATTTATTTCCTATAATCAATAAATACCTACTATTATGCTTTTTTTACTAAAGTGTTTGATATTTAAATTTGATCTGACTCACATAAAGAGCTTCAGCCTGGCATAATTTTAAGTATAGCTGTACATTCTTATTCAGATAAAATAATAAATTACATACAAGGCAAAGTCCTTCTCATAAGGCTTATACTTGATAGTGCAACTACTGTCCTCGAAGTACTGCATCTTCACATACTGATCAAAAGTGAACACTTTAACAATCAGATAAAATAATTCACTCACATAGGTTCCCTTCTGAGAAATGAGATTGCATAAACGTATGAACTCCAGCAGTTTCATAGGCAGACATTCTTCTGACGAACACTTAACAGTAGAAGGTACTATGAAGCTCAACATTTAGTGATGGGATCTGCATGCTTTTTATGACTTCACAACTTATCAGCACGCAATTTGATTATTCTCAAGGATATATAGAACTTGGAAACGTATAGCAGCATTATAACTGGGAAAAATGTAGAAGTACATTCTTAGCACCAAAAATGGTCTAAAGAGTTGAGCTGACCAGTCTAAACACTTGACCACAGTCCCATTGTTCAATTCTACAAACTGCTCTAATTTTTTTTTTTCTTGTCTAGAAGCTGTTTGACAAGCACAAAAGTACATTAGGAGACGGAAACTAAATTCCATCTTAGTTTGTGCCCAAATTTGCCAAACCACTTGGACAATAGAGTAGTGAGGTGGGTTGCAAACTGGCTTAAGGAGAGAAGCCAGAGAGTGGTAGTCAATGGTGTGGAGTCTAGTTGGAGGCCAGTATCTAGTGCAGTGCCTCAGGGATCAGTACTGGGGCCAATATTATTCAATATATTCATTAACGATTTAGACGAGGGAATAGAGTGTACTATCAGCAAGTTTGCTGATGACACTAAGCTGGGAGGAGTGGCTGACATGCCAGAAGGCTGTGCTGCCATCCAGCGGGACCTGGACAGGCTGGAGAGTTGGGCGGGAAATAACCTAACGAAATTTAACAAGGGAAAGTGTAGAGTCCTGCATCTGGGCAGGAACAACCCCAGGTTCCATTATAGGTCAGGAAATTACATATTAGAGAGCAGTGTAGGGGAAAGGGACCTGAGGGTCCTGATGGACAACAGGATGACCATGAGCCAGCACTGTGCCCTTGTGGCCAGGAAGGCCAATGGCATCCTGGGGTGTATTACAAGGGGGGTGGTTAGTAGATCGAGAGAGGTCCTCCTTCCCCTCTACTCCACCCTGGTGAGACCACATCTGGAATATTGTGTCCAGTTCTGGGCCCCTCAGTTCAAGAAGGACAGGGAACTGCTGGAGAGGGTCCAGCGTAGGGTAACAAAGATGATGAAGGGAGTGGAGCACCTCCCTTATGAAGAAAGGCTGAGGGAGCTGGGTCTCTTTAGTCTGGAGAAGAGGAGACAGAGGGGTGACCTTATTAATGTTTATAAATATATAAAGGGTGAGTGCCATGAGGATGGAGCCAGGCTCTTCTCGGTGGCAAACAATGATAGGACAAGGGGTAATGGGATCAAGCTGGAACACAAGAGGTTCCACTTAAATTTGAGAAAAAACTTCTTCTCAGTGAGGGTGACAGAGCACTGGAACAGGCTGCTCAGGGAGGTTGTGGAATCTCCTTCTCTGGAGACATTCAAAACCCGCCTGGACATGTTCCTGTGCGACCTCACCTAGGCGTTCCTGGTCCAGCAGGGGGATTGGACTAGATGATCTTTTGGGGTCCCTTCCAATCCCAAACATACTGTGATACTGTGATACATTAACTGAGTTGTAAGGCTCACTAAGTGTTAAAGCCTGTGCTTAGAACTAAACACGTGTTTCAAGGTTTTCCTTAATTTGAATAGGTCTCAGCTCACATTTGGGTTCCTACTGCACAGAAACATTACAGATTGAAAATTTCCTGAAGCCAAAGGATTCAACCCTAGACAGCAGTTCTCGTGAAGGCAAAATTCTGTACAGAATCTCTTAAGCCAAATAGCTAGCTGCTAATGCACACTGAGAACAAAAATTACAGCGCAGCCACTTAAAACACATTGAGAGAAGGTATTGCTCAGGCAACCTGTCTGGATCCATGAGAAGATAAGCATTCTTTCTGACTAAAGTTGAAGGACGCACATATACATGGATGTATTTGTTTGTAACTAGTTGTTATTTCATTGGTAACACCTGCATGCTGGATCCATTTATCAACACTTTACAGAATTAGATCCTCTGGCTAAACAACGCAAAATTTTGATTAAATCAATGTATTTGAGTATTTCACAATAAGATGTAGAATACATGGAAATTTGAGTCAGAAATTGGAGTACACCTACCTTTTTCTTCAGGATGGACCTCATATTAATCACTCCAACTGTCACATGCAAAGCATGCAAAGATAAGCGTTGCTAAGAAGGCAGTTTATCACATCAAGGATAAATTCACCTTCCTGCCTGTGGAGGTTTTCACAGAAATACATCAATTTTACTTTTTTTTTTTTTTTTTCTCCAGTAAGACTGTGCATTTTATGTTAATTCAAAGTGCCTCCAGTGAGGATAATTCAAATGATGTCACTGTGACCAATAAGATTAAAAGCAAATGAATTAGAGCATCTATAAATAGAAGAACGTTCCCAACTTCTGCGTTTTTTTCTTTCAGCTTCCATGAAGTTTTAGATTGGCTTGATTTCTTTTGTATGCTTCATTACAAGATCTCACAGCCCTTTTAACAGCTATTCCTTCAGACAAATCTTTTCCTTATGGGACTGATGCTTGTCTTCACAAAGCAAATTCTCTGTGTCTTTTATTCATACCCTCTTTTTAAATAGCTACAGTTTTCATAGTCTACAAGCAGCAGCTATATGACAAAACCAGGGTATATTCTGGGGTCACAGTAGTCTATTTTGTAGGGAATATGCTAGTTAAGTGGATATACTCCACGGAAAAATACTGGCTTTATTTCAGTTAACAAGGTAGAACTGCAGCGATTCAGGGCTGTATGCCTCTTCTGCAGTCTAGGGAGGGAGGTTTTTTTGCTGTTCTGGTTTGAGTGTGTGACTGACTTCCAACCACACAGGCATCCTCAAGGACAAACCTCAGTGCTGTGAAAACATACAAAGGACTATTTGGTTTTTGTTACGTCTCTGATGCCAGGTCTAATTTTCCAGAATGCTAGCATAACGATACTCTAGGAGAACTAAAAAATAGAGAAAAGATTGAGGGCCAGAGAATTGTTTAAGGGGAGACATTGGACAGAGGGAACTCTCAGGATACATACATCCTCTATGTACTGAGTTTATTCCTGATATTATTTCTGCATAGTTTTCAGAAGAACTGTTTTCTACAGTTAAAAAAGAAAAGCAATATTCCAACTTGACTTCAACAGAGGAAGTCTGCCTTGGACCTTGTTCTCTTCAAGGTTTTGGTTACAGAGGAAGCTGAACACTCTGCCCTGCTCTAGCTCAAGGATGTCAGTAGTTCCTTTGCTGTCACTGCAGCAACTCCTGTAGTTCAGGTTATGAACATGAGTCAGTGTTCCACTGGATAAGGTCAGAGATCTGGGAATCCTACAAGACTGACTGCTGTAGAATAACCCAAAAGCCATTAATCTTAAAAGAAAAATGACATTTATTTCAGTACTTTTGTTGTGATGTGCCTTTGAATACTTGAAAGCAAACCACCTGGTTAAGCTCTTGCACATCTTCAGAGCCACTTTTTTCTGGCTCTGTTTGGTAGAAGTCATTTGATGCAGCCCTGTTATTTGATGTTTCAGTTCATCTGCTTCACTATTAGCTTTGCAATATGGTGTCTATATCTTCTGTGGTATCAAAAATTTACATTTCAAATAGCATAAGTAACTTGCGGAATTTCCAATGCGAGTCACTAGTAACAAGGGAAATACTTCAGAATTATATTAATAAGATCTTACCTGCTTTTTGCCAGATTTCCATCTCTTGAAGTGTATTTCTCTCGTCAGCTACACTTCAAGAGATGGAAATCTGGCAAAAATCTTCCTACGCATTTTTACTAAGTGTATTTCTCTCTTTAGCTACACTTAGTAAAAATGTGTAAGAAGATCTATGCCTTTTGATCCAAGAATATCTTGTTGTGTTCCCTTAAGCTATACTTCTAAATCCTAAAATATGCATGACACTACTTCTACATTTATTACAGATGTTCTTTTTTTGTCATCTGAAATAAATGTTCATTTTCTTTCTAAGCATGGTTCCATGATACAAATCTCTCAACTACAGAGCTGGTTTAAATGCATTTTTTGCTGCTTAATACCCCTAAACTGTCTCTGCTGCCTGAATATTTGTAATGTGGAGCCATTCCCTCAGATGTATGCATCATTGTAAAGTGAACACTCATCAAGAGGTACCATCTAAAAGGTGTCTGAGAACCTAACCTTGGAAAAGGATATGCTTTCATTACTTTCACGACAACTTGTGCTAAAAGGTAATGAATATCAGTTTGGCTTTCTTTTTGCAGTTGCTGAACTACAATTTTTTGTAATGTAATACATAATATAGATGCCTAAGACTGGGTAAATCAGCTCCTACAGACTTTGCTGGGAATTGTCTGCCCATAACTAACGGCAAAAATTTGAATCATATTTAATGTTCTACTTCTAGTCTCAGTTTCCTGACGTATAACAATACAATATTCACTCAGACAAAATTACCATTTGTTCTTATATGAATGCTGAGTAAAACCTCGTGCGTTAAAACTAACTTGTATTTAACACTCCCTGTAGCTGAAAACTTAAAGGTAAGTTTGTTCCTTTTACCTCTGGCATAAGCCAAAATTCTTGTAAAACTAGACTGAACAGATCAGACTTAATGACTTGTTATCCTTTGTATTCTCACTTCCACAGGAATAACAAATGTGCACTAATGTGATGCCTTTCATCTAAAGGTCTCAAACCTCTTGGCTTACACTAAGGAGAAACCAGAAAACTCACCTTGCTTAAAACATCAGTCCTTTTATCTTTTAAGCCTTATGATAGCTTTTTTTGCTAGTATTTACTAATGATCAGAGGCATTACTAATTAAATAAATGTTTCTGTTTCCA